>NC_138868.1:36051385-36681385 GCF_965194805.1 Balaenoptera borealis
TGTCCATAAAGTAGAGATGATCAAAATTCCCACCCGATGAAGTTGTCTTGAGGATAAAATGATTTAGAAAATGTGAAGTTTTTAGAAGAGTGACTAGAACATGAAGTAATCAATCTTCCCTATTATTAATATTTATTTTTTATTTTTATATCTATAAACCACATAAACCCTTCCACCCTTCAAGTCTCATCACCGCCATGCAATCTGGCATGACTGTTCTCCGATCCTGTCTGCGCACTCCTCCCTAATCACCTACATACAGTGTTGACCCTACAATTTTACAGTTAATTATAAGATTATAACCTGTATCAGAATGCTATTGGTTGTTTCACGTATGTTGATTTTTGTCTCCAACTTGGTGTTTTAAAGTCCCTAGGGCTGAATTCTCTGGATCCTTTGTATCACCTAACTTGGTGCTAAGACCACAGCAGGCTTATTTTTGTGGATATAATAAGTATAACATGGCAATCCTTGTGAAGAGTTGTTTTTTAATAGTTTTCTAGTTTTCCTCCTCTTCATTATCACCCAGGTGATCTTCACTTGGATTAGAACTGAGGTCCCTGGCTCTCCATGCACTGTGCATTGCTTCAAGGCATGGCTCCAAGTTGTTTTATCTGGTCCATGGCTGGTCACAGCTTCCATTAGGAAGGTGTTTGTCCCTGCAAAGATACTAATCAGGGCCAGGGGTGGCTTAGAGGATAGACCCTATCATTAGTTTGAGGTCTGTTAGAATAATTCCCTGAGATGTCTTGTTTCAGTTCCAGAGCTGAAGTGGATAATATCCCATAGGCCTGTTGTGTCAGCCCAGATAGGCAGAGGGTGATCAATGGACTTTGCGTTCATGCCTGAGTTTAGTGCGATGAATGCTATTCTGACATCATTTTGTGAAATTATATTTTTGAAATGTTTATCACCAACACTGAGGAGGAACGTTTGCCTTCCTCGAGAAGTCCCCAAAATATATCCAATTTAACTTACAGTTAAACAGCTCCAGGCTTATATATGCATGGCTGGATTTGAAGGGGAGCAGGAAACTTGCAGAGGGTCTGATGGGACACATTTCTCATCTGATTTAACATTTGCAACTGTGTGTTAATATCCACTGCAAGGCCCTTTCTGGGGGACTCAGAATACCCCCTCTAGTAGATGTTGGGAACTGTTCTTATCCTCTCCATCCTGTGACCTGACTATACCAATCCTATTCCATATCCATTCCATACCCAGGTGGTGTCTGTCCCTGGTCTCTCTGTCCATTTGAAGGTGGCAATTTTGTGCCAAGCAACTGAGCTCCTCTGAGTCCGCAGACCACAGCCCCACATACTTCACACCACTGCTAGTTAGATGCATAAAGCTATTTAAACAGCGACATAGCCAGGTGGTGTCTGCCTTTGGGAAGTCTCTTAAATGGTAGATAATTCATTACTTGGATGAAAACCAAACCTAAAGTTCTTTGGCAACAAATATCAGTTTTGAAGTTAATGAGAGATCATTAAATATTATCAAGGAAGGTTAGGGTAGGAGCTGTTTCAATGAAAATACTTTATGCATGGGTGGGTTTTATTGTTTGGCAAAGAGAAAATCCAATGAGTGTTCCGAGATTGGTGTGTATGCCTCTGTCTCTGAAACTTTCTTAGCTTGAAGTACTCTGGTCCACAAAAATGCTTTCAACACCCTGGCATATCTCTGCTCTGGAACAGAGAAAAAGCACATTTGAGCCTTTTTGCTTAAAGACTTTTTATGCGAACTCCTTTCAGATTAGACCAGTTCATATAATCATGCTTTCCTTTTTGCTCTGCCTGTCAGCATATTCGTAAATGCCTTTGTTAACTCTTATGGTTAGTATATTTTCTGTATTTTTCAAATATTTTTATTTTAATAACCCTACTGAATGTGTGTTCTTTGTATATACTAATTACTTTCAAGTGGCGGGGGATAAATGAATGAATGAAAGAACAAATATAATTAGTTAAAAATCTACTTACCACCGTTTCTCATACCCTTTATTCCCCACCCCTTCCTTTCCTTTTCTACTCTGGATTCATATCATCAAAAATGCAGGGAAGGGCTTCCCTGGTGGCGCAGTGGTTGAGAATCTGCCTGCCAATGCAGGGACACGGGTTCGAGCCCTGGTCTGGGAAGATCCCACATGCCGCGGAGCAACTGGGCCCGTGAGCCACAACTACTGAGCCTGCGCGTCTGGAGCCTGTGCTCCGCAACAAGAGAAGCCGCGATAGTGAGAGGCCCGCGCACCGCGATGAAGAGTGGCCCCCGCTTGCCACAACTAGAGAAAGCCCTCGCACAGAAACGAAGACCCAACACAGCCAAAAAAAAAAAAAAAAAAAGCAGGGAAGGTAATCGCATCAGTGGATAGCCAGGTGATACTATTGTTAAGGCTAAGATGCTATCAGTTTACCTGTCAAGAACCTGCCACCTTGACATCCTGCCCCTGGTCTAGCAGGAGGGCCCGAAGACACAGCCCTTGAGTCCCTCGGATACAGCAATTCCCCGATGCTCTTGATTCAGACAGAATATAGCAGCTCTGTCTGGGTCTCAGTTATGCTCCCTCATTCGCTCTTTGCCTTGTGTCTCATTGACCTCTAGCTGCTCTGCTTGGCAGCTCTTCTGTCTGTGGCTCATCGCAGGTCTCCTCCTTTCCACACAGCTCTACAGTGTTAACATACTAAAAGCAGAAAGAAGATTTGGGATCAAAGGCACCTGGATTACAGCCTCTGTGTGCCACTTACTGGCTGTGGCATTTGGGACAAGTTATCTTAATCCCTGGGACCTTATTTCCCTCTTCTTTAAAATGGTGACAGTAAAAGGGCTTCCCTCCTAAGACAGTTGTGAGAACTAAATTATGTAATGCATGAAGTTCCCTGGCACATGGTGTAGGTGCTCAGTTCATGATAATAGCTCACATTTATCGAGCACTTAAAAACACAAGTGCTGAATGTTTTTTTCCTATGTTAGCTTATTTAATCCTCACAATTACTCCACAGCAATTTATGAGGTCGGCACTTCTGTAAATTGCTCAGTGCCTGCAGAAAGTAAGCTCTCAATAAATGTTGGCTCTTATTAGTGTCACTGTTGCTGTCTTCATTTGACAGATTTTAGACAGAGATTTAGGCGAAGGGGAGTTAAATGTTGACTATTATCATCTACTACTTGCTAGGATATTGGCATATAGGAACACTTATATTATAAAAAAATTCCACCAGGAAATATTATTTTAATCATTGTACACTGAGGAAACTAAGGTTTAGAGAGAGAGGTTAAATAGTTTGCCAAATGTGGCTCAGCTAGAAAGCGGCCCAGCTGGGATTTGAATCCCAACAATCCTATAAGTATATACTGGAAACCTGCCTCTCCTGTATCACACTGTTACGGGCTAAGGTTTCATAACCCTCCACCCCCCGCAGTGAGGTTTGTCACAGGGAGCATCTCCAGCTTCTAGCCCTTTTTTTAATCTCCACTCCTATGAGAACTAGACACTGGGCAATGACAGCAGAACCCAAATCATTCTTAGACCACTTCGATCAGCCCTGACGCTTCAATCAATAAAAAGTGAAATCTCCTTCCCAAGAGATTCCAGTGGAACATTCTCTGGTTGTTTTATGTTGCTCTGCAAGTTCATGTCAGCTGCAGCAGCTGCTCTGACAAGTAAATCCTCACTGGGCTGTTTACAATGACCAGAAAACAGATTCCAGAGTCTGGGAACCTGCCTCACACAACCAAGTCCCTTTAGAGGAGGCAATAATGGGAGGCCAAGAGGTGCTGCGTCCCATAGGAAGAGCTATATGTTATCCCCGAGTCCGTCATCAACAAAATGGATTTTACCAGGATTTGAAAATTTTGTTTGATAACAATAATGACAAAATTGCATGAACAGTACAATTTAATTCAATACAAATCTATAGAAGATACAAAAAGACCTCAGCTGTACTGCAGGCTATAAAGAACTGATGACAACAAAAAACTTAATCTGATAAATTCCATACAACACGTGCAAACACATGGCTATGAGAACATAGAAGAGGTAGGCCTTTTTTTTTTATTATTAGAGAAATATGACAGTGGTTCTCTATGTTAATTGACTATTCTTTCTAATCACTTGTAGACCTTAAAAAAATGACCTCAATCTATCCCATAACAGACCAACTGAATCAGATTCTCCCAGTGTGTGATGCCCCATTATAAGTATTTTTAAAAAGCTACTCACGTGAATCTACTGTGAAACACATTTGAGAATCACTAGTTTAGGGCGTAAAACTTCATCAGGATTTTGACAAGTGGAAATGGGGATAGAGGGGTGGTCAGGGAAAAGCATACAAGCAAAGGAGTAAAGAGTGCAGGGTTTGGGAAGGGTGGAAGAAATATTTGCGGAGGCCCGAGGATTCATGTGGGAGATGAGAGGGAGCAGAGGAAAATAAAGATTCAAAGGCAGAAGCAAGATCACGGAGGCAGACTGACATCCAAGGGAATTTGAATCTCATTTTCAAAATATGTAAAATCCTGCTCTCTAGACATGGCATTGTTGATTATACACTAGTTTTCATTTCTAAATGACCCAGATAACTGTGCCCAGATAAAAAGGAACTGCTCACAGCTTCTATGTGAAAACCGAGAGTCACTGAACTCCCACCACTGCATCCAAACACAAAGCGCACCGGACCCCACAGTAATAAGGCATCCCTGTCATCTTCGTCTACAAATTCCAGCTAGCAAACCTGTGTGTGCCCATCTCTCCCGGACTTATAAACATATACAAGCAAATGGGAGAGAAAGAGGGAGGTAGAGGAGACTCTGATAAGCTTCTCAAGAAGGGCGATTCCGTCTGTCTGTACAATACCTAGACTAGTCATTTCTTCAATTATATGATCTACTTTAGCAGAAAGAGGCAACAGTAAATCTTGCAAGGGTGCTGTTCTTTATGATGTTAGTAACGTTCGACGTTTCCAGTAACTGATGAAGTCAGTAGAGCAGGTGTTAACCTCATCTAACAAAAAATGGCATGGAGTGGCAGGTGACTGTTGGCCTGAAAGCCTATAATTGCCATATTTTAGATTCCAACATATGCCATCCCTGCTATTGTCTGGGGAAAAAGCATAGCTGAGTGCATGTTGCTAAAACACTTAAAAGAGTTTTTTAAATGATTGTTTTAGATGCTGCTATTTCTTTTCAATGTGAGCATTAGTAGCTGATGTTATTTAGGGCTTATTTTATGTGCTAATGTTCAGTGCCATTAAGATAGGTTATTATGATTCAAAATATTTCAAGTTATAAATCCTTCAAGAACAGAGGTCTTATCTTCTTTATACTCATATTCCCAGAAGACTTAACCCAGTACTGGTGTAATGGTTGTTCTTAATAAATATTATGTTTCTGAAATGAAAGACTCACATGATTTTGTGATATTTAACATCTTATGTTACTCACTGCAATCTACACAACTAGTTGTGTCAAACCAAATACAAAATAAATTTGACCTGATACAGTTTTATCTATTCCTTCAATCATTTGACATATATGCATTGAATGCCTAATTTGTGCCTACATTGTGTATACATGATGAAATGTGTGTACAGTGGTGAAACACAGACAAGGTCTCTGCCCTCAGAGAATCTGTACATTTGTGGCAGGAGACAATTACACATATGTATATACACAGTAAATTTGTAAACCAAAAAAATGCTATAAAAGATATAAAAGAGAGTGATATAATGAAGCAACTACCCCAGATAAAATAGTCAGGGAGAGTCTCCTCAAACAAGTGGCATTCGAGCTAAGAATTAAATGAAAAAATAAGTCTACAAATAACAAACTCTGGAGAGGGTGTGGAGAAAAAGGAACCCTCCTACACTGTTGGTGGGAATGTAAATTGGTGCAGACACTGTGGAAACAGTATGGAGGTTTCTTAAAAAACTAAAAGTAGAATTACCATATGACCCAGCAATCCCACTCCTGGGTATATATCTGGAAAAATGAAAACTCTAATTCAAAAAATACATGCACCCCAATGTTCATAGCAGCACTATTTGCAATAGCCAAGACATGGAAGCAACCCAAGTGCCCATCAGCAAATGACTGGCTTAAGAAGATGTGGTGTGTGTATGTATATATATATATATATATATACATACACACACACACACACACATACATATATACACACAGAGTGGAATATTACTCAGCCATGAAAAGAAAGAAATGTTGCCATTTGCAGCAACATGAATACACATAGAGAATATTATACTAAGTGAAATAAGAGAAAGACAAATACTATATGATATCACTTATATGTGGAATCTAAAAAATAATACAAATGAGTCTATATACAAAACAGAAATAGACTCACAGACATAGAAAACAAACTTATGGTTACCAAAGAGAAAGGAAGGGAGGGAGGTACAAATAGGAGTATGGGATTAACAGATACAAACTACTATACATAAAATAGATAACTAGGATTTGCTGTATAGCACAGGGAACTATACCCAATATCTTGTAATAACCTTTAATAACCTTTAATAACCTTTCTGCAAAGAAAAAGAAAACAAATCACTATGCTGTACACATGAAACTAACACAGTATTGTAAATCAACTATACTTCAAAAAAAAAAAAAAAAAAAAAAAAGACAGCAACGCAAGGAAACAGGTGTTGAGTGTTCCAGACGGAGAGAACAGCAAAGGCAAAGGCCCTGAAACTGGGTGAGTTCACTGTCAGGTTCAAGGCAGGAAAAGATCAGAAAGGCTAACATATATAAGAGATAAGCCCAATAAGTGGGCAGGGACAATGTCACCTAAAGCCTGGAGGAAGACCATGCAAAGAAGTTAGAAATTTATTTACATCCAATGGGAAGGCGTTAGAAGGATGTAACAAGAAAGTGACATGATCAGATTTATACATCTATTACACCAAGAAATATTCTGAACCAACAGTGCTCTCAACTACCAAAAATAACCTAAATGACAGTCAGATTTCTGTTCTTAGTAAGACCCATATACAAAACTATTTTTACAGGTGAGGAAATGAAAGCGAATTCAGAAAATATGTTACTACTAAAAGCAACCCTAGTTCCTTGCCAAGGAATCCAGTTCACCGACATTTTCCTGGGCAGAGCAGGAAGCAGTTCATGGATGAACAAAGTGCATCCCTGGGGAGGGCAGAGCTTTGTTCCCCAGGCACGTCACTCAGCATGGCAGAGAGAAATCAGCAGGTGAGGTGACCATGACATCTGTCATTCTAACAGGGACATTTATGACAGTGACAGGGCACGATTGATAATTACATCAGAGCAATAGGTATAAAGTGGGACTGTCCCCAGCATCTGGGACATAGAGTCACCCTTGACCTAGGCTTGAGTCTCGACTTGTACCAAACAAGCTACGTGGCTGGAAGCAAGGTGTCACCCTTTCTGAGATTGCATTTCTTTATTGGACACATGAACTGTGGTTGCATCTTCCCACTTACTGCACACCAACTACCAAAGGGTCTCACTGGAGAGACAGAAGAATAAACCTCATTTCATGTTCACAGACTAGTCCAAGAGCAAATAAACTGAATGGTAGTGCAACAAGTGAAGCTACAGAAACATATGCCGGGGTAAAAGCTCTAGAGCTAGAGAGGAGAGGAGTGATGACGCCTATGAAGACATCAAAGAATGCTTCATGGGGTCCCAGTGAAACATGAGCTGAAGTTAGGAAAATGAACAAAAATTCACATGTGAATCAGCATGATCAAGGAGAAGAGCTCCTTGACTCAGAGCTCTGTTCCATTCCAGTCAGAGGGGTCGGCCCGTGCAAAGGCACAGAAGTGCGCGACACCATGGCAGGTCCAGGCAGTTATCAAATTGGATCAACTACGTCATGTTTAAGGTCTTTCATGCACAAAAAAGCTAAGAGTCACCTATTTATTGATGTTAAATACTGTTTTTAAAAATGAAATTTTTATCTTTAGCCCCAAAATGTAATATCGCATATGTCAATATTCTATATTTCTATCCAACAACAGCCATTTGATCTATCCCTATTCACATAACATCTATTTACTCTGAGTTGTACACATACAGAAGTTCCTGGCCATGTGTAAAGGAAGTATATGAAGACCCAGGATAGATGCAAACCTCTCCCTGAGGTTGCAAATCATCGTTTTAACAATAAAAGAAACACAGATAGACATGGGGCAGAGGGCTGAATATGCAGGAACGTGAACATTTCCATTTTATAGATGAGACAACTGAGGTAGAGTTTAGATAAGACTTTGCAACCTACTTAGTAATGGCAGAGCTGGAATTTGACTTCAGGGAGTCTGGCTCAAGGGTCTATGCCTCTAACAACTACACTGCGTGCCTCTCAACAGTAATGCTGACATTGCAATGGACCATTCATGCCATGTGCCTATTGTTCCCCAGTTCATCTTTGCTTCAGAGCAATCTTAGGGGAAGAGTTGTAAAAAACACTGACTGGTTCTCAGGAGCAACCTTTAGAAAAAATAAGATAGATATGCAGAGAGCAAAGTCAAATTTCCATTTTCTAATTCAGCATTCTGAACTTTGAGAACCCATGGTCAGAATGCTTGCCCTCTGGGTCTGTCCAAATCAGCATTAAGAATTCAGCTGAGTCCACATGGCATGAAATAACGGGATTGGCCAAGGTTCTCATGGAAACGATTATATTTTTGATCAGTTGTTTGGATTTCATGAAAGGTATAAGGTCTTGAAGGGGAAGAACTCCATCTGTTAACTTCCTCTGTTCAGCAGTTAACAGAACTGCAAGCAGAAAAGTGATTCAAGGAGACCTTGCAAAGATGATAGCAGTGGTAATAGCAACAATAATAAGGTTAATTTGACTCTATCATATTTGTGCATCAATCCAAAGCTTATAATCTTTAAATATTATGGTATCCCATTTAAATCTAATAATATATGTGCATTATTATCCACATTTTATGTATTCACAGGAGAAGGCTCAGAGAGGTACAGTGACTTTTGTAGTACAAGAGCTGAGATTTAAACTAAACTTTCTAAGTCCCGCAATATTTCCTCTTCTCCCACAGCTGTATCTTAAACTGTGAAAAATTCCAGCAAGTCATCATGGTTTCCTTCAGAAAGAACTAAAAGCCACAGCCTACAGACCCAGGCTTTGTCCTCTGACTGCCCCAGTTTCTGTATAATAGTACTAAAACCCTGCACTGCCTAATCCCTGGCCTGATCCCTGAATTGTAGAGGGAGGAAATTTGAAAACTGATGAGTTTAACCAGTGAAGGGTCATATCTTAACAATGGGAGCTGAACAGACTACCAAAGCAGGCTGCCCCTCCTGCAAAGGTCCAGATGGATGGAGGGCATGGCTGAAAGCTGCTTACCAATACAGGACTCCCCGGACAGTGAATAGGTCCCATCGTCATGGAAACCGCTTCTGCACTCACAGTGGTACCACCCTGGCAGGTTAACGCAGCGGGAATGGTTGTGGCACTCAATGATCCCCTCTGTACATTCATCAATATCTGCCTCAGAGAAAAACACAAGCCCACCAGGACATTAATTTCTTTTGACACTAACCTTTCAATAAACACCTAAAACATGCTCATGTCAACATATCAATTAAAACTGGTTAGTCACCTAAAATAAAGTTACAGGAAAAACTGTATCCCATCTTGTTTTTCTAGAATCCAAACAAACAAACAGAAAGCTTCATTTTTTGGATGCTTTCTCATAAATTGAACAATGAATGAGAACTGATGGTCATGAATACATTCCTAACGGCACATGCTGTGTTAGTTTCTGAATCACCAGAAACTAAATCGAGGATGTTTGGCACAGTTTTGTTATTCAGAGTATATGACTCTTCTCTGATTCAGTGATTTCAGTACCGTAATCCCAGATATTAATTGGTATTCTTTGAAAATATCTGTGAACAAATAAGTTCAGGAAACTCTAGGTTAAATAGTGTTACACAAATGTTTTATAGATTTCAGTCTCAGAGACTTATCATATTTATATGCCCTGCAAACCTTAGGAGAATCATAATATACACTGTTTCCCAAATTTATTTGGCTGAGGAATGCTTTGTATTTGGATAATATCTTGTGAAACTAAGTTTTGGGGGAGCACAGTTTGAGAACCACTGTTCTAATTCTTTCCAAAACTGCTGATTCACTTAAGGACTTGATTTGTGATAGTCAATCAGAGCTCCTCATTCTTCAATCATGCCTGATGAAAAGAAGTTTTCTGGGCTGTATTTGCTCTATCAGCAAATGCCTGGATCACGCACAGATTCTCTAGCCCAAAGGCTTGCCTCTGAGCTGAAGGAAAGTGACACCACTGCAGAAAGATGATCTGTCAATCGTCATGCCAGGCTCAGCTCATCTTACAGAATCTCTCCAGGTAATTATTTCTTGGAATACAGCCATTGCTGGCTGGGAATTCCCCCCTAGTCCTCCTAGAAACACCTGATCTACAGCAGTCTTACACAAATAGAAATTTAATTAATACTAAGATATAACACATAATGGATAGAACGCACTTTGGAGTCCTGTTCAGCAGTGCCCTGCTGTAGGCATCAGCTACCAGTGTATCTATTATACTGAAAAGTCCTGAGTTGTGCACAAGGCTGTGAATGTAGTTTGAAACCTGCCAGTCTCATCTCACAGCATTCCAGCCAAGTAAAGAGAGGAAAGGTGCAGCTCTTTATTCTGGGCAACTCCACCCTGGCCTTTTTCTGCCAACTGCCATCTTCTTCCTTTATGGCTGTGTCATTAAGTTCATGCAGTCCTTTGACATACAGACATACATCCCTCAGGTTTCTAAATGCAATCAGGCCACAGGACCTAGTGCTTCTATAGCACCTTCAGCTATAGCAGTCAGGTTGTGTGTGCATTTATTATAAATCTCCAAACAATAAAATTTCAACAACTATGTTTTCATTGCTGAAATTTTACAGGTGTGTGGTTCAGTGGGACACACCTTGAATCACTAAAATGTTCATAAATTGAAACAGAGAAGTGACTTGAGGCCATGTCTCACAGAGGGGAAGGACCGGGCCCTAAGTTATGAAGTCAGTTTGGTTATTTCTAAATACAGGTCACCAAGAGGAACAGACATAACTAGAAGACTGATTTTCAGAGATAACTTCTCTATGAGAGGCTGAAAGCTAACTCTCTGTAACAAAGCAGCAACAAATTTTGCCTCAGACATTTATTTCCAAAGCTTCCAGAAAGTCTGTCATGATCCCCACAGACCCTGTGATTTCTAGACTAATGACAATATTTAGGTAACAACCATCTAGCCACAGTTAGTGTGTCAGGAAACCAGGACATACAAAAGCAAAACTTCTCAAATAACCAAAGAAAGCATGTGTCCTGGTTGGTCTCATTGTCACCTGCTGCCTCTTTCACTCTCAAAACCAACTCAGTTTGGAGGATAAAGTATCTGAACATCTTACAAATAATTCCTCCTGCTCTCAATTCTACAGGAAATTTCTAGGAGGGGCAGGAGTACTGAATGATGTGCAAATATTTTTTTTCGATTCATAGATAGTTTTATTCCCCAAAATGAAATAAGAGAAACTAGTAAAAGCTTCCACGATCCAGCAGGATATAAGTTATCTGTGTAGCATGGGAGACTCTTATAGGGAGTGAATACAACCAGTCAAGTTATACATCTGCAATTACCCCAGAGACACTGCGGTATTCCTGGCTTATACTGAAAATTAGAAAAGTAGTGGAGGTGTTCCTTGCCTGGGAGCTGCACTGCACAGAGCAGCTTCCGGGGCTTCACTGGGAATAAGCAGGGCTCATCGCACAGTAGCACCTGCA
The DNA here is from genome assembly GCF_965194805.1 of Balaenoptera borealis. Classification (NCBI taxonomy): domain Eukaryota; kingdom Metazoa; phylum Chordata; class Mammalia; order Artiodactyla; family Balaenopteridae; genus Balaenoptera; species Balaenoptera borealis. The sequence goes on from NC_138868.1 coordinate 36,063,201, forward strand.
AACAAGGCTGCACATTTCTATTTCGTGGGCCAGGTCTATAACTGAAGCCAACAGTTTCATTTCATATGAAACCAGGCTGTACTTGAGAGGTGCTTATATTTTCATCGTGTTCATAAAACTGGCTATTTCTTCTGTATAGTCGCAGTAGTATTAAAAGCAACAACCACAAACCCAAATACAGAAAACACTTGGAGGCTTTTCAGTGATACTTTGGGGACTTTAAAAACTGTTAAATGCCTTGTGGCTGCCTTTGTCCTAAGAGATTTGTTTCTCCCAGTCAGCACTTGCTACGGGCAAACAAACAAGACAGATGCTCCGGGAACGGGGTCTCTGTGAGTTCACCGTGGAATCCGGCCCCCTGTCTCAAGGAATTCTGATAAATCACAGTGAGCCTGGGTGCATCACACGGTGTCAGACATTGCAAAGGAAACAGACAAATAAAAAAATCATTTTTCCTTCCTATAACAAATCCCAGGATTTTGTTTAAATCTCAGTTTAATCCAGCACAGACCTGAAAATGTAGCAGGGGAAACAAGAGATGTTGGAGGATTCTTGAGAGTGGAACCTATAGTATTCACTTTTGTATCCAAGTGTCTGCTACATAATGAATCACATGATAGCCCAGGTCAAACAGGTAACATAGGGTGAAACCAGGTTCAGAATGAGCTAGAACCCGTACTTGTCATTCTTCTATCACATCATGTCATTGATGAATGGAGAAAGGAAGATTTACACCAAGATAATGTATTTATTCAATTCTCTAAATATTGGCTGAGCTGAAAATACGTGTCAAGGATGATATTTGTATTGTGGCAGTTGCAAAACAGATGCAAAAGTGAAGAAGATGTGATTCCTGAAACGCAGGAGCTCTCGATCAAAAGGAAGAAGTATATAACACCCACTCATCCTTCAAACCCTAACTGATATCACCTTCTCCAACTCCTCCAGACATACAGGTCCTCCCTCCCTAATGCCTCACTATGTGCACACACATCTATTTAAGCACAGCAGTATTTCCCTTTTGTGTCCATCCCTCAAATGCAGACTTCCCAAGGATACAGACAACATCTTAGGTTTACATTCCTTGGAATAATAAGTGAATGTCAAGCAATATGAAAGTACCCAGTACAAGTCTGTGGGAATGAATGAATGAAAAAATAAATGACAATGGACCGAACATAAGGAACAATGAAAAAGTGCTATAATAGAGATTCAAAGTACCACAAGAGATCCTGCTATTTGCAAATCACAAAGATACAATGTCAATTCACAAAACTAAATATTATGGGGTTAGTTTAATCTTTACATCTTATTTACCTCTAAAAGACACTATATAGTTTTTAAGACTTTGCTCCTGACTCTAATCTTTAGGGATTTTCAGGCAACAAAACACACACAGTTAAAGTTGCCTTCAATCAAGAATCCTACTTGTACTTTGAGTTTTTAATTCAGCATGAAAAACAGAGGACAACCCAAGGTTTTTCCATAGGATGTGTCCTAAGCAACATATTTAACCCTATTTGGAATGTACAGTGAATTTGCTATCAAAAGTCATTGGCAAACACATCCTTGGATTCTTGCAAAATTCTAGTTTCTTGACTTGGATGAATCTCTTCCTTCATCTGATCTCCTCTCTCTCAGATTTGCTATTTGAAAATTTACAAAATAAAGTTGTTCTCAAAGTTTATTTCCAAGGAGATACTTTTGTATTTCATATTAATTGGTTAAAGTTCACAGTGAAATAGTTGATTATATCTTTTCTAGGGATTTGTAGGTTGAGCCATGAGAAAAACTTTTGATGCTTTCATTCATTCAACAAAAGTTTATTGAGCATACTTGTATGAAGCTATATTCCACCCTATGATAAAGAGATGAAAAAGATAAGGTCCCTGTGCTCCAGACACTTAGAGTCTATCAGGGCAACTGGAATGTAAACATAGAACCATGGTTGAGAACATTGGCTTTGCACACAAATATGACTTCAAACTCCTGCTCAACAACACACTAATATATTGTTTAGATTTCTCCAAATTTTTGCTTTCTGATCTGTAGATCAGGAATAACAAAATCAAACTTCATAGATGTGATGAACAAAAGAGACCCTTAAGCAAAATCTACTGTTTCCCCTACTGTATAGGATATTAACTTTGGACTCTATATTACCGCTTAAAAATAGAAGACAGAAAAAAATTAATATTACCTTCTAACCAGGTCATTGGTTAGGACTGAGAGATGATTTCTGGATCTTTAAAAATGTTCATTTGTATTTTTTTAAATTTATATATTTTTTATTATTTTTTTTAGCATCTTTATTGGAGTATAATTGCTTTACAATGGTGTGTTAGTTTCTGCCTTATAACAAAGTAAATCAGCTATACATATACATATATCCCCATATCTCCTCTCTCTTGCATCTCCCTCCCATCCTCCCTATCCCACCCCTCTAGGTGGTCACAAAGCACCGAGCTGGTCTCCCTGTGCTATGCGACTGCTTCCCACTAGCTATCTATTTTACATTTGGTAGCATATATATGTCCATGCTACTCTCTCACTTCGTCCCAGCTTACCCTTCCTCCTCCCTCTGCCCTCAAGTCCATTCTCTACATCTGCATCTTTATTCCTGTCCTGCCCTTAGGTTCTTCAGAACCATTTTTTTTTTTTTATTTTTAGAGTCCATATGTATGTGTTAACATATGGTATTGCTTTTTCTCTTTCTGACTTACTTCACTCTGTATGACAGAATCTAGGTCCATCCACCTCACTACAAATAACTCATTTTCATTTCTTTTTTATGGCTGAGTAATATTCCATTGTATATATGTGCCACATCTTCTTTATCCATTCACCTGTTGATGGACACTTAGGTTGCTTCCATGTCCTGGCTATTGTAAATAGTGCTGCAGTGAACACTGTGGTACATGACTCTTTTTGAATTATGGTTTTCTCAGGGTATATGCCCAGTAGTGGGATTGCTGGGTAGTATGGTAGTTCTATTTCTGTTTTTTTTAAGGAACCTCCATACTGTTCTCCACAGTGGCTGTATCAATTTACATTCCCACCAACAGTGCAAGAGGGTTCCCTTTTCTCCACACCCCCTCCAGCATTTACTGTTTGTAGATCTCTTGATGATGGCCATTCTGACTCGTGTGAGGTGATACCTCATTGTGGTTTTGATTTGCATTTCCCTAATGATTAGTGATATTGAGCATCCTTTCATGTGTTTGTTGGCAATCTGTATATCTTCTTTGGAAATGTCTATTTAGGTCTTCTGCCCATTTTTGGATTGGGTTGTTTGTTTTTTTGATATTGAGCTGCATGAGCTGCTTGTAAATTTTGGAGATTAATCCTTTGTCAGTTGCTTCATTTGCAAATATTTTCTCCCATTCTGAAGGTTGTCTTTTCGTCTTGTTTATGATTTCCTTTGCTGTGCAAAACCTTTTAAGTTTCATTAGGTCCCATTTGTTTATTTTTGTGTTTATATCCATTTTTCTAGGAGGTGGGTCAAAAAGGATCTTGCTGTGATTTATGTCATAGAGTGTTCTGCCTATGTTTTCCTCTAAGAGTTTTATAGTGTCTGGCCTTACATTAGGTCTTTAATCCATTTTGAGTTTATTTGTGTGTATGGTGTTAGGAGTGTTCTAATTTCATTCTTTTACATGTAGCTGTCCAGTTTTCCCAGCACCACTTATTGAAGAGGCTGTCTTTTCTCCATTGTATATTCTTGCCTCATTTATAAAAAATAGGGTGACCATATGTGCATGGGTTTATCTCTGGGCTTTCTATCCTGTTCCATTGATCTATATTTCTGTTTTTGTGCCAGTACCATACTGCCTTGATGACTGTAGCTTTGTAGTATAGTCTGAAGTCTGGGAGCCTGATTCCTCCAGCTCCGTTTTTCTTTCTCGAGATTGCTTTGGCTATTCGGGGTCTTTTGTGTTTCCACACAAATTGTGAAATGTTTTGTTGTAGTTCTGTGAAAAATGCCATTGGTAGTTTGATAGGGATTGCTTGATTGAATCTGTAGATTGCTTTGGGTAGTATAGTCATTTTTCACAATGTTGATTCTTCCAATCCAAGAACATGGTATATCTCTCCACTTACCTCAACATAATAAAGGCCATATATGACAAACCCACAGCCAACATCGTTCTCAGTGGTGAAAAACTGAAACCATTTCCTCTAAGATCAGGAACAAGACAAGGTTGTCCACCCTCACCACTATTATTCAACATAGTTTTGGAAGTTTTAGCCACAGCAGTCAGAGAAGAAAAAGATATAAAAGGAATCCAAATCAGAAAAGAAGAAGTAAAGCTGTCACTGTTTGCAGATGACATGATACTATACATACAGAATCCTAAAGGCGCTACCAGAAAACTACTAGAGCTAATCAATGAATTTGGTAAAGTAGCAGGATACAAAATTAATGCACAGAAACCTCTTGCATTCCTATACACTAATGATGAAAAATCTGAAAGAGAAATTAAGGAAACATTCCCATTTACCATTGCAACAAAAAGAATAAAATACCTAGGAATAAACCTACCTAAGGAGACAAAAGACCTATATGCAGAAAACTATAAGACACTGATGTTCATTTGTATTTTGAGACAATTGTAATATTGTGAAACATTCAGGGATAGAATCTATGAATCTATAATATACACCCCATAAAACTGGATTCTCTCCTCCCAAAAAGTGTTACTTGAATTTAAGGAAGTAAAGCAATACCGTAAAGTGCCACAAGTACAGTGAACACAAACCTGATTATTATCTAATATTTGCTGAGTTCCAGGACTGTACTGAACATAACATGTATTGGAATACTTGAGGGAAACTAAAAAGACAAATAAATGAAAAAGAGAGGTTCTGTGGAAAGGCAAATCAAAACTACATGGAGGTATCACCTCACACTGGTCAGAATGGCCATCATCAAAAAGTCTACAAATAATAAATGCTAGGGAGGGTGTGGACAAAAGGGAACCCTCTTGCACTGTTGGTGGGAATGTAAATTGATGCAGCCACTATGGAAAACAGTGTGGAGATCCAGCAATCCCACTCCTGGTCATATATCCCGAGAAAACTAATTCAAAAAGATACATGCACCCCAATGCTCGTAGCAGCACTATTTACAATAGCCAAGACATGGAAACAACCTAAGTGTCCATCAACAGATGAATGGATAAAGAAGAGATGGTGTGTGTGTGTATATATGTATAAAATGGAACACTACTCAGCCACAAATAAGAATGAAATAACGCCATTTGCAGCAACATGGATGGACCTAGAGATTATCATACTAAGTGAAGTAAGTCAGAGAAAGACAAATATTATATAGTACTACTTATATGTGGAATCTAAATAAAAATGATACAAATGAACTTATTTACAAAACAGAAACAGACTCACACACATAGAAAATACACTTATGGTTATCAAAGGGAAAGGTCGGGGGAGGGGTAAACCAGGAGCTCGGGATTAACAGATACAAGCTACTATAGATAAAATAGATAAATGAGAAGGACTTCCTGTATAGCACAGGGAACTATATTCATATCTTGTATAACCTATAATGGAAAAGAATCTGTAAAAGAATATATATATGTGTGTGTGTGCACGTGTGTGTGTGTGCGTGTGTGTGTGTGCATGTGTGTGTTTACCCACTGAATCATGTTGCGGTACACCAGAAACTAACACAACGTTGTAAACCAACTATACTTGAATTAAAAAATAAATAAATAAAAAGAAAGGCTCTGTGGTAAAAACAGGCTAGCTCTTCCACCTTTTCTTCTTGGGCTCCCAAGGGTGTGTCCTGAGCACAGGTCCTTTACAGATGGGTGAGGCCTACACGTCTTTTGCAGATGGGTGAGGCTTTGTGACTAAGCTCTAGCTCTAAAGTTAGAAATAATGTAATTCCAATATGGCCCACAAAAATATCTCATATGAACCTCCATGCTATTTCCACCTTCCCACTGGAGGCTAATGTACAGGGGAACTTGGAAGCCACAGGTTGAAAATGGCAGAGGCTTTGTCTGTCTGGCTCCGTGCGTGACTAAGTGGAGCAGAGCCCTTCCGCAGACCTGAAACTGTCAGGGACTCTTTATGTGAGCAGAGAGATGTTTCTGTCTTATTGAGCCATTATACGTTTTGGGGCTGCTTTATTGCTACAGCCAGCATTTCCTAACTGTTTTGATAGACCCCTTTCCACATTAAGGGGAAAGACTGTGCTAAGGTCAGAAGCATGCAGACACAATCTCTAAAAACAAAAACAAAAATAAGCAAACAAGAAAAAAACAGCACCTATCAAGATTATGCAGGCAGCTACAGGGGTGGTTTTGTGCTGAAAACCAAGAATCGAGATAATGTGCAAATGAGACGAAGCTTTGTAGTCAAATATACCTGAGTTTGAATCCTGGCTCTGTGACTTCCTAGTTAGAAGACTCTGAGCAGGTTGTTTATCTTTTTTCAGTTTCAGTTTCCTTGGCTCTTAAAGGAGGAGGATATTACCTAGCTCTCATTGTTACCTTAAGGATTGAATGAGATCAATGTAAAGCTGCTCCACCAAACTAGGCAGGCACTCATTAGGTCTGCAATCATTAACATTCTGTAATTTCTAATCCCCACTTGGTCATGGAGGAGCTATGTGTCCAGGCCAAGACAGTCCACGTCTCCAGGCTTCCATTCCTTTCATGTAAAAGGAAAGGACTGTGCTGTAGCACACCTCAGTCTTCTTCCAGCTTTAACTCCCTACAAGATGGCAGATCTGGGCTTTGGGCTGATGTCTTCATCTGTTACTAACCAGCTGAATGGTGTTATCAAGTTTAAATGATCGCTTTGTACCTCAGTTTCTTCATTATCTAATTTGCAATAACAAAAATAAATGTTTTGTCTGCCTCACAAACAAAGCTTCAGTAAGGTATAAACAAGCCCTGGAAGTCAATTAACTGCTACACAGAATATATGGTGACATCATTATTACTGTTTCTTCTTCGTAAGTCCCGATCAGCAACTCGTTTGGGTCCATTAAACTGAACGGTGCCTGCTATTAATAATAGCATCAGTGGCATTGGTGATATTGCTCTTCTCTGCCTTTTGTAAATCTCTTTCTTTACTGACTTGGCACAAGAGAGTTGTACCCTTCTAATTTTACCTCTGAAGTGTTTCTTTTTGTTTGACTATGCTCTGAACAAATCATTCCCAAATTCTTCTACAACGAATCAATTTAACCCACTTTAACTCTCCTCTCTAATCTGGAGGGTGTCTCATCTACATCTCTATAACGTGACCTCTAACAGAAGTTCATACACACATTTACTATTGCCTATGAATAAGTTAATCTCAGAGGTCTCTTCATTTCAAACTCATTCTACCCAAAGCATTACATAACATATATCTTTCTATGTATCAAACTCATTTTCCTCCCCAATACTCTGTCTCAGCTCTCATTCCTCACAATCAATGAATAAAAGGTCAAAGTTGTTATAATGGCTTACAAAACCTTACATGATCTGCCTGCTCTTACTTCTTTGAGTTCATCAAACACTGTTCTTTTTGATTACACTGGCCAGGACAGCTACACTGACTTCCCAGCTACTCCTCAGGCATATCAGACATGCTCCAGCCGCTGCATATGTTGTCCACATAAGCTGTTCCTCTGTCTAGAATGTTCTCTCAGATACCTCCATGGCTTAATATCTCAACCTCCAAGTCTATACTCAAATATCCATCCTCTCAGCAAGCCCTTTGCTAGGTTGTAAGCTCATGAGGTGACATGAGGACAGAGCAGGACCTGGAATTCAGTGGCACAAAAGGAATATTTTCTAGGTGAAGGAAAGTCAGAGGAAGGGAAGAGAGATGCATTGAAAATTCTTCCTTTGACATGGTTTAAAAATCTGTTTTGCATCCATTCGCTAGATCTGTTGCCAACAACACACTCAGTTTCTTATTTTCTCAGACCTGAATGAGTGCAGTATCTCCTGGCTGGTCTTTCCATCACTGTCTTCTCCAATTCATAGATGTATAAGACTGATGTACCCAAATCTAATTGCTCAGAAATTTTTAATTAAAATAACACTAGCTATTCTGGCACTCGATAGCTAATTCAGCTTGAGTAAGTCACTTTCCAACTCAATACATTAACTCTTTTACTTTTACAATAAGCAAAGGTTTAACTATATCAGTGTTTTTCAACTAGTACTCAACAGAGCACTAGGTTTCCATGGAGGTTCTCTTAGGCAAACCGGTTGAATCTCCAGATGGACCCACCTGGAGTGGCCATTGAGCAAGTTATACATTTCTGTAGTATAGATCTATTAAAGTTTCACTGTGATGCACATTGATAATTAAACAAACAAACAAACAAACAAAACCATTGAACTAGGTCATATTCACTCCCAGTCTGAAATTTCTATGATTCTGTGATTTTATTATACCTGGCTCTTCTAGTACTTACAAATGATCGTTACTGTAAAAACCTCCCACCAGGCATTCAAAGAGTCAATAATCTGACCTCACTTTGCCTATCAATTCTCTTTCATTTCTCAAAATTCTTCAGCACAAAACCTTGGCATACTCTGGCCTGGTTACCTTAGTATCCGCATATTCTATGTGCAATTTCATTTCATGCTTCCCACTCTGTAAGTGACTTTTTTTTTTAAGTTAAAATCCAAGCACAAATTTTAATCCCACAAAAAAGTCCTCTTTCTTTCCTCTGAATTCCTATAGTGTTTAACAGTTCTATCAGCTGAATTCCTACTGTGCTCTGTAACACAGTTCTGCTACCCTATTTAACTTATATCCACTCTATTTTAGAATATTCTGTGTTTCTTGCTATAGTTTCTCTCTTTACCAGATAGAATTTTTAAACTTCTATCTATTAATAATTCACTATATGTCAGGCCCTCCGACAAGTGCTTTATACTCACTACTTCATTTGGTTCTCAGAATGGCTCTGACATAATTTGAATTACCTTAAACAGAAAATGGGGGCTTAGATGTTTAAATCATATGCTCATAGTAAAGCATCTGGAAAGTGGCAGAGAGAGATTTAAACCAAGGTCTACTTGACTCCAGAATACGCCCATTAACCCATATAGCCTCCTGCATATTTTGGAGGAAAAAGGAACTTCTCTTTTAGCATCACCTGTGGCTAAGCACCATTTCAGGCCTAAAGATGATCTAACCTATTGTTAGCAACAGATATGCAGGTGAAAGAGTGAGTACAGATTTCAGCCAATGCTACTACAGAGGAGACAGAAATTAGAGTCTGAGGCTAACCAATTTAACTGCCTGCTGTAATGAAAATAAGCACTCTTCAGAGGAAATTCTACCTCTACTAAGTAGGAACATAATATCCAATACACAATAAAAAATTATACATCTAAAGAAATAAGAAAATGTGACCACGCTAAAGAGAAAAAGCAGATAATAGAAACTAACCCCACTCTTACCCAGATGTTGGATAAAGTAGACAACTTTAAAGAAACACAGAAATATGTTCAAGGACTGAAATAAAAAGATACTGAGTTGAAAAATAAACAGACTTCTACTTTTATTAAAAATTGAATAAGAGGGACTGGACTTACCTCCCCACCCAAAATAACAAGAACAATCCAAACAATATATATGAACAAAATGGTTTTTAAGATATTGGAAATTAGGCAGTTAAGAAGAATGATCCCTGAGAGACATAAAACACATGAGAAGAGTCCTGCAATTGCCCTAGTTTGCTACCTTGAGAGAGGTTCAGACCTGGTACAAGGGGGAGGAGCACAAGAGGAGCCCAGTGGACTACCTGGTTTAAGGACATGGAGCTAAGGGTATGGAGAGAACAAGACAGCTAGAGTTTGCAGAGCAGAGTAGTGGAGGGGCAAGAGCTGCACAGAGAGAACTCTGGAGTCCTGCAGGGTGTCCCATTCAAGTATTCAGCAGAGTACTGATCAGAAAATGAGTGTCATGAAACTACTCAAAGCTGGAGAAAGACAATCAGAATGGATTAGAGGCAACAGTACCTGCTGGTCACCTAGGGAGGGGACTAGTGCATGCTTCCACAAGCTAGACTGAAAATTCTCATAATTCATCGAGACGTACTGGATAGAGTACACAAAAAGGTCTTGCCTCAGTACTGTAGAATAATTAGCCCTATATTAAACACAGCATTGGCCTCAACTAATAATCTTAAAAGCAAGACCCAAAAGGATATAATTGTACATAAGTATCTTAACTGTGTCCCAGAAGAAAGCTCAGGAACATTTATAGGAATCCAAAAATATCCAGTATCCAAAAGGTAAAATCAATATTGACTGGCATTCAAACAAAGATTATTAGGATGACTGAAAAAAAAATCTAACCCAAAATGAAGACAAAAGAAATCATTTGATATCAAAACAAAACTGACACAGGTGTTAGAATATAGGACATTAAAACAGTTACTATAACTGTATTCATGTTTAAAGAGTTAACAGAGACATGAAAAGAGTTTATATATATTAACTGTATATTATAGATAGAATATATAATATTATATATATGATATAGACATATATATATCATATATATATATACACACACCATCTGCGTGTATGTATCTCCAAATCAAGCTAATAGAGATAAAAACTACAATGTATGAGATGAGAAATACACTGTATGAGGCTACTGGCAGATTAGAAAAGAAAAGATTAGTGAACTTTAAGACATAGAAATAGAAGCTATCCAAAACAAAATATAAATAAAAAACAGACTTTAAAAAAATTAAAAGAGAATCAAACTACAGGAGAAAATCAATATATATGTGTAATTGGAGTCCCTGAATAAGAAGCAGGAAGACAGGAAAAATACTTGAATATTAACCAAAAATATTCCAAAGGCATTGAAAACTATAAGCAAATAGAATCAAGAAGCTCACTGCGCCCCAGGTGCAAGACACATGAAGAAGAAAACATGAAGGTACATCATAATCAAACTTCCTCCAAACAGTGATAAAATAAAAAAGTCTTAAAAAGTAGTCAAAAAAAAAAAAAAAAAAAAGATATGCTACATGCAGAGGAACAAAGGTAAGAATGTCAGCAGATTTCTTTTGTGAAACAATGCAAGTGAAAAAGACAGTGAAGTAATGGCTTTAAAAGCATAGAATGAAAAAAAAAAAACAACCTGTCAACTTAGGATTCTATACATAGCAAAAATAAATTTCACAGATGAAGTGAAATAAAGACCTTTCAGATATATAAAAGCTGAAAGATATCACAGCTAGCCTTTCAGTACTACATGAAATTTTAAAGGGAGTCCTTCAGGCAGAAGGAAAATGATAACAGGTGAAAATATGGATGCACACAAAAGAATGAAGAATACTGGAAATGGTGTCTGCATTGTAAAATTATTTTCTTTATTATTTTTAGCAAAAAATTAAAATTTTTATTTTAAAATTATTTTCTTATTATTTAAATATCTTTAAATGATTTTTGACTGTTTATTAAAAGAAAAACAATGTATTTGGAGGTTTCAAACACATGTGAAATAAAATGTACAACAATAGTATAAAGTCCAACAGGGAAGAAATGGAAGTGTATTACTGTAAGGTTCTTATATGTAAGGCAGTATAATAGCACTTAAAGGTAGCCTATGATAAGTTAAAGCTTATACTATAAATACAAAAGCAACCAGTGGAGTAACAAAATAAAGATTGATAACTAATAAGGAAACAAGATAAAATGCAATCCTATAAAACACTCATTGCAAAAACGGACCTAAAAAAGTAGACAGGGAACAAAGAACACAAGGGACAAATAGAAAACAAATAGCAAGATGAGAGACTTTAGCCATATCAATAATCACACTAAGTGTAAATGGTTTATACATCCAGAAGTCTAGATGCAATAAATCTATTTTTCAAAAATGATGGTAATATAAATATATTTTCAGATAAACTAAAACAGAGAATCATAGCAAGCTGACTGGCACTACAAGAAACACTGAAGGAGGTTCTTAAGGGTGAAGGAAAAAGAAACTAGATGGTATCTCAGATCCAGTGGAAGAAATGAAGCACATTACCAATAATAAATATAGGTGAAAATATATAAACTATATGGATTATCTCTTTTTTAGTCTCTTAACTTCTTTCAAATACAAATAACTTTAAATCAAAAATTATGTCACTATTGTAGGACCCAGAATGTACGTAGATGTAACAAATGACAACAATAGCAAAAGGAGAGTTGGGTGGTAAAATGGACCCATACTCAAGTATTAAAATATTAATTTGAAGTAGTCTGTGAAAAACAGAACTATACTGATCTAGCAAAACAGTACCCAAAGTAGACTGAAAATTAAAGGTTCATATTGTAATCCCTATGACAACCACTAAAAATAATTTTAAAAAAGCAAAAAACCTAACAAAATAAAAGTATTTGATTAACCCCAAAGAAGGCATCAATAAAGGGAAAAGAGGAATTTAAAAAATCAAAAAAATCAGACAAATAGAAAAGAAACTGAAAAACGATAAACCCAAATCCAACCATATCAATATTTGTATTAAATGTGTGTGTGTGTATGTGTGTGTGTGTATCTCACGCAGCTAAAGGCAAAGGTTATCAGACTAGATAAAAAAGCAAGATCGAATTATATATTGTCTTCAAGGGCTACACTATAAATACAAAAGCACAAGCAATTTAGAAGTATGGGAAAAGATATAACATGTACACATGAATGTTAAGAAAGCTGGAATACTTATTATTTTTCAGCTTAATTAAGGGATACTTGGCAAATAAAATTGTAAAATATTTAAAGTGTACAACATGATAATCTGACATATGTATACATTGGTAAAGGTTGGAATAGCTATATTTATATCAGAAAGAAATAGGCTTCAAGATAAGAAAAATTAGCAAAGATAAAAAAGGCATTTCCTAAAAGAGCTCATCAGGAAGATATAACAATCCTAAATACTGAAAGTTCTTAATAGCAAAGCTTCAAAATATATCAAACAAAGCCAAAGAACTAAAGGGGAAAATACACAAATCCAGAAATTTTAACACCCATATTTCAGTAATTCATAGAATAACTAGACAGAAAAAAAATCAGTAAGAATGTAGAAGATCTAAACAAGACTTATTGACATTTACTGAAATGACACCCAGTTACTTCAGCATACATATTTTTTTTGCGAGTGCACATGAAAAGTTGATCAAGATAAAACAAATGTTGGTTCATTAAACAATCTCTAAAAAGTTAAAAAGATTGAAATCTTACAGGGTATGTTCTCTGACCTTCAGAATTAAATGAGAAGTCAAATAACAACAAGATATCTAGAAAAAGTAAACATATTAGGAAACTACACCACTTCCAAAAGCCCATGGATTAAAAAAGAAATTACGGGAAAATATGAAATATGATGAATGATAATAAAAATACAACATGTTAAAATTGGCGGGAATCAGCTACAGCAATGCCTGGAAACAAATGTTTGGCTGTAATGCGCTTACTAGAAAAAAGAAAAGTTTAAGACCAATGATCTAACTTTCCACTGTAAGAAACTAGTAAAAGACAGGCAAACAGATTTTTACACTATATCTGGTCCTGCCACGGGGCTGGAGTATGTGAGGTAGGGTCAGTGTCGACATCAAGGCCTCTCAAAGATTCTATTAAAATAGAAGACATATTTCTTAACATAACCTGAAGCAGAAGACCCAAATGTAAATTTTTGATGCTGAGAACCAGAGGAAAAACAAAAACATGATTCTGAACAACAAAACGAAAGAAAGAGTGAAGGGCAAAGGCTGGAGGAGTAATTGTGGAGTACAGATCTAGGAGAACAGAAAGCAGGTAATCATGAGGTGCAAGGAGCAGGTACGTGGAGAGAGGCCCAGGGTGAGTACTTGAATGGTAAGTTGATGCTGAAACACCTTTTAACCTTGGACCATCAGTTTCAGGTTATACTTTAACCTTGCTTAACAACTTCCAGCCCCAAATAAACATATTGTCTCACCTAATTGAAACCTCCAGGGGTTCTCAACTATGGGATTCAGGTAATCAAACAGTATCATCAGGATTCAGACTCCTTCTGTGGTTACTCTGCTCTTCATTGTACTACCTTCACTTTAAACCAGAGCCTCTCCAGCTGTTCTAAGCTGTTCTAAATCCATCGAAAAGAGAGATTCTTTATCAACAGCACTGTCAAAAATCTAGGATTTGAGCATCATTGGTCTCAACTTGGTCATTTGCTGAGTCCTGAAGTAATTACTGTGGCCATGTCTGGATTACCAGCCCATCCCTGGAGCAAAACGTAAACTCAGCTTCACCAGAGGTATCTGGGCCTGAGAATTGAGTTCAAAACCAATCAAGGTTTTATTTTACAACTGCAGCATATCTGAGATGAATCTAATGGCGCATGAACCCATCCTGCTTTGGACAGTCTACAACTTTCCCTTAGGAATGCTTCTCAGTCTAAAGGGCACTTTCAATTCTCTATTCTCGTCTTAGCATCAGATCAAAGTTTCTGATATATGTATCTGTTGTTAGCAAGAAGGTAAAGAAGGACGTCCAGTGTCATTCTATGAACTAAGTGTAAAAGATTCCTCTGGGGATTTGGGGAAGATGGCGGAGTACACGTCAAACTAGTAAAGGGGTCATAATGTGTTCTGGCAATTCTTTGGGAATCACTTCATTCCATCATTATCATTGTTGCTCATCATCATCACCATTTACTGAGATCATGTTTTGTAACATGCATGCTGTTAACTACTCTAAATATGTTTTTGAATGCTTCTGTCAGTCTTACACACAGCAAGCATTTGCAGCTGACTCCTTGCCAACCATTCTCCCAGCCCCTTGTACCAGTCATTCATCTACTTGCTGTCAATTCAGTACCTACCTTTCCTCTGTCAACTCCGGAGAGTAGAATTCCTCAGACCCTTTTGTCAACTGGCTTTCAGCTAGGTGTGGCTGATTGGGGGCACTGGTGAGACTTAGGAGTGAGGGAGGAAGAGAGAAGCAGGACATTTCTTCCCATCCTCTCTACCTTTGGTAGCATCTCTGACAATGGCTATACCTTTCCAGCCCAAGCGGTGGGAGTGGCTCCTGCAGTGCTAATCTCTAGGTCACTCCTGCTTCCCCCAATTGCTCATTAAGCTCTTCTAACACCTTTGTAAATAATTCACTCTATTAAACTACCTCCACTGAATTACCTGCTGAGGTTTTTGTTTTCCTACTAGATTGTGACTGATACACCACCTTCCATTCCCTTCTGGTAGAATAACTTGGAGTTGTTTACATAAAGGGTAGTGGTTCCTTAATCTCAGAAAAGAGGAAGCCCATATCCCAGCCCCAGGGGTGGAATTACTCTTGATCTAAATAACAGGTTTTCAAAGAGTAATCCTCAAGTTAG
Source organism: Balaenoptera borealis (assembly GCF_965194805.1). NCBI lineage: Eukaryota > Metazoa > Chordata > Mammalia > Artiodactyla > Balaenopteridae > Balaenoptera > Balaenoptera borealis. The sequence goes on from NC_138868.1 coordinate 36,078,574, forward strand.
CAGCATTAACTAGCAGTGAACACACTAGAAATGAAAATTATCAGACCCTACCCCAGCATACTGAATCAGAGATTCTGGGGGTAGAACCCAGCAATTTGTATTTGAACAAGCTTACCAGAATCATCCTAACAACCATACTTTGAGAACCACAGGTCTATGATCATAATGCTATCCCTGTCGCCTTTCCCAGCGGTTTATCTAGATAAGGGCATGTGACCAAGCTCTGACTAATGAGAAGTAAGGGGAAGTCTGCTGGGGCTGGAAGTAAGAATGGAGTTGCCTTTCATGGTGAAATGACAGAATTCCTGGCATATCCATTCCATGTAGCAACCCTGAGGGAGGACTTGATGATGGGAAGTGCAGCCATCTTGGTACCACGAGAGAAAATCCAGTAAAATCACAGGCACACCAAACTAGCCTTCTGAACTAACCCTGCAGTTATATAATGCCAGATTTATGTCATGAAACCTAATTAAGGATTTTATTATTAAGTCACAGTTACTTGAGTGTTCTGTTACTTGCAGCCACAAGCAACAACTAACCAATAGAATACTTTTATCCTTCTTTTGTAGATAAGAAAACCAAGCTCAAAAGAGAGCAAATAATTTCTATAAAGCTAGCTAGTGCATGGTATGGTAAGATTTGAACTTGTTTTTGATTTCAAAACTTCAGTAGGCTAGTCTCCCTTTCAATAAATAGGTCACACTGTCACTCTTACCAAATTGCAGGTCTGCCTGATGTGACCAGGAAACTGAAATGGCTATGTTTTAACCTTTTCCCCTTATGCCATTCATTATACCTAATCCTGAGTATCTTTATGGCCTTAAGAATCCTTGGTTAAGACAGCAGTGAAACCATCCTGAACAATGCTTTATTTTCTCGCTTAAAAGGTGGAACACAGGTTGGTTTTTAATTTATTCCTGCAAGATGTTAAACCTATTCCTTTCAGAACAGGTCCACATGTTTTTCGTTGAGTATTCCAATAGTCTGCATTATTCATAGTGGAGGTATTTATGCAGTCATGATAAATAAGATAATTTACCTCCAAATAAAACAGAGAGGCTTCAGGCGCCAATAAAAAATGAAAAGTTTAAATAAGTCAGTCCTTTAGAAAACTTCACCATATTTCTGTCACCATCTGGTTACACCCAAAGAAAAAATTCTTTTATATTGTTTAATGGCAGACAAGCAACCATAATAATGAAAAAGTTATTTTGGAAAAAAAGTAAAAGCCTTTATTTGTCAAATTCACAAAGGTTTGTAATTGGTGTTTTTGGAAGGGGAGAAAGAAAAGTGTCTCTTTTTCTATTCCATGAGTTGGAGAAGAAATTCAGAAGAGAAAATTCAAGCATACTGTTAAACAGATAGAAGGACCTGAATTTAAGATCTCTAAAGAACATTCATGCTGCTTTGTCTGGCTCTAGTGCCACAGTATCCTGGATGCATTTGGCTTGAAAATGTCTTTGCTGGGCTGATGCTGTTCACGAAGGTTCCAGAGCCAGAGCTGGCCCTGTGAGTCAGCCTGAGAATCTATGATCTGGAAAGCTCAGAGCTGGGACCAAGTAACTACGAGTGGAAACAAAGAAAAGGAGTCTTCTCGCTTCATACAAACAACCATTCAACTTGAGAGTCCACTTAGGTATCTAGAGGTCTAGAGAAGAGAGACTCCTGATAGAGTAGATTACATGGGGTGAAAATCACTCAGAAATGGATTAGAGGATAATATCATTGTCTGTGGTCATTTGTCATCTGTCCCTTTTCAGTGCCTATAGAGAAACAATAGCTCTTTCCAATTGTGTGGGTTAGCCATTGTAGTATTGGTAATAGCTAAGTTTGTCTAAAGTCCACATGCTTAGAAATCACTGATTCACAAGGGAACAGAGGAATGGAATTTTTATATGCTACCAAATTCAAGGTCATACATTCCAAAGATTAACAGAATCCAGGCAGGCAAAATAAGTGAACGATGTAGCCCAGGCTTTAGTAAACTGGTGAGAGTACATGCCCTGCCTATTGGGAGCAGCTATTACTTAGCTCCAGCCATGGTGGAATCCCAGCAAAGACCATTCCTTCACTCGGTTGAAGGTTCACTGGTTAAGTCTGCCTGTAAAGTTAATTTTATTTTTTAAAAACACCAGTTAGGCCAATACTGGACAGGGCACGGAAAATAAGTTTTCATTGAATTCAAGCTCTCAGTTTGCAAACTCTGAGTCCAATGACCATCTATTTATACAAAGGAAAATTGAGGCCCAATGAGAGAAGTAATTTATCTAAAGTCCCCTACCTAACAGCATGAATACACACACACACATGATAACACATCATCTATCATGAGTCCAGAGATTAGATGATGAAATGCAAAGAAGGAAGAGAATGAATATTTCTTCCATGTCTACTAAATGCCCAGGCACTATGGTTTAGTCTCTATGGCAACCCTGAAAAGTATGACTCACTCTCTCCATTTTACACGTAAGAAAAGCAAAAGTATAGGCCATGTAGGATACTACATGATTGAGTTGAGATTCAAGTACAGGTCTGTCTCATGCCAAATACTCTGTTTCTCCTACTATGCAATATTGACTCTTTCTTCCACCTTCTTCTGTGAAATCATAAATACCACACATAGCCTCTTCCCTTGAGGACCTCAGAGTCTGTTGAGGGAGCCAGACAAAGAAACAATCATCTCTGTGGGGGAAACTCATTGCTACCTACCCAGAGAAACTCTAGCATTTCTGGGGAACACATCCAGAGCCAGGTCTGCAGGAAGATCATTACTCAGTTCAGTGGAGCTTCAGTTGCTGCTCCCCAACCTGCACTGAACCGACGTGGAGGTGCGAACATACTCTCTGCAATATCTAGAGGATGCTCTGGCTTCACACGCAAACTTAGATCATGGAGCTCCTAAGACCATCTTTTTGATGCGAAATGCTGTACCTTGCAGGCTTGACGACAATGGTGATCTCTCAGGGCAGGCTCAGCATGGAACCATGTGCAACGTGCTATCACACTCAGTATCTTGTTTGACCCTCACACCCCACAGTGAATGGGGCACATTAAGGTTCAGATTTTCCCTTTAAACCTGGTGAAACTGAGACTCAGAAACTGCTCAAGGTGGGAAAGCCCCGCTGAGGTCTTCTGCCTCCTGGGTCTATCTATGTTCTTCGTAGCCTAATATGCTAACTATTCAGGCATTTGGTGATAGAAAGGAGGTTAGTGGCAGGAAACAAGAGGAAGTTTCCTCCAGAGTGAATTAATTAACATGCTGCAATGGGATTTGATTCTTGTTGGTGATATATCTATTGGCTCCGTCTTCATCCATCCAGCTTTCACTTTTCTTGAGTCTCTTCTGTGTCAATAATTTTCAGTAAGCTATTCCCATTTATCCTCTCCCATCCTTGTCCCCTGGAGTGCACCAGAGACTGATATTTTCAAAACTAAGGGCTGGGAGTTTGGGATCAGCAGATGTAAACTATTATATACAGGATGGATAAACAACAAGGTCTGACTGTATAGCACAGGGAACTATATTCAATCTCCTGTGATAAACTGTAATGGAAAAGAATATTAAAAAAAAGAATGTCTATATGTGTATAACTGAGTCACTTTGCTGAACAGCAGAGATTGGCACAGCATTGTAAATCAACTAGACTTCAATTAAAACAAATAAAATTTTAAAAAAGAGAAGTAGAAACATAGCAGGCATAGAATACCACAGATTGTTTATACTGAAGGCCACATGAAGGTCCGTACCATAAAAATGGAGTAAATGTCTAAAGCATCATTAAAAACAAACAGGAGGGCTTCCCTGGTGGCGCAGTGGTTGAGAATCTGCCTGTTAATGCAGGGGACACGGGTTCGAGCCCTGGTCTGGGAAGATCCCACATGCCGCGGAGCAACTAGGCCCATGAGCCACAACTACTGAGCCTGCACGTCTGGAGCCTGTGCTCCGCAACAAGAGGCCACGATAGTGAGAGGCCCGCACACCGCGATGAAGAGTGGCCCCTGCTTGCCACAACTAGAGAAAGCCCTCGCACAGAAACGAAGACCCAACACAGCCAAAAAATAAATTAATTAATTAAAACAACAACCAAAAACAAACAGGAAAGAGGAATTATCAAATAATTTAGGTGTCCACACATGATTGCCAAGGAAAAGTCAAGTCATCCTTCAGAATGTTTCACCATTTTTTGGCTGCTTTACCTTTGGTCCTACTAAGAAGTTTCCTTCTAAGAAGTTTCCTTCTAAGAAGGATTCATCCACTGCCATCACCACAAGCATTAGTATTGCTTTCATCACCTAATTCCTGGCTTCTCAATAATAACACTGGCAAAGGAAGAACGAATACATTGAAAATCAGTCTTCAACAAAATGGGACAGGACTGGACCCTGTAGAAAGAATAGCTTCCCAATTCCTTAGGCAGGGATTTCCTGTCACAAAGAAAACTGCACAGTACCTGTGCCAGGTCTATTCCTGTGGCCTTAGAATAGACGACCTACACAGTCAGCCCTGGGACCAGAAACAGTCCACACACATTGTATGGTTTTGCTTGGCACACACAGAGGTCTATTTAACAACTGGACCAGATGCCAACATTAAGAATCTGGGGATTTCACATACAAATTTTAGATTACTGGCATCTCTAAAAAAGTTAATCTGGCAACCCTGGGCCCACGCTTCCACATGACAACAATTGGTGGGACATGAGCAGTGGTTGCCGCCTTTAAATAGCACATGAATTCTCCACCGCAGAGCAGCCCATACCTGGTTCTTCTCATGCTGGACAGGTGTAGATACCTGAGTTTGTAACAGCTGCCAGAAGAGGCTGCCCTCATGCTGACAAGGGCAACACAATCTCTAAACTTTTTGGATGGTGCACCTCTGATATTATAAATATTTTTTTTAGTAACCCCTATATAAGCATTTTTACATACCAAACATACACAAAAGTTAAAATTAAAAATAAGGTAAATATTTAAATCAATTAGTAATATTAATGACATTGTTATTTATTAATTTCACAAAAATGTTTGTTCTGTCCAATGTATTATTTTTAACATTTGCAAAATGACAGAACAGGTTTGCTGATTCTGAGAGTCTCGCTTTTAATTTTGAACTACTTTCTGTGCTAACTAAATGATGTTGCCAGGGCAACTGTTTTCAATTAAATCATCTGCAATTAAAGATTAGTAAAATTCTATGTCTTTATTTTTAAAAGATAACTAATACAAATAGAAATTTGAATATTTTAATACCAGTGGATTGATGTGACTGTCCTGGGGCACATGCCTGGTGCTGCAGGCAGGGATGAATGTCCCATCACCATTCTTACACAGTCACCACAGACGACCAAATCAGGGCAGCTCAGACTCTAAGCCACAGGTTCTAGAGTCAACCAGAACCAGCTCGAACTCTGCCTCTGTCCCTTCCTGGTTATGGAACCAGGTATTATCTCCTTCAGTCCATGGGACTTGAATGGGGAAAATAATGGCTATATCAATGTGATATTTAAACGAGATAAAGCCTGCAAATTGTTGATCTCAGAAATCAAAGCCCATGCTCAATAGCAGGTACCTCTTACGTTCTTAAATCTTATTATTTCCACTCTGTTTAGTTTGTTTAACAACACGATTATCTCTGATGGACTGAGAGTCACATGCATCTCTTTGAGAAAACTTGCCACTTTTAAAATTTTTGTTTTTTTACTTCCTCTTTTTCCTAGCCTCTGCAATCTGTTTGTAAATATATAATTTCTTAAAATTGAAAAGGATGACTTTCTTCGATGGAATAGTAGAGAAATGGGTCATCATAATCTGGCAAAAGTATTTTTTTTCCCCCAGATATCTACTTACCAATGTCCACCCCCCAAAACACACATATATACATGTTCACTAAGGAATGACTTCTTTGCAAAAGCCAAAGCCCATATTATTTAGGGGAAAAAGGGAATACCCTTATTAATAATTGCAAACAGTCCACATTTGGCTTCTCTTCCTATTATTCAAGTACTATTTCATAGGCATTAATTATTCCTGTGGTGTTGACTACAATTCATTGAGTAAAATGGTGATAGAGGAAAGAGGATTACAAGTCAGAACCTAACTGAACAGCTGAGACAGACTGATTGACTTTGGCAAGTACCTCTTCTGTGGCAGCTTCAGCGGGGCTGCCTGGGCCCCCAGACAGTAGCTAACTGTGGCCTGAATGCTTGAGAATAAATTTGGTGCCCAATAATCTTGAATCCTTAGATTAGGCACATAGGTGCCCTTAACCCCTTGTTCTTACTCCAAAATGGCCAAATATGTTTTTCACTTATAACTCAGCAGCTGATATTGAGTATCAGCTACGTTCCAGCAACCTGCTTCAGAGTTCAAGGCAGTGGATCTGTTGAAGTGGAATGTAATCGAGCTTTGTTGGTTTATATGTTTCAAATACTATTTCATGGTCATGCAGCTTATATTTTCAGATGGTTTGGCACTGAATACACAAATCTGTCCTTTCCTTGTTGTGTGGTTTTGGATTCTTCATTCTCATATTTAAAACAGAGATAATAATTCTTGTCTTATAGACTTTTGTGACTATTAAATGAGACTTGTACTACTATTTGCAGTATGTGAATAAAAATGTCAGTTTTCTTTTACCCCTTTATAACCAGTGGTACAGAGTTGAATGACTGGTTTCTGCCTTTTAGGAGTTTATACTCCTTGAAGGAGAAAAGAACATATATAATTACAATATTAGACAATATAATATTAATAAGTCAAATGCAGTTAAATACAAAATCAAAGCTACCATGTCATCCTCTCTAACAGTAAAATTCTGGGATTATATACTCCCTGATAGCATGAATTAAAATATAATAGGATTTCTGAGTGGCAATTAGCTCTCATTCTCTGTCTAACCCTTATTCTCAAATAGAGGTGGAATAAAAACATTATCTTTTGGGGAGATGGAAAGAGAACCAGCAGAAAACAGGAATGAGAATGGGTCCCATGTGCCCAATATCCTCTTAGCTTGATCATCTGGGATCATCAACAGTCATCAGTGGGCACCATCTCACTGGGACATTTCTGGAACAGCTGCACATTTTAGCCAAGACAAGGAACTAGAAGTAGCCTCAATGTGATACTGAGGCCTGAGGACAATAGCCACCAGGTGGCACCAAATAGCAGCAAAGCCTGGGTGGATTTAGGTCTCGGAGCTGGCTCACCTGGGCAGGCTCATTGAGTCTTTTCCTCAACCTTGTTATGAAGTATCTTTGCATTTCACATAATTTAATATTTTAGGGCCACTTTTTCCAATGCATGGGTTTCATTATAGTATTTAGATTTTAATAGAAGCTTTGAATTACAATTCCCTACAAGATCTAGACTGTCCTCACCCTTTTTCTTATCTCATACCATTCTCCCCTCAGCTCACTGCACTCCAGAACTCACCACATGGCCTTCTCAAATCCATCATCTATCTTAGAGAGTTTGCACTCGTTGTCTCCTCTTCCTGGAATGTTCTTAATATACACAACAAGCTCCTTCTGTTATTTAGGTCTCAACTCAAATGCTACCATCGCAAAGACCCCTTCCTTGACCACCATTTTTGAAGTAGTCTCCAGTCTCTCCCTACTCCATTACTCTGCTTTCTTGTCTTGAGGGCATTAGTCAGTGTCTGATGTGATGTGATATACATGTTTGTGTGTTGTCTCTCTTCCTCCACTAGAATATAAGCACATGAGGAGAGGGACTTTTCTGTCTTGTTATTACCATGTACCCACATCATTCTAGACAGTTGATGGTGAGAATGGTAAGCTCAGTGGAAGCTCCTTTGTGTGGGGCTCCTTCCCTGTAAGGCCAAATAGAGTAAGCCACCAGTAACTCTAGAGGGAAAGTACAAATAAGAAAGTTGTAGGAAACTAGGGTGACTCGGAGATAGTAAGAGATGATTCCAATGAATACAACTGCTGGAATATATTGGAGGTAACATCTTGATAATAACCGATGAGCAACCACAACTAGCACACATTGAGTCCTGACTCTGCTAAGCACTCTTCTGAGCACTTTACAGGTGTTTGCTTATCTAATCCCTTCAACAACCTAATGTTACAGACACTATTATTATTATTATTTTACAGATAAGGAGATAGAGGCTCAGAGAAGTTATGTAACTTGCCCAAGATCACACAGCTAGAAAATGAAGAAGGTGAGATATAAACCATGATAATTTGTTTCCATTCTCTTAACTGAAACTAGTACTTCAAATCAAATCATGAAAATAGCAAACACTCATAAAAGTTATACTTAAAAGAAAGAGAAATAGCCAAGAACATCTTAGCTAGGAGAGACGGGTACAAGTGACTAGTCAAGAAGAGGGCAGTTCGCATGGTAAAAAGAAAGATCACATTTGAAGTGGTCAAAAGGACAATAAATATAAAGCAAGAGAGGTTGGGGAGTAAATAAGGAACTCCTGAGAGGGTTCAGGAGCTGAGTTTGGGGGAAAAAGTGCTCATACCTCAGGTGTATCTTTTCATGCTCCAGGAATTAATACCATAGCTTAAATATGTTCTGCTAGGCTGGATCATGACATTTTGGCAGATTTGGGCAAAAGCAAATACACTACAATTTGTTACCACAAACTGTAACTAGGTTTAACCCTCACCCTATGCTTATGCTTTAGCCCAACCAGAGAATGTGTGAGAAGGAAGGAAAAGATGGACACCAAGGAAAAGATGAACACCAAGGAGCTTTCCTTTATGCTTCTACACGATTCAAGTCAAGGGCAGAAATGGGAATTTGCTCAGTTCTGCTTTAAGAAAATGCTTCACAAATTCCATAGGACACATTTAAACTGCATTTGGATTCTATGCTCTATTCCAGCACAGTCATTTATGGTGTTTATTAAATACAGCCACTATTCTCTGCCTGTCTGCACATTTATAAATACAGTTTCTAAAAGGCATCCATTATGGCTTATGATTTATAATTGAAAACAAGATGTGACCAGTCGTGCATTCACCAACAGTACAGAATCATGTTAAGTCATCCTGGGCTACTCCTAGAGGGCTGGACAGGTCTTGTCATTCAACAAAAGTGCCCAAGATGTTAGTTAGGCCTCAGTCTCCGGATTTTTCAATGAGACCTTCAGTTCATGGGTTATCATTGTGTACATGCATTCACTGCCTCTCCTAATAGATCAAACACAACGATCAATGATATAATCTGTAGTAGTAATCCTCAGAAGTTTTGGAATTAATTTTAATCATCATGAAGGCAATGAGAATACTATTAATCTCTATTGCTCACCTATACACATACCTGTCATTTTTATGAAATCCCAAAGTAATCCAAAAAGTGTAAAAGGTAATGCTGTCAAAGCACCAACATCCACCTCCCAGGTAAAAGGATAAATCATTACTAATACAGTTGCGGACTCCTCTGTATGCCCACCTGATCACATCTTGCTAGTATTAACCAGTGTAATGATCATAGTTTTGTCATTCCCAGGTGCTTCTTTATGTACAAATCCCTAAACAATTAATACTGTTCTTTTGCATTTTTAAAATGATATAAATGGCATAAGGCTGCGCACATATTTTTGTAACTTCCTTTTTTCACTCAACATTGTTTTGACATTTACTAATTTGTTCAATTTCTGTGCTATTATGTTATCCTCTCTTTGATAGAAATTCAGTTCCCCAATTTTTGCAATCACAATCAGTGAACTTACAAACATTCCCATTTGTATGTTCTTGGTACTTGCTCAAGAGTTTCTCAAGTATATTCCTGTAAGTGAAATTGTTGGGTCAGAGACACACACACAGTGACCTTTACCAAAGTACAAAACAATTCTCCAAAAAGCTTAGAAATTAATATAAATATGTGTTCCAGCTAAAAGTGTGCATTTTCTTTCCTGGAGCTTCCTGTGTTTGTCAACACTTTGTACTGTCAGAAGTTTTACTACCACAGTGGGTGTGAGACAGTATCTCATGTGGTTTTATTTACATTTCTCAGATTACTAATGAAACTCATCTTTCCATACGCTTATTGATTCTTCTAATTTCTGTAAATTATATTTATCATTTGGTCCATTCTATTTGTTTTCCTTTTTCATATAGATTTTAAGTTACTTATATATTCTACATATTACCTTTGTTGGTTTATATCTGTTGTAAATATCTTATTCATCCTTATATTTTCACCTTTTTGGAAGGGATAGTTTCTTTGATGAACAAAAGTTAATTTATGCTAATGTAGAATGATCTTCAATATTTTATTTCCTCGTGTTTTTTAAGGGGTTGTTTCTACCAGTTCACCATTCAATTTGAGGCGTGCTCTAGGTTTTTAGCACATATCCCACAGTTGCTAAGATTTTTTTTCTTTAACACAGTGAATGAATTGTACTGAAAGTTATATTTTTAATGTGAGATAATTAAAATATTTCTCTCCTTGCATCATTTAATGTAATGAATTATTGAAAATTAGGTACTGTTAAATCATTCTTGAATCTCTAGGATAAAAACAACCTATTCATGATATTTTTAAAATAATAATCATTTGGGGGTTGTTTTCCTTATATTTCTTTTGAAAATAATTTTTTAAAATATAAGTGATATTAGACTGTGATTTTCCTTTATTAAATTGATTCTGACTAGTCTGGCAACAAGTTTATACTATCTATATTAAGTGCAATTGGGAAGTATTTCCCCTTTTTTATTCTCTGAAATATTTTGTAAAGTTCAGTACTATATGTTTCCTAGATGTTCAATTGACCTCACTAAATAATATCTGTGCTTGACTGTTGAGTATCTATACGTATGGTTAGATGAGTATAGAATTCTAACTAATTGAAAATTTTAATTTTTAAATTTCTTTTTGATTCAGTTTTTGTAAATTATATTTTTCCAATAATATGTGTATTTCATCTAAGTTTTCAAATTTTAAGATAATTTTTTTTTCATTTTAAGAATTACTTGTATCTGTACTTAAACCTTCTTTTTTATTTCTAATAATGACTATTTGTGCCTTGACTATTTCCCCTTGCTTAATGCCAGTAGGGTTTTGTTTATATAATGGATCTTTTTAAAGAGATAATTTCAGCTTTTGATGATACTCAAATTTCATTTCTCATTTTACTTATTTTTGCTATTATCTTTAGTTTTTTCCCTTTGGTTCCCTCTCTTTGTTTTATTCTGAGGTTCCTAACTTCACAAGTTGCATGCTTTTATTATTAATTTTAGCCTTTCTTTTATTCTCACAAAAGATTTGAAGTACATCAAAAAACCATTTAAGCTGTATTCAACAAACTTAATCCCATATTTTAACTCCTAAAATATGTGTTGGGATCCAACAATTCTATTTTCTGAAACCTCTGCACATGTTATTCTGTTGTTTATTAATTTTCTGACTCTCATTCATATTATTTAGAGGTTTTGAATAAAAGATTGTGTTCAATGGAGCTACACCTGAGAACCGGGTGAGACTTGAGTTGGTGGTGAGTGCCTCCAGAAAGAATGAGATTTTGTTTCTGCCAGATGTCCCAGGAGAAGAAATCTTTAAAGAAAAATTTTTTTGTTAATTTTTAAAACTCAGGTTTCCCAGCTCACAAAAATAATATAAATCCAGTTTTTTCCTGGAATGTTTCTTTATGTAAAGGGAAGATATTCAACGAAGAAGAGAAAAAAAACTCTTCAAAAAAACTGAAGGTGCATCTTGTTCACAATGTCTCAGGCATTGATATGGAAAGAATTCAGCAGCCCTGAGCTTGAATCCTGGCTTTCCTTCTTCCAAAGTGTGACCTTGAACAAGTTTCTTACTTTTGTTAGAGTGTGAGCCTGATTCTTTGTGACTAAAATATGGGGAATATAATACATGGATAGAGTGAAGATTAAATACACATAGTATGAACCCACCTAATGGAACACTTAGAAAATAACGTATGTTCAACATATGATGTGACTAGCCCTGTCTTTTCCATTTCTTCCCTGGGCAAAATAGAATGAGAGCTCAGCAAATGAAAGGATCTCCTAGTCTATCGTCTGTCTGGCCATGAGTCTAAAACCACGGCATCTATTCGACAAACACTTATTGCCTATCTCCTCCATGCTAGGCAGTGAAGAATAGGATGCATGTGGAATATAAAAAATTTTTAAATAGATAAAGGAACAAACCAAACCAAATAAAAATACATAGATATAAAAAAGAAAAAAAAAAAAAACCATGGTAGGAAACATTAGAGTGAGTCTAACATCTGTCTCTAGGGGTTGGGAGCTTAATGGACTCAGGTTGCTTGATGTTTTGAGATAATAATAATCATCACTCTTCTGTGTGCTTTGCATATATTATCTTCTTTAATGCCTCCGTCAACTGCAATAAAGTGTTAGCCCCCTTCCTGATGAGGAAATGGAAATCCCAAAGCACACATCAAATCTGTATTAAAGCCCAGGTCAGTTTACTCCAGATCCCACTTCAAAGTCTTAAATAGTGGCTCCTCCTAAGAGTACAAAGTCATTATATTGTAGTATTTTCTGAAGTATCTTGGGACCAATTAGACCAGAAAGTCATAAACATGTTATCCCAAACATGATTGAGCACCATGATTTGGCGGTAGGGTGGACTTGTGAATTGTTGGGTGAATCAGGCATTACTGTGTCGAGCAGCAGCTGTGCTGTGATTCTGCAGTTCTGGATCTCCATTATCGGCCCACTTTAAGTGTCTGAACTGTCAGAATAAACTCAGAAATACGCAAATGGCAACCACATTGACAATTCTTTTAAGCATAGTAATCCAACCCCACTTTGGGTGTTGACCTTTCTTTAAAAATCATTATTTTAAGACAGCACACCTAATTTGTAAAAATATTTTTTAACACATGCACCAGCATGATTTTTTAATTAGTTTTCAGCCTGCCTTATCATATTAGGATGCTTATATTATGAGAGTCTGACATGCTGGTGGCCCTGAACTAACCAGATGGTTTTGGAAGTTTTGTGTGTGTACCTAGGGGAAAACTCAGAATCCCAACCTTTATTCAGTCATCAATCATTTACTGAAATGCTACTATGAGTAAGAACGAGGCAGAGAAGACATACAGAGAAAAGACATGGTCCTCACACCTGAGATTTCATAGTGTAGCAGAGGAAAAAGAGACAAACAGATAAATACACCAATACTCTAAATGTTAGAGGGGATGAGTCAAGGTTTTTAGAAGAGAAGAAGGGGCGCTACTGTTGGATAGAGATGAGAATGAAAGAAATAGCATAGGTGAGATGTCTGATCTGAGCCTTGAAAGGCAAGTAGAATTTCCCCTGATGGAGGCGAATGCTCTTTTAAGAAAGAGCATTACAGGACCAGGAAACAACATATGTAAAAACCCTGGATGCAGGATAAAATGCAGAGTGTTCAGGAAACATTGAGGTCCTCAACGTGGCTGAAGCACAGGGCTTATGGAAGAGCAAGGTGAGGAAAAGATGAGTTTATCAGGTAAGATGGGATTCCTCTATGATAGTCCTTAATTTAAGTCCTGCTTGAGTTAAGTGGGAAATCATCCAAAGGCTTTTCAGCAGAAACATGACATAATCGCATTTCTATTTTGAAAAGATCACTCTGGAGATATGGGTTAGTGAAGACTGGAGGATTGTTTAAAAGCAGGAAAATCATGTGGGAGGCCTTAGAAGACAGGTAGTCTTCCTACAAAGTGACATCCCAAGGCCAGTATGACAAGGAAGTTTTCTCTCATTTATCAAGACAACATAATTTTTAAAAACTTTTCTTATGGAAAATGTTAACTCTGAATCCCACCATATTGAAATGATCAAAGCAAGAGATACCAAGGGTGATAGCCATGGAGTCTGCAGAGAAGAGAGATCCAAGAGTGGAATCAATAGGATCTGGTAACAGGCTGGGGATGATACAAGAGGGAGACGCTGAGCATGACTTTGGAATCTCTGCTTTGAGCTAATAAGTGGGTGAGTTTAAAACAAACACTCATTGAAATTAAAATTAGAGTAGTGTATATCCTCTCTGGAAGCCAGGGGAAAGAGCAGAAAAAGGACCAAACCCACATGACTGGGAGAAAAATGGGAACAGAGAGAATAAGCAATTTAAAACCCAACTTTCTCAAAACCTATTATAGCTACATCATGATAAGCATCGAGTTAATTAAGGCAAGAATTACAAAGGCACCCTGCAAGTTTCTTGAATTATGCACAAAAATTGGAGTCAGATGGTAGAAAATGCTGTGGAAGCAGAGGAAGGTAAACAGGCCTTTTGAACAAAAGACGTAGTTCCAACTCCTGCCCCACTATTTACTCATCTCTCTGAGTTTCTGCCTGTACATCCAAGAACATGAAATAAGAATCCCCGCGTGGTGCTGATGTGAGGATAAAATGAGATAATGGATGTGAGTGCATCTGTAAACTACAAAGCCCTTGACAAATATGAGGTATTATTATGACGGTATTATCACAATACAGTTAAATGCGCTTGGGAAAAAGCACCCTAGCTTCCAATTATTCTGTCAAAATATTTATTGGACACCTATGTGCCAGCCTGCTGCTCTAAGCCCTGGAGAACAAACGAGGGCTCTGCTCTCACAAAGATCTCATGGAACCAGCTTTCTCACAGTGAGAGAGAGAAAGTCACAAGTTATTCACTAATTCGGGATGCCTTTGTCAAGAGAAAAATCCCTGTTGAGAATGCAGCTAAGTAGTTCCTGGATCCAGCACCAGGCAGGGATATAATTCACGCCTCCCAGTGATGTCACAATATTTATTATATCAAAGTTGGAATCAAGGAAAAATTTGGAGGTGAAGAGGGTTGGAGGATCAATTCCTGGATGTCAAAAAATAGAAGAAGAACCCAGTGTCACAGCCATGAAATAGAATCCAAAATTAAGGACTAGATTGGGCAAGTGAAGTATTAGAATATGGAGACTCAGAGAAACTGCTGCAAAGTCTGAGACAGACATTATTTGCAGGGCCTAACTGAGAATAGCTTTAAATGACTGGATTTACAGGCAACTATTCAAGTTGAGTAGCAATGTAAATGTTATCTGTTCCCTGAGAGCTCCTCAGAAAGGATCCAGGCACAGTAACAGACTAACCCCAGCCTTGTAGTCAACACATGACAGTCTGCATGACCAGACCTTTCCCTAACTCCCCAGACAGATGTAAAGCTGTCCTCTGGGCTGCAAATGTCAATCTTGATGTTGAGGCATCCTCCTATACTATCTAGAGCAGTGCTGTCCAATAGAAATATCCTATGAGCCAGGAATAAAATTTCTAATTTTCTGGATGCCACATCAAAAAAGTAAAAAGAAAGGAGCCAAATTAATTCCAATAATATATATTTAACTCATTATAGCTAAAAGATTATCATTTCAATATACAATCAATATATAACATTTATTAATGAGATATTTAGAAACCCCATAAGAAGCCAACTGTCACACTACGACATTAATAATAATATCTTAGCATGATGCAACAATGAAAGTAAAATGTAGTCCTACCAAGACAATAGAGTTGTGCTAAAATATTTTACATAAGCTTCAGTTTAAAATTTTTAACCAAATTAAAATTGAAAATTAAGTTGCTCAGGTGTACTAGCCATATTTCAAATGCTCAATGAGCACATGTGGCTAGTGGCTACCACTCTGGACAGCACACGTATAGAGTTCAGGAGTATTAGAACTTCACAGAAACTTAAAGATCATCAGATTCAGTCTTTAGGTCACATATGCTTAAGACGAGGGAAGAAGGAACCTGTTCCAAGTATCATGCTCTGTATTGGCCCATATTGTATTCTTGTGCTTTAAAGTAACTTTAAGGAGGATTATTATTCTCATTCCACAGCTGAGGAAATTGGAACTTGTACAGATAGGAGGATTTACCCAAGACACATGGAAAACACACGATAGAACTCAAACCCCAAATCCCTGCTTATTTCTGTTACTGAGAAACATACAGTTGTCCCTCAGTATCTGCAGGGGACTGGTTCTAGGATCCTGTGGATACCAAAATCCAAGGATGCTCAAGTCCCTTATATAAAATGGTATGGTATTTGCACATTATGCACATCCTCCCATATACTTCACATCATCTCTAAATTACTTATAATGTGAACGATATATAAATAGTTGCTGGCATGAAGCAAATTCAAATTTCGCTTTTTAGAACTTTCTGTAATTTTTTCAGGTATTTTCAATCCACGGTTAGCTGAACCTACAGATGCAGAACCTGTGGATATGGCAGGCCAACTATACTTCATTATTTGATTTTTGTCTGCTTTTTTTTGTCTTAACAGTAGTATATCCCTGTGTCTTAGGTCCTATATCTCAACTGGTATGTGGTTGATATGGGGAGTTTCACTTACTCTTTGAGAGGATGGCATAAACCTGACCCTCTCTTCATACTCATGCCTGTTCCCTTCAGCTTCCGGCTTATCATTCAAAATATGCTGTGTGTGTTCTCTCTTTGGGAATGAAGCATAGAAAAGGAATTATTCTATTAACATTATAAATAGCAGCCAGCTTTCCAAGGACCTTTTCAAGGAGGAAAACCATGCACATTTGCTATGTCAGTTTTGTTCCTTCCTTGCATAGTCACAATGCAGGTGTATAACCAGAAAAGGCCACTGTGATATATCTGCTCACCAAAAGAATCCTAAAGCTCAAAACTGCCTGAAAGGCAGGAAATAATAATGAAGACCATGAAGAACAAGATTCTAAAAGGCAACAGATATACTGTTGGCCTAACTTCCTTCAAAATCAAATTGGAAAAGATTCTGATGAATCAGGCTGCAAGAACACCAGGACCCCTTAACTTCTCTAGGATAACTTCCCTAGGGCTATGTGGTGAATGCCGATGATAATAGAGTTGCCTGAGTCAGGAGGAGAAAGTTTCAATCAGGGTGAGAATAAATGCATTAACTGGTTTTAAAAGCAAACGTGCACTTTCTGCAGTATTTTGCAGTGAAAAGGTTATGGGTTTTGGAGCCAGAAGATCTTACTTGAATCGTGCCACTTTCTTGTCATGGTCTCTCTATTCCTCAGTTTTCCCATCTAACCCAGTGCCGGAGAATTAATAGCAGTTCTTCAATCAGGACAAGTTAGTTACTTATCCAGGGTTGCATACTCCTGCATTTTACTGATAATTCTTATTCACCTCTCCATTTTTGTGAATTTTGATCATACCATCTCCTACCTCCATTATTGATAACGTTATCGATAATAAATAATTGGAGTGGCACCGGTTGGAAATCAGTCCACTCTAAATCAACAGAGGCCACCCATATCGGCCTTCTAAGCCTTAGTCATGTTTTGTTTCCAGGAGAGAGTCTACAACACACATGAGTAAGGACAGAGGATTTCAAAGCTATAGTCACTGTTTCCCAAAGACAAGAGGCAGGAGTGTTGATGACCTTTGTTCAGGGCTGGTCTTGAAACAAATTAAACTTTTGGGACTTGGCCAAAAAGTACAAAATATTGGAGGAAGGGAGACATGCAATAAGAGGAGTTATAAAATGGACACACATTGGCTTCCCAACACTCTTTGTATATGAGGCTTACTCTAGTTACTCCATTTGCCCCATCACAGACAGACTGTCTCTCACATGTATGGTGAGCTAAGGCCACAAAGAGGAGAACCTTGACCTACTCCATAACATTATCAGCTGGTAAGTAATAAGATATAAATCTTTTTCTGTCACTTATGACAGATTTGTAGTAATTAGAGCAGATGGGATACACCAGTTTAAATCCCAATAATGCACATATTATTGCCCACAGTTGATTACACATTCCTTTGTCCAGTTCATTGTTAATGACTCAAATAATGGGGTTTCCTGCTACTTTGCCTCACACCATAATCAGATGAGACATGCTGATGTGGTGAAATAATAGTTGTCAAAATGTTCTACATGGTAATAAATACAAAGAACAAGCAAGCCCTACAGTGGACAATGAGATTTTAAGCAGAGTATCCAAGAAGTGTAAGTCAAACTCTAGGTAATACTGGGTCACATGTGAGACAACTACCACAACAATTTGCAAGTACAAAATCACACATCTTCAGCTGCTTCTCTGATTGAATAAGAATAAAAATGATAAGAAAATAGAACCAGTCTCTATTAAATTGCCAAGCTCAGAAGAGATAAAAATTTCCATCCACGAAAAAGTTTTTGAGATATCTTTAGCAGTAAAAAAAAAAAAAACTTACTGAGATCACACACACACAAACACACACTTAAAGACCTACAGACAATGCATGTTGGCAAAGTCAGACTTACTTTCAGGGACTATTCACATTAAGATGTTATTCCACAATACTCATGGACAGTAAACAGTATAGAACAAACACATCCTTTACCACCATCAGGACGGTCACCAGCAAACATCAACCCACTACGATGGAGAAAATATTTATATGCTCTGGATATTAGGATATGACACAGGGTGGGGAGAATACTAATTAAAAGAAACTATGAGTTTGAGTCCTGTCTTATATTTAATAACTTTAAGTGTGATGCTGAAAGTCAGTTTCTCTCCTCCTATAATGGAGAAAATAATGCCTTCATTGCAGAGTAGGAATAAAGTTCAAATGAGATAACATATCTGAAAACACCTTGTTAACAAAATTAACAAAAAGTTTGTAAATATAATATCTCAACTAAATCTTCCAACAACACTATAAGAAGCATAGCATCATATCACTGTTAGGAATAAGGGTAAATTATAACAGAGATAACCTGGATGAACCCTTTGTTAGGAACAGAGCAGTGGTTCTGGGTAGTGGAAATAAAAAGAAGATATAAAGGCCACCCAAATGTATATATGCTTCAAAGACAATGCAAATTGAATTGTTGGGAATTATATTTCCACCTGACTATAAATATTATGTAGGGAATAAAATACTAAAGCCATAAACGACAAATCATAAAGCAAGTCTTCCCAAATACGGGCTAACATCTTGCATGAAGAGCAAACAGGTTGACAGTACATAATCTTTAGATACTGTACAGTGGTTTAGCACTTGGAGAGAAGTGAAGAGTAATCTAAAGCTATTTATAAAACTCATCATTACATGAAGCATTTTTGGGCCAAACAGTATAATACGTAATAGAATAAGTAAGAACTCTCATGACAGATGAAATCTAAATTCTAGAAGGTATTGAAAGTACTATGTTCTTACTAAGTTGTTATAGCTAATCATGCTAGTGTAATTATTTGGTGAAGTGGATGCTATAAAAAGGAAGATAATCCTTTTATGCCATGTTGATAGTATGTGGTTTTTATTGATTTACTTTAAATGTTTTTTTCCCAGATGATAAGTTAAATTTATCATTATATAAACTTTGTAATAGAAGATTCTAGATAGAGGCCTAAACATATCCTTTTGCCCTCATATCCTTCAACTTCAATCCAATACCTATGTCTTCTCCTAAGGAATGGAGATCTGGTTAGGGCGACGAGACAGGTCCTAGAAGATATCAGCAAGCTATGCCAGGATCTTGAGTCCCAGTCTAAACAGATGATATAGACTCTCTCATCCTGGGTTTGAAGTGTAATTAGACTGGTACTGGATAGCCCTGGGGTAAGGATGAGAACACAGTGGTGTCTAGAAACCTTGGTATTCAAGGATCCTTGGATGCATAGGAAGAAAGACTTTGTTAGACTTGTGTAAATGCCCTTGGAAGCACCTGCTATTCCCTGTCATTAAAAATCATAAGAGAGCTGAGTGGGAGGATTAAATCCTCTCACTCTGAGGCTAGGAGAATGCTAGTCTTTATAGTAGAGTTGGCCAATGCAGACAGTCATCTTCCCAGTGCCTCAAACAGGAAACTTACAACTTGCTACAACTCACAACAACTTTGGCCACAGGGGCAGAGAAAGCTGGCCACTCCAACAGCTGGATTTGAATTCTATGGAAAGGCCAAGAACAAACTTTCAAAGAAAGTGGGAAATAAACACTACGAGATGACCTGTAGTTTTTTAAAAACAATATAGTAACTAAAACAATGTGTTATTGGTGTATGAATAGCAAATAGACCAATGAAGCAATATGGAAGACTGCAAATAGACTTAGTCATATATATTAATGTGATTATAATGAAGGGGTACCCATGTTCAAGGTGGACTAGACAAGTAAATGAGAAAACTGGCTCTTCCTATAGAATGACAACAAAAATAATAGATCCCTACTTCACACTATATATAAAAACACATTTTAATGTGTTAAAAACCTTAGATAATAAATGGAAAGTTGCATAATACTCCAGAAAAAAGTGAGATAATGTCTTCATGATGCCACGTAAGAGAGGATTTCTGAAATACAATACAGACACAAAAATTAATCAAAAGGAGAAAACAAGAGAACATCAACAATTGACAAGTGATATCATGGACTAAGAGAAGATATGTGCAAGGATGATATAAAACAAAGAGGATGCTATAAAACAAAACAGTGTGTAATTAAAATCCTATAAATCTACCGGAAAAATATAGGTGACAATAGAAATATGGGTAGAAAATGCACTGAAAGTAAACAGAAGGACCAATAAATTGATGAAAAGTTGCTTAATCAAGGAAATGCATGTAACATAACCAAAAGAAACCAATTCCTATGTCAGATTAGAAAAAAAGTAAAATCTTCCCATACCAACTATTAGTGAAAATGTGTGGAAAACCAACATTGTATAGTATAGTATAAATAGTATAAATTGGTAAACCTCTTTGAAGAGTAATTTGTCAATATCTAATAAAATTGAAGACAGTCCTATCATGTGATGTGATAATTCCATCTCTAGATATGTACCCTAAAGAAACTCTTGTAAATGCTTGCAAGGATGTGTTCTATACAGTTTACTGTCTATGAGTATTGTGGAATAACATCTTAATGTGAATAGTCCCTGAAAGTAAGTATGCTTACAAGGAGAATTCACAAATATATTAACTGCAACAATTTTTATGATATTAAAAATGGAAACAACCTAAATGTTGATCACTATAAAAATGGAAACTAAATCATGTCTAATTTCTTCAAATATAAAATTATACAGCAATTAAAATATATTACTAGAGCTATATGTATAAATATGAATGTATCTAAAAAATAGCTGAGTGAAAAACATCAATTGTGGAGTAGGGGGATCAAGATGGCAGAGTAGGAGTATGGGGAGCTTACCTCCCCCCACAAACACATCAAAAATACATCTACACGTGGAACAATTCTCAAAGAAAACTAACTGGAAATTGACAGAAGATCTCCTATACAACCAAAGCTGCAAGAAAGATCATGCAACTGTGTAGAATGAAAACAAAAAAAACAAAAAAAACAGGCAGCAGCTGAGACCAGTGCCCCTGGGAGGGATCTGTGAGGAAGAGAAGGTCCACATGGGTGGACATTCACCCCAGGGAGGGAGCAGATTGACTCACAGTCCGAGCACCCCAGACATGGGGTCCTACATGGAGGAGACAAGCCCCCTTGCCTGTTAGGAAACGCACTGAGACAGATAGAAGGGCTAGAGAAGCCTAGACTCTCCCCACAAGGAGTGGGTACATGCTGGTTTGCTAACAATTAGGACGAGAGAGACTTGCACTGGCAGCTGCTGCCTCCTTGCTGTACTTCCCAATCTGAAGGGGTAAATGCCCTGGCTCCACTCACTCCATGTCACAGCCTGGTGTGAGGTCAGGGCAAAGATTTGGTCTAGCTATGCAAAGAGAGACCAGGGCACCTGGGGTATGATCCAGGCAGAACAGCAGAGACCACTGTCAGCGTGCACTGGGTGGCACCACAAGAATAAGCAGTGGCCAAACACTGAATCTCAGGCACATAGACCCTGGGTAGGGCTTCTCAGCGATTCCTTTCCCAGCAAGAGAGCCCCGGCTCCGCCCACTCCACTCTGTGCAGCTTAGCACCAGATCTGGGGAAGACAGGTACTGGGAGAGGTCTGCCACAAAGGCAGCCCAGATCCCAGGTGGAAGCACAGCCACCTCAATTCCTGCAGTCACAACACCTCGATCCCCAGCCCCAGCCTACTTCAGAGCACATCTTTGCACTAGAACTGGGACAGACACAACTGAGAAAGGGACGTGATCTTGGGCTGCTTCTGAGAGGAGCCACAGATGCCAACACAGGTGATGCGTAGGTTCACTGTGACCACACGGGCCTCACTGGCTTCAGCAATCACTTCCTTTCAGGCAGGGCACATGCTCAAGGACAATGGAGCCTGACTGAACCCAACCCTCAAGGCTTCTACTCCAATAACTGGGGAGCAGACCCTGACCTGACAGGGGGGTGACAGCCAAAGAGCAAAGAGGAAGCACTGCCTCACATCCAGCACAGGCTCTAAACACACCACCAATAACACTCCCTATCAAGGGGATAACGACCAGCACACCTTGAGGAACGACGTGACTGGCATTTATACCAAAGCCAGCCCTCGCTCCAAAAATTTGTAATTTGATGCAATCCCTATCAGATTACACATGACCCTTTTCACAGAACTAGAATAAATAATCCTAAAATTTATATGGAACCACAAAAGACCCAGAATTGCCAAAGCAATCCTGAGGAAAAATAACAAAGCTGGAGGCATAACCCTTGCAAACTTCAGACTATACCACAAAGCTACAGTAATCAAAACAGAGTGGTATTGGCACAAAGACATACATATAGATCAATGGAACAGAAGAGACAGCCCAGAAATAAACCCACACATCTATGGTTATTTAATCTATGACAAAGGGGGTAAGAATATACAATGGAGAAAAGGCAGTCTCTTCAACAAGTGGTGTTGGGAAAGCTGGACAGCTACATTTAAATCAATGAAATTAGAACACTTCCTCACACCATACACAAAAATAAACTTAAAATGGTTTCAAGACCTAGTCTATCTACTAAAAATCAGTAGCAGCAATCTCAAAGGATGAACACTAAAGTTGTCTGTTGAAAAATCAAGTAAAAGGCAGAAATGACCACTATCATCATTATTATTCAACAGGATTATTTTTTATATTTTCAGCCCAACTAAAAGGACAAAATGAAAGGTTTTGCAAATATCAGAAAAGATTATTCAAAATACATCCTTGTTAATAATATATGTAAATGGTTCTGGTAAAAATCTGTATCATACACAAAAACATCCCCCTTAGGGATAAAAATCATTGATTATTGAGAATATATGTACAATTATGATAACTGAAACATTATTTATGCTGAGAACAGCAAATAAAAGGAATGCCTATCGATGAGGGAAAGGTTGAGTAAACTGTAGTTTATCCACACCATAATAATCTTAATAACTCTTGACTTGAAACTGACATTTTTCAAGTCAAAAGCAGTTGAATATTAGCAATTTCATATCATTACTATGACTTCATGTATATTCATACATATATGTCACAACATATAATATACACTTACATACATATATGTGGATATATAAACTACTACATATATACATATGTAAATACATAATATAAACATATATATAAACACAAACCTACACATACATATTCCTGAAGTGTGTATCTGTAAATTTTTATATTAGGTGGTTACATGGGGAGTGGGTCAAACTACAGGAAGAAGAGGAAGAAAGGGAAAAAAGAGAGAGAAGGGGAAAAACAACCTAACTGAAAAAAGTTGCCTACCATAAAGCAGCATTATAAATGTCTTTTTTTAAAAGTATGAAGCATGGATGTGTATGCAAAAAAAAAAATGGTGATGCATGTGAAAATGATGACCAAAATGATGGTGGTTTCTCAGGGTGTGGGGAAATAAATGTCATTTTCCTCATTAGGTGTTTATGTTTGAACTTGTATCGGCAAGTGTTTTGTTGTTATTCTTATTCTTTTTTTAGGGGGGAAAAAACCCAATAGGGCTATTCCCATCATGGAAGAAAAAGAAAAACTATGGAAAATTCAGAAATTTATATAAAAAATAAAGCAGAGGAAAAACCCCTCAAATTCTACTGCCCAAGATAACCCCTATTAACATTTGTATGCATTTTTTTTTTACAGTGAGGGCATATGCTACATATATCATTTCATATTTTCCTTTTGTTACTTAACATTTATCAAAATATGATAACCATACAATATTTCATTCTTTGGGTATCCTAATTTCCTTAATTATACCCCATGCTAAATACCTGGTTACTTCCACTTGTACACTTTTTTGATTAATGACTAACAGCATAAGGCACATTTTGCATAAAAATATTAGTTTACATTTTACACTGTTTCCCTAGCAAATCCCCTTAAAAATGGAACACTGACTCCAAAGGTATGAAGATTTTTAAAAATCTTGATACTTATTGCAGAATTACTTTACTAGCAGTTTACATAGCACCTAAACCAGTAGTCTAATTACTGCCCGAAGCAGCACCTCTGACAGGACAGTATTTAAATCATTGTGTTCGGGAGCCCCAAACCTATGTTTAAGGGGGTAACTGTAAATAACCCTGTCTAACAATTCATTCAGTTAGTCTGTTGAAGGTGTACTTGCAGGAAGCACATATTGGTATGTACTTCAGACAAGAAATTTTTGTTTCCTTTTTTGGGATAATGGGAGAGATGCAGAAAACATTAGCTTTGCTAATTATCTAATAAGTTTATAGAAGCCTAATAGTAACCATAACAGAGTCAATTACCATTTATCAAACAAGGTTTATAAATCCAGGGAGATTCCAAAATGAATTTTCTGGTGCTAAAAGTTTCATGACAATTTGGTTTTGCTTTGTTTTCATTTTAACAGATAATCTTTTAAAAATACCATGTTTTTCAAGTAAAAAGACACTGTCTTGTAGTGGTAAATTTCAACTGAGCAATATTTTTCATGGAAGAAGTATTAGATTCTTAAGTAACTATTCTTCAAACTAGTAACTTTAGACCCTTGTGAGGAGCTTGGCCATATTCTAAGGAAATCATGAGAACAAGAGGGAGTAGAAAGAATACTTTTCCATATCCGCTCACTGCCAGAATTTTAATAATCACTGTAAGACAGAATGATCTGAATGCTACAGCTGCATGTAGACTTTTCTTCCTTTTTTATGTTATTCTAGCTAATTATTTTGAATATCTAATATGGGATTCTTTATCTGTTTGTCAAATCCTCATTCTTTAATATTCCCGAGATATAGATCACCTATATCATTATTGCCTATAGACTTCTATAGCTCTAGGAAAAATTAAGATACCTCTCTGGCATGTAAATTTAGAAAATATAATTTTAGATAATGTGAACCCTTCAACATGAGATGCTAGTCACGGCTCTAGAACATATGAGATGTTCATAAATTTTCCGTTGGGGATGTATGGCATAAAGGTCAAGAAGCATATAAAATTCTACAAAAATGGAAATTGAAAGCCTTCCTTCCTCATAAAGATTTAAAGAAGCAATTTCTACCACCTATATAAGAGTTGAGTCAAAATATTAGAATGTAAAAAAAATTAGAGACCAGTTTATATTCTTTTTCCATGGAGGATCAGAGTAGCAGGATAAGAAAAACTTCTAGTGCTCTCTAAGGAAACTATACTTTTGTTCTTTTCAAGATGGTCTGGAACTTTCAAGCGTTCATGATTTGGGGGATAAGGCACACTAGCTCTCTGTCCTCTATTCTCCTAGTTCTATTTTGCATTCAGCTAGAACGGCGATTCCCAAACTTGACTGTACCTTACAAAATGGTAAAACTGATGCATCATACTCAGAGATTTCGATTAAAATAGTCTGCTTTGAGTCCCTGGCTTCAGTGTTTTTTTTTTTAAAGCTCCCCAGGAAATTCTAATGATTGAGAGACACTGAACTCGAACATTGGAGAGTAAGAAATCTGCTTGCAAAAAGTTCATAATCTAGTGACAGACAGAAGTTATCCAGTTCCTATTGTGCAACTTCTCCTCTTACCAACCACCACCACTAGAGTCATTTTTATAAAGAAAGGTAGCATTTGTCATGGTAGTATATGTCACATGGATCAACCCTAGAGGTAGAACATTATCTCCATTTTTCAAAAGATAGGAATAAAAGCTTTTTAGCAGACACTTGTCACACATTCACTGTGAGTCAGGCACTGTTTTGGACATTGGGGGTCTAGCCCAGATTTAGAGGCAAGATCACAGTCTGTAGGCAGAAGTCACAAAATTGCCTAAAGTCCAGGGTGGGCAAAGCATTCTCAAAAATGTCCTGCCACCAGCCATCCAGATTCTGCCTCTGACAAGTACACAGGCAGGGGGTTTTCTCCTTGATTCTGGTCCCAACATCTATCGTTGTTAGCGATAGGACTCTATTTCATCTACTTCTGCTCTTAGGAAATATCTAGCAGGTTTTGGGAGAATGATAATGATGTGTTTCCACTTTAATGCAACCCTTCCATTACTCTTTCAGTTACTAACATCAATCACACTTGAAGACCATTATTAAGTCATGCAGCAGTCTTCACCTGCCCAGATTAAAGAACACATCTCCTCTAACCTTTTCCCCAGAGGAATGACCTCACAGACCTTTCATCATTTTCACTGCTCTTTTCTGAGCTCTCTTCAACAGTCACTAAGTCTTGTATGAATAGAAATAATGAATAATGTGTATAAGCCCTTTATGAAGGTGTCTTTGTGAACTTGCCCTACAGGCTCTTTGGATTTAGATAGATTTTACCTGTGAGGCATTCACATTAGAGGAACATGATTTAATATTTCATAGTCTGATTCTGATTTAAACCCCACTTATTGGGCTTCTCTGGTGGCGCAGTGGTTGAGAATCTGCCTGCCGATGCAGGGGACACAGGTTCGAGCCCTGGTCCGGGAAGATCCCACATGCCGCAGAGCAAATGGGCCCGTGAGCCACAATTACTGAGCCTGCGCGTCTAGAGCCTGTGCTCCGCGCAACAAGAGAGGCCGCGATGGTGAGAGGCCCGCGCACCGCGATGAGGAGTGGCCCCCGCTTGCCACAACTAGAGAAAGCCCTCTCACAGAAACGGGGATCCAACACAGCCATAAATAAATAAATAAAATTAAAAATAATAATAATAATAATTACCTCCTAGGGTTGTGATGAGTAAAAGAGAGAATCCATACAAAGTGCTTTGCATGCTACCTGGATACTCACACACACACACACACACACACACACACACACACACACACACAAAAACCCACTTATTGAGCACTTACTATGTGCTAGGCGGTATCCTGGGGAACTTTCACGTCATCTCACGGAATATTTACAATGGCCTTTGGAGGAAGGCATTGTAAATTTCTCATTTTACTGAGGAATAAACTGAGGCTCAAAGCGGTTAAGTGACTGGTGATCTGTCCAAGAACATATGGCCAGGAGCCAGAAAAGAAGCTGTGAAGAAGAGGTAAAAGGCAGAAAGCCAAAAGAGTAAAAAAAAAAAAAAAATCAATTCAAGGGCTATTTTCCCAACGATTCAGACCACCCTACTTGGTCAAGCAGGGGAATAGTAAGGAAAAAAATTAGAACAAAGCCTTATGAGGGGAACAGAAGGCATAACATTATAACTGGCTGGACTTCTTCCTTCTCCCTCTCCAGTGCTATTGGTCCCGTGTGGGTAGATGGAGGTGGGAAGTGCACACAAAGGAGCTTTAATCAGGCAGCACTGCAAAGCAGTCCCATTAGTTTCCTGGTAGACAGAGAGGTCTGAAAGCTATTTTAACTCAAAGAAGGAATTACTGCCCAGGATTTTTTGTCAGAGAAGTGTGACAACTTAGCACGTCTGTGGCTGATATTGTCAAGCCAAATGGACAGTGTAATAGCTTCACTTACAAAAGACCCTGCCAGGTTGTGTGACACTCAGGTTCTTCCCAGACAGTGAAAGTCTCCTTTCCCCTGCCCTGCTTGACTAGGTCCTGCTGCTACCATCTCTCATTGACTGATTTACATTTCTTCTGAATGGAAACAGGAAGGTCATTTGTAGGAATAGCAGCCCTGATCCCTTCTTAGAACTGGAATGGTTAAAATAAAAGTAGTCCCCCCACCCCACCCCCCCAGCTTAGGAGAGCTTAAAGCTTTGCTAATTCCAAAGCTAACAGTAAAAGTTTCGGGAAAACTTCTCATTGTATTTCAGAAAGAATTTTGCAGTTGCATCAGAGAGAGTCAATCATTAGCCATTTACTGTTTCCAGTCTCCCACTGCATCCTAATCATGATCGTGAATTTTACACAGTAAGTTTCCAGACCATCTCAATTATTCACATGTGAGCTCTACTCATTTTTGCATCAGAGTGAGGGAACTTGACAAGGAGAGAAGACTATCCAGGGAAGGGAGATTGGGGGCGAGTCATAGAAAGCATAGCATACAAGGAAAAGTTGATGACTTCGAGATGTTTATCCTGGAGAAAAGAAGATTTAAGACTATGGGGAGAGGTGATAGTATAAAAGTGGAAGGAGAATTAGAATTTTATCATCTTTGCATTACAGTCAATACCTATGGGATCAAGATATTATCATAAAAGAAGTTGTTGAAGAGGCTTTACCCTTGATAATTGCCCTTGAGAGAAGTGATGTTCCTTTTGCTCCAACTCTATCTTCTGGTGTGTCTTTCTGATGGTCCACAAAATGAGAAGTATGAATTGAACAGCCCTAAATCACAGAGTAACTTACCCTTTATTAATTTTTCTTTCCCTCTTTCTGGTAACAAGGAGTAGGGCTCAATTTGTAATACTCCCTAATAATTCTTGTTAATAAAGAGATAGAAAGGCCCGTAGTGATAGGAATCAATAGGGCATAGCCAGGATCAATAATATTGTTTCATTTCTACAGTATGTGTCTTTCACTGAATGACCTTCTGTTTAAGGCAACTGATAATGGGTTTCCAGTTCTGGTAGTGATAACAAGTACTCTTGTTAAATAAATCTATTTAAACAAAAAGAGTTTAATTAAAGAGGATTTATAAGTAATTAATTGTACAGGTGCAACTCAGATGATGCCATGGATGTAGCAACATGTTTAAGGTATCACTTGGATAGGTTAAGATGAAAAAATTCCTGAGTGGTTGACAAGGTAGCTTCTTGTGAGTGATTTTCAAACAGTGAGTGGCTTGATGGCTATTTGGTATGATATTCTGGAATAATTCCTGTACTGGATAGAGGTCAGGACTCAATGACCTCTGATGGATCTGCAACCTTGAGATTTTATAATTCTTTGCTTTACTTTCTTTGAACCTCTATTACTGAGCATTTGTTATGCTAACAAACAAACCCAATTTCTTAATGGACAACAACAATAAAATATTTAGTTCTTGCATATATCACATAAAGGCAGCAAGTCAGTTCAGGCTCTGCTCCAGGTTTACTGGAATCTGCCCCACCTGACTTCCCATTCTGGGTGTCGGGATAAAACAGCAGCCTCTTTGTATAACATGCTTCTTCTTATATCAGGGAGCATCTGCTTGGATGCAGCTTACATCCTATCGACTCACATGCTAATGACCAAAGCAAGTTACATGGCCAGTCTTGCCAATGGTACCTACAGAAGGCACTGCAAGTGATGTGTGGCAAAGGATACAGATATATATTCCTCTTATAGGGGTGGGGAGGAAATGGAGAGCTATGTATGAACAATATTACAATTCACCACAGAACCATTCAGGCTGGGGACATGTGAATCATAATTAAAATTTTCCCAGCAGGGTGCAACTTCAAAACATCAATACTTCCAATTAAAACCACACTGAGATATGGCTCTGTCATGTCTCCCCATAATTAAAAAAGCATAGATAAAATAAATAGAAAAGCTTTCAAGGAACTCGGGTTATGACAAACGTTAACATGAGGCAAAGGAAAAATTTAGGGCATTAAGATAGATTTTGCTTTTAGCTTTTCTTTTTCCTTTTGTTTTTCTCATACGCAGGCCATAATGCAGCTGGCCATATCAGAAAGAGCATGGAGACCCACTACAGGGATATATGTGACATTGAAAGAATCCCTTTCCACTCTGTGTCTCTAAGATGCCTTTCTGTTCTGATGTTCATTGAACTGAGATAAGAGATGAGAGAAAAAGCTCTATCAAATAGACAGGGGGGGATCATCGTTACTATTATTTGTATTAGCTAAAGTTAATATACTTTGTGCATTAATTAATGATTACTATGTGTAGTAAATACTCCACAATTATCCCACAGATGATGACAGCCCAGATTAGGTTACACTGAAATGGAAAGAGAGAAAAACAAATACCTAATTATAACAGAGGTATTGTGGAAGAAGATATCGCTTATGTCAAGCTCTGCAACACAAGGGAGAAATTTACTACAGCATGCTCTTTATTTTGGTGTAGTGAAAAAGGAAGGAGCTTTCAAGTTTAATTCCCAGCTGCTTCAGTTACGAGGCTGGCGATTTTGAGTAAATTTCCAATCTCTGCTGATGACAATATGCACCTCCCCGTAAAACATGGACAGTAATACCTCTAATTTAATGCATTTTGATTAAATGCTTATTACATACTGGGAATTGTTCTAGGCTTTGGGTATTCAGCAGTAAGCAAGATAAAAGTCTCTATTGGGATTGACATATATACACTAATATGTATGAAATGGAAAACTAATAAGAACCTGCTGTATAAAAAAATAAAATTCTAAAGTTCAAAAAAAGTCTCTATTCTCTTGGTGTTTATAATCTAGAGAGAAACCCAGACAATAAACTAAAATATTAATATATAGCATTATGTTAGGTGGTATTAAGTGAGATAGAGAAAACTAAATTGGAGAAGCAGCCGAGATCAGTGGTGGGAGGAGATCTACATTGGACCAGGTGGTGAGGGCAGGCCTCTCTGAGCAGAGACAAGAATGAAGGGAGAGAGAGAACCACAGGCTTTGTTGGGGATGACCACTCCAGGCAGAAGATACAGGAAGTGCACAAACCTCAACGAAGCAATGAAGTTAATATAGTCAGTGAAAAAAGTCAATGTGACTAAAGCAATTGAAGTGATGGTGACAGTGACAGAAGATGGGAAACAAAGAGGTAAGCAGAGGCCAAATGCTACAAGATCTCAAAGTCCACGGTGCTACTATGTTTTAATGTGAATAGGATGATAAGACAGGAGGTAGTTTGTAAAGGAGAAATATCTTAGAGATAGTACATGTTACATAGTATTATTTAAGAAGTATTTTAAAAATTAAGAAACATCTATTTTCCTTCCCTTATCCCTGTCATGGTAAAGTAAAGCATCCTTTTAGAATATCTGGAAACACTTCAAACCATGAGGCTCTTGGAACACAGACATTTGTGCAAATTTTAAGGGATACTTTTTCTCTTAATACAGGGTTAGTAGAAATAGTTATTTGATTTCTAAACCCGGTTTGATACTAACAAACTACGGGGTGCCCCAAGCAAACCTCATTTCCCCCCAAATCATTTGTCTGCCAAAAAATCAAATTGGTTACATGTAAATTATGTTGCCCACAAAATTCAGATCTTGCTCAGGTTTTCTTGTGCCCAATATTGTTTGACAGAGGGCCTTCCAAGTTAGCTAAGAGGACAGTTGTCTCTCTAATCTAAGACAAGGCTGAAAGTATCCCTTCCTTTCCTAAAATAAAAGCAAGTACCCTGACAACCTAATACTATGTGCGGAATTGAGGTCATGTCTCAGAAATCCCTGGTTAAAATACAAACAAGTCACCTTAAATGAACGATATCATAGACCAATGATATTTTCATGGGGACAAATCACCTAGATGGTCCTGACTATCCATCCAACACAGAATGATTGAGTTTGATCTGGGAAAATGGATGGGAAAGGGTCCGAGGAGGCTAGGATTCAAGGATTGTGGCATCCAGAGGCATGGAAGGGGAAGGAGAGAACTGAAGGAAACATGACACTTCTCATCTCTCTATGCCTCTGCATTCCTCCACCTGAAATGCTTTCCCATCCCCAACAGTCTTTTTTTTTTTTCCTGAAGTATATAGCTCACTTACAATATTGTGTTAGCTCTAGCTGTACAACATAGTGATTTGGTATTTTTATAGATTACATACCATAGAAAGTTATTATAAAATATTAACTATATTCCCTGTGCTGTACAGTACATCCCTGTGACTTATTTATTTTATATATAACTGGTAGTTTGTACCTCTTAATACCTTTCACCTATCTCACCCCACCCCCCCACCACTAGTTTGTTCTCTGTATTTGAGTCTCTTTCTGTTTTGTTATATTTGTTCATTCATTTTGTTTTTTAGATTCCACATATAAGTGAAAATATACAGCATTTGTCTTTCTCTGTCTGACTTATTTCACTAAGCATAATACCCTCCAGGTCCATTCATGTTGTCACAAATGGCAAGATATCATTCTTTTTATGACTGAGTAATATTCTATTATATATACACCATATCTTCTTTATCCATTCATCTGTCTATGGGCACTTAGGTTGCTTCCATATCTTGGCTATTATAAATAATGCTGCTATAAACATTGTGGTGCATCTATCTTTTCAAATTACTGTTTTTGATTTCTTTAGATAAATACCCAGGAGTAGAATTGCTGGATCCTATGGCAATTCTATATTTAATTTTCTATAGTGGCTGTACCAATTTACTTCCCACCAACAGTGTACTAGGGTTCCCTTTTTCCCACATCCTCACCAACACTTATTTCTTATCTTTTTGACGATAGCCATTCTGACAGGTGTGAGGTGATATCTCATTGTGATTTTGATTTGTATTTCTCTGATGATTAGTGATGTTGAGCATCTTTTCATATGCCTGATGGCCATCTGCATGCCTCCTTTGGAAAAATGTCTATTCAGGTCCTCTGTCCATTTTTTAATTTGATGGTATTTTTTTTGATATTGAGTTGTATGAGTTCTTTATATATTTTTGATACTAACCCCTTATCAGACATATCATTTGCAAATATCTCCTCCCATTTAGTAGATTGCCTTTTCATTTTGTTGATGATTTCCTTCACTGTGGAAAAGCTTTTTAGTTTGATTTGGTCCCATTTGTTTATTTTTGTTTTTGTTCCCCTTGCCTGAGGAGACAGATCCAGATCCAAAAATATATTGCTAAGCATGAGGTCAAAGAGCACACAGCCTATATTTTCTTCTAGGAGCTTCATAGTTTCATGCATTGAAGTCTTTAATCTATTTTGAGTTTATTTTTGTATACAGTATGAGTTTCATTATTTTACATGGAGCTGTCTAGTTTTCATAACCCCACTTATTGAAGAGACTGTCTTTTCCTCATTGTATATTCTTGCTTCCTTTGTTGTAGATTAATTGACCATATGTCTATGGGTGTATTTCTGGGCTCTATATCCTGTTCCACTGATTGATGTGTCTGTTTTTGTGCCAATACCATACTGTTTTGATTACTATAATTTTGTAGTATAGTTTGAAGTATAGTATAGAGTATGATACTTCCAGCTTTGTCCTTCTTTCTTTCCTATCTTTTGTAAGAGTCCAGTTCCAATGTTGCCACAGTCATGGAATTCCTTGATTCCCTAGCAGGAAGAATCTCTCACATGAACTTCCATAGGCTTACCTGGGATTCTCTATGGCACTGAGCACTTCCAACTTTGAATTTTAGTTACCTTTTGCCCTGCATGTCTTGCTTGCTCTCATATTATGAAAACAACTTAAAACTAAGACAAAGTTTGATTAATCTTTGTGTCTCCATTCTTTAAATCTGGGAGATTTGCACAGTGCTTCACCCATAGTAGGCATGCAATAACTGGTAGTAACATGGAAGGCATAAGTGGAAGAAAGAAAGGCTTAAGAAGGAAGGAAGGAGTGAATTGTTGGCAACATTTCCTATTTGATTTTTTTCTTCTTGGATACTCCCATCATCTCAGGAGGCATCAACAACACAGGTTCCTCAGATTGTCCAAGAAAAGCAAAACTTAGTCATTTTTTTTCTAGGAACTGCTCTGTAATTTTAAACACCAACCTACCTGATTTGATTCAAATATCACATTGATCTCTCAGTAGAATGAGATAACAAGACATGTAACAAATAGAGGAAGATTTTATTTTCCAAGAAGTATCTCAGAATCTGTTCTCAATAGTTAACTGCAAACCTGGCGGTGGGTAAAGGCCAGGGAGTGATTTATGACTCAGTAACAATCGAAGGAGTAATATGCTTAGTGGCATAAGTTAAAATAATGTTGTAATGCTCCAAATCTTTAAAGTTCAACAATTTAGCTTAAGGGAAAGCAAGTTGTACTTGATTACCAGTGTCTTGCGTATCTGGAAGTACAATCAAACTAATGATGAACTGAGCTATAGGCAGAAGGTGCTTTGCTAATCAGGGACAAGAGTGAATTGAACTTTTCCAGAGATTGGAGGTATTAGCTGAGCCACAGCTGGGCAGAGGGTTAAAAAAAAAAAAAAAAAAAAAAGACAGTGAACCTGTGTCTTGCTTCTGGGAGCTTAGACAGCCCAAAGGCCATCAGGAGGAAAAAAAAAAAAAAAATCAGTCTTGCTCTCCATTGACTCTAATGCTGAAGTCACTCCTGAAATTGAACTAAATTGAACTCCATGGTCTTCAGGAACAGGCTAAAATAAATGTTTTAAAACTTGTCTCTTTTTTATCTGTTGACGAGAGTCAACATGGGCTTTTAATATGAAGCAAAAAAAATTTAATTTTATACTTCAATTACAGCTTTATATACTTAATTAGGAGCCTGAATCTACTGGCTTTTCACATATGCACGCACACGTATGAATGTGTCTCTATGTGTGTGTTTGTTCAGTGCAGTGACAAATAGCATGAACTTGGGAGTCACACAGAATTGGTTCAGTGTCCCAGGTTTGCCTCTTTATAGCTATTGACCTTGAACAAGTCCTAAGGTTCTCAGTTTCTTTATTTCTATTTTGAGAATAATGATGGTAACTTCCTCATTGAATTGTTGTGATTATTGAATGTGATAATAAATACAAATGTGCTCATCACAGTAAATAAACAATAAAAGGTAGTTACTATAATTATATTATTATACCACATTTACTTAATCTTGGAAATTATTTTCAGTTCTTTAAAGTCTGTATCATTTAAGGGAAATGTCATGCCTTCCCTACATATTTACCAACATTTCTAGTTCAGCAACTAGGAATCTTGGCTCTTTGGATCAGAAAGCCCCAAGAATAAATCAGAAAGGAGCATATACCTAAATAGTTTTATTAACGTGTATTCTAGTTGGCAAGACTGAAAAAGTGGCAAGCCTGATAATTTTATCTTAGGCTCAATTTTATTCATATTCCCCAGGCTACTCTTCCGTAACCTTCCGTAAATTTTCAAGCCTATAATTTTTTCTCAAATACAGGAAAAGAGACGATTGAAAAGAGAGCAAGAAAATGAGTGGTACACAATGTGGTCCATGTATAGAGCCATATTTCCTTAAAGTTTTCCCACTGCAGGGATTGACAAACTCTAGCAAATGGCAAGGATATAAATCTGGGTAGAATTTCTCTGAGAGTTTTTGTAGCCTTAAACAGATGTGCTCTCGTCTTGGGTTTGAGTATGACCCTTTCTAAATATAATGATGAGGACTGATGACAATTAACATTTACAAGTGACTATTATGTACAAAACAGCTTGCTATGTATTTTATATTCATCGTTGTGTGTAATTTTTACAATGAATATGGTGAAGATACTACAATTTTTATCATTTGACAAATGAGAAAGTTGAGGTTCAGAGAGTTTAAGTCAACTGTCCAAGTGACACAGCAGTAAGTGGTAGTGTAGGATCTGAGCTCTATAGAGTCAGACCTCTTAGCTGCTGCACAGAACAACCTCTGGGTCAGGACCTTTTAGCCAGCACATTCTGAGTGTCCACTCTGCTCTAGTGTGCCAGATGCCACCGATATCAGGATGAGTAAGGCATGGCTTTGGCCCTTGAGGACTTCGCAGCCTAGTACAGGAGAGAAACACTTAAATAAATGTCAGTGTAATATGGTAAGCTCTGGTCATGAAGATGCACAGACTGCCAGGTAAATATATAGGACAGGTACCACCACTGACCTGAAGCCAGCAGAGAAATGTCATAGAAGGCGTGGCACTGAAGTCTACAAAGCGCAAGAGGAATACAAAGTACATATTGGGCAATTTAAAAGAGGAAGCCAAAAATATGAAAAGAGGTGTACTGGGAGACTGACATGTATGGCTGAAATATATAAAGGAAAGAAAAGTCATGAGATGAGATAGGAGAAGTGGCCAAATCATAGAGAACACAGATATCACACTAAGGACACTGGACTTTACCCTTTTGAGTCTAGGCAAAGGGAGCCATTGAGGCTTTTAATCAGGAAAGTGATGTGATTCTATTTGCATTTTAGATGCATTATTCTAGAGACAGTAAGCTTAGTAAGATTACTTTGTACCAGCTTTGTGAACTTGGTCATGTTGCTGTACATTTTTTGACTTCAATTCTCCATTTTTAAAGTGGAAATAGAGTACCTACTTCATACGGTCGTGGTGAAAGTTAAGTAAGTTCATGTAGAAAACCACACACGCAAGTACCTGGCATAGAGTCAGCCCTCAGTAAGTGTTAGATATTATTTACTTTTTTATGGATGAAGGTTGGAAAGCACTAATCAAGTGCTACTGTTCATTATACTCTTCAGATGAAGAACCCAAAAAAGGGGTCATAAGTGTCATCCCTGGTAACATTTGCATTCAGAGAGGCACATTTTGCATCACGATCTAATTTCAAAAGGAGACAAATATGGCAATCTAGAAACGCACAAAGATATATCTAATCTCTTTGCAAACAGCATAGTGGTACTTACACTTTTACGATGCCTTTGGATTCAAGATGCTACAACTCAACATCCTCCACTCCCATAGCAGACCTTACTTATCTGAGAGGCATTGCTTACTCTACTGCATTGTAATAATTGTTTCATTTGTCTGTACCAGGAAAGCCCTGGGCTTTGAGCAACTTGAAATCAGGTTCCCTATCTTTGCATCCAAAAGCCTAGAAAAATGTGTGGTACATTTTTTCCTGTTAGTGGAATGAGTGTAGATAATTCAGTTTACCTGAAATGCAAGTGAAGGGGGATGGGAAAGGAAGTTCATTCCTCTAGGTTCTGACTACAGAGAGCTATGGCAAAGAAGATTATAGTGAGCAGAATAGGATTTAGGAATCTCACTGGTTTTTTTTCCCCCCAAATTATGGAATTCTAGGGCTGGAAGAAAACCCAAGGGACACTCTCCAACTGAGGCTGCTGGACTTTTTTTCTGTTTAGGTGGAGGGAGGATACTAGGTACTTTTGCAAAAACCCCCTTCTTGCGAATGGAGTTCAGCCCAATCATTTTCACTTCTAGGACTCATGCAAAATCTACTGAAAAAAAATTGTCCTGTACTTGCATGGAATTCTGTCTTCTAATCATCCTACTGACATGTTATCTTAGCCTAGAAATATGTGGATGTGTTTTGATGTAAAATAAGTAGGTCCCTGAAAGTTTCATAGATGATTTTATCTATAATTTGATTGATATTTACTCTCATTTCTATTCAGACAGAGATCCTTGGAATTCCTGGTAAGTCCTGGAAATGTCTGCTCTTCTCGCTCATGGATGAATGGAATCTGGCTAAAAAAAAAGCCCAGATTTCCCAGCAGAAAAATATTTCAAGTGTCTGAAAGCAGAGAAATGTTATTTCCGATCTGACTTGTCTGTTCACTCTTTCCAAGCAGAGGTCCTCAGAAGAATTTTGGTTCATCTGTAAGTTGAGTCTGTTTGTTGTGTTCTGCAAATATGCTTCCAGATAAAAAAGAATCTGTCTGTAGGTGGGCGTCTACTTTCTCTACCTTTCTGCTGGCATTCTGGGTCTTCTCTACTCTACCCTCACCCCAGGCACACCTTTCTTGTCTGGAGATGGCTCTTAAATATTATCAACCTTGGCCCTTTAAGGCAGGGCTTTTACTCAACCCACTTCATTTTGTTCACTTTTCAGACAGGTAGTAACTTGTTATTCAGTTGCCAAATAGAAACTTGCCACTGTAGAAGCAAACTGGGGATTGGATGCAGACAATTCACATTTTAATTGAAATGCAGTTACATAAAAGTTTTCTAATTGACAAATTATTGACCCCCCCAAGATACTATTAAAATTAGCATCACTACATAAGTTTAGGCAAAAGTAATTCACAAGAAACAAAACTAATATTAATAGAACTAAATTAGTAGTGATTTATAATTAAGAATCAAGAACAGTAGTAATTAAAAGCCATAAACAACTTGAAATGCCTGTAACATTCAGTTAACAAAGCATCCTTCCCTCAATTTCTAAGAACTTTGTCTGTGTGAGTTGTGGAGTTTTTCAGAATGGCCTGGACTTTGGTGATAGCCGATACCTCAGTGGAATAGTGAATTGATTCTTGAATAAATTTGAGAAATGTATAATTTTGCAATAGAAACAGTAGGTTTTAGTAATCTGTAATAAATCTTTTAATATGTTTGTTGCTAATAGCCTTTAAAATGCAGCTGAGGACAATTCCATTGCTAGTGGTTTCATTTTTATTCTACTAAGAAGCTTGCCAGTGGGACTTAAGATACATTTTCAGATACATTTTGAGAATCTCTGTCCCAGAGCTATTTTCAGCCTGTGTTTACTGGAGCCTTAAATGTTGCAAGGGGGATTAGGGAAAAATACAGTGGGCTGGAGAAACCTCTTACTTCTTCTCAGCTTTACCCAGACCAACCAAGACAACTCTTGAGATACAAACTCAGGAGTTCCAGGTGATTCTCATTCATCTATTGCGGTGGTCCTCCATCTAATCACACCCAATGTGCCCTGCTATAAACAAGCATTTTGTAATGCTTTCCTTACTAATTTCCTGAAATGAAATTTAAAAGTAGTATACACTACCTACACGTATAACCTTAAAAGAAATCTACATAAACTCTAAATATAAGATACAAAAGAAAGTAATTTATAATAAAAAATAATACATAATCAATATGTAAAAGGCTGGGCATGGCTACTCTAGGAAATGTAAGAAAGCAGTTAGACACTTACCTCTGGTAAGTTTATATTTATGTGAAATAGGACAACATTCAATTGTTTTACTTTCAACACTTTTTCCTATAGCTGATATTTTAAAATAAGACCTAAATACCTCTCTATCAATCAATCATAATCACCAGGAATGTGACAACTGCAAATGCTAAATAATGCAGGTGTAATTCTTTAGAGCCACAAATAACATAGCAGAGTTGCCATCACTAACATGATTTTCCAAGATGAATTAGAGCCCTTCTTTTGTGCCAGGTACTGCTCTGAGCACATTACATTATTGACTCATTTAATTCTCATGACATTTTGAGATAGGTACTGTTATTATCTCCAATTTACAGCTAAGGAAACTGAGAGACAGAAGTGTTAAGTACCTTGGCCATCATCACACACAGCTAGTAAAGTATAGGATTTGGGATTCAAAGCCAGAAAGCTTGATGTTAACCCTTTCATTATGTCTCTTAGTGAGCAACTCCTGGTGAAGCTCTTAAGAAGACAAAAATGTACATTCTTCTCCCAATCACCCTAGCCGTTGCATTTCTGGAGATGCAGTGTGTGTTAAAACTGTGTAATGAATACCACTTGTCATATGTAAAATAAACTAGGTTCTAGGCTCAGATATTTACACATTGCTCTTTCATCTACATGAATGTCTGGGGAGCTATTCATACCTATCATGTAGGATACAGGACATCTAGAGCCACCATCCTCCATATTGCAGGACATCTGACATCCCCAGTTCCCTGCCCACTAAATAACAAGGGTACCCCCACTAATCACTATGAATACCCAAACTACCGGCACAGATTTCCAAAACTTCTCCTAGTGGCGGCTTCTCCTCCTGCTAATCATTACTATCCAAATTCTGTAGCCAGGAACCTTAGAGGACGTCTTATTCTCTCTCCAAGTTCAACCAGAGCAGCTCTGCTTTCTGCATCTTATGCACTCAAGTTCCAGGCAAGATCTGGCCTGGAAAAATACAATCTTTTTGCTACTTATAAAAAAATAAGTTTTAAAACTATTGCTCCAGACTAAGACTCATTCTTTACCTCTTTTCACTGGCCATAATAGAAACAACAGTCTGTGGTCCCTACCATCTGCTCTAGTCTTCTTTTGCTTCTTTTGCTTAATGCCCCCAATCACCTGTTACTACAAAGAGCTGGAGTGACAGACGGCAGGCACAGCTGGAGAACTCAGCCCCTGAGGCGGCTAGCTGTCTCTCCGCCCTGACCGACGTCCACTGGGCCTGTGTGCTCCTCATGACTTCAGCCGTTTGGATGCCGTGTCTGGTCCACTGAACCTCAGTGGTCCTCTGTGATGCTGGGAGCCTGCTCTGCCACCAGGGTTTCAGCTGGAGGGCACTGCATTGGACCGGAAGCAAAATAAGCCCGCTATTTCTAAGAGAGTCCTGAACTAGGGATTAGGAGACACAGTTCTCTGCCACTAATTAGTTGTGTGGCCTTGAGCAAATTGTTCCCCCTCTCTGGGTTTCAGACTCTTCATGTGTAAAATAAGACTGGATTTCAAGATTCCCAGAGCCTTTCTCATCTCTGACCCTCTCTGCTTCTCTGATCCTGAGAGCCGACTGTGGGTAGAAAGGTAGTATGTACAGCTCCAAGGCAAGGTCAGTGGCACAGCCAGCTGAAGATGAGCAAGAAATACTTTTCTGGGGCCGTGGGCTTGCATTTTTTACATGCAAATAAGCTAGCAGGGTTATTTTGACCTCTTGAAAGCATCAGCAGAAGATGGCAGCTTGAAGGAATGGATGAACAATAGTAGTGATAACAATGCTTGAAGGAAAATGTGTTTTAGAATGAGCTTTTGCCTGGATTTTATTGTCTACTTGTCCAGTTCATCCTCCTTGTAACAGAGAATAACTCGTCTGTGAGGCTGTCCAAGGAATTTTAAAAGAAAGTGAATGAATGAGGCTTAGGGAGGAAGAGGAAAAAACTGGGGCAGGAGAGAATTTTATAAGATGATGATTGAAATGTCAAGTGTTGCTTCTCCGAAAGAAGATGAAAATGCTGTAACAAGTTCTGGACAGATGCCAAATGCTCTTGTCAGGAGATGGATGGGAGAACTTTACAGCAAATTAGGTGCCGAGTTTCCAGTGAGTCATCAGCGTGTTGCTTATTATTAACAGGTCAGGGCTTGGAATGGGAAGCTTGCAATTTGAGTGCCAGCTCAGTCTCTTACTAATTGGGTGGCTTTGGGCATATTACATAATTATTGGGGTCTCAGTTTACTCATCAACACATTATTATTGCCAATATTTTCTATTATTAGCTGCTGATATTTTGTACCAGTAGAACTCCTTTCAAAGTTTAAATCTTAGTAAGAGTTTTAATATCTGAAATAGATAGAAGAGAACCCCTTCTACTTCCTGCCCATTAATCTCCAAGGTGGCCCCTAGGGGATGTTTGAAAACCATCAGATTACATCGTCCTTAAGATTTCTTCCATTCTAAAGTATTCTCTTTCATATATTCAACAAACATGTATCGTGAGCCTCATCCACTGCTAGGCATTGAGTACATTGAGATAATCGTGACATCATAACTGCCTTCCAGAATTTTGTTCAATACTTACTTGCTTTGTCATGTAGGGTACCTCCAGGGAAAGACTATGAAAGTGAGGGAATGGAAGTATCCCTAAGCAGTGATAGTTCCTCATATAAATTATTGAACTGGTATCTGGCTTACAC
This sequence comes from Balaenoptera borealis, assembly GCF_965194805.1. Lineage (NCBI taxonomy): Eukaryota > Metazoa > Chordata > Mammalia > Artiodactyla > Balaenopteridae > Balaenoptera > Balaenoptera borealis. The sequence continues at coordinate 36,120,232 of NC_138868.1, forward strand.
TTTAGTCTCCTGCAACCAGCTTCACGTGATCTGATCACTAAGACCATGTACTAACCAATAGTGAATTTCAGATTTTGCAAGTCTGTGAAGACAGAGCTCAGACCATGGTGGATCCACTAAGGGAAGCACCCCTTTGCAAGGTCCCATAGCAGCCAGACTCAACACCCATGTTCAATAATCTTCCTTTATAATGTGGTCCATTGGTCACAACATTTCACCGTGAACACTGTCAGAGGCAGCAAAGCCCCTCACTAATTTGGAAACCACTAAAAATGCATCCCATAAGGTACAGTGATCAAGACAGATGATGAAGCTAGAGAATGACTTTTAGCTTCCAAAGAAAAGAATGACTGAAAATTAATGAGACTTGTGATCTCCTGAGCCTCCCAAACTGGTCCTAAGCTGTCACGCTGAGATTTGCTTGAGCCATGGAAATATCCCTAGAATATGTGTCTAGAACCAAAGTCGATTGTGCTAAAGGGGCAATATCTATTTAGAGATAGATTGGGATGTGTTGAAATGTACTCTCATTACTCGGTGTTGCCAGTTACCAAATGTGGCAGTTTTAAAACACAGTCAGAACTTTGATACTTTCTAGCAAGAGGTGGGAATGTACTGTATCTACTCCTGATTCTGGGCAGGCTGTGACTACAATTTTTGGAGTTTAAGCAGAAGTAAAGGCATGTGATGTTGAAATCTAGGTTGTAAAGGCTATGTAGCTTCCATCAATACTTTGTTTACTGAAACACATGAATGTGGATCCCTGCACACTACAGAAGAGATCCAGCTACTCTGAGATCATCATGCTGTGAGGAAGCCCAAGTCACATAAAGATGGCATGTGCAGTTGCTCTGGTTGATAGTTCCAGCTGAGCCCAGCCTTTAATTGTCCCAACCCAGGCTCCAGACATGTAAGTAATGACACCTTCAGATGATTCCAGCCCCAGCCATGCATGCCACATCCTGTCTTTAGAGTCTTTCCAGTTGAGGTCTCAGAGAGACAAGCCTCCTCTGCTTGGCTTTGTCTGAATTCTTGACCCAAGGAGGCATGAGCGTAATTAAAGTATCATTGTTTTATACCACTAAGTGGTCGGGTGGTTAGTTACGCAACAACAGATAAGCAGAACAACAGGTGAGGTCTGAATTAGGCATCCTCTCAGTGACAGATGTAGTTCTTATTCCTTAGTTTAGGAATGCAGAATAGGAACCTTTGCAGGATAGACTCTACCAAGCTAAAGAGAAAGGATAGACCTGACCTAAAAATAAGGAACCTTTGCAAAATTGCCCATAACTTAGATACTCAGTCCCTAAGGACTTGAAAGCCATGATTTCAGGTTTAAACAAGGAGTCCAGAACTGTAAAACACATAGGGGAAGGTCCCATGTTCATCCATATTGTCCTGTGACCCTCACTAATGAGGCAGGTTGATGTGAGGCTCTAGTTCAACACAGCCCCAAGTTAATTTGCAACAAATCAATTCATTACAAATCACACCACTTAATGACCAATTCTCCAAAAAACATCAAATAACTTTTACTAGGTCTTGAATAGATTACCACTCTCATTTTTCTACAGAGCAGAAAGTGGGAGTCAGCCATCACCCAAATGATAGAATAGGTTTTCCTCTTTTGACGTATAGTTAACCCATTTTCACTGCTGGACAGAGATCCACCACCATGCCCCAGAAGGGCAGACAGAAGAGAGATTCCTAGATATGGACTCTATAGTACAGTTAATTTTGTACAGGCTTTAGAGAATTACTCAGCAGATTAATTCTTAGTGAATATTTCAAGGAACCCAATTTTTTTTTTTTTCCTGCAGTGGTTCCTTTGCCTCATTCAGTCCAGCTTAAATGGTATCCAAACTGCTCTTCCACCCAGGAACAAGTGCTTAATTGTGACTTTGGGGAGTTTTTAATCCTTGGCAATTCTGGGGAGTTTTGACCTTTGTCAACTTTGTAGAATTTTTCTATAGTGGTAGGAAAGGAGGAGAAGTATCCACCTTTCAAAATTGTGTCCAGTTAGATTCTCAGGGAATATGCACACTTGCCTAGGTTAGTAGATAAGGACAGCTTCTTGGATACACATGAGCAAATGTGGTCCCCTTAATGCTAAGAAGTCACTACCTCTGACCGAGAACTCAGCTTCTGACTGTATCATTCTCCCTTAAATTCACAAAACCTATAAACTCTGCTAAAATAAAGCATTGCATTTGACAGTTATTTGGGCTAACCTAAGGAGAAAGCATGCTTATTGGTATCCATCAGGATGCAGTAAGTAGATTCCTTCACATGAAAGTGGTTTAAAATTCCAAACGGAATGTGGCAATGTCTGCTGCCTTCCTAGTTATGCATGTTTGACCCAGTATGCTTCTCTTTTATTGAATTCTAATTCTATGAATCTACACAATGAATAAAGTTCCATAGCCTCATTTAATGAAATTCTCCCATTTGAACCAAGACGTCCATCCTATTACTGGCATTTTAAACCCAGCAGACTTACCCACACACAACACCGTGACTGACAGGTAAAAAGAAGCTACAGACAGCATCCAGAATTCTAGAAAAACACCCCATACTTTTAGCTTACTCTCAGCTCACTGCTCTTGTATTTGGCTCTGCTTCTCTGGTTTCCTAACATTCTCTGGCCCTTAGGAATATGCCACTCCATGGGGATCTTTTTACTTTCGTGGTCTTCACTTCCTACTTGACATCCACTGAACCACACTAGCTGATTAAATCCCAGATTAGCATTGTGATTACAGAAACTGTCTGTCTTCAAATCATCTTCTATACCTCTGTGCCTCTGTCTCCTCAACTCCAAAACGGTGCTGATAATAGCACTGACCCCCAAATATGTTGTAAGAATTAAGAGAGATTTTATAGTTAAAATTTCATGAGATAGATCCTAGCTCATAGTGATTACTTAATAAACATTAATCTGCTGCTGCTGTTAACTCCAACCTACCAATAATAGGAAGCGGATTGAAACCTTGTATCAGTGTTTCCTAAGGTGCTCTGAGGAACTTTGATCCCTTGAGTGTTTAATAGGTTTTATGGCAGGGAAAGATCTGGCATTCTAGGTAAAAATGCTAAGTTAAATTAAAGTTAAACTGATCTGTTAAATGTAGAACGTTTACCAAAAAGTACGTTGTTCCTGACGCTCAAAACAGAAATTTAAAAGTTAAAAAACTGAATTGTCACGAGGGCTGAGCACTGAGGGGATATTGGATACTGATAACTTCTAGGGCTGTTTTGTATTTCATATCTTAACCTCAAGTGAATTTACTGAGGATTTGCTTGGTACCAGGCATTGTGCACTGTTTATTCAAACACATTTTCTCGTTTATTTTTCATATCTACCCTGTGAAAATAAGAATTATTCTTACTTGACTGATGAGGAAAATAAGGCTAAGAGAAGATAGATGGTATCTTCATGCTAAGTGAATTCAAACCCAGGACTTCTGCCTCTGACCTAGTCTTCATTCACTAGACTATTCAACTCCCCATGTCACTGAGCACTTCTCTAACGATTTGAAGTGTTTTGTTCTCTGAAATGAGTAGTGAGCTATGAGCTGTTTCTGTGTTTCAGAAGTGATTGTTATCAATTATGGTATTATTAACAACACTTCCCATCTGCCTCTAGTTTCCAGCTAAGAATGTTAATTAAAGCACAAATCCATCCAAGAATTTGCGAAATTTATGACTGAAGATGTTTACCAATGATTCTGGTAAAAAATGCTCAGCATGTGTTCAGTAAATAATACAGATATGGATTTCACATCTCACTAGATGTCGATAAATCTTCCTTTGACTAATATATATATATATAATCTTTTTATATGCATCCTGTTGACATGTAAGCTACAGAATATATATAATCTTTTTATATGCATCCTGTTGACATGTAAGCTACAGAATATATATAATCTTTTTATATGCATCCTGTTGACATGTAAGCTACAGAAGAGAGGTTATACCACTTCAGAGGCTCTCACCAAATGGGCAGAGCAGAAAAATAGAACTTAGTCTAGGGACAGAACTTGAGGCTTTAGGCTTTTAGCAACCAAAAGTCTACCTCTATACCACTGAGGGCTAAGGCATTGGAGAAAATAGCCAAGTTTATCCCCAGCCATGTAAAAAGGCTGTACTTGAGGGTAGTTTCATCTAAACTGCTCCATGATAGCTAATTTGTATGAGAAGAAATAAACCCTATTCCACAGCTACCTCAAGCCAACGATTCCTCTAGGAATGGAGCAGTTTAAAGGTCAATGAATAATTTCCAACAGCCAAAGCAGAATTATCTTTCAAAAACATTACGAAAGCTTCTCTACATCTTGCTATTTGAGTACTGAGCAAAGACTGCAGGCTTCTGTCATTGTTAGCTCCTCCGACTCCCTAGGCTTTAGTCGTCCCCGTCTTAGGGACTGTAGCGTAGTCAGTGGGAGCCACTCCTTCACGCGTGCCAGCCTCAGTCACAGATCAGAACGCCAGCCTTTCCAATGAACAAACCTCTATATGACTGGCGTCCATCCATTATCCTGTGCCTTTCCCATCAAGTTCTTTCAATCATTTCTGGTCTTCTTTACAAAAGCTTTCCAATGTTGTCTTGGGAGCCCCGATTCCGAGGTAATTAGCCCCCATTCCATGACATCCTCAACCCTTCCCAGAATCCCTCCACCCCCCGATGTAAAACCATTAATTTTATATTCATTCCTTTGTCTATAAAGTGAGAATGAGTTGGCATTCAGCATTCCTTGTGCACCAGGCAATGTCCTAAGCATAAGGCTATCTATCACCTGCTTCTTCAAGAAAATCTCTCTCACTATATCCCAGTGCTGTAGAGGCCAGGGTCGTTCTCATAGAGTTCTTTGCTGATGCTAGATCTTTATTTCACTGATCCCCAGCACATTCCTTTCATCTTTTGAGATTCATGCCATCCCACTTTCCCACCTCTGCTCTATCTCATATTTCTGGTCACTCCATTTTATCTACTAAGCACTTTGGAACATGTCTCACAGTCTATCTCCACTGCTGATTTCTACCATCATTGAGATGATGTAATCATTAATTTTTTCACAGAATTTTGGGCAGCTATTCTAACCATTTAACCATACAGCTTCAAAGTCCTCAGCCTTCTTGATGACAACAAATTGTATTTGCCCTTTCCACTTCTGCCCTTTTCACTATGCCCTGACCCCCTTCAAGGACTGCAGTCCCTCTCTCCACCCTTCTCTTTTACCCTGTTCCTTCACCTCTTTATAAAAACCTTGTAATCCATATTAAGCTTAGATCCCACATTCAGCTTCAACTGTTGCCAACATCCTCAAACTTTTCAAATCCTACTCTTTTCATTGAATCTCCCTATTAAACCATAACTTTAAATTAATCCAGCTTTCCTTTTCTCTCCCACATCAACACATTTAACTGCATTTGGAGAAAACAATGTATAAGTTTGTGAGCTGGTGGCACTCCAAATAAGTGATCTTAAGGAAACTTTTGGTACCATTCAGCCATTTTTTTTTTCTTGTCTCTGGTCAGCTCCCTTCAATTTACCCACAGTGACTATTACAGAACTTTTAAGTCTCTTCTTATCAAAGTTGTCCCACTCCCCTCTCTGCAGAAGGCTCTGAACTGGACCGTGGAGATAAACAGGACTGGGTATGGATCTTGGCTCCACTGTTCCCTAGTGTGTGTAACGTCTAATCTTTCCATGACTTGGTTTAATTATCTTTCATAGTAGCTACTGTGATGTTAAAAACATATAACACAAAATGTGACACATAATTAGCCCACAATATGTGTTATTGATATTGTGGAATTGTGGTGATGATGATGAGGAACTTGCTCGCATTTAACAACACAAAAAGATTTTAATTTCCTTCCCCACATCTACAAATATCCTTCTATTTCTCCAAGTTAGGTAGAGGCATCTCTCTACCTAAACTAACCCTTACGTCACTGTTGGGACCTAGTCTCCTTAAGTCTCTGCTGACACATTGTTCAACTTTCTAGTTTTTCCTACTCATTTCTATACTTTTCCCTTTAAATTTTATGTTTCTATTTTCAACATTAGATTACGTTCTATATTCAGTTTGTTTGGTTTTTTTTTTTGGTTTGTTTGTTTCTCATTTTTCATTTAACAGTGTATTATGAGGACATTTCCCTTAATAATTTGAAAGTATTTGAAAATAGGATTTTCAATGGTTGTATAATACTCTATGAACACACTATAGTTTATAACTATGCCTTCTTTGTTGAAAGTAAAGATTGTTTCCATTTTTCATTATTATAAATGATGCTGTGATTATTATCCTTGTACCTAAATTGTTATCTGCATCTCTGATTCTATCCACAGGGTAGAATTCTATAAGCAGACTTATAGGGTCTGCTTAAGGGTCAAAAACTATACTTTAAGGCTCTTTACACACATTATTGAATTGCTTTTCAAAAAGATTATACCAATTTATACACCCACCAACTGCGTATGAAAGAGATGGTCTCACCATACCCATGCTATCATTAAGATTATTTGCTGCTAAATTTTCAACCTCTCCCTCTCTACTAGTTCTTACAACAAAGGCTAAAAATATATTTAAGTGTTTTACCTCCTAAAAATAATAATTTTCTACTAGTGTCTCTCTTTGGATAATCTTCTTCTTCCCTTCACAGATAGGTTTCCTGGGGAGTAATTAATCTTCAGCCTTGGTCTCTATCACCTAATCTTCCTTCTCTCATCTTAATTGGGCCTTCACTTCTCCACTTAGCAGATGTTACCAATGACGTCCTAACTCAGTCTAGCAGGCTGCTCTTGTCATTCATCATATATTAAATTTAAACATCTAACAGTGTTAACTTTTTTTCTAGGAATTCTAAATTCCCTTGCTTCTGAGACATAATTTTCTTCCGTTTTTCCTTATTTCTCCTTAGCCGTTGTTTCCAGGGGCTACTTTGTAGGTCATCGTCTATCCCTCCTTACATTTGCTCTAGATTATTTAATCTACACTAATGGCTTTGACAACAGCATATAGCTGATAAATCCCAAAACTTTACCTTTAGTTCAACTTATTCCATAAACTATAGCAAGAACTCTATATTAAAATATCTATTTGATTTCTTTAAGTAAATAACCTTGGGAACATAAAACCTAAAAGTCTGAAATTAAATTCATTCCACTCCCGCCCAAGTCTCCTACTCTTGTATTGATTGTTTTGGTGAAGGGCACCACTATCCATCCCTATGTTTAAAAAAGAAATCTGGAAGTAATAAATTTATCTCACTGTTCACTACTGACTAAACAATACTCAGTAAAATCTTACAAAATAATGTTCAATCCTATAAAACTCGCCTACCCTTCAGTCTTTTTTTTCTAATTACACTCACCTCCATTATACTCTCGGTCCTCGCATTTCATATTTCTTGTAGATTACAGAGCACAACACTCTGACTTTTGCCTCTTAAGACATTTTTTCCCCATAATGTTTCACCCACACAACACATCACACCAACCTACCCAGCAAAGAACTCTTCAATTTTCTGAATCAGCACCATGGAAAATTCCTTAATCTAGACTTCCTGCCTGCTCAGCTAGAATTGACCTTGTCTTCCCCTGTGGTTGAAATTCAACACTTACCCTTCCCTTCCTATTCAGTCCTAGAGCACTTTCCTCAATTTATTTATTTATAAGTTTTTTGCTACATTGCCAGCTCCTTAAGGGATGTATCATTTCTATTTGTCTTTGTAACCCTAGTTTGGGGAATTTATCAAGAGATTACAGAATTTATCCAGGCCTTCTGAAGTCAACATATCAGGTTAAAAGAATTGTATTTCTGGTCTCACAATCTCATGGAAAATGGATGTATATCTTCCTCTGCACCACACATATATTTCTGATGAAATTTCTCCATGTTTCTTTTGTGTCCTTGACAGAAACTTTTAAACATTTCATCCACAAACTATGTCTTATTTGATAGCATTTTTTGGTTTACACAGTTGTCCTGCTTCTTGAAGACAGACTCACATTGTTATGCATCTTTTTTGTTTCTATAAAGCTTAGTTTAATAGATTCCCAATAAATATTTGTTTATAAAGTTGAATGTCAAAAACGACAATGCAAGATCAATATAAAAAAAAAAAAATCAAAATCTACTGAGGGAATACTTCCACTCTACCACCCAAAGAAATTCACTCCTGCATTAATCAACTAGAAAACTAAAAAAAAAAAAAAAAAAAAAAAAAAATTACAAAATAACTCTTTCTGTCTATGGAGAACAGGCAGTGCAGGGCAGTGATCCCTAAGAGAAGAGCAAACAGGAAGTAAGTCATGTGATTTCCCCTAGCATACTGTCAGTATCCAGGCCACAGTAGAGAGAGAGAGCACCCTAAACAGTAGATTAGACATTGTGGATGATAAATCAGTAAAACTGAAGATGTAGCACTAGAATCTATCCACAATGAAGCAAAGAGAGAAAAAAAGAGAGTCTGAGTGACTTATAGAACAATATCAAGCAACACACAAACAACTGGAGCCCTAGGACAAAAAGAGATTAAAGGGGTTCAAAAATAACTTATTTGAGGGAATAATGCCTAAATTATGGCCAGAATTTTTCAAAGTTGGTAAAACCATAACATTACATACCCAAGAAATTCAACAAACCCAAAGAAAAGGGCATAAAGAAAACCCCACGAAGGCAAATATTAATCAAATGGATAAAAACTAGGGACAAGAACATGTTAAAAAGCCACCAGATTAAAAATTTATATAAAAGAGAGTAATGATAAGAATGATGACATATTTCTCTTCAAGCAACATTCAAACCAGAAAGACAACTTTTTTAAAGTATTGAAAGGAAAACCTGTCAACCTATAATTCTACATTCAGTGAAAGTATCTTTCAATAATGAAGGTGTAAAAAGGCATTTTCATGCAAACAAAAGCTGCATCAATCACCAACCAACTTACAGTACACTGAATGCTTATGGAAATTCTTCACATAGAAGGAATTTGGATCTCAAAAAAAAAAAAAAAATAGATTAAAGAGCTGTGGAAATGGTAAACATGTGAATAAATATAAAAGACAATTTTTCCTCATTTTTACCTCTGAAAAGTTGGCTTTAAAAACCTATTATTTATATATTGTGGAGTTTATAATATATGTAGAAATAAAATGTATGACAAAAATAGCACAGAGCCTAGAAAGGGGAAAAAAGAAATTTACTGCTGTATAAAATAACATGTGATAAAGTGCTTACACTACATGTGAGGCAAATCAATATTATTTAAAGGTACACTGTGATAAGTTAAAGATGTATATTGTAGACCCTGAAGCAACATCTAAAAAAAAAATAGTTATAGCTAACAAGCTAATAGTGAAGATAAAATGGAATCATTAAAAAAAAAAATCTTAAAGAAGGTGGGAAAAGAGGGGGGAAAGGGACAAAGAACAGAATGTATAAATAAAATACAAATTGAGATATGGTAGATTAAAACCCCGCCATAAAATAATTGCATTAAGTGCAAATAGCCTAACCATTTCAATTAAAAGGCAGAGATTGTAAGATTGGATAAAAGAGACCCAATCTTATGCTGTCAAAGTATGTAGCTGAAATAAAACAACACAGACATGGAAAAATTTTCCGTGCATATAATAATTAAAAGAAAACTAGAGTAACTATAGTAATATCAGACAAAGTAAACTTCAGAAAAAGTAAAATTAGATAATGATCAAAAAGATCAATTAATCAACAAGATATAATGACCCTAAATGTGTATGCAGATACTAACAGAGATTCAAAGTTCATGAAGCAATAACTGACAGAACTTAAAGGAGAAATAGACAAATCTGCAATTATAGTCGGCTATTGCAAGACTAATCTCTCAACCACTGATAGAACAAGTAGACAATAAATTAGTAATGACATAGAAGATTTGAATACTATCAACCAACCTGCCCTAATTGACATTTACAAAATCCTCCATCCAAAATTCTCTTGACCAGCACATGGAACATTAAATAAGTGTGACTATATTCTGGATTATTAAGCAATTCTCAATAAATTAAAAAGACAAATCATATAGAGAATGTTATATTCTAAAATCAGAATTAAAATAGAAGTAAATAATAGAAATATATTTGAAATATTTCCCAAGTTTTCAGAAATTAAACACACACACACACACACACACACACACACACACACATCCATGGATCAAAAAGAAAGTCACAAGTAAAATTATACCATAATTTGAATTAAATGAAAATGAAAACACAAAATATGAAAATTTGTGGGATGCTGTTAAAGCAGTGATTAAAAGGAATTTATAGCATCAAATGCATATATATGAAAATAAGATTTCAAACCAATGATCTAAACTTCTACCCTAAGGAGCTTTAAAAAGAACAAATTATACTCAGAGTAAAAAGAAAGAAGGAAATAATAAAGATAAGAGCAGCAATCGTTAATACAGGAAATGGATAACCAACAGAGAAAAAGCAATAAATTCAAAATCTGATTATTTGAAAAGGACAATAAAATTAATAAACCTTTGGGCAGAATTATCAAGAGAAAAGAAAGACCACACAAATTACAATTATGGATTTTAGAAATGTCAAATCGACAGTCAGAAAATATTATAAACAACTATAAATTAAACAACTTAGATCAAATGAACAAATTCCTTGAAAGCACCAACTACCAAAGTCATTCAAGAAAAAAACAAATAGATGACTTCCACTTTTGGTCAAAAGGGAGTAATAGGGGCTAGTGTTATCCACCTGATACAACCAAAACACCTAGGCAAAATACATGAAATAACTCTTTTCAAGACATTAGACATGAGGTAATAAATGACAATGAATATCCCATGCTTTGATCTTTTCATCTTTCCTCAGAAATGTTATGAGGAGCAAATAAGGTTTTACATGAGAAATTTCTAGCTTAACAACAGAAACCTTAATAAATGTTTCCTTCCCTCCCCCCTCCCCTTTTTCCTTCTTGGCAATAATTCACTTCTACATGCCAAAATAATTTAAAGTGTTACCGTGAAAGCTTTCCCCAGAATATTTCAGGTCCAAAATGAATTCTGAATGAAATTAAATACCACTTTTAGACAACGTTGCCCACACAAACACAGACACACATGAGTACACACATACTCGCACATATACACACATGCACCACAAGGCATTAATTAAGGAACTTCTTAACAGGATTTTATTTCTTAGGGGAGAAAAAGCAGTCTACCTAAAGTGTTCGTTGGCTCCAAACATTATAGCACCTGTCAGGCTGAATTAAAATACATGTCATTCTCTCTTAGTCCGCTACATATCATTTAATGTGAATTCCTGATCCTATTTTTCCCAGAATCTTTTACATTTCTTTCTGGGGACTGAACATAAATGGAATTACCAAGTCGAGAGTCTAAATGCAGCCTCTAAAGAACAACCTCTTTATAATCTGGCTCACAGTTCTTTTATGATAATCAATACATTTGGATATCTCTCTTCAGGAAAAACATAGGCTTTGTGGTCATAAACTCCTGAGACTAGATCCCAGTTCTAACACTTAGTAGTTTTCTGAGTTCCTGAACCAACCTCAACCTTAATTTCATAATCAGTAAAATGATATATCAACCTTGTTATGTTGTTCAAGGAATTAAATCAGAAGATACAAATGAAATGTTTAGCATAGTGCATGACACAAAACCTCTCTTCTGTTCATTCCTCACCATTCATTTCTAAAGTATATGCAGTTATTTAATGAAATATATGCATTTAAGTAAGCAATCTATTCTAAATTAAAAATCAGGGACTATCATTATAACAGGAATACCAACAAAGGGACTATTCAAAATATTTCATAAGCAACAACAGATTTGGAAGTGACCCCCATTGTGTGCAGTTCCATCCTTCTCCCCTCTGTGTAAACATTTTGCTTTCTTCCAGGTAAGTTAGTCAACATATAGCCTTTCTTCCAAGGGCTCACTTGAAATGAGCATGACGGTGTTTCAGAATGGAATTTTTGTGCCTTCAGCGACTTTGTACAATAGTAACATTTTCTGTTTTTCAATTGTAACTTCAAAGTTGTTAGGATTTCTGACACACGACTTTTCATCATTTCTAATTTTCATCCAGATTGCAATCAGTATCATCATATGACATACCAATTATACCAGCTTATCCCTCAATAGCATAAATCATATTTCTACCCACAGTTATAAGTATCAATGTTCAAACAGTGATGCATTTTGTAAATACACTATAGCAGACAGAGCCTGGAAGACTTTTCCTTTTAAATTAACAACACTTTTTTTGTTGTTTGTTTTCTTCTTCTTTAAGGCTTTGTAGAAAAATTCATTGGAGATCCCCCAGATTTATCCCTCAGGGTGATTACAGTGAAATTATAATGAAAAAGAGAAGGACACAGATGGTACACTTCTTTTAGAGCCATTCTATCAGATCAAAAGAGTCTTTATATTTTTGGATGAATACTTATTTTTCAAATTAAATGAACAATAATAAAATGACAATAAATTTCTACTTTTCTGACCTCCCAGACCTGAGTTACAGAGGTATCATAACTATCCATTTTCATTAGTGTTAACAGGTCACCAACAAAGCAAATTGGAGATGCATTTTGATAGCTTTTTAAAAGGATGAAATTATTTTGAAAAAGAAGAAAAAAGATGGAGGGTCAACTATACCTTATTCCAAGGCTTATTGTCAAGTTACAATGATAAATTCATGTGGTGTTGGTTTAAACATAGACAAACAGATCAATGGAAAAGAGTAGAGTCCAGAAATAGACTAACTCATATATGATACTCATATATGGACAACTGATTTTTGACAAGGGTGCAAAAGCAATTCAGGAGAGAAAGGTTAGTCTTTTCAACAATGACAGAACAATGAATATACATAATCAAAAGAAAAATAAAACTTTGATCCATACTTTTTCTCATTTAAAAAATTAACTCAAAAAGTAGCATGGACCTAAATATAAAGCTTAAAATGTTAAAATCTCTAGGGGAAAACACTGGATAAATCTTTGTGACAATGGGTTATCCAGACATTTCTTAGCTGCAACAACCAAAGCACAATCCATAAAAGAACAAATTGGACTTCATTAAAATTAAAATATTTTCCTCCTCAAAGAAACTCTTAAGGGGATGAAAAGACAATCCACGCATTGGGAGAAAATAGTTGCAAGGCATCTATCAGATAAAGGAATTTTATCCAAATATATAAGGACCTCTCAAAGCTCAATAAAAAGAAAAACAGCACAATTTAAAAAATGTTTAGAAAAGTTGAACAGAAACTTCACATAGGAGACATGTGATGTCACATAAGCAAATGGAAGGATGCCAACCACTATTAGTCATCAGGGAAATGCAGACGACAGCCACACACAAAAAATATATAAGATACAACTAGATGCCTGAAATAATTATTCTGAGTAAAAAATATCAGACAAAAAAAAGAGGACACACTGTATGATTCCATTGACATAAAACTCTAGAAAATGCAAACTAATATATAGTGAGAGAGAGAGAGAGAGAGAGGGAGCAATTCAGTGGTTTTTGGTTGGAGGGGAGGCAGAGAAGAGTTGGGGAGTAAATTACAAAGACAGATGAGGAAACTTTACAATGATTTCTATTATCACAAGTCCTATATCAAAACCTGTCAAACTGTACACTATAAAAAGCAGCTGTTTTTTCTATGTCAATTAGATGTCAATAAAGTGTTAAAAATAATATTAAACACATGTATATGTATTTATTTGGGTGAACTTTGTACACGTATTTGATTAATATTACGCAACACAAAATAATAATTATAAGTAAATTATAATGACATGGGGAAATGCTTAAGATACAATTTTAAGAAAGATTATTAGGTTAAAAATTGAAGATCCCACATGCCACAGGGCAGCTAAGCCCACACGCCACAATTACTGAACTCGGGCGCCTCAACTAGAGAGCCTGTGTGCCACAAACTACAGAGCCCACATGCTCTGGAACCTGCGCACCACAACCACAGAGCCCACGTGCCCTGGAGCCTGCTTGCCACAACTAGAGAAAGAAAACCCTCATGCCACAACTAGAGAGAAGCCTGCACACCGCAACAAAAGATCCCGCATGCCTCAACGAATATCCCCCGTGCCGCAACTAAGACCCAATGCAGCCGAAAAAAAAAAAAAAAAGAAAATGGTAAAGGGATTCACTAGGTAGAATACAATATGAACAAAATACAAAACGCAGCCGAAAAAAAAAAAAGAAAATGGTAAAGGGATTCACTAGGTAGAATACAATATGAACAAAATACAAAAAATATATAAGAAAATGTAATCAATAATATAATAGCATTAAATTTTCTAAGATCAATAAGATAGATTCTTTTATGATCAGGAAAAACTATTTTTAATCTAATTTCAATTATAAATATTATCAGACTCAAAATAATGATGATAATAGCCAATGTTGGTAGGGTGTCAAAATGGGCATTCTCTTACCCAGCTGGTGGGAGAATTAGTGAGTATAAATCCCGAAGAGAACAATTTGGCTTTGTGGGTTAAGACCCTAAATGTGTGCATAACCAGAGAAGTTTCACTTCCAGAACTTTTATCTGAGGATTGAGTCAAGCAATTTGCAAAGATGAAGCACATAGATGATCACAGCAGATCTTCTTTTTTTTTTTTTCACAGCAGATCTTCTTAAGCCAGTAAACCATCAAATTTTCCTTTGCTGTTCACTGGTAAGAAACTGCTTATGGTGATGACAACGTAGGTCTGTTGTCTAAAAATATATTTATTATATTCTGTTAAGGGAAAAAAGTTTAAAAGTATTTACAGCATGATCTCATTTTAATTTTATAGTGTGGTGTCAATTTATATGCCTTGGGTGGGTGATGTTGGGAGGTGTGTGTACGTGAACATACAAAGAGAAAATGTCAGTAATTGTACAAACAAAATGTTAACTTGAGTTATCTCTGGTTGGAGGAACAAAGAAGGATCATTATTTTCCCTTTTATAACTTGATATCATCTGAGTGTTCTACGATGAAACTGCAGCACATTTTATAATCAGAAAAAAAAATGACTTCCATTTTAAATGAAATAAAAACAAAAAGTAATCTTCAATTTCCATTCTGAAGAAAATAAAAACAAAGACAAAAGATGCTTCCAAATTTCATGAATATCATGTTTTGCTTCTTACCAGGAGCTCTTTATCTAAACTATTTGTACTCATTCAATAATACAAACATCGAAAATTATTCATTATGCATTAGCCATCCTAGTAGTTGTTAATCAGTACACAAAATGGAAGTGTTGAATGAAAACAAACAAACAGACAAAAGAGACAACAAACATTTCTACCTACAGGGGATAGGAAAGCTAATTGTGGCTAATTTCCACTTCAGGGTCTTAAATTATTAGTGGCCTCAGCCATGTTCACTGCGTTTATACTGTTGGCCTCACCTCCAGCTTAGGTAAACTCTCCAACATGGTGCTAAGGTGTCAGTGTCAAGTAGTGCCTCACCTCCAATGCTCTGTTATGAGACCCACTTCTTTCAATCTTGTGCTGAGCACAGACTTGCATTACATATCTCTGAGCAAGAGGTGCCTCAACTAAACCTATCAGCGTTCCATGCACATAACAGGTGCTCAGTTAATATATGTGAAATGATTCAATATGCTTGATAATTGAGGGACTATATCTAAATGCCCCTCCAAATTTAACTGGAGTGATTGACACAAGTGGACTACCCTGAATAACTGAATTTCTTGTTTAATTAAAATTAATTTAGTCTAGCTTTCTTTCTAGTGACCCACTATTTACTGCTTTCAAAAAGTATTATACTTACTGCCTGCCTCCCCTGAGGGGGGTTGAAGTGCTAGGTGGTGAAGATTGAGACAAACAGGAACCTTACAATCATGATTGAGACAAACAGGAACCTTACAATCATGAAGCTTATTCTCTATTGTTGGATACAGACAAATCAGGAGGCATTTGACCAGAGTTAATACAGAGTTGATTCAAAGGATTCCAGAAGCAGGCCTCCGAATCATTACACTAGGTAATTGGAAAAGGTTTCTTCTTAGAGTAGATTTATCTAAACTGACACGTGAAGAATGAATAGGCATGAACCAAGTGAAGAGGGTGACTGGGTGAATGTTGTAAATCATTTAAACAATCAGTCTACTTTCTTTTCTATTTTAGTAAGTGAAACAAAAATATGTCTTCTCTGATGACAGGATCAGTATAAAGGACTTGAAGATGAACTTACATTATAGGAGCCTGTAGCTATTCCTTTGTTTTGCTAGTTATTTTAATTAAATCATTTCTATGCATTTAAAAAATACCTATCTAGGGGACAATGAAAGTAACATAACAACATTTCTGGTTAGATATATAGTCCGTGAAGCTGGGCTCTTGTTACTCAAGTTTTCACTGTGTATCCAATGAAGAAACAAGGTCAACGTAGATTTACTACAGGACTATGTGTTTAGCCAAAGCTAATGAAACATCTTGTTGAAGATGTACTGCCTACTGATACCAGATCTTATCAAATGATTGACAAGAAAAGAGAACTAACATTTATAAAGAAACTAAGGTGCCAAACTCTTAACATACATAATTTCAATCTTCATAGATGATCTGAGAACCAGGTATCCTTATCCCCAATTTTAGAGCTGGAAAATCATGGCTTGAGAGTTATGATTGCCATTCAGATCTGTCTAATGCAAAATTAATAATATCACATAGCCTTTACTGATTGTGAATATCAAATAAACACAGAATAGTGTGAAAATACAAAGCAGTACAAGATATTATCTTAACTCCAGATAACTATAGATAACTAGGTAATATAGCAGGGAGGATAAAACACATCAAATGACAATTCAGAACATAACAAAGTATGTCAAATGACGAGTAGTAAACACACACACACACACACACACACACACACACACACAGAGAGAGACACAGCCCAGGATGAGGGAAGATATGGTGGTTCAAGGTTGTCCTAAGAAACATTATATATAGGAGGGATTTCAAAGACAGGCCAATTTTTGAAAGGTGAACAGGGAGGACATTTGAGACAGAAGAAACAAGGAGAGCCAAAGTTTGGTTTGGGAAAGAAAAAGTGTTCTGGAGAACAGAACCAATTCAATGTTGGTGTTGAAAATGGTTCTAGGCGGCAACACGTGAGGGATAAGATAAAAGAGATTTAACAATAAAGGCGTTTCAGACACTTGCAAAAACACAGCAGGCTCTGTAGAGCCGTGAACTAAGTATAGATAACTCCTCTAATTCCTACTTCCCATAAATTTTACACATCTTCAACAACTCACTCAGGTAATGTGATTCTCAGAGGTAAAAGCCTTTACCACAGTTCTGGTCTATAAGCAATAAATGAGAGTTGCAGACTCTTCTCAGGAAGGCAAGCAGTCATGGGACCCCAACACTCTGCTGAAACTACTCTCACAAAGAATGTTACTGTCTTTGCTCTTCTCAAATCCCAAGGCCTTTCTTCCTCCTCATTCTTCTTGACTGTGTCACTGCCTCCTGCTTGACACACAAATTCTTGTTTCCAAGCCACTGCATCCGTGAATTAATAAAAAATTCTACAAGAGATTGATGAAATGGGTAGTGTCTGTTGCTAGAAATGGTCATGAATGAGCGGTTTTAGGAAATCCCTAAAGGATTTAGGGATTTAGGAAGGAGGACAGGAGGAAGATCTAGTAAAGTTCTTACTTCCTTAAAGTACGGAATGGATGAAAACTATACGAAAGATGCACTCAACACCTAAAACAATGAAGTTAAAGCATGGTTTGCAGTTGGAATAATCATTTTCTTGGCTAAATTCAGGATGGTACTATATTAGCAAGAAAAAGGTCCCCAAAGCGGGATCCTTGGCTCCAGAGTCATCAATTCATTGATTATGCTTTACCTCAGTTAGCACTGATCAACTGGCTGCAGTAACAGCATGGCCTCTTATCCCTTGCCCCGTAAACCAGCTCTGCCTGCCTGTGCTGGTGCCATCTGAGTCCCATCTGTAGATATTATTCCAATCAGTGATCAGAGATCAATCTGCTTCTCCATCATCAGACTATATTAAGTACTTTTAAATGTATAAAACCAACTCACTCAGTGCTTGGCCCTACCTTTTCTATGTCCTCCAGGTGTAGCCTCGATTAAAATCTGTCTTGTTCTTGTGGCCTATTCATTCCCTTATACTTGATAACATCCAGAGTCGGGATTCTGTCTCAAGAACTGAGGACTGGAAGTTCAGTCAGTGTCTTCCTACCTATCTGAATATCCACTGACTTTCTTCTTCCCTGTCATGGTGTTTCATTCCTTCTTAGGTCTAGTTATTTCTTAGTAAACTTGTCTAGAGCCTAGATTCCCACCTGTGAATTCTCCCCATGCTCTCAAACATGCACCTTCACCATTTGAGCCATACCTCCTTCCATCATTTCCAGTTCAATCTGTGTCCCACCTCAACCCTAAGCTTTAGCTGAGAGGACCACCTCTAGGTTTCAGTCTCTCCCATAGTAACTTGCTTCCCATGGATCAACCTCTACAAGTCTATGATACAGTGAGACAGGAAATGCTTATTTTACTTTCACTGGATCCAGCCATTATCACTGATGTTACCAACATAAAATTGAGCAGAAAAAGTAAAAAGGAAGATTAATAATTCATAACCGCCTTATGTAACCTTACTGAGGCACAGAAGGGGGCTGGCTCTGTTTAATTTTAAAGGAACGCACTGATGCATTGCAAAAGATCCAGTCCTCATCATATTTAATCAGGTGAGAGGCAAGTAAATGGGATAAGAAAAAGAAATTATGTATTTAACTAAATAACAATAATTATATGTTGCTGAAGTCATCTCCATTTTTAATGTCAAGCATTTAGTAAATCCAGTGAACTATGAGAAGTTACACATTTTGAGCTCAAATAAAAATAGTATTTTTTTTCCAACAGTGGGCAAGAGATGTTCTTTTCATGTGCAAACAATAGGGAGGATAAAGTCTTTTTCTCTTTTCAGAAGGCTTTCACTTAATCATTTTCCTTTCATTTCTTTTCTTGTAAATAAATACAAAATACTGAGAGGAGGGCAAAATTAACCAGTCAGATTATCAATGCGAATAAGTACATTCTTAAGGCTGTGACTGTTGACCATAAGTGCAAAGTTCTCAATGTTTATTTAGTACAATTATTTGAGTCTTTTTAAAAAGGAGATATTGAAGATTCTGCCAAACTAACATATAAAAAGAGAATAAAATTGGGAAGTGTCCATAGAAGTGGTTAAAACAGACCTTTAGGAATGGCTTTTGAAGCCTCCTAATCCCAACATAGTACACAATATTGGCAAATACATAGATTCTCTGCAATGATTTATGACAAACTAATAGAGAATACAGAAGCTTACAGCAAATACAGGGCTACAGGAAATGGAAAATGAGAACAGAAATTTTAAAACAAGGGTGAAAACAAGTCTTGCAGTTACAAAAATGTAACAGAATCAGAATTAGTAATGCTACTTTTTTTGTTTTGTTTTTGCCTTTCCACAATTAACCAGAATATACTTATTATCTAGGAAAAAGTACCAAGTGGAAGGTGGCTTATTCTCATAGTGACAATAAACTTTCCTGTTTTCTGGTGTTCTAGCCAATCATTCTATAAAGCATTTGCTGACTGTCCTGGCATGCTCATTACTGTACTACATGTTGTGAGGGATAAAAACGGACTAAGTTCCTGTCCGTGAGAGACAACATCTAGTTCGGGTGTTGAAATAGGCATGTCTAAAATGACGTAAACCTACACAAGAGTATACATGAACTCATGGGTTGGACAGGTGTTCCTGCAAGGTTTACTAAAGTCTTGGCAGTACCATCTGGTGGGAAAGACAGAGAAGCTGATAATGTGTACAGTATGGTAGTCTGATGAGTCTCCGGGCTTCCTCTCAACTGGGGAAGTCACTAATCTGGTCCAGATGACCAAAGATGAGACGACTTTTACCTTGATGTGAAGCTAACCGAATACTAGAAGGGAAAGTGCATTTGGTGGGTGAGGCACAGAAAACATGAGCAAGTCTAGAGAGCAGATACACTAAGCAAGATTACATGTCTATGTTTGTGGATGATTGGAATACCAGACCAAGACCCAAATAATTCTTGGGAGTTTGAGGAATGAAGTAGAAAAGTTGACAAGAGTCACAGAAGACTGTAGAAAAAAAAAAGCAGCCCTGACAACATTCACCTGATATCCAGTCTGGCTCTAATATTTAGACCATGGCGTTCTGCTGAACATAAACAATTTTACATGGAATTGCTCAGTGATCATGAGAGAGCAAGGCCAAAGTAATATACCTTTTAGGTCATATATGAGCACAGATAAAAATAAGAGTACAGTGCAAACTGACCAAAAAATTCACACCGTTCCCACTTTCAGGTAATAGTGACTGCTGCTTCTTTAGCAATTATGACTTTAGCTCTGCTTAATTCCTACTGATTCCTAGATTTAAAAAAAAAATTATTAAGATACCCCAACCATGCATTTACCCCTTCCTCAAAAAAGTAAGCAATAGCTCATACTTCCATTGAAACCTCCCCAAATCACTTAACACAAGACCAAATCACACAGAAGCCATCCTTTAACACATTCTCGTGGAGATAACTACTATCCCCAATAATGTGCAATGTCCCTTGTTGCAGCAAATAGTGAACCCAACTTTACTTGACTACAGGTTTATCCTGGTGTCCTTTAGCTGGGGGGTTATTGACAATTATTAGGACTTCAGCTGAGTGATGTAAGGTTTAGGACAAAGAATCAGGAAGCTAATAGCTTTAAGAACCAACAATAACAAGTATTTTCACTCCAGATTCCTAAAAAAAAAAACGCTAGTATAATAAGAACATCAACAATGTGTGAAATTCATTTTGCTTTACATTTTTGTAGCTATCTTTAGGAACATCATGAGACCATTTGCCTTCACAGTAGTTAAAACCAGCCAAACAGGGCACTGAAAGGCCAAAGAATCATTCAGAAAACAGGTATAATGTTTGCTATTATGTTCTAGAGGAGAAGCAGAAAAATATGAAGCCTGGATAGTCCTTACACGTGGTACATTTATAGTCCACTTAAGACAAAACTAAAGTGGCTTTCATTTTATCCTTGGAGTTTTAGTCTTGAGTTTACTACATGCTAGACACCGTTACAAGTGCTTCCCAAAAGATCTTATTCATCCATAAGACAGCCCTACAAAAAAAGATGCAAGTATTATCCCAATTTTGTTGATGAGAACATTGAGGTACAGAACAGTAAAGACAATAGCCCAGTGTCACATTTAACTAGTAAAGACAGGTTCAAGGTAAAGAGACAAGCAGTTTGAATTCAGAGCCCACATTCATAAAGCCTTAACCTTACTCCTTTTGAGAGATAGCTAATAGCACAAGACATAACATGGTTAAACATGAAAACGTGTAGAAGTAATACATTGAGCCAAATGACAAAGGAAGAGGGAAAAGGGGTAGGAAAATAACTGTGGCCACTCAAAGCACAAGATGTCCCATTGGTGCTAACACAGAAGGAAACCCCTCTCAACTATGGCAAAACTTCAGCAGATCAGAATTTGGATAAATGGATACATTTATTTTCTGATAATTAGACCTCTTTCTTTCCCAACCTTATTATGGCAAATCTATATAAAATATCTAAATTCTAACTTCTACCTTAGAAATACTTTATAGGAATCAAAGCTGACTCTCTTTGTTATTTAAGTATCTTGTATTATAATCTTCACCAAATATTTATTGAACGTACTAGACATCGTCCAAGGCACTTTGGATATATCAGTGAACAAAACAAATCAACAGAGGTGCCCTAGTGGAACTTACATGCTTCCAGCGGGAGAGTGACAGTAAATGATAATAAATAATTAGATGATGTAGGATTTTTGGAAAGTTCATGGATTTTGGAAAAAGAAAATAGAGAACAGGTAAAGGGCACTGGGAGTACCAGGAGTGAGGCAGTATTAGAAACAAGTAGTCAAGACAGTCCTCTTTGAGAAGTGAAGGTATGAACATAAATTTGAGGGAAGTCAGCCAAGCAAATTATTGGCAGGAAGAAAGCAGGTATCTCAAACATCCTTTGGAATCAGTAGCATCATTAAATTATAATGTAGTTTGCTCCGTATGCTGAAAGAATTAGATTGGATGTGTTTTGAATTGGGAAGTCACCTAAAGATTTTCTTTTAAAAGCTACATATAGTTCCCCCCCTAATCATTTGCTTCTTTTTTCAGAATTTACTGAGGACCTACCATACTCCAGGCCGTAGCTGTAAAGGATATAGAGACGAGAAAGACTTGGTAACTACCCTCAAGTTGCTTGGTCTGGTGGGGGAGGGATAATCATGAAAGCACAGTGTGACAAGCAAGAAAATACAAACAGGATCAAAGTGCTGCAGTCCTTCTGGAGTTAGGCTGGATTCCTTCTGGCTTATGCTGCAGGTTGAGTTGTCTTCTATTTCACCACTTCTTGTTATCTGAAGTTCACGAAGCCTGAGTGGTGACCCCCATCTCACCCCCAAAATTATGTTTTATGATCTAAGGGGCACTGCCCTGCATCTCTGAAGACCCAGGTTCTTTTTATGGGAATTGAATGTACATCTGAGGTGGTAACAGCATTTAAAAAGGTTCCCTTGAAACTTCTGTTTAATGCTCAAATTTCCTTTAAAAATTAAACTAACAAATTAAAGATTAGTTGTAGAGGTTTTTAGACAAAATGACTAAAAGTCCTCAGTTTTCCACGAACGAATGGGACCTAATTAAACTTAAAAGCTTTTGTACAGCAAAGGAAATCATCGACAAAACAAAAAGACAATCTGTGGAATGGGAGAAAATATTTGCAAATGATGTGACTGATAAGGGGTTAATATCCAACATATATAAACAGCTCATAAACTCAATATCAAAAAAGCAAACAACCTGATTAAAAAATGGGCAGAAGACCTGAATAGACATTTTTCCAAAGAAGACATGCAGATGGCTAATGGGCAAGTGAAAAGACACTCAGCATCACTAATGATGAGAGAAATGCAAATCAAAACCACAATGAGGTATCACCTCACATCTACCAGGATGACTATCACACAAAAGACCACAAGTAACAAATGTTGGTGAGAATGTGGAGAAAAGAGAACCCTTGTACACTGTTGGTGGAAATGTAAATTGAGGTAGCCACTATGGAAAACTGTATGGAGGTTCCTCAAAAAACTGAAAATAGAACTACCATATAGTCCAGCAATTCCACCCCATATGTATCCAAAAAAATGAAAACACTAATTTGAAAAGATACCTGCACCTCAATATTCATAGCAGCATTATTTACAATAGCCGAGATATGGAAGCAACCTAAGTGTCCATCAACAGATGAATGGATAAAGAAGATATGATATATCCATATATATAAAGAAGATATGTATACACACACACACACAATGGAATATTACCCAACCAAAAAAATGACTGCAATTCTGTCACAGAGAACAAACTAGGGGTTACCAATGGGGAGGGGGGTGGGCAAGAAAGGGGTATGGGATTAAGAGGTACAAACTACTATGTATGAAATAGATAAGCAACAAGGATATATTGTACAGCATAGGGAAAATATAGCCATTATTTTGTAATAATTTGAAATGGAGTATAATCTATGAAAATATTGAATCATTATGTTGTACACCTGAAACTAATATTACAAATCAACTATACTTCAATAAAAAATAAAGTCCTGAAGGAGTAGGGGCAAGATGGCGGAAGAGTAAGACGCGGAGATCATCTTCCTTCCCACAGATACAGTAGAAATACATCTACACGTGGAACTGCTCCTACAGAACACCCACTGAACGCTGGCAGAAAACGTCAGACCTCCCAAAAGGCAAGAAAATCCCCACGTACTTGGGTATGGTAAAAGAAAAAAGAAATAACAGAGACAAAAGAATAGGGATGGGACCTGCGCCAGTGGGAGGGAGCCGTGAAGGAGGAAAGGTTTCCAGGCACTAGGAAGCCCCTTTGCAGGCAGAGACTGTGGGTGGCAGAGGGGGGAAGCTTCGGAGCCGCGGAGGAGAGCGCAGCCACAGGGGTGCGGAGGGCAAAGCGGAGAGACTCCCGCACAGAGGCTCGGCGCCAACCAGCACTCACCAGCCCGAGAGGCTTGTCTGCTCACCCGCCAGGGCGGGCGGGGGCTGGGAGCTGAGGCTCGGGCTTTGGTGCTAGCCGGGAGGGAGTCCGGGAAAAAGTCTGCAGCTGCCGAAGAGGCAAAAGACTTTTTCTTGCCTCTTTGTTTCGCGGCACACAAGGAGAGGGGATTCAGAGCGCTGCCTAAACGAAATCCAGAGACGGGTGCGAGCCGCGACTATCAGCGCGGATCCCACAGCAACAGGGGCGCAGAGGGAAAAACGGAGAGATTCCCGCACAGAGGCTCAGCGCCGAGCAGCGCTCACCAGCCCGAGAGGCTTGTCTGCTCACCCGCTGGGGCAGGCGGGGCTGGGAGCTGAGGCGCGGGCTTCGGTTGGATTGCAGGGAGAGGACTGGGGTTGGCGGCGTGAACACAGCCTGAAGGGGTTGGCGTGCCGCGGCCGGGAGGGAGCCGGAGAGGAGGTCTGCAGCCGCCGAAGAGGCAAGAGACTTTTTCTTGCCTCTTTGTTTCGCAGCGCGCAAGGAGAGGGGATTCAGAGCGCCGCCTAGACGAACTCCAGAGGCGGGCGCGAGCCGCGGCTAACAGCGCGGACCCCAGAGACGGGCGCGAGCCACGGCCATCAGCGCGGACCCCAGAGACTGGTAGGAAACGCTAAGGCTGCTGCTGCCGCCACCAAGAAGCCTGTGTGCGAGCACAGGTCACTCTCCACACTGCCCCTCCCGGGAGCCTGTGCAGCTCGCCACTGCCAGGCTCCCGTGATCCGGGGACAACTTCCCCGGGAGAACACACGGCGTGCCTCAGGCTGCTGCAACCTCACGACGCCTCTGACGCCGCAGGCTCGCCCCGCCTCCTCCGTACCGCTCCCTCCCCCGGCCTGAGTGAGCCAGAGCCCCCGAAGCAGCTGCTCCTTTAACCCCGTTCTGTCTGGGCGGGGAACAGACGCCCTCAGGCGACGTACATGCAGAGGCGGGTCCAAATCCAAAGCTGAACGCTGGGAGCTGTATGAACAAAGAAGAGAAAGGGAAATCTCCCCCAGCAGCCTCAGAAGCAGCGAATTAAAGCTCCACAAACAACTTGATGTGCCTGCATCTGTTGAATACCTGAATAGACAACGAATCATCCCAAATTCAGGAGGTGGACTTTGGGAGCAGGATATATTAATTTTTCCCCTTTTCCTTTTTTTGTGAGTGTATATGTGTATGCTTCTGGGTGAGATTTTGTCTGTATAGCTTTGCTTTCACCATCAGTCCTAGGGTTAGGTCCGTCCATTTTTTTTTTTTTTTTACTTAAAAAAATTTTTTTTTCCTAATATATGTTTTCTTAATAATTTTTTCCGTATTTTCTATTTTTAGAAATTAAAAAAATTTTTAATAAGTTTTTTCATATTTTTTATTTTAAAAAATTAAAATTTTTTTTCTTAATAAATTTTTTTCTTAAAAATTTTTTTCTTATTTTTTACTATAAAAAATTAATAAATCTATTTTTAAAAATTAAAAAAAAATTTTTTCTGAATACATTTACTCTTAATAATTTTTTTCTTATTTTTTATTATAATAGCTTTATTTTATTTTATTTTATCCTCTTTTTTTCTTTCTATTTTTTTCTCCCTTATATTCTGAGCTGTGTGGATGAAAGGCTCTTGGTGCTCCAGCCAGGCATCAGGGCTGTGCCTCTGAGGTGGGAGAGCCAACTTCAGGACACTGGTCCACAAGAGACCTACCAGCTCCACGTAATACCAAATGGCAAAAATCTCTCAGAGATCTCCATCTCAACATCAAGACCCAGCTTCACTCAACGACCAGCAAGCTACAGGGCTGGACACCCTATGCCAAACAACTAGCAAGACAGGAACACAGCCCCATCCATTAGCAGGGAGGCTGCCTAAAATCATAAGGCCACAGACACCCCAAAACACACCACCAGACGTGGACGTGCCCACCAGAAAGACAAGATTCAACCTCATCCACCAGAACACAGGCAATAGTCCCCTCCACCAGG
Source organism: Balaenoptera borealis (assembly GCF_965194805.1). Classification (NCBI taxonomy): domain Eukaryota; kingdom Metazoa; phylum Chordata; class Mammalia; order Artiodactyla; family Balaenopteridae; genus Balaenoptera; species Balaenoptera borealis. The sequence continues at coordinate 36,146,433 of NC_138868.1, forward strand.
AAGCCTACACAACCCACTGAACCAAACTTACCCACTGGGGACAGATACCAAAAACAACGGGAACTACGAACCTGCAGCCTGTGAAAAGGAGACCCCAAACACAGTAAGATAAGCAAAATGAGACGACAGAAAAACACACAGCAGATGAAGGAGCAGGGTCAAAACACACCAGACCTAACAAATGAAGAGGAAATAGGTAGTCTACCTGAAAAAGAATTCAGAATAATGATAGTAAGGATGATCCAAAATCTTGGAAATAGAATAGACAAAATGCAAGAAACATTTAACAAGGACGTAGAAGAACTAAAGAGGAACCAAGCAACGATGAAAAACACAATAAATGAAATTAAAAATACTCTAGATGGGATCAATAGCAGAATAACTGAGGCAGAAGAAAGGATAAGTGACCTGGAAGATAAAATGGTGGAAATAACTACTGCAGAGCAGGATAAAGAAAAAAGAATGAAAAGAACTGAGGACAGTCTCAGAGACCTCTGGGACAACATTAAACGCACCAACATTCGAATTATAGGGGTCCCAGAAGAAGAAGAGAAAAAGAAAGGGACTGAGAAAATATTTGAAGAGATTATCGTTGACAACTTCCCTAATATGGGAAAGGAAATAGTTAATCAAGTCCAGGAAGCACAGAGAGTCCCATACAGGATAAACCCAAGGAGAAACACACCAAGACACATATTAATCAAACTGTCAAAAATTAAATATAAAGAAAACATATTAAAAGCAGCAAGGGAAAAACAACAAATAACACACAAGGGAATCCCCATAAGGTTAACATCTGATCTTTCAGCAGAAACTCTGCAAGCCAGAAGGGAGTGGCAGGATATACTTAAAGTGATGAAGGAGAAAAACCTACAACCAAGATTACTCTACCCAGCAAGGATCTCATTCAGATGCGATGGAGAAATTAAAACCTTTACAGACAAGCAAAAGCTGAGAGAGTTCAGCACCACCAAACCAGCTTTACAACAAATGCTAAAGGAACTTCTCTAGGCAAGAAACACAAGAGAAGGAAAACACCTACAATAACAAACCCAAAACATTTAAGAAAATGGGAATAGGAACATACATATCGATAATTACCTTGAATGTAAATGGATTAAATGCTCCCACCAAAAGACACAGACTGGCTGAATGGATACAAAAACAAGACCCATATATATGCTGTCTACAAGAGACCCACTTCAGACCTAGAGACACATACAGACTGAAAGTGAGGGGATGGAAAAAGATATTCCATGCAAATGGAAATCAAAAGAAAGCTGGAGTAGCAATTCTCATATCAGACAAAATAAACTTTAAAATAAAGAATATTATAAGAGACAAAGAAGGACACTATATAATGATCAAGGGATCGATCCAAGAGGAAGGTATAACAATTGTAAATATTTATGCACCCAACATAGGAGCACCTCAATACATAAGGCAAATACTAACAGCCATAAAAGGGGAAATTGACAGCAACACAATCATAGTAGGGGACTTTAACACCCCACTTTCACCAATGGACAGATCATCCAAAATGAAAATAAATAAGGAAACACAAGCTTTAAATGATACATTAAACAAGATGGACTTAATTGATATTTATAGGACATTCCACCCAAAAACAACAGAATACACATTTTTCTCAAGTGCTCATGGAACATTCTCCAGGATAGATCATATCTTGGGTCACAAATCAAGCCTTGGTAAATTTAAGAAAATTGAAATCGTATCAAGTATCTTTTCCGACCACAATGCTATGAGACTAGATATCAATTACAGGAAAAGATGTGTAAAAAATACAAACACATGGAGGCTACACAATACACTACTTAATAACGAAGTGATCACTGAAGAAATCAAAGGGGAAATCAAAAAATACCTAGAAACAAATGACAATGGAGATACGACGACCCAAAACCTATGGGACGCAGCAAAAGCAGTGCTAAGAGGGAAGTTTATAGCAATACAAGCCTACCTCAAGAAACAGGAAACATCTCGAATAAACAACCTAACCTTGCACCTAAAGCAATTAGAGAAAGAAGAACAAAAAAACCCCAAAGCTAGCAGAAGGAAAGAAATCATAAAGATCAGGTCAGAAATAAATGAAAAAGAAATGAAGGAAACAATAGCAAAAATCAATAAAACTAAAAGCTGGTTCTTTGAGAAGATAAACAAAATTGATAAACCATTAGCCAGACTCATCAAGAGAAAAAGGGAGAAGACTCAAATCAATAGAATTAGAAATGAAAAAGGAGAAGTAACCACTGACACTGCAGAAATACAAAAGATCATGAGAGATTACTACAAGCAACTCTATGCCAATAAAATGGACAACCTGGAAGAAATGGACAGATTCTTAGAAATGCACAAACTGCCGAGACTGAACCAGGAAGAAATAGAAAATATGAACAGACCAATCACAAGCACTGAAATTGAAACTGTGATTAAAAACCTTCCAACAAACAAAAGCCCAGGACCAGATGGCTTCACAGGTGAATTCTATCAAACATTTAGAGAAGAGCTAACACCTATCCTTCTCAAACTCTTCCAAAATATTGCAGAGGGAGGAACATTCCCCAACTCATTCTACGAGGCCACCATCACCCTGATACCAAAACCAGACAAAGATGTCACAAAGAAAGAAAACTACAGGCCAATATCACTGATGAACATAGATGCAAAAATCCTCAACAAAATACTCGCAAACAGAATCCAACAGCACATTAAAAGGATCATACACCATGATCAAGTGGGGTTTATCCCAGGAATGCAAGGATTCTTCAATATATGTAAATCAATCGATGTGATACACCATATTAACAAATTGAAGGAGAAAAACCATATGATCATCTCAATAGATGCAGAGAAAGCTTTCGACAAAATTCAACACCCATTTATGATAAAAGCCCTGCAGAAAGTAGGCATAGAGGGAACTTTCCTCAACATAATAAAGGCCATATATGACAAACCCACAGCCAACATCGTCCTCAATGGTGAAAAACTGAAACCATTTCCACTAAGATCAGGAACAAGACAAGGTTGCCCACTCTCACCACTATTATTCAACATAGTTTTGGAAGTGTTAGCCACAGCAATCAGAGAAGAAAAAGAAATAAAAGGAATCCAAATCGGAAAAGAAGAAGTAAAGCTGTCACTGTTTGCAGATGACATGATACTATACATAGAGAATCCTAAAGATGCTACCAGAAAACTCCTAGAGCTAATCAATGAATTTGGTAAAGTAGCAGGATACAAAATTAATGCACAGAAATCTCTTGCATTTCTATACACTAATGACGAAAAATCTGAAAGTGAAATTAAGAAAACACTCCCGTTTACCATTGCAACAAAAAGAATAAAATATCTAGGAATAAACCTACCTAAGGAGACAAAAGACCTGTATGCAGAAAATTATAAGACACTGATGAAAGAAATTAAAGATGATACAAATAGATGGAGAGATATACCATGTTCCTGGATTGGAAGAATCAACATTGTGAAAATGACTCTACTACCCAAAGCAATCTACAGATTCAATGCAATCCCTATCAAACTACCACTGGCATTTTTCACAGAACTAGAACAAAAAATTTCACAATCTGTATGGAAACACAAAAGACCCCGAATAGCCAAAGCAATCTTGAGAACGAAAAATGGAGCTGGGGGAATCAGGCTCCCTGACTTCAGACTATATTACAAAGCTACAGTAATCAAGACAGTTTGGTACTGGCACAAAAACAGAAATATAGATCAATGGGACAGGATAGAAAGCCCAGAGATAAACCCACGCACATATGGTCACCTTATCTTTGATAAAGGAGGCAAGCATATACAGTGGAGAAAAGACAGCCTCTTCAATAAGTGGTGCTGGGAAAATTGGACAGATACATGTAAAAGTATGAAATTAGAACACTCCCTGACACCATGCACAAAAATAAACTCAAAATGGATTAAAGACCTAAGTGTAAGACCAGACACTATCAAACTCTTAGAGGAAAACATAGGCAGAACACTCTATGACATACATCACAGCAAGATTCTTTTTGACCCAGCTCCCAGAGAAATGGAAATAAGAACACAAATAAACAAATGGGACCTAATGAAACTTAAAAGCTTTTGCACAGCAAAGGAAACCATAAACAAGACCAAAAGACAACCCTCAGAATGGGAGAAAATATTTGCAAATGAAGCAACTGACAAAGGATTAATCTCCAAGATTTACAAGCAGCTCATGCAGCTCAATAACAAAAAAACGAACAACCCAATCCAAAAATGGGCAGAAGACCTAAATAGACATTTCTCCAAAGAAGATATACAGATGGCCTACAGACACATGAAAGAATGCTCAACATCATTAATCATTAGAGAAATGCAAATCAAAACTACAATGAGATATCATCTCACACCGGTCAGAATGGCCATCATCAAAAAATCTAGAAACAATAAATGCTGGAGAGGGTGTGGAGGAAAGGGAACTCTCTTGCACTGTTGGTGGGAATGTAAATTGATACAGCCACTATGGAGAACAGTATGGAGGTTCCTTAAAAAACTACAAATAGAACTACCATACGATCCAGTAATCCCACTACTGGGCATATACCCTGAGAAAACCATAGTTCAAAAAGAGTCATGTACCAAAATGTTCATTGCAGCTCTATTTACAATAGCCAGGACATGGAAGCAACCTAAATGTCCATCGACAGATGAATGGATAAAGAAGATGTGGCACATATATACAATGGAATATTACTCAGCCATAAAAAGAAATGAAATGGAGGTATTTGTAATGAGGTGGATGGAGTTAGAGTCTGTCATACAGAGTGAAGTAAGTCAGAAAGAGAAAAACAAATACAGTATGCTAACACATATATACGGAATCTTAGGAAAAAAAAAAAAAAAAGGCCATGAAGAACCTAGTGGCAAGACGGGAATAAAGACACAGACCTACTAGAGAATGGACTTGAGGATATGGGGAGGGGGTGGGGTGAGATGTGACAGGGTGAGAGAGTGTCATGGACATATATACACTACCAAATGTAAAATAGATAGCTAGTGGGAAGCAGCCGCATAGCACAGGGAGATCAGCTCGGTGCTTTGTGACCACCTAGTGGGGTGGGATGGGGAGGGTGGGAGGGAGGGAGATGCAAGAGGGAAGAGATATGGGAACATATTGTATATGTATAATTGATTAACTTTGTTATAAAGCAGAAGCTAACACACCATTGTAAGGCAATTATACTTCAATAAAGATGTTTAAAAAAAATAAAAATAAAAATAAAGTCCTCAGTTTTCCATTTGCATAAAGTATGAAAAGATGTCCATAAGAATTCGAAACATTCTCGGGACTTCCCTGGTGGCACAGTGGTTAAAAATCCGCCTGCCAATGCAGGGGACATGGGTTCGAGCCCTGGTCCAGGAAGATCCCACATGCCGCGGAGCAACTAAGCCCATGAGCCACAACTACTGAGCCTGTGCTCTAGAGCCCACAAGCCACAACTACTGAGCCTGCGTGCCACAACTACTGAAGCCCATGTGCCTAGAGCCCGTGCTTCGCAACAAGAGAAGCTACCACACTGAGAAGCCCACGTGCCACAATGAAGAGTAGCCCCCGCTCACCACAACTAGAGAAAGCCCACGCACAGCAATGAAGACCCAAAGCAGCCAAAAATAAATAAATAAATAAATAAACTTTAAAAAATTAAAAAAAAAAAAAGAATTCAAAACATTCTCATTACTCATAAAATGTTACAAATCTTACATATATTATAAAAATCATGTGGAAAGTGTCTTTAGCAAAAATAAATACAACCTTAAAATGCACCCACGATGTCAGTATATAGTGGAATAATCAGAGGAATGCAAGAATTACTGAAAAAGTGAGATTTCAAGTAAGCTTTTAATTGAAAAGATTGGTCAAGTGTAGTCAACAGATTATTTTAACAGGCAGCATAACTAGGCAGATGTTATGTTTAGTTCTGAGACCAAATTCTTATTATCTTTTGTCTTTCACATACTTGCTTCATAGACCCATGTTATCTGCCAGTAACCACAAAAGAAGCCTGAAACCTGTGTAAATAGATGGAAGAAGTGAGTATGTCACAAGCGTCTCAGATGTTTCAAGCACTTTAGGGAAACTTGGCCTATTTTATTTAATCTTTACCACAACTCTTTAAGATGGATAGATACTACTCTTACCATTTTTACAGACCAACAAATCAAAGGATTAAGATAGAGAAGTACTAGGATCCTCTCCTGTGTCTAAAGAGATGACGCTGCTCTGAGGTTTTAGGGTTCCTGGCAAAGACACTCTCTGAAATTTTGTGAACCCACATCCCAAGCCAACCAAGCTGCTCAATTTATCTTACAGACGTATGAGAGACTATCCTGCTCACAGCCTCTTCTAACCTGTAAATATGCAAAGCCTCTGTCATCAATCCAGTCTGACAAGGGCAAATGCATCTTAATATATTTTCCTCCTCAAAAGTGATTTCCAAATTATCTAGCATTTGAATTTCAAAGCTGATGCAGCTGAGAATGTGTGGGTTTGGAATAGGAAACTCTCTTGGAATAGCAAGCCATACCTTTGCTGTGCACGCACTCAAGTTAGGATGTTTACAGATAGGATTCAATCCAAGATAGGATTGAAGCTCCGTTGCCTGAACATGGCTTACATTCCTCTAATAGACTAGCTTCCACTTTTATATGCTGGTTTTAATAAAGTCAAAAATTCCCCCTTTATCATTTTAAAAGCTAAAATAGGAAAGTCAGATTCAAGCCCTTGTTTGAAAATCGGTTAAGACATGAGTCATCTTTCATTTCTCCCAACTTGTCACTGTTACGTTAATACTGAAGCCCATAAGCTTTATATAATTGTCTAAAGATGTTTAAAAATTTTTTAATGTTTTAAAACATTTTTGACTTTCAGTTTAATGTTAAGTGTTTTAAAATCACTATTTTAGTGAACAAAGCAATCAAATTATTAAACCAGTATCTATCTTTTTGCATGAGCAAAATGCTTCCTGTGAATGCAAGAGTGGAACTCACATTAGTACTTTAAAAGCATGGCACTGTACTGGCACTGTGAATGCAGAGTTCGGGGACTAATGCAGGAAACAGAACCATAAACAGACATTTAATATTATGATGTGAGAAGTCCAATGGAAAACTTAATTTCAAGAAAGAGTAGAATTATTGAAAAAGGAGGAATGGACTCCACAATGAACAACAGGTTTTCTCCTGTTCATTCTCACTGTATTTCTTTTGGGGTATTTCTAGTCCAACATACTATATAAACAGAGTTAAAAAGTGTCAAATCCTTCCTATTTCTGACTGCCAGCCCCCAAAGGCAAGCATATTCTTCTCCTTTAGCTATGTCTTCTGGTATTTCCCTCCATATTTAATGCTCATTTCTTGATCTGTCTAATTTTTAACATTTTCAATTGACTTTCTTGTTTGGAAGATGAGGACACCTTTTTGTTCTCTGCTGCTTGCAGGTCTCAACACAGTTTATCACAAATTTTGTCAGCCAATCATTTAGTGCTTACATTATTATGACTACGTAAACACTCTTTATGGTTGGCTCAAGTTGATTTTATAATTATATATCCTAGCCTTTGAAATTTGTCTCCTGTGTGGATGCTCACTTTGCCAGATTCCCTGCACTCCATGGTTTACGTCCTCATTTTGGAGGAACACATCTCTAGTAGCTTTCTAAGAAAGAAAGCATAGAAGTACTTTTGGAAATTGGCTTCAATATCTAGTATTGTCTTTTCATCTTTGTAATTGATTTTTAGTATCTGCAAAACTGTAGACCCTAAATAACTTTCCTCAAAAGTATCTTTTCGAATTAGCGTTTTGGGTTTCTTCAGATATGTACCCAGGAGTGGAAATGCTGAATTGTAAGGTAGTTCTTTGAGAAACCTCCATAATGTTTTCTACAGTGGCTGCAACAATTTACAATCCCATCAATAGTGTGCAAGGGTTCCCTTTTCTCCACATCCTCACCAACATTTGTTATTTGTGGTCTTTTTGATAATAGCCATTCTGACGGGTGTGAGGTGATATCTCATTGTTGTTCTGATTTGCATTTCCCTGATGATTAGCAATGTTGAGCATCTTTTCATGTGCCTATTGGCCATCTGCATGTTGTCTTTGGAAAATGTCTATTCATTCCTTCTGCCCATTTTTTAATTGGGTTGTTTGCTTTTTTGATGTTGAGTTATATGAACTGTTTATATATGTTGGATATTAATCCCTTATTGGTCATATCATTTGCAAATATTTTCTCCCATTCAGTAGGTTGTCTCTTCATGCTGTCAATGGTTTCCTTTGCTGTGCAAAAGCTTTTAAGTTTAATTAGGTCCCATTTGTGAATATTTGCTTTTATTTCCTTTACTTTAGGAGACAGATCAAAAAAAACATATGGCTGCAATTTATGTCTAAGAGTGTTCTGCCAATGTTTTTCTCTAGGGGTTTTATGGTATATGATTTTACGTTTAGGTCTTTAGTCCATTTTGAGTTTAACTTTGCATATGGTATTAGAGAATGTTCTAAGTTCATTGTTTTACATGTACTGTCCAGTTTTCCTAGCACCACTTAAAAAAATTTTACTTAGATATTTAGTGAGTTCTTCATGTATGGGAACTCATATCCTTGTATTCTGGGAAATTTTATTCATTAATCTTTGAAAATGTTCTTCAAATTTTTTCTACTTTCTCTTTCTGGAACTTCTATTATCCAGAATTAACCTTCTGAACATATCCTATGATTTTCTTATTTGTTCTTTCTCGTTTTCCTTTTTTTTTTCTTTTATTCTTTTTTTTATTCTCTTTTTTTGAGATATGTTCAACTTGACCTTCTAACTAGTCAAATGAACTTTTGTAGTTCTATCATGTTTTTCTAATTTCCAAAACCTCTTTTTATTCTTTGAATGTTTCATTTTATAGCATCATGTCATTGTTTCATAAATGAAAGGTCTTTTTATTTTTCTGCATCTTTTCCTTTGGCATTTTCTTCTGTTCACATTGTCTATCATTCACTGTGGGTTTCTTTTATCCATTCGGATTTTTATCTGTGCTTCATCTTTTAGGCTTTCTTGGTTACTTTGCTGTATGGTATTCAAATTTAGTATTCCTAAGAGTCTTTTATTTTGAGGTGATCAGTGTTCTCTGAGAGAAATCATCTAATCATCCTCTTGAGAATTAAATGCCAGACTGCATATAGGGGGAGGGAATTTGGGATGCTGCAATTCTGGAGATTTCTTTACATTTACTTCCTTTGATTTATTTTGTACATCCTCACCCTGCCTTTTGCTGTGCCTGGTACTCCCATTTATGAAGCTTTTTTGGTACAATTTCTCATAAGAGCAAACCTTCAGTCTTCTGATGGGAGGGAAAGATGTAGCTCCTGTTTTCAAAAGGGAGGGGAAGGGACCTGAGGGATACTGGTCTTCAGAAAAGTTTTCACCCAATTCTCCTCTGTTCATCCCCCACACTTGATCTTCATCTTCAGAGGTAGCTTATGGTACCAATTCCTAAGTCTTCCCAAAATTCTTGGCAAGTAACTATCCAGATACTTGAGTTTCATTTTTCTCTGATATGCTGTTTCCATTGGTCTATATACTTAGCATTTCCATTCTCAGTCACTACTGTCTCTCTCCTCCTCTTTCCATACTTGTATATTTGTATCTTTTTCTTATCCTTTTAATGTCATTTATATACGTTTTGTTCCTTTCTTGGAGATACGTGGAGGGAGCAGATATAAATGCATATATTTAATCTACCACGTTTAACATGAATTCTCTCTCATTTAATATTAAATGGGTAGGTCAACATTGCCAGTATACCTTCATTTTATAGAAAAGATTGAAACTTAAAGACTTGTTGTTCAAGATTACAAAGTTGAGATAAGCCTAACACAATCTCACTTACATGCATTTCATTCATTCATCATTCATTCATTAAACATGCACTTCAATGTACCAGGTTTGTACTATGTTACTGCAGGCACCACACAGACAACACACACACACACACACACACACACAGAGTTCTGCCTCAAATACTGTAATAACATGGTCAATCTAATATGGGAACATCCAGGCAGATATGATGAAACCAACAAGTGACAGAAAAGTAGGAGTAGAACAAACTGTCAAGAAGTGGCCAGAAATGACTATTAATAGGAACAACCTTATGCAAAGTCATGGCAATGAGAAAGCTTCATAAAAGCATCAGGAATAAGAGAGAGATTTTTTTTTTATTGTAATGTGACCTGAATGTGATGAAAGCTGAATTTCTCATAGACTGAATGAATTAATGTCTTTATCATCTTCCAAAACTATATATTTGATATCCCCTATGTGTACTCTTACTTACATGTTTCACCTTTTTCTTCATCAAAGTGACAACCTAGGTGTTTTTCCCCCAAGGGATTAAGTAAAATTATATTCTGGAGTCATATTATAAATATGTGTATCAAACTAATAGCTTCCTGCTCTTCCTTGGGACAAGCAATAGAGAATATTCAGAGAAGAGTGTCACACTCCTCAGAGAATTTCAGTACATGCCTTTGATGACAATGGTGGCTGCAAAGATTTATGAGAAAAGTTGAATTCATGACTGATTGGGTCTCTATTTCTGTGACCTTTCAAAACCTCTTCTATCTGCAACTTAGCAGTTTCTCTCTACTAATACTCAGGTTAACATTTAAGTGTCTCAGTATTGTACACTGCCCCCCCCAAAAAATGTGACAGTTTCCATGACAACTGATGGGGAAACATAGCTGATAGGATTTTCTTTTTCAACTTTATGTGGCAATTTCAGAACTCTCAAAATTGCCTTAGCAGGATTATAAAAGATCATTTTGGGCTTTGTCATCAAAAAGACCCCTTTCTCTCAATAGCTTATACCATGACCAGGATTTGCTAACTCTATTTTACATTTTTGGGTAGTAGGACCAGCTTTCAAGTACAAAGGATTTGGTCAAAGACATTACATTAAAGTGCAGTATAACCAAAGGAACATAGTGTGCACATGTACCTCAGTCCTCTTCTTCACCCATCCAGAATTTCTGGAACAGACAAATGTGAGTAGGGGTCATTAAGGGGAAGAGTGGGTGAGGATAGTCTCTCTCTGCTCTTGGGAAATATATTTGTTATCTTAGGCTAGGCATGTGCAGCAATAAACAACCCTAACCTAATATCTTGCTTTTTACAACAATAATGGTTTCTCATTCACTTTTCATGTTTGTGCAGGTTGGCTGCACCTCTGATCTAAACCTAAACTTTGGACATGCCATCCTCATAGCAGAGAGAAAAAAAGAGATAACTGAAATATGCAAAGGCTTTTAAAACTTCTGATCATAAGTGACATGAGTTGATTCCACTTATACTGTATTGGCCAAAGCAAGCCATATGGCCAAGCTTGATGTCATCAAGTTGGGGAGTATAATTCTTTCATGGGGAAGGACCTAACAAGGAATGGCTTAGAAACCCAGAAGGAAAGGACCAAGAAAAAAGGCAAGGCAAATTTTTTGAATAAATAGTATAATCTACTATGGAAGAAGATACTCTTTTTCACTTTGCAGACCTGTGTCTTCAAGATTTTCTGACTCAGAAAAGCCTTTAACCTGATGCAGTCTCTGTCTTTTTTTAAATTAGGCAAAAAGACTTGCTCTCTGATCTCAACTGAGATTGGATCAATAAACTTGGTCTCAGAGCTGCCTACTTACAATTGGTGCCCCTGCCCCAGATTAAACTCCTGGAAAGAAACAAATAGTTCCTTATTCATCTTGTATCCATGATATGAGAGTCACTACCTGCTGTAAATGAATATTTATTGGACTGAGCTGAACTGAACTGAACTGAATGGCACTACCAGAGAAGACATAAGTTTTAGTATATCTTTATTCATTCATTCATTTCTGTAAACCTCATTTATTTAAAAGCCACTGACCACCTACTATGTAGAAATACAAGACATAGCAATTGCCTTTAGAAGCACATAAGCTAGAAGAATCAAATTTTTTCATTTCCCTTAAAATGTCTCAAAAAAACTTTATGGGTCTTGTGAGCAGATATACTGTGAAAATTTATCATAGAAGGGTGGTCTTAAGTGGGGGCTGGCAGTGCAAAAATAAATAGACACTAAAAAGGCAATAGAAAGAACAGTGAAACTAAGAGCTGGTTCTTTGAAAAGATGAACAAAATTGACAAACCTTTAGCTAGACTAATTAAGAAAAACAGAGAAAAGACTCAAAGTCAGAAATGAAAAAGGAAAAGTTACAAGTAACACCATGGAAATACAAAGGATCATAAGGGACTACTGTGAAAAAGTATACATACAGAAATTGGACTACCTAGAAGAAATGGTTTAATATACAATATTCTAAGACTGAATCAGTAAGAAATAAAAAATAGGAATAGACCAATTACTAGTAGGAGATCGAATCAGTAATCAAAAACCACCCAACAAACAAAAATCCAGGACCAGACAGCTTCAGTGGTGAATTCTACCAAACATTCAAAGGAAACTTTTAAAACCTTCAATAAAAGCAGATAAACAAGTGGGACTACATCAATCTTAAAAGCTTCTGTACAGCAAAGGAAACCATCAACAAAACAAAAAGGCAACATACTAAATGGAAGAAAATATTTGCAAATCATATATCTGCTAAGGAGTGAATATCCCAAATATAAAGAACACATATAACTCAATGGCAAAAAAAAAAAATCCAATTAAAAAATGGGCAGATTCTGAATAGACATTTTTCCAAAGAAGACATACAGATGGCCAATGGGCACATGAAAAGATACTAAACATCACTAATCATCAGGTAAATGTAAATTAAAACCACAATGAGATATCACCTCACACATGTTAGAATGAATATTATCAAAAAGACAAGTAACAAGTGTTGGCAAGGATATGGAGAAAAGGGAGCCCTAGTATACTGTTGGTGGGAATGTAAACTGGTACAGCAGCCACTGTGGAAAACAGCATGGAGGTGCCTCAAAACAATTAAAAATAGAACTACCATATGATCAAGCAATTTTACTTCTGGGTATATATCTGAAGAAAATGAAAACACTGATTCTAAAAGATATATACTCCCCTATGTTCATTGTAGCATTATTTATAATAATGCTTCATAACCAAGATATGGAAACAACCTAAGTGTCCATCGATCGGTAAATGGATAAAGAAGATATGGTATACACCACACACACACACATACACACACACACACTGAGATACTACTCAGCCATGAAAAAAAAAAGAAATCTTGTGAAAACATGAATGAACCTTGAGTGTATTATTATGCTGAGTGAAATAAGTCACACAGGTAAAGACAAATATCATATGATTTCACATGTATCTGGAATCTAAAACACAAAACAAATGAATAAACAAACAAACCAAACCAAAATCAAACTCACAGATACAAAGAACAGAATGGTGGATGCCTGAGTAGGGGGTTAGGGGGTAAGCAAAATGGGTGAAGGGTTTCAAGAGGTACAAACTTCCAGTTATAAAATAAATAAGTCATAGGGATGTAATGTACAGCATGATGACTATAGTCAATAATATTATGCTGCATATTTGAAAGTTGCCAAGAAAATAGACCTTAAAAGTTCTCATCACAAGAAAAAAAGTTGTAACTTTGTATGGTGATGAACAGTATCTAGACTAATTGTGGTGATCATTTCACAGTGTAATCAAACACCCAATCATTTATATGTTTTACACCTGAAACTAATATAATGCTGTATGTCAATTATACCTCAATAAAATGTAATAACATTATCAGTTTTAAAAAGATGAGGGCTGGCAGGTAAACCTCAATCACTAAATCTGAATTTAGCACAAAAACACATACCAAAATGGCTCTTTTTCATAAAGTAATAAAGGACAGCTAGTTGTTTGCATATTTATTTTCTTCTTCTAGATAATAATTTACTTAAGGGTAGAGACTGGGTTTTGTTCATCTATGTGTCACCAGCGATTAGCACTGTGTTATGTATTCAAAACATCTGTGCAGTTGAATGAATAAAACTCTGCCTCCCAAATTCAATTCATACCTACACATTCTATTCCAATTTATTCATTTATTAGTTCCTCAATTGTTGTACAGACCACAGAGGAACCCTAGCTTAAAGTAGTAGATAATTAGGCCAAAATCACAGTTAGCCACTAGGATCTGAAACTGGCTACCTGGTTTCAAAGGCCATTCTTCCATAGCTCCCCATAGTTTCCATCCACCTACCAAAGTGTCAATAACACATTCATTTGCATGTTAACTTCATGTCCTTCACTGCCTTTCCCAGGATAGAAACTCTGACTATTTTGGTCACTACTGTATTTCTAGCAACTCTTCCCACCGAACAGAGGGAAGAGTAGGTGCTAACATAAGTAGGTGCTCAATAAATATCAAATAAATTGATTAAATTTATTCTAATAAATTGAATAAATGGAAGACCAACCGATTAGCGCAAGAAAGACATCAGTGCCTCATCGGTATAAAAATAATAACGCCCAGCTCATAGACTATTGTGAGGATTAACTGAGCCAGTGAATCTAAAGAATCAGCCTAGTGCTAGAGAGATAGAAGGCCACTAAATTACTGGTGACTAAAAAGAAGAAAACTCCCTAGGAGCAGGTGTAATTGACCTGGGTGGGATTTGGAGAGGAAAGACATGTTCTGTTTTGTTATTTCAAAACAATAAAATAGGTATTGGATGTGACGTGGGACAGCAGGGAGTGGAGGGGGCACTTAGGAATCAGACCTGACCCTGGTGAGAAATCAAATAGGAGAGGTAGCATAGGGTCAGATGATGGGAGCAAGGAGAAGGGAGTCGCCCTTGACAATAGTCTAATCCAATAACCAATCAAGGCCTCCCAGTCCATCAGCTCCTGTGTTCCACTTCAAATTCTTAACACATGAACCTCACGTGGTAAATTAGTCTGATTCATAACAACTCTATTAGGTACATCATAGATGATACACTAGTAAGGAAAATAACCTGTAGAGCCATGTTTGGGAGACAAATTATCCTCTTTTGGTTTTGTAAACTCCTTAAACAAGGATTCCCAATTTAAAAAAATCGTGAACAGCTCTGACGTAAAAATCACCAAATGTGAGAAATGAATGGAAACATCTATTAGTAGTTTCGGAGTAATGTTACAGAAAAGGTACTAAAGGCAGCAACGCATTAATGTTAAAATAAATGTAATGATTATTATTATAGTAAAGTGAAGGAGAAGGAGAAAGAGGAAGAAGAGGAAGGGGGGAGGAGGGGGAGGAGGGGGAGGAGGGGGAGGAGGGGGAGGGGGAGGGGAGGGGGAGGAGGAGGAAGAGGAGGAGGAGGAGGGGGAGGAGGAGGAGCGGGAGAAGGAGGAGGAGAAAAACAACACGAACAAGCAGCAGCAGGAAGAGCAAATGTTCATATAACACATACTACATTCAAGGCTCTACTCTAGGCCCTCTACACATGTCAACTCATTTAATAGTAAGAAGCAGTGTATCATACTATTTAGGCGCATGAACTTGGAGCCATGCTGCCTGGGTTTGCGTCCCCGCTCTGACACTTACCAGCTATGAACCTTGGGCAAATTATTTAATTTCTTACTGCCTTACTTTCCTCATTCATAAAAAGGGATAAACTCACAATTTTTGTGAGGATGTGGTGGGTTCCATAAATAATCAACATGAAATATTAGACAATATAAATTACCTAAAATGCAATTTGCACAACTGTGCTCCTGACTCCACTAAATATTGAAGGAAAACAAAGGACCTAGACTTTATTCCACACGTGCCCCAGCAAGTGAAGGGCAGTCACGCTGCCCACAAGTTGCCTGCAGTGCCTTTCCCTGTGAGGATCACTTGTCGCCAGCCCCCTAGTTCAGAGGTATGATTGTGAAGATCCAATTGCCACTGTATGTTTTATTGTGTTTAAGCAGTAACGGGAGATCCTGTATGTAAAAATTACATTAGCATCTTCCAGTTTAAGGGTAAAGGGAAAGTGGGGAAGATAGAAAAACCATTTATCTTTCTGTCACCTTGACTTTCTTCAGAGAATTTTGGCCTTATTACATGAAATTTGAATCAAAGGTCAATTTCATCCCCTTTCTTTCCCTCATTTTCCTTTGCAAATGACTAATTAATGCAGGGAGTATAGGCACAGAGGCTGAATGACTTTTGAAGGGGAAATGAATGCTCACAGAGGCCACCATTTATGAAGTCAGCCACCTCACTAATTACCAGGGAGGCGGCCTCACCCCAAGGTTAGAAGCACTAAATCATCCCATCTGAGGTAATATTCATTTTAGCACATCATCCTGCTATCAGTACCATTTTTTAACTTATTCCCAGGTATGAACAAGGTAGATCAACCACACTTGATTTGTGGGCAGAAAAGCAGACAACAATCTTTGTCCTCAGTGGAGAATCAGTAATGCATTTGGAGACACCTTGCATAGACTTTTATTTTCTCTCTGAAGAAAGATATTTGCTTCCTGGAGTGTTGTAGCAGCAGGGGCTCCAGGAGACCAAAACACTGCATAGCTCAATCTTTGCAAGAGGCATAATTTCTTTACAGACACACAGCATCAGAAGTTGGTTTACCAAAAGGCTTCCCTCCATCTTTCCCAACCCCTCCTGAGGATGAAGAAGATACTGAATGTTAAGGATTGTGGAAACACCAGTTCCTGGTGAATGGAACGTAATTAGTGGCAACTAAAATGTTACTTGGCATGGGTCTTGGAGTCCCAGACACATGGCTGCTACATCTGTTTTTAAGCCTTGGTGCCAGAGAATGGAGAAACGCCACCCCCTCTCCTTTTGTTTAATGTTCTTTTAGTAATGCAAATGGAAGGCAAACTTTAGGCAAAGTAAGTGATTACGAGCCCCACCCTGGGTACTCAGTTGTTATCAGAAGGAGGGACATCACGGTGACATAGTTACTACCTTGGACCGTTCTTGTAAAAATGGAAAAGATAGGGAGTAAATAAAAAAAAAAAAGAAGCCAAACAAACAAAGAAACAGAGATCAATAAACCCAGCACCATCATTACATTTTTAATCTGGATGTGCGCAGATGGGACAAGAGAAACTTGTCCATCAGATTGCTAAAAAATAAGATAGCCTGGTGTTATCAGCCTCATACTGAGAAATTCAATCCTTTTGAAGTCTGGAAAAGAGGCACTTATCCCACTCTGCTTAAATCACTCGTTTCTTTCCAGGGCAACTGGCTTCAAGGCAGCCAGAGACAGTGCACCTCTGAACATGGTTGGCAAGCCAAGGTACGTTTACCCAGGTTTCTCTGGCTTTCCCTTCTGTAAAGTTGCTGAGAGGAAGGGCGAGGAAAGGTGGAGGAAACGATACTCCATGTGTGCGTTCAAGCACAAGTTCAGTTTCCTCAGTCAAAGCACCAACTGACTCTGGTTTTAGACAGTTATAACAACCAAGAAGGAGTGAAGAGCACGGTTAACTGAGTAATTCAGGAGGTACCTTGGGGATTATTTTGGCCCTCTAGTTTTTTTCATTGCCTCCTGATGCCTTTTTTTTGGGGGGGCGCAGGGGTGGTTCTTTATATTTTAATGCCTCATTCAGAGGTTGAACAAAGGGAAGGAGGAAATGGAAGCTGCCCTAGTCAGCCTGGTTTTCTGTTAGAAGCTGGGGGGTGGGGATGGGGAGGAGCCCTGCATTGAGATAGGCTGAAACTATTCCAGAATTATCTGTGGAGTCCTTTTGCCCAAAGTAACCCTTATTAAGGGACCTGAAAACCAAAGGTCCATTTTCAAATTGCCCCATTCCCACTCCATAAAACGCCCTTTAAAATCCAAAGGATGCAACGAAAAATGATAATACATAGGAAGAAAAGAGTAGTATATTTATGAAAGGTCTGGGGATTTCTTATTAAAAGAAAAAGAGCTCAGGAGAAGAGAAGGGCTTATCAGGCATCATAGTAACCAAATCACATCTGGGTTTTTCTTTTGCTGTATCAGCGGTTCTTAGGCTGTGATCCATGGATGCCTACGAGTCAATGGATAGACTTTAGCGGGTAACTAAAACCCTTTCCGCATTTTCAAACATGTTCAAGGTATATACGCAAATATTTCTGGAGAGATTATTCAGAGCTTCCATCAACTGCCCAGAGTGGAGAGAGAGAGAGAGAGAGAGAGAGAGAGAAAGAGAGTGTGTGTGTGTGTGTGTGTGTGTGTGTGTGTGTGTGTGTGTGTGTGTGTGTGTGTAGCAAAAAGGGAAAAAAACAAACTAAACAAATACCCTGCATACTTTATTCCCACCAGGTCTTTCTTCCTTGACCCACCCTCTCCCTCACCCCGTCCTGCATAAAAATATTCAGATTAACTTGATTTCCAGAGACCCTTTATCAGACCCAGCGGCACAGAACTCTCATGCATCTTCCACCTGCTTCAAGCTCATTAAACACATAATTAGTCTCTCTGGACGATAATCACGGTTGCTCAAGTTCATGAATTTCTTTCTCCCTAATCTCTAATTCTGGGTAGGTTTGTGTCATACGGCTTCAGAAAGACCAGTCTGTCATTAAATGGAGGGCTGTAAAGATTTTACTACCATCGTAAGCAACGAAAGCCTTGATCATACTATTATTGCCTCTACAGGAGGAATATAAACCAAAATGCCATTTACGTGCCCCCACTGAGGCCCCCTGCCTCCTGACAGCTGATGAAATATGTCCTGCATTTTACCTCGGAGGGATTGACTCAAATTGTGACAGGTCATGGGAAGAAATAAATGTCGATATCTGGCCATAGCCTCAAAAAATATTTTTCTACATCAGAAGGAATTGCTTTGCTATTGCACAGGGGTGACAAACAACTAAGATTTGAGGAGGATGCGTGACACGGCAGCAGAGATGCCTTGGAACAGGTATGCAGACAAATACAGGCCAAAATAGAGAAAGAACTGGAAGCCAGATGTCAGAAGACCCGGGTTCCTGTTTTAGTCTTGTTATTAACCCAGTGTGAAGGGCTTCCCTGGTGGCGCAGTGGTTGAGAATCTGCCTGCCATTGCAGGGGACACGGGTTCGAGCCCTGGTCTGGGGGGATCCCACATGCCGCGGAGCAACTAGGCCCGTGAGCCACAACTACTGAGCCTGTGCGTCTGGAGCCTGTGCTCCGCAACAAGAGAGGCCACGATAGTGAGAGGCCCGCGCACCGCGATGAAGAGTGGCCCCCCGCTTGCCGCAACTAGAGAAAGCCCTCGCACAGAAACGAAGACCCAACGCAGCCAAAAATAAATAAATAAACCCAAAGTTAAAAAAAAAAACAAAACTATATAACCCAGTGTGAGGCTCAGGCAAGACATCTAATAACCTTTCTGGGACTCAGATTTCATAAACATAAGATGAGGAAATAGGATTTGATGAAAGATTTATTTATGCTCATCCTTCTAAACAGTCAAACTTCTTCAAATCTAACGTTATGTAAGAACCTAATACACAGAACCATACAGGTGAAGCTTCTAAGATTTCCATCGGGATGGGTGCTGAAAGCCCATTCACTGCATTGCAGCCTCACCCAGGCCACCCCTCAGTGTCACTGTTTCCATCATATAGTTTGACAACCATTATAATAGGTGCTTCATCCAGATTTGACATCCTGGGTTATGGTTGATCTCACGCTCCATCTCTGAGATTTCCAGGTGACTCAGCAGTCCTCAACAGCTGTCACATAGTGATACCCATACTTGTAACAGTGACAGCAAGCCACTGCAAGGGGCTGAGGGGCCCTCTAAATTGGCAGTCATGAGTTTTATTAGCTTTAATAAAGCTTCTCATATGTTTTATTACTGCACACTTTTTTATTAGCTGAAGTAGCGGATCACCCAGAATACTCCATTCCAGACATATAAATGAAGAAAGAGAGGGTACCATGATCAGGGGCCAGCATCACTGCCTGGGATGCCTGTGGAACTAGAGGTTTATTTCCAACAGCCTGTGATACCTCCTGGTCGGCGGAGGATTGCAAAGTGGTGCAGCAGCAATAGCCAGGCTCGTGCAGGAAGGGCAGGTGAGACTCAGAAGAGATCTCGAAGCAGAACCAGACCTGGCCAGCTTCCTCTCAGGCCTCCTTCTTTAGGCACCACGTTGCCTTACTCCCTCCATGCCACACCCCCAGCGCCCTCCTCGAGACACACTGGAGGGGGTCATATTCCATCTGCTGTGTTTCTAGGTTATTTTTGGTTTTTCTATCTCTGGAAGCTTCTCAAAGGAGGTAAACATTCCTGAGGTTGATAGGGTATTTCTTCCTGATACTTCGTTTTCTGTGAACTCATTTCCCTCCAAACAAAAAGCACAGATGTTCAAGCCTTAACCTTTGCCTCCATGCACTGAGCAAGGACCTCAGAATCAGAAAGACCTGGGCTCAGTTTTTGCCTCAGTCACTTAGTGACTGTGTGATCTTGAACTCACTCAACGTCTCTAGACTTCAGTTTCTTTACCTGTAAATAATCCATCTTACGGAGCTCACCTGAGCATTAGAGGAGGTAAGGAAAAAAACACTTGGTTTAGTGCTTGAGGCAGACTAGGCACCCAGAAATCACAGTTTCTATTATTTAATAGCAATAAATATTAATTTCTATTTATCTATCAATTTGTTGAATACAATCTGAACAAAATTATCGAGTTTCTAATACCTAGACTGGGTTCAGAAGAAGAAACATTCTTTCTTTTGAACAACATTTTTTATAGCTATAAGTTTGGAGCAAATAACTAACTGAATAGAGAAGACACTATTCTACTAGTTTTTCATCAATCAAGCTGTTTTGAAAATATAAAGCAATATTTTCCTTGAATTTGAGAACCTCTAAATGAAACTTCATATGCAAACTTGCCAACCTTGTACCTGAAAATCAGTCATCATAAGTTTCCCTCTCCCACTATGGTCTTTGGTTAAAGGCCCTGAAACAAAATCTATGGCGGGGCACATATTTTCATTATTGAAAATGGGGTAAAAACGATCATCAGTATAAACCTCATATTCTACTGATAGCCAAAATCGTTGAGGAAGGTCTGTCAAAGTACATCTCTGAAATCTCCCAACCAACGCTTAAAATCCTCACAAGGCACTCGTTGATGTGCTGCCAATCTTTACTGAGCTTCACACCTGCATCATGATCCCACCCACTTGATCTGAATCCCACCTCTGGTAGATCGTGTCTTTATTAAAAACTTGGTATTTTGTTCATAGTAGATTTTTTGCATTGATTTGATTTTTAAAAATATTCCATTATATACAAAACAGAAATAGACTCACAGACGTAGAAAATAAACTTATGGTTACCAAAGGAGAAAGTGGGGGAGGGATAAATTAGGAGTTTGGGATTAACAGATACACATTACTATGTATAAAATAAACAACAAGGACCTACTGTATAGCACAAGGAACTCTACTCAATATTTTGTAATATGTATAAGGGAAAAGAATCTGAAAAAGAAAAAAATACATATATATATAAAACTGAATCACTGCTGTACACCTGAAACTAACACAACATTGTAAATCAACTATAATTCAATTTAAAAAAAATACTTTTTCAAGGTAAAAAGGAATGGATTTGGAAAGGAAGAGTGGAATTTGTCTCTAGAAATTAAAATCTCTTTGAAAAGAAAAAAAAAATCATTAGAATAATATTTATCTTGATTACCAAGGTTTTTGGCATCTGAAGTGAGAGCCTCTTTCACCTCACCCTAGTTTCAGTGCTGCTATATGCCCCAAATAATTTTTTTAGACAAACCTCCACAGGTATTTTTACTCTACCCCACCCTGACTAGGGTTTACTGTAAGTAATGTTATTGGTAGGCATATATTAGTGTAGAGGCATGAACAGTAAAGTCACTGCATGGAAACAAACACTCCTCAAGGTTGCGGTTTCAACAGAGGAATTCCTGAGAACTGGACAGCAAAGCAAAGCCCACAAACAGGTCTACAAAACCTCAGTGAAACCACAAAGTGTCCTTTGCTTGTTCTCTCCCTCTCTCCCCTGACATATGGCAGAATACCAACACTTTCTGTTGAACACCTACTATATGACAGACAATATCCTAGAGCACTTTACAGGTGCAGGCACACCTTGGAGACATTGCAGGTTCAGTTCCAGACCACCGCAATAGGTGAATACCACAATAAAGCGAGTCACACAAATTTTTTGGTTTTTCAGTGCCTACAAAAGTTACACCATACTGTAGTTTAGGAAGCGTGCAATAGCATTATGCCTAAGAAAAACAAGGTACATACCTTAATTTAAAAATACCTTATTGCTAAAAAATTCTAACCTTCATCTAAGCCTTCAGCAAGTCACAGTAGTAACATCAAAGATCGCAGATCATTATAACAAATATATAATGAAAAATGTGAAATATCCCGACAATTATCAAAAAGTAACACAGAGACGCGAAATGACCATATGCTGCTGGAAAAACGGTGCCTACAGACTTGCTCGATGCAGGGTTGCCACAAACCTTCAATTTGTAAAAAACAACAACAACAAAAGCAATATCTGCGAAGGCACGATGAAGTACAATAAAACGAAGGTAGGCCTGTATCCCATTTAATTCCCTCAACCTTGTAATTTAGATATTATTTTCTTCACATCCAGATGAGGAAAATGAGGAGCAGAAAGTTCTAAACCTCCCTTGAGGTTCTGATACTAATTCACGAGGGGACTTGTGTAATCTGACTCCCAAATTGGTACTATCATATTAAAAGAAAGAAACTGGCCAGATTATAATCTCTTCAAAAAAAAATCATCATATATGCCATCTGTTGGGAGAGGGAGGGAGGAAACTTTGGGTTTATATTAAGCTAATTCCCTCTTAAACTAAGTTGCTATTCATCTGTCTCCAGCCGTAAGCGTCTCTAAACCCACAGAAACGGCGAATGCCATTTGCTCCAGTGCAGGGAGCTCACCAGACACACTACCCGACGGGGACTTCATAGTAGGCAACCTTGTATCAAATATTCTCTCCACTGAGATAAGGAAGATGCAAATCATTTTTGTGATCAAACAGCATGAAGCTTTTAAATAGGTAGAGATGCCATATTACATCTTATTGCTGAAAATCTCAATAAAGATACCATGAACAGAAATCCACATGTGTAACAAATCACATTTAACTGTGACTGGTATCTGATTTATGTTAGGTTATACATTATTGAGTCATGTGACTATGCTGTTGGAATAGTGCCCAGGCCAGAAAATGTAAAAAAGAATCGAAAAAAGAAAAAAGATGGAGAAATAAATTTCTCTTCTCCTTTCCTCATTTTTCCCTACCCCACTCCATCTCTCAGTTTTAAAGCAAACCTAATGGAACCTGAAATTTACTCAGAATGTATTCTCTCCGTTGGCAATGCACTTTCAAAATAACTAAATGTTTTTCAGTTTACTACAGAGCGGAAATGAAATGAATGACATAAGTTCTGAATACTTGATGCACTGTAGACATTAATCATCTTGTTCTCTCAAACAGATTTGTTTTCTTGTGTCTACATGATGGAACAATGAAAAATGAAAAGCAATTGACATTTCCACTGTATCAGAAGACAAAAAACATCCCATATGAAAAAGAAGGGGGAAAGCACTGCAATGTAGAAAGTAACTAAAAGCAGTGATAAAGCAAGCTCATTTAAAAAAAAATATTAAACTAAAATATGTAATTATTATAAAAATTACTTTCAACATAAATGAAATCTTAATGGAGTGATTTTATGTCTTCAATTTAAAAATGCAAAACTCATTTAAATGGTGTTGTCTTCTCCTAGTTTCATTCATTTTTTCTTGCATTCTTTCACTCTTTGTGTGCTCACTGTCATGTGTATATGTGTATGTATATGAGAGAGTGATATACAACACATTCCTTCAAATCTCAAGAAGGATGTAAGAAGATGACAGATTTCATCTAGGCCAGTGTCTGTTCACCTAAGATAAAATCTGACCAGCTATATTGGGAATAAATGTCATGTCAAAGTAACAACCTTATAATCAGCTGATTGGAAATCAATGCTCACATTAAAACATGTGTTCTTTCATTTCTAAGTTCTTTAACAGGCTAGTTGCCCTTTTTAATGATCTAGCATCCATATCTCTACAAGTAGAGCTACTGGAAAAACTGTAGCAAAAGGACTCAGCCTTGGAGCATTTGTCCTTCTTTCCTTTTCATCCTAAGATAGTGACCTGACCTATGGAAATAGAGAACCAGGAGATAGGCAGGCCTCAGCAATGTTCAAGGACTATTTGGAGAAATAATGAGTAGCTTTGTTTAGTAGGAGGGCAGGGTAAATGCATGAGGTCGAGGAGAGATGAGGTAAGAAAGTTAATTTGGACAGATACTGGATAAGGCATGAGTTCTAGTATAAAAGCATATTATCAGTCTTGGCAGGAAATAGGGATCCACAGAAGAATGCAAGTCATATAATCAGAGTTGGGCTTTGGAACGATAAATCAGACCTACAATTCATAAAATAAATTTGAAGGAGCTCTACCGAGAAAATAGAGAAACCTGCCACTGTAATGCTGTGAACGAGGGAGATTGGGAGCCTGAGTTAAAGGTAGAATGAATATTTCGAGAGAAAATTCAGATAATTTATTGGCTGTCAATGGCGCAAAATAAGTAATTTTTAAAAAGATTCAACTTTTGAGGCTGAGTGATAAAAAGTGGCATTAATAGAAATAAGGAGATAGTTTAGTGAGACGGCTAATTGCCTAATTCTGGAGTCAGGCCTATATAGTTTTAAATGACCTTGAACAAGATGCTCAATTTCCCTAAGCCTCATTCCCTTATCTCTACAAAGAGTATAATCCTTATCACATAAGGGTGTTTTGAGATGGAGAAGTTAATTGAGGTAAAGCACTAAGTGATACCATAATTTGGAGAGAGTGATCATTCAATAATCTACTTCTTGTGATAATTACTGTTATTAGAAAATTCAGGAAAAGAAAGGCCTCAACTGGGAATAATTTGGTTATAAGGGACAAAACCCGAAAGTATGGTTGATTATAAAAACATACAGAGAACTTTCAACGAACCCAGTGACAAGTATTGCTGGTCTTCCCAGGAACTAGGCGAGCTTTAAGAAATTTACTCTTTCCATATCTTTCTCCTTGTCTTCTCTCTTCTCCTGCTGTGGCTTCCTTTACAAAACTCTTTTTTTCTGCTTCTCTATGAATTCAGTTTTCCTAGCATCAACTCTGCTCCTATTTACCATCTTAAAATTCCGGTGGTCAGTACAACCTTACTGACTCAGTCTCGCATCCTGCTTTGAAACCTCTGGAAGACAGAATCCAGAATCAACATGAATCGACACGTGTTCAGTGTCCACCCAACTTCCTAGGTGTCAGGACTTAATTTGGTTAAAGGTCCACAATTCCTGCTGTGGCTAGGGGCAGACTTACAAAAACAAGGGGGAGTTGATGAGAAGAAAAATGACGGGAATTTTTAGCAAAAGGAATTAATTCAGGATAAAGAAAGATGATATGTCCATTTTTGACCAAGTCAAGGGTCTTTCAACACACTGAAAAATCAATTTCAGAGCAGCATGTGGGTCTAGAGTTTGGAAAGGATTAGGTCCCAGAATATAGATTGGTGCGTCATCTGTTTAGCAGGTGATAATTGATGCCTGCAGAGGAGCTAATGAAAATCCCAAGGCAGGAAATAGTACATGAAGATAACAGTCTGTTTTGGCCAACTTTCTGGTAGCCCAGAATCTAATTTTTTGCATTATCTTCACTGGAAACATTTCCATTGACCTCAGTTACCTCAGGCCACAGACATTTGTGTTCTATTAGCACAGAGCACAATGACAAGTCTGAAATAATAAATTCGAGACGAAAAAAAACCAAAGCAAAACAAAAAACCCAACAACAAAAAACACCCCAAGTCCAGTTTCTTCTTACAATAATAAAACCAAAACTACAAAGTAGACGAATCAAACCCAAGATATTCCCATACTCTTTACAGAATTAGGTGAGGCCATCCACTTTAGTCCCTGGTGAAATGCTGAACAAGCCACCACTGGAATGTGTGACAGCACCACCAAGAGGAAGGATAGAGACAAGAAGTAGCAAGTCCTGGGGCAACAAAGTGGTTTGTGTGATTAAAGAAGAGCTTGGTGGCCCCAGGCATCTTTGGGTAGAAGAACCACACAGCCCTCAGAGATGGTGAAACTTGGGGTCTTCACATATACTGGTAAATCTTTCTGCAAATGCAAGCTCCCTTGCCATCCCCTTACCTAAGAGAAGAAAAAGCAGAGCAGCTCTGGTTAAAGTGGGAGTGGAGGACTTAGAGTGGGCTCTTTGGCTCCCATCCCATCCCAAGTGAGTAGTAAGGGGACTTGGCTGAAACCCTAAAGCTCTTCCAAGAAGCAAAATTTGAACAGCACTGACAGAGGCTGCTCTCCTCTGGGCCACTGAGGGAAGGCCCTCAGACTGAGATTCAGGAGACCCAGGGAGAGATCCTAGCAATAATGCTGTCCTGCAGGTAATGAACTTTGGAGTTTAAAAAGAAAATCAAAAATAAAATTTTAACCCCATCTCCAGGCCATACCAGCTACATGTTTAGTGCCTAAGATTTCTAATCCTCATCATTATTATTTCCATTTTATAAGAGGTTACTGTGATAATTTAGTAGTAAAAAGTATGATTCTACAGTGCCTGGCATCACAGCAAGCCGTCAGGTAAGGGTAGTTACAAGTCATTTTGATTCTTGAACAAATCACAATGTCATTGGTGTTAATTTTGTCTACAACATGAGAGGTTAGGACTAGGTGAACCCAAATCAGAATTTCTAGCAGTCTATGAAGCAGAACTGGAGAAGGTAAATCAGAAAATCTGAACTTACTTTAATTACTCTTGTATGGACCACATACTCAAAAGTTCCTGATAAAGCCTTTGAACTGTACTATTTTGCCCCCTATATTCTACATAAAGGCAAAAGATTGAAGAACAGCAAGAACTAAGTCAGTCAACCAGTTCATTCTGAGTGTGTGACCTAGTGTGGATGAAGCAAAAGAAAATATGAGTATGAAACAAAAGTACTAGGAAAATGTTTTAAGAAATCGCTTGCAATCTCGTTCTTTTATTTTCCCCTCTCTCCTTCCACGAGTAGTCAGGCTCCTGCTATATTTCAGGCCTGAGAAACAAAGTTGCTTGAAGGCTACATGCCTTTTATGAAAACTAAAGTTCAACGAGATTGTACTAATATATCCGTGGGGAAAGAGGCCCAGTCCTTTTGATTGCAGAGGTGGGAGCAGGAACAAGAGAGATCTTTTTGCAACACTGATTAAAGGATGAATGAGGATGCGTTCCACAGGTGGTGGAAGCCTCTGTCCACTCATTCTCAGCACCCTACAAAAAAGGCTGAGCTAGAATTGACAGAAATAGTTGAATGATGTGTGTAGGGAGACAGAACTCTAATAATTGTGCTCCCGCCTTTGGAAAGATTCCCTTTTTCTGTGCCCAGGTAGATAGATGCTGGTTGCTTCTGTATGCCCAACATCTATTCCTCATTCTTTTGATAACATTCTTGACTTTCCATTAGGCACCTCTCTTTCCCTCAGTCCCCGTGATTCATGCAGAATGATCTACCTGCATCACTTAACCCAAACAGTGCAATGAGAGCCAATTAAGGACCCATCTGTTGGAAGAGCTAAAGAGCTCTTCTATATCCACTAGGTTAAGCAACACATAAAGAGGCGTACTTGGGGTGGCAGGTGGCCAAAATTTTACCATGGGGGAAGAGCCTGCTGAAAGGAAACTAACCCAGATGAAAACAACCGTGAGAGAAAGATAGACTCATAACATTATTTGAGCACCTTTATCTAGCTATGCCCAGAGACGAGGCTCCTCCCTTGGACATTTCAACAATGTGAAAAACATTTTCCATTTTTGGTTAAGATAGGTTGGGTTGGATTTGTGTCATTTGTAAAGCCTCCAAATTTAACAGTCTATGCAGGTTTGGTCTATGAGCATCCCAGCACTGACCAGTGGAGACTATACAACATGCTCAAATGCTCTGTGCCCCATGAGACCCCAAGATCTTCATAGGACTCTGTGAAGGAACCCTCTTCAATATGCTAGAGATTGAATTCCCACTAGTCTGAAATGGGGGATCAGAATAGGGTTATAATTTACGATAATAAAAATAGAGTAAGTGGCTTTTCCTATACACGTGAATCTATGTAGAATGATTTGACAGCCATTTCAGCAGCAAAGTGTGTCCTCCACAGGAGGTCAGCTATCGCTCACTTGATCCTGTTGGTGACTTCCCAGCAGATACTGATAACTGAGTCACTGCCCAATTCTTCAGGCATCAGCTAATATCAATAGGCCCGGCTAACTCTTAGTTGCTCACCTTTGCATAATTATCCAATTAAAAGAAAGAGTTGCAGTGCTCAGCTCTATCTCAGGGTGACTTTAGAAGCAAATGCGAAGGGTTCAGAAACTTCAATAGGCCTCACAAGCTCCTGATGGAAGACTGAGAAAGACCTTTCTTTCAGATGCCCTCTTAGGTTAAAGAATCATAGCTCATTCTTCATAGAAGACATACAGATGGTCAACAGGCACATGAGAAAGTGTTCAACATCACTACTCATTAGGGAAATGCAAATTAAAACCACAGTGAGAGGGCTTCCCTGGTGGCGCAGTGGTTGAGATTCTGCCTGCCAATGCAGGGGACACGGGTTCGAGCCCTGGTCCGGGAAGATCCCACATGCCGCGGAGCGACTGGGCCCGTGAGCCACAACTACTGAGCCTGCGTGTCTGGAGCCTGTGCTCCGCAACAAGAGAGGCCGCGATAGTGAGAGGCCCACACACCGCAATGAAGAGTGGCCCCCGCTTGCTGCAACTAGAGAAAGCCCTCGCACAGAAACGAAGACCCAACACAGCCAAAAAAAAAAAAAAAAAAAAAAAGATAGATATATATATATAAATTAATTAATTAATTTTTAAAAAAAACCACAGTGAGATACCACCTCACACCTGTTGGAATGGCTATTACCAAAAAGAAACAGTAAGTATTGGCAAAGATGAAGAAAAGGGAACCCTTGTGCACTGTTGGTGGGAATGTAAATTGGTGTGACCACCATGGAACACAATATGGGGATTCCTCAAAAAATTAAAAATAGAACTACCATATAATCCCACAATTCCACTTCTGAGTATTTATCTGGAAAAACAAATGAAAACACTAGGTTAAAAAGATATGCGTACCCCTATGTTCATTGCAGCATTATTTACAATAACCAAGATATGGAAGCAACTTAGGTGTCCAACAATAAACAAATGGATAAAGAAGATGTTATATCATATATATATATGTACTTATATTTATTATTTACAGTCACCAAGATTATTAGCCATGAAAAAGAATGAAATCTTGCTATTTGTGGCAGCATGGATGGACTTGCAGGGTA
The DNA here is from genome assembly GCF_965194805.1 of Balaenoptera borealis. NCBI lineage: Eukaryota > Metazoa > Chordata > Mammalia > Artiodactyla > Balaenopteridae > Balaenoptera > Balaenoptera borealis. The sequence continues at coordinate 36,175,891 of NC_138868.1, forward strand.
TTGTGCTAAGTGTAATAAGTCAGAGAAAGACAAATACCATACGACTTCACTTATATGTGGAATATAAAAAGCAAAACAAACAAACAAATAAAACAAAACAGACTCACAGAGAGAACAAACTGGTGACTTCCAGAGGGGAAGGGAGCCAGGAGAAGGACAAAATAGATGAAGGGGAAAAAGAGATACAAACTCACAACATAAGAGATAAAATCTATTTATTCTTTAGTAGAGTGGTGGAGACCAAGGTATCAAAGACATCATCTAGAGTAAGAGACAAATGAGTTAAAAAAAAAAAAAAAAAAGAAAGGAATGGTGATTTCTACCAAGCATTAGTTAAAGTACTCTGTAGTTCCAATTATTCTTCTTAACTCTGCCTTTCTCCCCTTATGAGCACATGTGGCAACCTGGTAATAGAGTGTGGCTACATTATAGGAATATCTAGATGCCCAGGCCATGGTTGACATAGCTAAAATTTGGGACATTGTCTGAGATTTCACCCTTAGAACATGGGTACTTCATGCCAAAATTGTAATCTCTAGTCAAATGCAAATATCATGGGTGGATCTCTTGCCTAAATTCTTCAGTACTTTTCTACAGATGAAAATACAGCTTTACTTTCTTCCCCCAGAAGGAAGTGGAGGAGGAAAGGAGGTACTGAAAATGCGGAAAGAGTCCAGAAAAGAATTTTCCTGGAGTGCAGTTGTCAAACTTCATATGTGCAAAAATTTTAGTATGGCTGACACCAGGAAAGGTAGATGAAAAACCAAGCATGACCACGGCCAATTCCTGACAACTAGAAGGACTAACTTGAAGGCAAGCTGAATTATCTAAGCCTGCATCTGTTCTTTCAGACTGCAGGTATAAATATTTAAAGCTGACATCAGATGTGAATATCTTTTCTAACATTTAAGTGTCAACCTACCTCTTTCCCTGGTTAAAAAATTAAATCAAAGGCGAGGGAGGGAAACTGTATCTAAAAATACACTATGCGCCAGGCACAGCTCTACACCTACATTATTGCATTTACTCCTCACTATACATTCGTGAAGTAGAGGTTATTGACCCATTTTATAGGATAAACACAGTTTAGGGATTACACGGTTACTGGCAGGTAGAGGCAGGATGCACACCCAGGATGCCTGATGTGAACTTCACACTCCTGCTCCAGCACACATAAAGCCTGAGATAAGGTTAAAGATGCTTCATGTCCTATGAGTGGCTTAAATCAGAAATGCTGAGTCAGCCTCTCTTTCTCTGACCGTGCAAGCATGCTACAACTTCCTTTTCCTTAAGTTTCAGTGATGCATGTTTCTACCTGCCAGCTAAAGCCTAATGGATCCCTGGTACAATCTGAGGTTATGAACTAAGTCTGCCGCCAGCAAGAACTCAGAATAATTTTTCTTAGGTCAATTTGTACTTTCTGGGTAGCGTCCCCCCAGGGAACACAGAGTAACTTACCTAAATTGCTGATATTAGTTGGATGCAGGACGAATACCAAACACCTGTACAACAGCCCTTCACAGTCCTCACTCAGGCTCTAGTTTGTCAAGTAAGCATTTTGCATTTGAGAATTTGGGAAAAAAAGACGCCGTTCGGCATTTGTCAAAGTAACAAAGTCTTCCCACTTGCCCCTTTTAATTGTCTGTGTCTTATACTGTACCCTGGATAGCTTTATGGTTTGCAGGTAACTTCTATTAACTAAAATGTATTTTTTTCTTCCCAAGGAGCTCTGGCTGAAGATCTCATATCGTCAATTCGATAAAAATCGTTTACGTTTTCACTAAAAAGACACTTTGTATGTTCTATCAAGATTGCTTTATAGCAAGTGGTAGTTGAGCTTTAACAGCCAATGTTACAGGAAGGGTTGTATAATTTAAAGTAGAAAGAAAGGAATAGAGCTAAATGTGGTGCTTTTCTTTGCCACATTCTTTCTATAGCTCTGCGACATTCAAAGACGCGCTGTGAAATTTGTCATTGCTGCTGTCACTTGGTGTCTGAAATGTGTTACTTTCTGTTTGACTGACACAGGCCCTTTGTCAGTGTCTCTCCCTCTGTCTCCTCTTACATTCTCTGCCATCCTATGACTGCTATGCCTAATGCTTTGCCCTGGCAACTGAGATGTGGATAGGGATCGTTAACTACGAAACAAGTGGACATACAGAGAGAGAAGAGCTAAAATCAGTACAATCACACAAAAAGATAGACGCTAAAGGGTGACATGTTAATGAAACTGAAAGTCTAATTTTTTTCCTTTATTTGTGGCACAGACAAGTCATAAGTATTTGCCAACTTAGCTTTTTAATGTGATCTGATTGCAGAGCAGAAATAAAAGTTTCCCTCAACTCAGGAATTGGAGAGAGACACAGAGGGCATCACATGTCTACCAACTTTAGAGATAACATGAAACTGATTGGACTGTGAATAAACAGGATGGCAGAATTATGACCTAAAATGAACTTGGCAGCCTAGAGCTGTGGGTCAAATCCAAAACGAGAAGTTTAATGGGAATAAATTTAGGTTTCACTACCAGGAAGCTGCTACATGGAAGGAGCTAGTTCCCTAACTGGTTCCAAGATGGAAAACTAGGACCAAAAGTTGAATCATAAGGAGGCAGATTCCACCTGAAAATACGAATGAATGTGACAAAATATGCTGCTTCAGCAGGAGTGAGTTCCTTTCACAACAAACAAACAACAACAACCATAACAAGAGATTAGAATGAGTTCATAAGAAAACAAACTTTGGGTGGAGAGTGGGGCATGGGGTGGGTATGTGAATAAGAGAAGATCTAAAGTTCATCTCCAATCTTAAGATTCTAGAAACGATTCTGTGACCCAAACCAGAGTTTTATTAAAGGAGACTTTCTTAAAGAAGGGTGAAAATTAAGAGAAAAAAGAAACACAAAACTAGAATTTATTTCTAAGTACTATCCAATCACTGAGTAGTCCACCAGTAATGTGTACAGAAATAATCTTTTATATTTGCATAGATATTCCATCTGTGAAATTCTAAACCAGTTGGCAATGCTACACTGAAGGAGCTATGAAAAGGAAGCTGACTTGCCCAGGGTAAGGGTGTTAGTAATGTTTTTCCTTGACTTGACACCACCATCACTATCGACTTCCATCATCAGCATTACCATTATCTTCCATCAGCATGACAGCTTTCACAGATGAGAGATATTATTGCAAGGTAACACACAGTGTTTTAAATGCAGGCTCTGTAACTAGATTTCCTAAATTCAAACCCTGGATCTGCCTTATCTGCAAAGCAGAAATAGAGACACAGACGTAGCGAACAAACATATGGTTACCAAGGGGAAAGGGGGTGGGTGGGATGAATTGGGAGATTGGAATTAACATATATACACTATTGATACTATGTATAAAATAGATAACTAACAAGAACCTACTGTATAGCACAGGGGACTCTACTCGGAGCTCTGTGGTGACCTAAATGGGAAGGAAATGCAAAAAAGAGGGGATATATGTATATGTATAGCTGATTCACTTTGCTGTACAGCAGAAACTGACACAGCAGTATAAAGCAACTATACTCCAATAAAAAAAAAAACAAAAAAAAAACAAACCCTGGATCTGCCATATTCTTGGGTTACTTAATTTCTCTATGCCTCAGTTCCCTCATCTGTAAAATGGGGCAATTGGTTGTATGCATTTTGATGCTTAAATTTGTAAATATATGTAAAAATACTTAAATCTGCATCTGGTACAGAGTTAATGCTCAATAAGTGCTAGCTATTATTATTTTTACTTATCCTAAATAAATTCATTTAGCCATTATTATCCTAACGTGAAAGGAGAGGAAACTAAAGCCCAAATCAAAAATTATGAGACTCAATGGTAAGTGCTGAAGCCAGAATTCAAAGGCACGTCTATGTCTCATCCTAAAATCCAGGCTTTTCTTAACTATTTACCTTAATTTCTACCAAATGGCAATAGCTGAACACCATCAAAATCAGACTCTCAACCACAAACACAGCTTGACAAAATGCCTACTTACTAATAATGAAAGCAAACACTCAATTCACTGTTTCTTAGCCAACCATCAATCAGGAAGTATTGTCTACTTGTAGACTTACAACTGACCTGAAATGAAGAGGTTTCATATTCCATTGCCATCTCTCTAATGCTTTATTTTCCCTAAGGCTTTACAGCTAATTTCAAGAGACGTCTTTGGAAATGCATCTAGTTGTACCTGCTTATACCTATATCTAAGTTTTTTGTTTTTTTCTTCAATAGAGAGATGACTGTTATCCCCAGCACAGACACATCAGAATACTGTAATGACCATCCTGAGCAGGGTTTCTAACCGCTACTGAATAACTGGATCACTTGGGAGTTGTTAGTTCCAATTAGTGCTATAAAAATCACTGACTATAAGTTCCCTATTTAAAGTGTAAGGAATTGGAAGAAAAGAGAAATGGAGAAATGAGCATACGAGGCAAGAATGGAATAGGAATAACCTTTTTAAGGAGGCAAATATTAATACAAAGTAAAAACAAAAACATTTTTAAGTACCATATAAAAGAACTTAGAATTCAGCTCAGAGGACACTTATGGAGCATCTACTGTTTACCAGACACTTTAAGGGTCAGGTGATCATTGGCAAAACAGGCTTTATCTTTGTTCTAATGAAATATGGTGCTCCTTCCACCTGCCTTCCTCATACTGGACCTCTCTGAGGCCCTATAAGGATCCTTGCTTTTGCCTGAGGCCAGTCTCCTTTGGTCATCCTGAAGATTCTCCCCAATACCAACTGATGATACCTCCTTGATTTTCTGTCTCATCAAGGCAGGTGGGCCCATGGGCCCAGAAACTCCATACAGCTGAACTCATGCACATTGATGAATCATTCAACATGAGGAGAGACACAGGGAGTGAATTACACAAGGCTTTCAGATTGTTAGAGCAGGAGGCACCATACATGGAATATATTTCAATGAACATTTAAAGACGCAGAGAGCCTCAGGAAACGTGGTTTGTAGCCATGTTCAGAGTTTGATGCTTGGAACTCCAGTGGAAGACACAGGCCTTAGGTGAGTAAGCCAAGTCCACTGTTATTATTATCATTAATATTATTAAAAATATCTTCCATAAAAAAGCAATGATTTATGATTATTAAAATAAAAACAAAATACAGTCTGATATCTATAGTATGGGCTAACTCTTGTTAATTACAAATATACTTTTGAAATTTATATAGATGTCTGTATTTCTTACACAAATATAATATTAATATTTAATATGCAAAATTTTAGATAATTTAAAATGTGATTCTAGAGCACATGTGCCTATGAAGTCTATCTATATAATTATATAAAATTTAATATAGATGTATATTTAATTATATAATTTATATATGTTTTACACAACTTAAAATTATACAATAAGCATATTTTAAGTTGCAAAAATTGAGTGTACACACGTAAGTATGCTAGGTGAAAAGAAATAGAGTAATATGAGTATTTCCTCCCCTGGAATAAATATTATGAGTAATTTTAATTTTTTCTTTATACTTTTTCATATTTTCCCATTTTTTACAATGAAAAAATACCACTTTTTTATTTGCTAAGTTTTTTTATTGGGGTATAGTTGCTTTACCATGTTGTGTTAGTTTCTGCTGTACAGCGAAGTGAATCAGCTATATGAATACATATATCCCCTCTTTTTTGGATTTCCTTCCCATTTAGGTCACCACAGAATATACCATGTTTTTTAATCCAATTTTTTGTTTGTTTGTTTTTTGGTTTTTTTTGGCCATGCACGCAGCATGTGGGATCTTAGTTCCCCAACCAGGGATAGAACCTGTGCCCGCTGCAGAGGAAGCATGGAGTCTTAACCACTGGACCACCTGGGAAGTCCCTGCAATGTTTTTATCTAATGCAAAAATCAAGGGAACCTTTGAGACATACAAAAAAATGATGAATTCATTCATGCTTAATACCAAGACGCAGTCTTCATTTGTTTTATACTATGTTAATTTTTAAAAGAATTGTAAATCATTTATGTACTTTGCACAAAAATAGGAGTCCAACATTTATTTTTGTCCATATAACCCTCCCTCACATATGATATATAGCCCTCATATGTAATTATATAATATAATAAATATAATGTGTGTGTATATACATGTATATTCTATGGTGCTGGAATAGAACAGAACTCTTTGCACTGGAAGTGATACATCAGAAACTCACTGAAATATTATAGTATTATAGTTAATGTAGAAATTTTTGACATGTTATTTTATGATGGGAAACAAGATGAAACTGCCCCCATCTCTACCTCTATTTAACATCATTCTAATATACAACTCCTTAAAATCAACCAGGGAAAGACAGGAATCTCAACAGGAAAATGGGCAAAATGAATCAACAGGCAATTTTTTTTTTTTAAGTAAATCTAAAAGACTAAGAAGCATAGGAACATATACACAAATTCACTGGTACTTAGAGAAATTAAAATTAAACAATGATCTATGATTTACACAGACAAGATTGGCAAATTTAGAATCATGCACTGTTGGCAGACGTTTGGTCTGATGCAGCCATTCTGGAAACAATCTGGTAGGATTTAGTCAAATAAAGTTTATACATGCATTTTAACCTTCAGTCCCTGTTTTGGTCTATGTACCAGGAAAATTTTCAGAATGACAAGATGACAACTAAGAGGCTATTCAGAGTGATATTGCTTGCAGTCAAGGGGAATGGTGGCTGTCTGGGTTTTATTTTGGAGGGAAAATGTATGAGAAAAACATGATGGAAACATGCTTAGGACACTGCACCATGCAGCATTACCAGTTTTTCTTTGTACTTGAAGACATGATCTTTTTTTTTTTTTTTTTTTTTTGGCCTGTGCCAAGAAAGCACGGAGTCCTAACAACTGGACCACCATGGAATTCCCGACATTATCATCTTTGTATCCTATGAAACAGACCTTGTATATTTATATGTTCTGCTCCACATTGATTCTGAGTGTAGTTTATTTAGCTTGTACATATATATTTCAAAACTTTAAAACCTGAAAAATAAACAATCATTTAATGTTGGAAAAAAAAAATCTCTTGTCAGTCAGAACAAGTGGACTTTAAGTAAACAAGGCAATCACTCTAAATTTTACATTTAAACAAAGGTGTTGAGTTTTTTCAAGAGAGGAATCATGGCAAAATATACAGCATTATACCATTTGAATAAGTTGAAAATCAAAATGCAAAAAAAAAGGAATTCACATTTCAAGGAACACATATAAGTAAAGAAACATATCAGATGCATTAAATAGTTGTCTTTGTGGTATAGCGAGGCATGAGAGAAGGGAGCAGTGAGAGACAGAAGAAATTAAATAAACAAACGAGAGAGAACTTACAAGAGTAGCATGATAATGTGCAGCAAGTGAGAGAGATGATTAGCTCATCCTTCTGCATCTGAGCTTAATACAAATAAGTATAATCCCAGCCCACCTTTCAGACTAGATTGCTCAGCTTTCCCAAGGTGGTCCTGTAATTTCACACTGCAAGATTTCGTTCATGCCATTTTCTCTTTCTGAAATGCTATTTCTCTACTTTGAGTTGGATGTGTCTGATTCATTACTTAAAATGCTATCCAAATGCCTGTCATTTATGACGATTTTCTTGATTCTTCCTCCATTGCCCCCAAACAGAAGGAATATTCCTCCTCTAAAATCCTACGAAAGCTCTTTACGACTCTCATACAGAATTTATCATTTTAAAAATCATGTATTAATAATTATTTATGTAATTCTCTTATCTCCCCTAGTAACTCATCATCTGGATTTATTTTAAAGCATTTTTGTACCTAGCAAGTAGTTGGTAACCATTTACAGGCTAAGTAAATACATGTGAATTCTGCAATTCACAAGTGACCCTAGCTGCCAAGTCTGTATTTCTTTAGCCCTTTCTTCAGAAATCCTTCGTTTACCTGGGATAAAATTGGTTTCTGCTCTTGTATATAGTATTCTGAAACCAGTTTTTATTTAGTAAATGAACCACATATTATTTTATAATTTTGAATATGTAAATGAGGTAATTCTATAAGTGTGGTGGTTTCAGTTGCTCGTATTGGAAAATTGCTTTAGAAAACATTTACATCCAACACTCCCTCCCCCTGCCCCACTGCTCCCTTCTATCAGCTTAGTTCCCTATAGATTTTTCTCCTTAAAAAAAATGTAACAATGCAGGTGATGACCAAGTTCACAGGGTATGGCTTGTTAACTACTGATGCTTTGATGACAAGCATTGGGGCAAAAATTCATTTATGTGATGAAGGAAGTTTCATCATCAGGTATGCGCACGTGAAAACTACTTCTGCCAAAACTTGCAACTGCGTGCTCCCAGAATTGAAGAGGGTACTGAAAAGATACTTAAGGTCTGTATGAATTGACCTGGTCTCTGTAGGCTAGATGTTATCTCACCTAGTGTTGTCTTCCCCCCACCCTAATCAATAAATTCTCATACTTGGTTGATTTTGAGGATTGATGTTTCTTTTTCATTATTTTTTCAGGCTTCTCATCTTTGAGACTTCGATTCAGGTGTTATTTTCAGAGAGGCCAGTATAATTTCTACTCGTGAAAAAGTAGAATTATGCTCTTAATATTTCATGCTTTTCAAAGTCCTATATTGTAACGTGACTTGTGATATTTCCCAGGTAGTGTTAAATAATGGGGGAATTACTATGACTAGAATAATAGAAGAGATTCCACTCTATCATGAAGAAATTTCTCTACAATTATTGATGCCATTTTAGTGGGTGAAGTGAGCTCTAGAAACTGAATGCGTCATTTAAGTAGGAGTTAGAAAGAAATATTTCTTAGGTCTTTTGCCCCAGGGACCAAAACAGGATTTTTCTTTCCATGTGTTTTATTTAGCCAAATATAGATTCGAAAGTTAGAAAGAATGGTCTTGTTACCAGTTTGCTAAAATCATTTCATAATCTGCTTGATCTCTCCCAGAAGGGATACCTGACTTTCCTAAATGTGATTAAGTTTCAATTCAAACCACCTCACTTGTATTACAAACAGAATTCTTCTCACCTCGAAATCTCATTCACCAGAAGCTCAAGGAATTCTGATTAGTTTCAAAGAGAGGGCAGATATGGAGAAGCTAAAGCAATCAGTCACCCTAAATATCTCTTCTCACTGTTAATCTTCTGGATTTCCCTCCTTACATCTTGCTCACTTTCCAGTAAAGCTGCCTGCATTTTCCAATTTTCCCATTTCTTAGTGGTTTTCAGCACACTTCATGGGGAATTTTTCCACTCTAGCCTCTTCAAATAAAACTGTGAAGTGTATCTTAATTCTCTCTGACCTACTTAATGCCTCTTGTATGTGTGTGTATATATATATATATATATATATATATATATACACACACACACAAGGTGCCCTCATCACCTCTAAAAAAACCCACATCATCTGGGTCCTGTTAAAATTGGTGGCCTAGTAGCCTACACACAAGAAATTGGTAATTCTTGTTCCTTCTGAGTAGGGGAACTTACAGCTGAAAGACAGATGGAAAGACTTCCAATGTATCTCCTTACCTAAACTGTAGAGCATCTGAATCTGCTAACATATATAAACATTACCTCTTAAACATACTAATACTTAAACTTTAAAACATGGTGACTCTGGGTGACTACAGTTGGGAATGACACTATCATATTATGTAATTTCTGCTACATGTTAGTTCATGTGTCTCCTCTCCCAAGACACAAAACAATTAACCCAAGTACAAAACACTCCTTTAATATGATTTTGCATTGAAAACTGCACAGAGTGAAATCTGCTCACAACTTTATAGTATACAAGAATAGCTCTGTCAATGAGTCTCAGAAGAATGTTTCTCTGCCCAAAACTCTAAAGAATAGACAAAATACACACACACAGGAGTTCTACATATATTATTTATGCTAGTATTCTATGACAAATGGTGTAACATAGTTGGAAAAAAAAATGCACATAGATCTTAGAAACAGAAAGCCCTTGGTTTGAATTCCAGTTTACCCATGCTTATTAGCACTTAACCTTAGGTGATTTTCTTACATTTCTTAGGCTTGTTTTCTTGATTTCAATTTGGAGATGAGAATAATGTCTAATCCTGTAGATTGAGTGTGAGCATTAAAGGAGTTAACTTAATGTAAACTGCTTGGAACAATCTTGACACAGGCAAGGTATTCAATAAGTGGTCGACATCTTGCCCTTGTATGTCTTTGCATACATATGATTTCCATTCTGATAGTTATCACTATAATTTCATCTAGACTGCTCTACTGTCCCCAGGCCTTGGTTGGATTCCATTCTATTGACCATACTACTGAAACCAGACAAACTCTTAAACACCCAGACCTGAGAGGGTGCCCTACAGTGAACGGTACTGCTGGGACAGGGTGTAAAATTACCCAACAATCTTCCCAACCTCACACCACATTAACACAAAGAGTCTATATCGAAAAGTTGAAATCATCTATTTTGTAGTCAGTTGCCTCTCAGTGGTTCCTCCACATCATATACTTCTCATCATTTCTTGATCTTAACCTCATTAATCCATTATAATATTTTTGTGAGATTCTACTCCACCTACCTTACTACTGATAGAGTGTAAATACATCTGAGGTTAGAGATTCTTATTTGTGTTTGTAATGTCAGCCATCTCCTGGTGACTAAATGTTTTGTGAATATTATGCACACAGCAAATATATTAAAAAGTACATGTTCTTTTTAAAATGAATTTATTTCTGGAGTCACAAAGCAAGGCTCTTGTCTAAATAACTTGTTCATCAGCCACAGGATTTCTTTCAGCTTTACTATTTTCTATTCAGCACCAATTGTTTGCAGTTTAACTCCTATTTTTTCATTTAACAAAGTGTATTCAATTTTAATTATCGTTCCCAAATTTAATTTTGCTCTTCTGTGCCCAAAGCTATCAAAGCTTTTGACCCTCAGGTCTTCCTGTATTATTTCTTAGTTCGCCCTGGTATTTGTAACTCCACTAAGGACCATCTGCAGATTTAATTAACTTGAATCCTCCTTCTTCCAGATCATTAATGAAGTTGTTAAATAAGTCTGAGCCCAGTGCTTATCTCTATGGTATCTTGATGGTCCTTCAACCCCAATTATGTACTAAATTTCCCTTTGCCATTTCCTCTTACTTATTTTCCCTTGGTCATTTACCAAGCCACTGAAAAGCCCACTTCCAAATCATTTGAAATTACATTTCAAATGAAATTTCATGTGAAATAGCTCTTGATTTTTTTAAAAACCTGACTTAACTATCCTTAGTGGAAAGGCAATTTATGGCCCCAATTTCCAAAACATCCTGCAAATTTAAAGAAATAATTCAAACATTTAACATCATAAATAATGCTCTATTGGTCTTTGAAATTAGTCAGATACTGTACTTCCAAAGGGGAAATGTCTATCTTTCCAGGAAGCCTCTTCTAATATTTTTTTAGAGAGAGTAATTTTTTTAGAGAGGGATACTTATAAATTAAATTATATCCCTTCCCCCAATCTTCTCTTTTCTGAAAGAAAAATATATTTTATATCCTCTAATTCTACATTCATTTATACTACTATTATTGTATATACATTTTCATCCATGGTTTCTAGTGACTCTTCATTTATGAGTTAGAAACACTTTTAGAACTGAGGGGTTAAATTCCAATTAAAGATGCTGGATTGAATACTCACATCTACCTCTACTTTCTCCATGAAACACTAATAAAATAATATCAAAGACAAATTATGAAGGCCATAAACCCTCAAAAGGCAAGGACACTGGAGAAGAGACAAGGGCAACATAATTTTGGAAGCTGGAAAAGAGGTGGATGAGAGTTAACTCACTCAGAAGACCTAAGGAAAATGACTCATAGCCTGCAGCGGGGAAGCCAGAAAGCAAGGTGATTTACACCACAGAACACAGGAAGCGGTGGCATCAGGTATCTCTGGCACTGCAGGGAATAGTGAGGCTAAAAGAGGAAAACTAATTGGAAACGAGATAAAGAAGCAGTTAGACTCCTCAGAGATGTTCCCTCACCCCAGCCAGACTCCTGGCCTTTCTCCTGCCCCAGCAAAGACTGGAGTTTTCTTCTCAGCAGAGGGTACCTCAGAAACTGGAAGACAGTTGAGAGCAAAGATACCATACTAAAAACGGGGGATTCAGTGGAAATACACATACTGAATTTTGAAACCCTATCCATCCCACCTGGCTCTCAGAATGCTAGCAACCAAGTATAATTCTTCCAGAAATGTCATTGATCCCTTCTATTAGACTGGAAGAATCTTCTCTGAAAAATCTGAATAGCTCAAAAGAATAAACCTAAAATCATTTATATCAATATCACACATAGGTAAACTGAATTTTCAACCAACTTTTTTTTTTTTTTTTTTAATTTATGGCTGTGTTGGGTCTTCGTTTCTGTGCGAGGGCTTTCTCTAGTTGCGGCAAGTGGGGGCCACTCTTCATCGTGGTGCGCGGGCCTCTCACTATCGCGGCCTCTCTTGTTGCGGAGCACAGGCTCCAGACGCGCAGGCTCAGTAATTGTGGCTCACGGGCCTAGTCGCTCTGCGGCATGTGGGATCTTCCCAGACCAGGGCTCAAACCCGTGTGCCCTGCATTGGCAGGCAGATTCTCAACCACTGCGCCACCAGGGAAGCCCCAACCAACTTTTTAATGTCTCACTCATAAAAATAAGCAGAGAGCCAAGGCTACGAGATGTTTGAGAAAATACAAAGATAAGAACAAACTAGAAGAAAAAAATTCAATTTATAAAAAACAGATTAATAAAAAAAAAAACTTTAAAAGTAATTCTTGCTATTATCTCTGAAAAGGTCAAAAAAGACACTACCTACAAGAACTGGAAACAATATAAAGAGAACACTCAGAAAACAGTAATAAAACAGGATAGTAGAAATAAATAACAACAAATTCGGAAGATAAGTTTGAGAAAATATCTACACCTACCAAAAAAAGAACAAAAAGTGAAATTTAAAAAGAGAAAGATAAAAAATGAGGCAGAAGTAATCAAATAATTAGACCAATCTAAAGGTCTGACACCCAAATAATAGGAGTTCCAGAAATAAATAACAACGAAAATTCAAGGGAATAAATCATCAAAGAACTTTTTTTTTAATCCCAAAAACAAACCCAGGAATTTCCAAATTGAAAGAATCTTGAAAGTTCCCAGTACACTGTTTTAATAATAGACCCTCACAAATGTACATTATCATCAAATTTTATAACACTAAGGAATAAAGTTTTCCAGATGTCATACAAATGATCAAGAATAGAATGGCAATGTACTTCTCAAAAGTTACACTAGAAAATATAATAATAGAGTTATTCCTATAACATTCTAAAGAAAAATGCTTTTTAACCTGAATTGTTACATCAATCCAAACTATCAAATAAATGCAAAGGTAGAGTAGAAACGTTTTCAGACATGCAACACTTGAACAATTTATCTTCTGTGCACACTTAGGAAGCTAATTAAATATCCGTCCTCTAAAAATAAGGATGTAATGCAAAAACGAAAAATAGACAGGATTCAGAAAACAGGAGACCCAACGGAAATGAGATTATGTTGAAAGGCTATCCAAAAAATCCCAGCCATGCTGTACACCTAACAAGCTTCCAGTGTAGAATGGAGGAGGTCAGAGGCTCTGGAAAAGTTTTCTTCATTGAGTTAAAGTTGTAAAATATAAAATATATTTGAAGGTACTGGGATGATAGTTTTGGGTTGGCCAAAAAGTTCATTCAAATTTTTCTGTAACATCTTACGGAACATCTTTTTGGCCAACCCAATATTATTTGAGGAATATCTGAGATTGAATGGATGTTGAGTGAATAAAAAACTGAGCAAATAAACAATAACAAAATGAGATAATAATTAAATCCAGGTAAAGCAAGCATTTGTACAATACAGGAGAAATAACCATAGCTAACTCTGCAGCGTGCGTAAAAATATCATAGAAATAAAAAGGTAAACAATACTCACCTAATGAAACTGAAGAAGAAGGAAATAAGAAGTGTTTGTGTGCGGTGTGTATGTCGGCATGTCTGTGTGTGTCTGTGAGTGCACTTTGAGTGAGAGGTTGAAAAGATATAATTCTTCATCTTCCCTGGTGGTCAATAGATAATGCCTAAAACTGAGAAATCAAGATATAATAATATGAATGTTTTATAATCAGAGATGTAGAAAAGAAAATTATCGACTCTGGAGAGGAGGAATGGATTAGGATAGGAACAAGAAATTGCTGCGTTTTCATAACTAATCATGTAGAACTATTTGCCTTTTAAAACTGGGCATTAGAAAAGAACAGACAGTGCCTTAGATAAAAGGGAAAAGGACTTGACTAGATACTTCATAAAACAGTAAAAATCAAATGGACAATAAGCATATATGTTCAACTATATTAGTCATCAAAGAAGTGCAAATTAAAACCAAGAATATAATATCACAACAGCAGTATGGCTAAGATGAAAAAGACAGTAAATAAGTATTGATAAAACTGTGGTGCAATTAGAATTCTCATCTGTGTCTACTGGGAATATAAATAGGTACAGCCACTTTGAGAAGCTGTTTGTTTGGCAGTATCTATTAAAATTGAACCCAAGCACATTCCAGTAATTCCATTCCTAGATATATAGATATATGGAAATACTTGCATACGGTCACCCAAAGTCATATACAAGGATTTTAGTCTGGCAAAATAAGCAAAAGTGGAAACAACTCAAAGGTCCAACAATAGAATGGATAAATACATTTGGCATATTCACAAGATGAAATACTATTCGACAATGAGAATTAAATAACTGCAACTATAAGCAACAGCATGGATAAACCTCACAAATCTATTGTTGAGCAAAAGAAGTCAGACACAAAAGAGGACTTACAATTTGACCCCATTTGTAATGACGTTCAAAAACAGGCAAAACTCTTCTACGGTGCTATAAGTCAGGGCAGTGGTTCCTCTTGGTGGGGTCTGGGAAGAGGACAGGAAGGGGTGCTTCTGGGATGCAGTTAAGTTTCTATTTTTTAATCTTGTTCCTGATTTCAAAGATGTCTTTAGTTTTTAAAAATTCATTGAGTGATATACTTATCTTTTGTGTGCTTATCTACCTACAGATTATATTCCAATAAATGTTTATTAAGTTTTTTGTGAGTTTTCCAGATCTCCTGCTTTTCCCTCTTCCTGCACTCTTAGGATTATTTCAAGTCTTGAGGTCACCCTTAAACAAAAGGGGATGAATGTGACATTTACCAATCAAAGGTTTTATTAGAGAACATCTCGGCTAATTATTGCAGAAATTGAGGAGAGAAAGGGAGAGTGATTTAAATAAATAATTACAGAATTTATTTTCCAGGAATACCTTCAATGATACAGACAGCTGGAACAATAGAAACTGCCCATTGCACTGTAGAAGCAAATTCTGATCTCCAACCTAACAGCTGTTCAAGCCTCAGTTCCCTCGCCCATAAAATGAGGATAATAATAGTATTTATCCTATAATCCATTTAAGTACTTGTAATAGTGGCTGGCACATCATAGTCACCTCAAAAATATTGACTACAGGTATATTAATAGACTGAAGAATAGGAAAATAGTTTCTGCTCAGATGCCCAGCACTTGAGTGTTAACTACTACTAAATTATAAGCAAGATGGTTCACTTAATGAAAATGTATTTACTTGACATTAAAATAAGTTTTCCTTGAGAAAAAAACTGAGGGTGTTAGATCAGGGAAAGATCTGCAGATACGTGTATAACAGACTTCAGATCTCTCCAGAAACTTCCAAATTGTTGGTACACTGCTTACCTGCAAACATCTGTTCAGACATCTTGTCTCCTTCTGATTTTTAAAATGTCACTACTCTGAGGATGTGTTAAGTCATGCCCTAACATGTGCAGGGTTTTTTAAGAACAATATTTAGGCATTAATCTCTGTTGGAGTGGCATCAACATTGGGAGGCTCACATTGCCTTTATTCTACTTCAAGTTCAAAGTTTGGAGTGGTGGAACTAAAAGACCCATATTAGAATACCAGCTCAAGGCTTACTAACTGGATGAACTTAGAAAAGCCATTTTAATCTATATGAATACGTTTCTTTGTCTGTAAGATGGACATGAAGCTTACTTCACAATGCTTTATTGGGGTGTTCTAAAAAGAAAGTATCTTTGAAAGAGTCTGTGACTACAAAGAGCTACATAAATATTAGCTACAATTGATAACACGGCTCTCAAATAGAGAAATTATAAATGACAGTCTCTGCACTGTGATTCTTTACAATCTACCAGTTTATCATCATCTACTGTTTACTAATTAGACTTTCTCTAGTTCCTGTGACTTGCACGCCTGAGAAGTGATATAACTTGGTCAATGCCACATGGTGAGTGGTTGAGGCAGTTCATCTCGAAAGGTTACACTGTGCCCCACTGTCCTAATTCAGGAATGCCTTATGAGTAAAAGGCACAACAATGGCATTCTTCTGGCACTTTCAAATTCAGCCTACATATTAATGAATTGGAGCTAAGAGAAATGAAGACTCCTGTAGGAGGGAGGCAGGTGGCATGACATAATAATGAACAAAAACTTAAAGAGCATGGAATTTTAAATCACCACACAAGAATTCAAGTCCCAGCTGTCTCCCTTATTAGCCTTACAAACTTGAGCAGTTTCTTTAATCTCTTAGCCTCAGTTTCCTCATCTGTAAAACTAGAATGATGATAATATATCCTCCATGGAATTGTTATGAGATTAAAAGAGAGATGATACAGTTCCTGGAAACACGCATAGGAGACTGTAAAGATCTATACTACATGAAATACTTCTATTACACTAGTCCCATTCTAAGGAAGAGGGTATCAACTAAAGTATAACGAGGAAAGTTAGTCTCTCAGATCATCACCACAGTGTCGATGGTATATAAAGGAATCACGGTGGCAGGCTCAGAAGTCAGAGTTTAACTGAGAAAAACAACACACAAGAGATGAGCTCTGACAATTGTTAAAGACAATTGCCTTTTGAAGAAGGGCAGCAAAGGACAGTGTTTAAAACCCAGAGCTTTGAAGTACAAAGAACTGTTCAAATTACATCTCTGACACTTCCTAGCCCTATAATCTTTGTCATATTACTTTACAGTTCTTAATCCCAATTTACTCGATAAATGATTATAATCATCAATGATTCACAATTTCTTGCATGTATACTAAGTGCCAGGCACTATTCTAAGAGCTGGGCTATAGCAGCAAACACTGACAACAATCTCTGCCATCATGGTGGTCAACCTTCCCGTGGGAGAAGAAAGAATAAGCAAGATAGATTAGTGATATATTCAGTGTCATAAATGGTGATAAGTGCAAAGATAAAAAAAAAATGAATCAGAGAATGGAGATGATATTGACTGGGGCAAGATTTAGGGTTGCAATTTTAATAAAGTGGTAGGAAAGGCCTCACTGAGACTGACAGTTGAGTAGAGACCTGAAGGAGGTAAAGAAATGAGCCACCGAGATATATGGAGAAAGAACATTCCAGAAAGAAAAAACACCAGGTGCAGAGAACCTGAGATATGCTTATATGCTTGAAAAATGGCAAGTGGGAACAGTACAGAATTATATAATGAAATTAGACAAGCAATACAGGTTTGGAGGGTGCTAATCAGTGCCAGACTTCTGGGTTATAGTATAGTATGCTAAATAACATACTATAATATATGTCAAGCACTCAGCACAAGTTCTAGCCTCCATTAAGGTCTAGCCTAAGCATTAAATAATAGCTCTGAAGGTTAAATAGTGCCTTCATCATTCTGACTAAAATCTTAGAGATTGGAGAAGTATAACTACTGCAAGAGACACT
This sequence comes from Balaenoptera borealis, assembly GCF_965194805.1. Taxonomy (NCBI): domain Eukaryota; kingdom Metazoa; phylum Chordata; class Mammalia; order Artiodactyla; family Balaenopteridae; genus Balaenoptera; species Balaenoptera borealis. Next base: position 36,193,776 of record NC_138868.1, read on the forward strand.
GAGAAAAATATGTAGAGAAAAAAATGTAAGCATCTCTAAGATGCTAATCCATGGAGTTAGTGGGGAATGCAGAAGTGACCATGGTATTTCCACATAACTGGAGACCAAGTAGCTGGAAAAGTTAAAACTTGCTATTGGGTACTTGAGATCATTTTATTGAAAGAAAGTGCCATAATAATTTGCTGACAGTAAATCAAAAAGTGCTTAAAAGTGCAGTTCGCAGTTCTTTGACTTTTCTAATCAAGTGGTCCAATCCAAACAGGACTACGTGCCAATTTAAGAACCAGGGAGGTGCCATATCTGGGCAGGCTTACCTGGGTCAGGGGTATGTTAAGACAGGCTGGGGCTTGTCTATGGGAGGAAGGAAGGACTTGCTTCTCCTCCTGAAATGAACCATCTAGTTTATGTCTATTAATGTTTTCTTCATAGATACTAATGCTTCTTTCATCCAGAAACATGTTATACAGATCCCATACGATCTAATTTATATTCTTTATCATTAACACCTTGAAGTGGGAAGAATAGGACCAGGAAAGGGATGGAAGGAAAGTGGTTAGGACATAGGCCATTTTGGTTTGGAGACACTGTGGGTTAATAGTTGTTGAATCAAGTTAATGTTTTATAGGGTTTTTTTGCGTGGGGCAAGAGAAGTTAAACATATATGCTGGCTATGCTACAGGGATGGGTGGTAGGAAGAAAGGGGAGAGGAAATAAGTAAACATGCTATTAAATGTAATCCATTTTATGAAAGGGAAAACCAAGTTGATACGGAGCACACAGGAAGGGACTTACCGTTAACTAGGAAGTCTGAAAAATATTTTTGAAGAAAAGCTTAAGTTAAAATCTAAGTAAGATAACAAGGGAAGATGGGGGCTGGATATGGTGGAAGGAAGAAGGAAGGTGGGGAAGGAGAAGCAAAGAGTTCCAGGTAGAGCAAATACCCTGGGCGGAGACCTGCAGTAAGAAGATCATTGCTTTGGCTGCATAGCGCAGGGAGATCAGCTCGGTGCTTTGTGACCACCTAGAGGGGTGGGATAGGGAGGGTGGGAGGGAGGGAGACACAAGAGGGAAGAGATATGGGAACATATGTATATGTATAACTGATTCACTTTGTTATAAAGCAGAAACTAACACACCAGTGTAAACCAATTATACTCCAATAAAGATGTTAAAAAAAAAAAAAAAAGAAAAGAAGATCATTGCTTTGAGAAAATGTAAAAAAGTTCAGTTTGGGAAAAATTCAAGTTATTGATTATAACTTGAAATGGGGAAGGGACTCAGAGAGAGTCCAGGTTGGAGTTTACACTAAGGGCACTGGAAACCATTTCAGGTTTTTTAGCAGGAAAATGATTTGATTGCATTTGCATTTTATAGGGATTATGTTGGCTGCAATTCAGCAGAAAGAACAGTTTTTTGTGTGAGGAAAGAGCAGGACTTGGGACCTGGAGATTTGCCTTTTGCTATCATTCCAAGCAAAACCCAAATGACAGTGGTTTAGACTAGGCAGTAGGATGGAGAAAAAATAGATTGTGGTGACTGATCGAATGGGAATGTGAGGGAGAAGAAAACAGCAAGGATAACTCTGATTACATATGATCTAAAAATACCAGGGATGAAAATGTGTGATTGACAACAATAATTTTCTCATTCTTCCCAAGATATGTCATGACGACAGTATCGTGGCTTTGGAGACTAACACAAAAACTAAAAGAGATTCTTATTAAAGTATCCATTTATTCAACACATGTTTTGGGCAGCTGCTATGTGCCAGGTGTTGCCCTGGTCCCTGGAAACACAGTGACAATAAGATAAAAAAACTCTTGCCCTCATGGAGTTTATATCCTGGCTGGGCAGTTGGACGAGACAAAACAGCATTATCATATCAGAGAGTGATACGGGCTCTGATGACCATAAAAGAGTGACAAGCAGGAAGAGATATGTTATTTTAGTTAGGGGGTGAAGGTCTTCCTGAGGAGGTAACACTTGAGCAGAAACCTAAATGACATGAGGGAGCTGACCATGAAAATATCTGGGGGAAGAACATTCCAAGCCACCAAACAGTAAGGAAAACATGACTGGAAAACAAGGTATTCAAGTGAGGGGGAGCACAGTGAACAGTGAGGACAGAGAAGGAACAGGGAGTGGGGCCCAGAGCATGAAGAGTCATGTTGACCACTGTAACGACTTTGACTTTTATTGACTGAAAATGGAGAGCCATGGAGGGTTTGGAGCAGAGAAGTGTCTGCATCTAACCTAGTTTTTAGCAATGTCCCCTTGACTACCATGCTAAAAAGAGATGATAGTTGTACAACAGTGGATGGGAGATGAGTTAGGAGGCTTTGGCCATAATCTAGATTAAAGATGATGATGTCATGCACAGGAGTGGTAGTGGTGGAGATTATACAATGTTTGGGTTCCAAATATATCTTAAAGGCAGAGCAAGGATTTGGATGTGCTGTGCAAAAGAAGGAAGTCAAGGACAATTTCAAGGTCTTGATCCAGAGAATGGGAAAGGATAGATTTCATCATCAGCTGGAATGGGGAAGACGGTGGGAGGAATATTTTGAGAGGGAGCAGATCATGAGGATTCTAGATAATTAGAGACCCTCAATAACTAATCTTTTCCATTATAGGCACACCTTGTTATATCGTGCTTTGCTTTATTGTGCTTGGCAGACATTATGTTCTTTACAAATTGAGGGTTTGTGGCAACCTTGTATCAAGCAAGTCTATTGGGACCTTTCTTCCAACAGCATTTGCTCACTTCCTGTCTCTGTGCCACATTTTGGTAATTCTCACAATATTTCAAACTGTTTCATTACTGTTACATTTGTTACAGTGATCTGTGATCAGTGATTTTTTTCCTTTAAATTTTTTTTATTGAAGTATAGTTGATTTATAATGTGCTAATGCAGGGATTTTTGATGTTACTACTACAACTCACTGAAGGCTCAGATGATAGCATTTTTGAGTAATAAGTATTTTTTAATTAAGGTATATACAGTGTTTTTTTGAGACATAATGCTACTGCATACTTAAAAGACTACAGTATAGTGTAAACATAACTTCTATACGCAAAAAACCAAAAAATTTGTGTGACTTGCTTTATTGTGACAATCGCTTCATTGCAGTGGTCTGGAACTGAACCTGCAGTATCTCCGAGGTACGCTTGTATTTTAATTAATATCAGATATTGGTGATCAACATGTAAGCCTGTATGTGTGTTACAGGCAGAAAGAACATTACAGGCAAAAGCTCCGAGATTTGAAAAAATAAGGTGCATTTCAGTGACCAGAGTAGTTTAGAATGGGCTGGGATTTAAGATGTATGTGGAGGAGGAGGAGGAGATAAAGCTGGAGAGGTAGGCAGAGGTCCAATCAGGGAGGTCTTTAGATATCACGCTATGGAAGATGGACTTTATCTTGTAAGCACTGAGGAGGTACTGAAAGGTTTTCTTAGCAAGATTAATAAAATAATTTTCCAGAATCTCCCCTTATGGACTCAGTCTTCTTGGCTAAAATTGTTGCCTCCCATAGATAACTTCAAGGTCTCTATTAAACTGGAGAATGCTTTAAAACCACATTAGCCCACCAAGCCTGAAACTTCTTATCTTTTCAACCACCACCAAAATGAATGCATAGATATTGCTATTTGATTCATCATATTTTGGACCCAAGCGATCATCTTCAGGCAACTACCTTTTCTAATCAGTGGATCCTATTAGGAGAGAGTGATGCAAATTGCAAGAGTTTACATTCTTTTTCGGCCAAGCTATTGGCTTCAATTAGGCTTTTTCCACATGATCTACAGTGCATTAAATATACTTGGATAGAAAGAATCCTTGGATACTAGTTACTAGGGAAAATTTGTAATTTCTGGGCTCCAGTAGGTCATATTTTTACAGAAGCCTGGATTTCCTTTCTGTTCAGCCATTGTGCTTCAAGTTACAGGGGTGTTTGTATTTCCCAGGGCAGAGGATTAAAAATGAGCCTATGAACACAACTCCTGACTTTCACAGTTCAGTAGTATGAGCTTGCCTGGTGGGGAGGAAGAACCGCTTGTCATCTAAATAGTCAGGAATTATTTTCTGCATTACTAACTAGACTAGGTAATCCCTAACAGCTTTCATGTATTTGATGAGGAATGCCAATCCATTAAAAAGATTGGTGCCCTTTACTTTGCTTCCTGGAAAGCATGCTGACAAAGCTACTGGAAATACACAAAATTTCTATACTATACTCTTCTTATTAATGGCATTCTTGTTAATGGCCTTTCTCTCCTCCATCCCCAATATAATATATTTTTACTTCGGTGTCTTTAAAATTAGATTTCAACTGGAGCCATTACAACTTGTGATCTTTAAAATGAAAAGACTGGATCATGTGAAATTTAGGGTCCTTGTGTATACTCATTCATTTATTCATTTACCAAATATTTGTTGAATTCAAACATAATAGGATATTAAAACTGGACTTTTCCTATGTTAGAGTTCTGATACATAATAATGTTATGCTTCAAAGCTGTATGCTAGACTACCTTTATAACACTTTCAAAAATCAGCTGTGCCTACATTAACCGTTAACCACCCTCCAGCTCTGTAAACAAACACCTAGAATTTTAGTAAGGGATGGTGATGAGGCCAAAAGTGAGAACTTGGTTAGAGAGAGAGATTTGGCATGCTTCCAGTTCCAGGTCATCCCTTCTTTTCTTTTTGCACGAAAGAGGGGGAAGAACATCCTCTCTAAACTCATCCCAGGGTGACAGTCTTCAAGCACATCTAGAAATGTCCCCTGGATGGTTAGGGACAAAGCAAATTATATTTGACTTGTGCCCTAAGAGCCTAAAGGTTAATGCCTGGGTCTGGCACTGCCTCGGTCACATAGCAGAGGAAAAAAAAAAAAAAAAAAAAAAGACCACATTAAGAGAGGGCTGCACTTGGACTGAAGGAGGGGAAAAGTGTCTGCTTTATTGGAATCCTACAAAAGAGCATCAGAGCGTCACCCTAATCTTATGTTAATCTTGCAGAGCAAAGGAGCCACAACAGAGAAGGGGCCTTTCACAAGCTCAGAGCTACAGAAGATAAAAGGATCGTCATATCAAGGGAACTTCATCTGGAAGTAATTCATGATCAAAGGCCCTTACCAAAACACCTCACAAAGGAAGAACCAGCAACTGCACATCGCCCATCCAGAGGGCCTCAACACTAGAAACCCACTGTACTGGTTACGTGAGATCTTATTCTCTTTCCCATAAAATTATCTCACCGAGGATAAGATTCCTGACACCTATGAATTTTAAAATACAATATTGAAAGAAGAAAAGAGAAAGTGTCCACATCTCCTCACTGCAGGCTTCTCAGGCTGTGGCAGGCTGGTGAGTGGAATATATGCCAGGAACTCTACCAAATGTCTTAGACTATTTCATATAATCTCACAATAATAATATGCAATAAGTAATATTGATATCCCTTTTTTAGTGGCAAACTGAAGCTTAGAAACATTATGTATATCTGATCTAATCTCATAGATTCTGGTAAATAGTGGAACCCAACTGAGACTGACCTAGAATGACATCAGAGGGTGTGTTCTTACTCTTATTTTGTTTATTCTCTTCTCACCTTAGGTGCAACAAAGATGTTGAAAGGAATATATAAATCATTGCCCATCATCAAGTAGGAGAGTATGGTTTATTACCCACAGAAGAACATAATTTATTTAGCCTTGCATATAATCTGTTAGATTTAATTGCCCTTGAACACAGGTAATACATCAAGAAGCAACAGGTTATTGGAAAGTGTGTAAAATTTGGATTCAGTCATGCATGGGTTAGAACCACAACTCCACTACTGACTGGCTGAGTAACACTTATACACATCCTCATATATGTTCCCTAGGGTGGGGCTAGCTGCCTCACAAGAAATAACAAATGCAAAAGGTTGGCACTCATAATCCATGGGTAGTGGGCTGATGCAAGTTTCACTTCACAGAGGCTAAATAATTCATGGCAGATCTAGTAGCAGAACACAGGTCTCTGTCCTTCCGTCTAGAAGTCTTTACACTATCCCAGGCTGCCTCTTTATAGTCCAAATCGCTGTTTGTGAACAGAAGGCATAGCTCCCTACAGTTGTATTGAAATGACTTGAAAACTTGCTCTGTACCAAGGAGATGAGAATGAAAAATGGTTTCAGGTATTTTTCCAGATGTCTGAAACCTGGCAAAATGGTGAGCCTGGCAGGACCATGGACAGGGTTTTGAAATTGCTTCAAAGAGATCTGAGAGTTCAGTGACAACTCCATTTTGGAGCCACGGAGAAGTGTGTCAGATCTTTAGCTCAATTTCTCCATCACGGCTGAAAAAATAAAGTTGAGCGGGTGGAATTGAGAAGAGGAGGGGAACGAGATACTATAGGTTCAGCAGCTGAACCCAAGGCTGAGCTGCTTTAAACATGAATGATCTCAGTGCTGGTGGGTTTGGGCTCCTCCCATCCTCCAGTGCAATGCCTCTCCTCTGCCATTCTCTATTTCTGGAAAGAACCAGTGCAAGGAATAGTTCCTCAAACAAATTTATACTCATCTGACTTTAATGAAAATTTTAAGAGTATCTGCATCTCTCCTTTTTTGGTGGGTTCAACTGGATGGGCAACTCAGAGAAACCTCAACTCTGAGTACTTCCCTTTTGTATGATGCCACAAAAATCCTGCTTAGTCTTTCCTGGGCACCTGTTAGCTACACAACAATAGCAGCAACATTAATAATAGAAGCTGCCATTTACTGAGCATGCACCATGTGTCAGACAACCTGAGAAAGCTCATGCTAAGAAAAGTTAAATAACTCTCCTAACTGCTGTGAATTTGCACTCATTCTCCTCCCAAATGCCCTCCCCAGAGTCCTGTTACACCTGGCAAGGAAATATTCTCTTCTCCATTTAGATAATGGAGCTACTATCCACCCTTGTAAAGACTCTTAAAAAAATTTTCTCCATAACAGAGGTAAGCAGAGATGTAGCAAATAGAACACTGGTAGAGCTCCATCAAAATTGGAGCAAGATTTAAAATTTGGAAAAATAGACAAGTTCTTTCTTCTGACCATTCTTTTTACTTGGTGGATGGACAATATACTCAGGGTAAACTACTACCCTCTGCCTATATATCTACAACGCCCTGAAGCACAGGGAAAAGAATAGAATAAATTATCCTGCAAAAAGTCGTTTCCCTTCAGGAAAGGTTAAAAGGCCCCCAGTCACTGAGAAAAATGAAGTCCCTTTCATGAATTTTAAATTCTTTTTACGTTAAGCTTTTAAAAAATCATTTCTTATTACAAATATAATTTATATTTATTGTAGAAAAATTAGAAATTTCGGATAAGCAAATTAGAAAAAAATAACTAGAAATTATACTGTGAATGGACAATGCTGTTCAACTTTTTTGCTATTTATTGATTACCCAGAAATAGAAACAGACTCACAGGTACAGAGAACAAACTAGTGGTTCCCCACAGGGAGAGGGCTGGGGGAGGGGCAAGATAGGTGAAGGGGATTTAGAGGTACAAACCACTAGATATAAAATAAATAAGTTACAAAAACATAATGTACAACACAGGGAATAGAGTCAATATTTTATAATAACTTTGTATGGAGTATAGTCTATTAATATGTCAAACTACTAGGTTGCACACCTGAAGCTAATATAATATTGTTAAGTCAACTATACTTTAACAAAGAAAGAATGTTCTAATTACAGTAAACCCAAAGTACTTCTAGAACTCCTGAAGAGATGCTTTAAAAATGATTTTCTGTCTCCTAAAAATGCTTATATTTTATATTTAGAAATATATTTATATAAATATTATATATTTATATTTTAATATTATTAGACAGATAGATATATAAATTTTAAAAAGCCTGCTTAAAATGCTGTTAAACATCCTACAGTGCACAGGACAGCCCTCTGCAACAAAGAATTATCTGTCCAAAATGTCAACAGTGTCAAGGTTAAGAAACCCTTCATTAGACAAGCTTGCTACCTTATATTTAATCTCACTTGTTGCTTGCAAATTTGCTTAATGCTAAGTAGAAAACATTCACTTCTTAGAGGATGATACTATGCTATTTTATGGTAAGTAATATCTCTCTGGATTTAGTGTAACTCTTTGATTTTATATTTGAAAAGTCTCTAGGACGACTCGTATTGTTTCATTTTGTTTTGTATTTGGCTCCTTTACATCAGTGTAGCATGATATCCTTTTAGCTCTCTAGGATTACATAGAGATTTCACTGGCGGACCTTTTCTATCCTAAGAGTAACACACCTACTCTTCTTACTGGCTCTTCACTCACCTCTCTCTTTACACATCTCCATGTTAGATATGAAACCAAATCAAAGCTAAGGGCGCAGAGAAGGAACAAAGGGTAAGAGAAGAGCCAACATAATACGTTGTCCAGAAACCTAGGGAGGTAAAATGTTTGCTTATCTTGAGTGGGGTTATGAAAAGTGTACATTTACTAAAATCTTATCAATATAAAATAAATGCAGAGTTGTTCATCTCTGTGTTACACATCAAACGTGAGTGGAATTTTCAACTTCATTATATTTCAGATAGGCATTTTCTTTTTCAGTGATTTAGCTGAATATACTTGAATTCTAAAAGGCTATCACAAGCCATGAATAAAACTAGTAACGGGGGGCAGGGGTCGGGGGCAAAAGAAACATTTTTCAAACTAAATTTAAGTGGATTCTATATAGCTCAAATGGGACCATTTAATTGGTCCTAAAATTAAAACCAAATAAAACATTTCATGTAACCATGCCATTAGACATTCACAGTGCATTTGTATTTCTCCTTTACACCTTGTGTCTCAAGGCATCTAGCATTGCTATTCAATGTCAAGTGGAATTACTTAATGTTTATTGCTAACAGTGAGCACGACAAAATAATTCTGACAAGATATGACACAGGTTTTTAGTGTTCGTCCTATAACTCACCTAGATCCCTTGCACACAAGCGATTGGAAATACATGTACTTTACACTATCCATAAAAAAACTCATAGAATTAGAATATTGGCCAATATTAAATGGAATGGTTTTGCTACAAATGGAGGATAACATCACATACAGAGAAACCTTATTTTATTCTATTTTTTTTTTTACCTTATAGCAACTGTATAAGTTTTCAAGAGTAAATAATTCTCAATCTCCACTTTAATATTTATCTAGGAACCAATGACCTGCCAATGTCTGTCTTACTTTTGCCTCTGGTCTTGATTTTCTCCTTTATCTCTCTTTTTCCTGTTCCACATTATGGACCAGAATGTAAGCACCGATTCAATCAGCCACTTATTGAGCAGAGCAAAGGAAAGAGGTCAAATCAGCAAGCCATCAGAAACCAAAACTAATTCTTCCTGGGCTGCCACTGACTCAGGCCCTGGTCTAAGATCAATGCTCTCCTCCAATTCTTTATGATGCAAAAAAGAATAAGAACTTTACAGTAGATGCTCTGGTTAAATATCACTATGACAATATAAAAATGACTGGTTTATAACAAGCAACCCGAGGTGCTTGGTGAAAGTGCAGGCTCACGGACTCTCCCCCAGATGTTCTGATTCACCAGGAGCCCAGATTTTACAGGAAGTTCATCATTATCCCCTTGAAACACATGCAAGGGTTTAAAATGTAGTTTGTGGAATACAAGTTGAGTTTTATTCTCAGTTCTAATACTGGCTCTGTAGCATTGCAGAAGTTACTTAATCTACCCAAGCTTTAGTCTGCCATCTATAAAATGAGCGTAATAATATCTATCTCTTTTGTTTGTTCTTAATATTAAAATAATCATTTAAAAGTTCTCGTGCATAATTAGTACATGATAAATGGTATATCATTAGTAATATTAGAATCCCTCATCATCAGCAATATCATCATCACCATTCTGTCTCCATTAATTCCTGTATTCTAATTTTAGGGAAACATAGCAGTTTTGGAGGAAATAATGAGAAACCTTTAGATTTTTTTTTTTTTCATTTTAGAAAACCTAATTAAAATCAAATGTACTGCAATACGGTTATGTGTGCTAAGTTACTTTGTTTTTGACAAGAATCCTTCAGTTCCATGCGATAATTCTCTCACGCTGCTCAGAGGCAGAACTTGGCTCTTTATATGTCTTTTTTTTTTTAAAGACAAACCAAGTAATTATTATTTAATAAATGTGATCTGATTTGTTGATAATATCACAAAATATGGAAACAATGATGCTCATTGTTGATTTCCTTGTTGAATAATTTATGTAGTTAAATTTTGACATGCTCTTAAAAGGATCACGCTGTCTTATAAATACACAGGCAGTGCCATGTACTATATCAAATAAGTTGGGGTATAATAAACAGCCTCATTTAAAAAATTTATTATTTAAATTCAGAAACTTTTAACGTGAAGGCAAGGAAGCAAGAGCTTTGCTTAGATCTTCGGCATTAGATGAAAACATGCTCCCCCTCATCTAATAATAGGGATAAGGACTAAAGCATCATATTTCCATTTTGCTATGCTCTACTATGAGATGTGTCAAGTGTGACATGCCAGACCCAGAAACACATAATACCGTGATTTTAACCTAATGAAACTCATAGGAAAATACAATGAAATACTCAGCTTTACATGGCATACACCTCTTGTTTGCACTGATACGTACACTGCCACTTTGGCACTGAATGTCAATTTCATTCACACACAGGTAGGAGGACTTCTCCAATTAATAAAAGAGCTAGATTTCACCAAAGAGTGCCCAGTGTAGACACTACATTTACTGCAAATAGAAAGCTGTACGTAATGGAATCTTACCAATACTAACTGGCTTATATTATCAGGTCCATGAATGATAATGTTCCTAATAAACCAATATTATAATAAAATCCCAAGCACACCGATAAACCTGCTGCTGGGGTTATTTAATGTGCTTTTCCACAAGGAGCATGCGGTTCTAATTTAGATTCCGTGGATGCAGCAGATTGTTATAACTCCAGTGGTTGCCTGTGACGCTCCCCAATAGAGGATTAAGTGGAGCAGGTCAGTTTGTCAGGCTTTATCTCTAATTAGCACTAAAAATGCACACTGCAAACGGAGGCAGAGAGAAGACTAGACCTTGCTAAATTAGACACGGTGGAGGGAGGGCAAATGAAGCTCTGTTTTCAGAAGGAGGATGCCTATTACACAGTAATCAAAAGGTACCCAACTTGAGGAGAGCCACATCCACCATCAAGACATAATGTATTAAGTCAACCCGCAGTACTATAGCTCCAGAGAAAGAGCCTCCATTCTCTCTGAAGCCTAGTCTCTCTCTCTCTCTCTCTAACCCCAACACACACACACACACACACACACACACCAGACGAGGTTACCTTTCTCGCAGTGGCTTCCTGTGAATCCAGAAGGACAGACACATTTGTTAGGAGCCAAGCACGTTCCACCATATCTGCAGCCCTCTTCGCAGAATGCTGTCACGAAAAGAGAAGGGATTTCTCTTAGATAAAATGGCAATAAGGAAATTCATGGTAAATAGCATGGGCATTGAAACAATTCTTTCATCGTTGCACAGGGAATACATATCTATGTTGACATATTTAAAAGTCACGGTATACAAAAAGAAAGAAATGAAATAATACCTATTTCACTGGTTACATCAGGTCAATTGAAATGATGGATATAAAGTATTTGGTGCTAAATGGTAGCTAGTATGAAGAGCTCTTACAGTTGCTATTAGTATGATTATTGATATACTTGAAATCGAAGAATCAATTGAGGAACTAGAAAGGACAGGTTTAGGATAAAGGCAAAGGCATTTAAAATACTCACTGTTTTGTAGATACTCTTTCTTACTAAGCATTTTTATTACAATAAAAACATTTTTACTTTTTTTTTAAAGATTTTCGGTAGTCAAAGCAATTTTTAAGAACATAATAAATTTAACTAAGTGCTTACTTTTGAATATTTAAGATGTCTCCAACATTTCTATAATAAAAACAATGCCTTGTCCTTATAGAAAAAATGCTTAACACATCTCAAATTATTCCTTTAGGGAAAGTGCCTCAATGTAAAAATCCTATTTCAAAGGGTATAGACTTGATAAAGCTTTTTGATAAACATTACAAAGTCATCCTAAGGCCATCTCAGCACTACCCTGCTAGCCTTGGATTAGTTCCCCTTATTACACACTAGCAGAGCATATTTCCATGCCCCTTTCCTTTGCAGTTTTAGATATAAATGTTCATTTATGCATAATTGATTACCATCTCCTCTTCCATCCATTGGACTGCAAGACCTATCAAGGCAAGTACTATGATTATTTTTGCTCCCCGTGGTACCACAGTCTCAGAATCTGAGGCCACAGTAGATGTTCAAAAAATATTTGCTGAATGAATTAGTCTATATCCTGCAGGTTGTTCTGACAGGACAACACTTGTTCTCACAACTGTGCAATACTTCCATCTGAGTAAGTTATTATCAAACCCTGCTGGATAACCAATAATTTTGTGTTCTTAACCTGCAAAATTTCTCATTAATGAAGATGACTGCAACTTGTTAACGCAGAATTTCTTTTATTCACATGAGAGCTCGGTGAGCAAATGTTTTGATTTTTAATTGCAGTTGGAAAATGTCACCCTGGAAAAATGCCATGGTTATGTTTTGCCATCATCACATAAATAATATGGGTCTAACTTTAAACAGCTCCATTATGTCTTTAGATAGTTGAATGCTAGTTCAAGTAAATAGAACTTCTCACAATATTGTCATTTTCCACATCATTTGATGTCTCTTGGATGATTTAACATTCTGTAGTTTAGCAATTAATTGTGAGCTCCTCTGTTTCTGCCAGAGGATATATAGTGTATATCTTGGTATTCGAATACCATTTCCTATTTCCAGCATCTCAGTACCCTGAGACTAAGAAAAAAAAGGTTTAGACAATATCTGCCTTGGTATGTTCATCAGAAACCAAATACATATAAATATATGTATACAAATGTATGTGAAATCTCTTGTCCCCCCAAATCACACATTGTGGGCTCTGGTGACATACATTTCAAGTAAGATATTTAGAGTAGAGCTCTACATCAAAGCTAATAACAGAACAAGAAAAATTTTTTGCAAGCTAAAAATGACAGATGGAAATCTGGTAAAGAAAAGTTTCAAGTGGCACCCAAAGAAGGCAGGGGCTTGGAAGCAGGAAGCTCAGTCTGGGTTTCTTTGTGGCACAAACAGCACTTGATCCAGATCTGTGTACACACATGCGCGTGCATACACGCACACACACACACATCAGCAGACATGGTTAGGAGACTTGGTGTTGTTTTATAATACATGTGTGCTCTTGATTTACTCACCTCTTAAACAGAAATGGTAATAGATTTTGTGAAGAAAGCATATGTTTGTGATGTTCTAAAAATGTGCAGATAGAATAAATAGGGTGCCATAAGGATAAAATGAGTCAATATTTGTAAGGGACTTAAAATAGTGTTTGGCACATAGTGTTAAGTATTTCGTAAATAAAATTAATTGGTTATGACTGTGAAACTTGTACAAATTGTCTAATATGCAGACAGCATAAACCCATCCTATAAGGTGTTCAGCTTCACCAGGATGGGTTTAAGGCAACCCTTGTTCTTTGTGCTTGATTTAGTTTCTCAAAAGAGTAGTAGTAGCCCTTATCATCAAATATCAGATAGGTGTTACTGTTTCCAAATAAAAATGGTGAAATGGGGACTCAGAAATCAAGTGCCCCCTGTAAGCTGCACAGATGATAAGTAGCAGAGCCAAGATTCAAACAAAGACTTCTTTGGCTTCAAAGTCTTACCTCCTCTTTATAAGATACAGTGCAGATTCACCTGCAATCTGGCATTCGCATAGGCAGGTTTATCCCCTTTTTGAATAGTCCCATAAGGGCTAAGGGAACTGACTACAAATTGGAAGAAAAAAATATCTCCCAAATTGCACACATTGCATTCAAGAAGGGGTGTAGGGTGTTGTGCAAGTTCATGCACCTATAACCTAAACTCCATTTTTGTCAGTTTTTAGTCACATTTCACCCAATTGCACATACTGCTTTGATTGGAACTTATCTGGAATAAAGAAGAAATTCACTGCCTACTTGAACCTTAGGTAATATGCCAAAAATTTCAAAAAACACAAAAGCAAATTAAAAAGGAGCATGTCATCCAAAACTTAAGCTACTCTGGAGAAATCAAGATCAGTGCAAGTTTTCTTTGAAACCTCATAAAACATCAAAATACACTATTGTATCCTAGTCTAAAAATTGTGCACAGATTATGTATATCTGGATAGGCCCTTCTGGATCAACTATGAACCCAGCATTTCTTCTGGTACTCATAGGACCTATAATTTGCACAGCATTACTTAGTTGATGGCATAACCAAAACAAGAAGCCAGGTCACCTACTATGCCTCCTTCTAGCTTATGAGAAGACAGGATGGTAGAAATCACATGGTCCAAATCCTTGCTCTGTATTTATTAGCTGTGTGACCTAAGCAAATAATTTCACTCCTCTGGACCTCAGTTTTCTCAAGAGCAAAGCAATAATGATAATAATGAAAACACCATGCTGTGCAGGTTAAATTAAACTACCAACGTAAACCACCCAGCACAGGGCACTGCAAGTGGAATAAGCTTAAGAACTGGATGTGACTATCTTAACTTACCACCAGGCCTTTGCTTTTCCAAATACCAGTACTATAACGCACCAGTTCCTCATCTAGATTCTGGAGATGCAACAGTGAAAAGATCCCCGTGCTACGGCACTTATTCTTTAGTAAGGGCTAACTGTCACTCCTTCCTTGACTTGGTGACCCAGTAGTATCATGTGGTTTGTCATGGGACTTGGAATCATAGCTCCTTTGCAAACTCAGAAAAACTCAGGCATCATGGGTGTGTCACTCCTTTGTCAACCACTTTCTAGATTCCAAAGTATGGTTTGTAGACCGCAGATATTCAATGAGATTACAAACTTGAATCTGTCATTATAATGTCATTTGTTATTAACTGCTACCCTGGGGGTGATATTGGATCAGATCAACTCTAAAATGGTATGCTTCTATTTTTGAAAGGACTCTTCCTACTGTGCAATAAAATAAATTAAAAAATTCAAAACTGAGGGAGTTTATCCAAAGAAAGACTACTTTTTATATGTAAAAAATTCTGAGCATGTGAAACAAAACTTGGACTTTAAGGGGAACAGAATGAGAAAGTGGGTTTGCAGATGCCAGGTTTGTGGATACCCAGTATTATCACCATGTGCTCAATTTGACAAAAACAGTTTTACACTAATAAAAAAAAGTAATAGCCCTCCAAGTTCTAAACACTTGGTATGATCCTCTTAAAGTATAACTGGCATATATTTAGTTCCTAGGGACACCCTGTATTCTGAAAAAATAAGGAAACATACAAGTTTCAACACCATCTGGTAGAAGTAAACCCTTTTCCCTCCCTCCTGGTTTCCTTGAGAAAGCATTTTCCTTAAGCTCATTTCTGCCCCCTCTTTGCCAGCTTTGCTCATTCTGTCCCTGGGGAGGTAGAGAGATTTATTCTATTGGTAAATTTGGAAACAATATATATCAGGATGATGTTCCTTGGGTGGGAGAAACAGGAGAATGGGCTGAGAAAAACTATCATTAGGAGTGAGTAATATTTACATTTCTAGTTTTATTTTGGACAGTGAGTTAGTAGGTGTGAATTTCATTATTAAAAATAACTATCAAGATATCAAAATAAATAAAAGCTGGCCACCATGGACCAATGGTTACAAGGTGTCATAAACCAAAGATTATAATTAATTTGATTATATGCACCTAAATTCCAAAGGGGGGAGAAAATATTTAACATCTGGTCATGCTCAGTAAAACTCCATGCCTACCTCTCTTCTCTTTTGGGAGTGAGATGCCTTCAAATGGTATCAATTTTCCTTACTTCCCTGATGATGCCTTTCTCCCTGGGATTCAGTGGGTAAGCTGGTCTTATCCTGTGTTTATTCTTAGCAAACCAGCTTGACTTACAGACTTAAACGCATGTTCTCCAATCCAGCTCTGTCAATAATAAAGGTGAGGTCACCCCCCCTCCACCATGCCTGCTTTTTGGTTTATTCCTCACCTTGTTCAGAACATAATATTTATCAAAGATTCCCTCAAACATTTTGGTTGTTACAAGATGGCAGGTAGGGTCAGGGTGCTACTGGCATTTGGTGGGTAGAGGACAGAGATGTTGCTAAATATCCTACAATGTACAAGTCAACCTTGCGTAGCAAAAAAAGTACCTGGCCCAGAACATCAGTAGTGTTGCAGGTGACAAACTCCACTCCGACTTTACACAATTAAGTCTATGGGGTACCTCCATGAGTAAAATTAGGTTATTTTAATCCCTTTTTGCATCCTCCCAAAGTCTCCCCCCAAGAGTGTAACATATAAAGGTAAGAGTGAAAACCATCCAGATAGCTATTCTGATATATAAAACCAAACATCCAGATGTCTGCAATTCTCACTTTTCATATCATTCTGGTCTCAAGCACACACTATACTGCATAACTTAATATTTAATTATTGGCCCCTAAATCACCTTCACTCCTATCACTTACTATTTGTGTTTGTATCTGCGGCTCTGCTAGCCTTTTGCACTCTTCTTTTCAACAGTATTAATAATAATGACAACAATAGTGACAGTAAATTCCATTTATTGAAGACCTATTAAGTACCTTATAGACCTAATATTCCATTTCATCTTTACAGCAATGCTGTGCGTTTCTCACGCTATTCTCCTTTTCAGATGAGAAAGCGAGCTTAGAGAAGTAAGGTAAGTTATCAAAGGTCGCACCACTACTAAGTGGCATCCTGGGTTTCAAGCTCAGAGTCCTAACAACATCACTCAGCAGTCTCCATTTAGGGATTAGCCACCTACTATGTGTAGATAATGTGCTGAGTGCTGAGAAGTCTAAAAGGAGACATGAAAATTGTCTCCATGCCCAAGAAGCTCACAATCGAGTAGCAGAGAATGGCACATATAAAACCAAGCACATTCAAATGTGATCTATGCCCCTGTAGCAGTATGAATAAAGTACTGAGAGAACGTGGAGAAGAACGTGATTAACTGTGCCTGGTGCACCCGGGCAAAGCTTTGCAACAGAGCTGGCATTTGAGCTGGGCCTGGAAGAAGGAACGGGATTTTTGCCAGGGGGAGAAGCACAGGAAAAGAGACAGTTCAGGTCATGGTTTTGTCCTGCAGAAAGGTAACAAATAAATGAAGAAAATGAACAGGTGTTGATAACTCACATCAAGGTTAGGGACTGAACATTAGAACAGAACACAGTAAGCCATGTGGGGAAGCAGGAGCGTTTTACAATCTGTGAGCCATCCTCTCCGTCAACCCGTCTCTCATCCACTTTCCAGATTTGTTACTTACCTTAAGGTACAATAGTGTCTTGCCTGGGTATCTGCATATAGACTTTTCCATTTTTCTATCCATTATTCTAGTTGGTTTAAAACAGTGCTTTGCTGGTCTTTTTTAGTACACTATATAGTTAGAAATAAGTTTTACATCAGAAACCCCATACGTACACACATAGACAACCAGAAATATAAAATGTACTCTTAGTATGTGTAATGCATTCTGATATTTTTTATCATATTGCCTTGCATTATACTGTGTATTGTATTGCCTTCCATATATGGTATTGTATTATATTCTGTTGTACGTAATTTATAAATACAGCTATGAATCAATGACTTGCTTTCCCAACCCACTAAAACTGCAGTTTAAACCATGCACTTGTTTCATACATTCTTGGTGATAGCCATATTTTTCTAGTCCATAGCATTTTGTGATAGGATGGGGGCATAGAGTCACTTTTAGATTAACCTTGAAATCTTCACACTGAGACGTTGGTTTTAGCTCTAGAAAGACTGAAAAGATAAGAAAATGTCTACAAGTGTTATTTTCTATGGATGTAGTTACAACTGAGATCATATGGCCTGCAAAGTTGAAGTATTTGCTCACTAGGCCTTTATAGATAATCTGTTAGAGAATATGAACTAGACAGGAGTGGCATAGCTTGAAGGGAGAGATAATGCATCCTTCTGCATTTGGGGGGTGCTATATATGTGTTTCTATAACTGGACTATGAGATTCTCAAGGGCCATGGTCATGTTTATTGCAACTCTGCCTTCCTCTGTATCATCCTGAACTCTGGCGACACTGAACCCATATTTCTTGGTAGAGTAATTTAATTATATAGAGAAAATAAAAAGTTTGAGAAGACAGTCTTGTGTACAAGCTAACTATATTGTGAAATTTGAGATAAACATTTGATCAGGTCAGATCATTCCAGCTTTCCAAATTTATCAGTCATCTACTGTGTGCTTGACACCAGATACTCTAAAAAGATATGATCCCTGTTTTCCAGGATCTGGGATTCTAACACAATGGTTTTCCCTGAGGGCAATATCCCCCCCAGGCGATATTTGGCAATGTCTGGAGACATTTTTAGTTGTTACAGCTGGAGGAATGCTACTGGCGGGTAGAAATCAGGGATACTGTTAAACATCTTACGTGCACAGGGCAGCCTCACAACAAAGAATTATCCAGCTCCAAATGTCAGTATGATGAAAGTTGAGAGAAGACAGTCCCTTAATTTAGTAATTAATAAATACTTATTGAGTACCCTCTGTACCAAGGATTATTCTGAGAACCAGGGCTCAGACAGACAGATAAAAACATGTCACATATGGGTTTATATTCTAGGGGGAAGATACAGAATAACAAAATAAGCATGTCAGTGACATCACAAATGAGATGATGACAAGTGTTACGGCCCAAAATAGAGCAGACCAGGGGGATATGAAGTATGCCAGTGGGGAAGGTTGTAATTGAACAGGGTAATCACGGAAGGCCCTAAGACAGTGGCATTTGGGAGAAGACCCAAAGAGGAGAAAGAGTGTTCCAAGCAGAGGATACCACAAGTGCAAAGGCCCTAAGGAGCAGATTGTGAGGATCGCATAATGCTTTACAGATCCCAGCAGTACACAAAACCAAGAGGAGGTAGAAAGAAGGAAAGGGTTGTTTCTGCCTGGAAGGTCAAGAATGGCTCCAAAGAAGAGCTGCTGCCTCAGCTGAATCAGAAAAATAAATAAGAAACCATCAGGCAGCTTGGGGCCAAGGGTGTTCAAGTCAGGAGGAAGGAACAGCGTCTGCAAAGGTATAGAGGCATGGAGCACGACTGGGTAGAGCTAAAAGAGAGGCTTCAGCTGCCTGGAAGAGGGGCTGTGAGGAAGGAGGAGTCGGGGGGGGGGATTAGCTGGGATTTTATGAACGCAGGATTTGTGCTACTTCACAGACGGGCCACTTCTGCTCTGCCTGTCTCACCAGATACCCACTGGTCGTATGAAGGATTTAGGACTGCCAATATTATCTTATTTATCCCCAATTCACTTTCATTCAGAACAAGAGTGGTCTCTTTCTTAGGGAGGCAGAATCAAAATGTTGAATATGAATTCGTTTTTATGATTTTAAAATCTCTGAAATGTAGAACTGGAAGAATCATATAGAAGGGAGAGCAATTCAACAGGAAATTACTAAGAACTTGGGAATGAGGGATGTTCAGCCCTGACCATGTGCCCCTGGGGGGTGGGGTCAATCACGGACACATCACCCAAACAACCGGGGCACCTCGGTAAGTCGTCAGGACCACCTATGGCTCAGTGAGCGGTTAAGAGCGTGACTCTGGAAAGAGAGATCTGGGTTCCAGTCATGGTTCCAGCCCTTATTAGCTGGTTGATTTCTTTTCCTAGCTTTACTGAGATACAATTGACATATGACATTGTGTAAGTTTAAAGTGTACAACATGCTGGTTTGATACGTTTATATATTGCAAAATGATTACCATTGTGATTATTTTTGGAAAGTTCCTTCATCTCCTTGAGCATCAAACTTCTTTCTTTCTTTTTAATTTTTATTTTTTTATTGAAGTATAGTTGATTTACAATGTTGTGTTAGTTTCAGGTGTAAAACGATTCAACTATATACATATATATGTATATACATATATATATATATTCTTTTTCACATTCTTTCCCCTTATAGGTCATTATGAAATATTGAATGCAGTTCTCTGTGCTACACAGTAGGTCCTTGCTGCTTATCTATTTTATATATAGTAATGTGTATATGTTAATCCCAAACCCTTAATTTATCCCTCCCCCCCTTTCCCCTTTGGTAACATAAATTTGTTCTCTATGTCTGTAGGTCTACTTTTGCTTTGTATTTAAAGAAAAAAAAAAAGATACAAATGAACTTATATTCATACTCCTTACCTGTATAACTAAGTCACTAAGAGAACCTACATCATACTGATATTACCGGGCTTAAGTAAGATAGTGCAGGTAAAGTACTTGACATAATGTCCACACATCGTAAGCACTCAGTAAATGTCAGTTCTTTTTAAATCTGTCAATCTCTTTCTCTCTAGGTTAATTAATATAGTACAGCATTTTCTTTCAAATATCAAAACTCTTTGCAGCCTACCTTCCCTAACTGACACACAAATCGATGGCAGAGTTTGAGAGCTTGTTGAGCACTGGATTCAATAACAAAGAAAATGATGAAGGGGATGAAGGCAAAAACCCAAGAAGAGGAATAGAATGAGGCATGGTGTTCAAATTTCCAAAAGCAAAATTCAGGAAGTTAGTTCGGGACTCCCTACAACGTACAAACTAAGGAAACAGTCAAATTATATCTTTGCAACAAAAACTCTGAAAGCAATTCAAAATTTGGTGTTCAGCGTTTACAGGAGCATTAGGAAATGGGAGCCTGCAAGTGATAGCTGTGAAAAGCAGTTGAGGAGAAAGCCTGGGGTGCGAGGGTCAGAAGGTTCCCTGCTGCACTGCCATGCTGGAGCCCAACACATCTACTACCCCTGGAGGTCCCAGTCTAGAGATTTTAAGAAATAAATTCCAGCAAGCTCTCCCGGGAAAAATCACTATGTGATTTTTATATAACCGCATGGAATTAGATGTTAAATCTTGAGTGAGATATGGATCCCAGCTGCAGTGACAGAAGCTGGGTAATTCGGGTGGACCCAAGTTCTCAAGAGAGCTCTTCCATTTCCCACCTCCATCTTGGAACTTGAACAGTTTCTCAGATTTGTAAAGAGTTTTATGCTTTTGTTTTAGAAAGTGCTTCATGAGAATCTTGAATGGTGATTTGTAATGGTACCTTCATTCTGTAAATGGGAAAACTGAGAGGAGAGAAGTAGATGACTTGCTCAAGAGAAAGTTAATTAGGAAGCAGAGACAAAGAATTCCAGGCTCTGGGATTCTAAAACAGCATCAGGTATCTGAGAAATGATGCCAAATTTACCCAATGGGAGAAAACTAGTTTGGGGATTTAGAATGTGGGGAGGGAAGGAGAGAAGGTAGAAATAAGGGATGAGAGAAGGATGAAAGCATAAAAAGAATAGAGGAATGAAAGAGAATTAACTTAGCAAGCAGATCCTGCAGCAAACACTGCTCACCGCACCCACACTCTGTAATGCCTAACACAGACAGACACCTAGGTTGTCAGATGAGAGGCTTTCAGAAATGGGCACCACGGGTGCTGATCTCACATCTGCCATTTTCTAGCTGTGTGACCTGGGGCTGATCTAGAAATATCAATGAACTTTATTTCCCTCATGACAAAATTGAAAGAAAAATAGCACCCTCATTACATGGTTGTTATGAGGAATAAAGGTCAAATACTTAGTCCCAGGTACTCAAAAGATTTTAATTATTATTATTATTACATACTTATATCCACAGTGGGGAAACCCATTTGAGGACAAATACACTGACGTGGGGAACCGAGGGTAAATGAAACCCTAATTCACAGGGCTATCAGGCTACATTTGTATTTTGTTGAAAATGTGCTACTTTTCAGTTCCATGCTTGAAGGTCCCGACCAATGAATCCAGAGTTAGAATTATTAATTATCATGTTGTAGAATGCAAAGGAATTCCAAAGAGTGCTGCTTGCAGGTGGACTCAATACATATATTTGACCTTTCCTTGGCTGCCTTCAAAGTCAAAACCCAGGGTCCTCTTAAGTGAGCTGGTCTGATTAATGGCGGCTTTCATGTTCATACACACCCACCGGGCCTCTAGCCTTCACCACCGCCTGGTTATCTGTATTGTCTAGATGTTTAGCTATATCTCATCTACAACATGAGGTGCCCTCATTCTTCAGCCAGTGTTCCTTTTGAAATATTTAAGCTCAAATCCCTCTAAATGTATTTCTAATTTATAGGCAGTGTGGTACAGGTAAAAAGAACACAGCCCCTGGAATCAGAGAAACCTGGATTAAATCACTAGCTGTGTGACCTTCGGCTAAATTACTCACCTTCTCTGAGCCTCTGTGGGCCCACTTGTGAAATGAAGACATAAATACCTCTTCATCAAATTTGTTTCAAAGTTAAATGACAATATAAACATGAAAGCAAGTGGCACAGAGCCTGATACATTGCCTTCCTCTCCAGATTTGTCCCTTGCCACTTTCACTGGCTGCCTTACCCCCCAGGCACAGTTCCCCACACAGGCTGAGCTTGCTTTTGTGGGTTAGCCCACATGATGCTGCCTATGAAGAGAGTAAGCAAGATGTTGTGGCTACTATTTCCTGAGGGTGTTATAAAGGAGTTTTCATGGCGTCCAACTTTCTGCCCAGCTGGGGAGCTGCTCCCAGCTCAAGACTCTCAGCCGGAAGGGAATCCGCTCATGCAGAGAATTTTTAAATATCTCCTCTATACCCACCGTGTGCAGAGACTGTTCATTCTTATCAGGGTACTGTGATCCCAGCAAGGAAATGACAGGTACAGAGTACCAGGTTAGAGGGACAGAAAGACAAGACGGGGCATCTCACAGCCCAGCCAGCATTTGCAAAGTACACAGGAGAGAAGCAGAGCCTCCCTCAGAAGCCATTTGATAACATTTGGGCCTCAAGGACTATATTCTTTCCTTGGATAATTATAAGAAGTAAAAAGGGAGTTCAGGCTAAAAAAAAAAAAAAGTACTTGGCAACCCCAATTTTTTGTTTGCTCATTTGTTTTTTCAGTGAGAAGGAACATGGAATGAATATCAGAACCCACTGCAGGCTTCGGTCATCTCTTTTCTATAATATTACACTTGAAATTTATTTGTTTTTTAAAATAAAGCGTGGGTTTTGAAATTCCTATCAAACATTTTCATTTCTTTTATAAAGTTCACAGTTAAAAAAAAAAATCTAAGAATCGTTGATCCATGCATTCAAAAACCAGCAGTTGAAATCTTACTACGCACCAAGTACTCTGCTAGGCAGTTAACATATAACAATGATCAGAGCAGACAATGTCTCTGATTTTATGATGCTTACCTTTTAGTGGGGGAAAAACAAGCAAACAAGTAAAAGTACAAAAATTCAGATAATAATAAGTGTTATGGGGAAAACTAAAGCAGAGTAAGGGAGATAAGTGTTAGGAAAGGGGTTAATACCTACGTAGGGTAGTCATAAAGGCCTAATAAATTGACATTTGAACAGACACATAAAGGACGAGAGAGAGCAGACCATGCAGACAAGGGAGTGAGGAGTGTTCTGGGCAAAGGGAACCGCTCAGTGCCAAGGTCCTGGCACAGGCCCTTACCCAGCGCCTTCAGGCACGGCAAGCAGGCCAGGTGAGGCAGGGGCTGAGTCACAGGAGAGGGCAGCAGAAAGCTCATGGAATCGAACTTCTCTTAGCATCTTTAGGACACTTAAGGACTTTGGTTTTTTGCTCTGAATGAAATAGCCGTTGGAATGTTTTGTGCTACAGAGTGACATAATGTCACTTAGGTTTTAACAGGATCTTTCTGGCTGTTGTGTTGAGGAAAAATAGACCATGGGGTGGAACAGGCAATAATAAAAGCAAACAGACCACTTATAAAGCTATTACAATAATTCAGATGAGAAACTGATGGTCCCCTAAACCAGTGTGATAGAAGTGGAGGCGTGAGAAGAGTCAACAGCTCCCCCAATAATCTATGGACCAGGTAGACTCCGCAGAGTAGAGGCAAGAACTTTGTCCAAAGGAAACAAACTGGGTAAGTAACATGTCTCTTGCCTTTCTTCTACAGAGTTATGAATTAGGGAGGCTTTTTCTCTGGCGATAAAATGGACTACGCTTACATGTATTATTTCTGCCTGGAATTCTTTTCCCCATCGGTAAATTGGTTAATTCCTCCTTGGTCTCCAATCTACAGCTGAAATGTCTCCTGAACTGGGAAGCATTTTATGTTGGATGACCCTCTTTCACCCCAGGCCTGCAGTCTAGGTTAAAGGCCTGTATTAGTTTCCTAAAGCTGCTGTAAGAAGGTACCACTGACCGGTGAGTTAACACAGACAAAAAATATTACTCTCTCTCTGTCTGAAATCAAGATTTCGGTGGGGTTCGTGCCTTCTGGAGGCTGTGGGGGGAACATGCCCCATGCCTTTCTCCCAGCTTCTCTGGCTGCCAACAGTTCCTGGCATTCCCTGGCTTGTAGCTTCCTAAATACAATCTCTACTTTCATCTTTCTATGGCCTTCCCCAGGGGGGCTCTGTCTCAAATCTCCCTCTCATTTCTCTTATAATGACACAAGTCATTAGATTTAGGGCCCCCGCTAAATCCAGGATGATATCACCTCAAGTTCCTTAACTAGATCTTCAAAGACCCTATTTCCAAATAAGGTCACATTTACAGGTATTGGGGGTTAGGACATGGACATGTATTTGGGGGGGTCACTACTTAATGCACTATAAGGCCCCTCCTGTATTCCTCCAGAGACATTACATCACTTATCATACTCTCCTAGCTGTCTTCTTACCAGTGTGTCTGGCCTAAGAGATTTGAGCTTTTCAAGTATGCACATCATGTCTTTCATCCCTCTGTCTCCAGTTCCACACCCAGTTCTTGGCACATAATACATAATCAATCGCTCCTTATTGAATAAATTAATTACAAATCACAGAGTAGACTTCTAAAACCAGCAAAAGATTTAGCTGAATGTCACTAGGCACTTTAAACTTCCTGTTAGCATTGGAGAATATACTCAGGTGGCTTCTATTGGCCTGTTACAAGTGCTTTGGTTTCTATTTTCTTCTTCAACAGAACAGAATATACAGTATAAATGAAATTTTATACCTATGCATTGGGCAATGGAGAAGAAAAATTCTTAATCGTAAGAACAATACTAGTGGCTTTCGAACTTTTAAATAAAATCTACCTCAATAGTTAAATCATTTCCTCTTCTTTCACTAACCATTCATGGTGTTGGTATTTACCATTTGCTATTTTTCAAAAGAGGAATCAGGAACTTCCAACATCCAGAATGATACCATATCCAAAATTATACCCAAGAAATTACTGGAATGGAGAACAATGTCAAAGCAGTAAGCACAAGAGAAAACATCTAGGTAACCAAATGAAGTGAATGAGATTATCGTCCAAAAGGGTGTTTTGATTGTATCTCAAATTAGGAAAAAAAAGGAATTGATGATCATTAGATATAAAATCGGAGAACCTGAGAAGCAGTAGATAGGAAAGACATGGAAGGAAGAGAAGTAGAGATTGGCTACAGCAACAGAAGCCATGTCAAAGATTAAAAGCAAGGAGTTGAGGACTTAGGACATTTCTTAAGATGAAGATGAAAAGAGCATATGGAGAGAGGGGATAGAGGGGGTTCCAGTCTCTCAGACTAGGAGAATCCTGAGATGACAGTAGCAACCTCCTGGGCATGACGGCAGAGATGCCTTACTGTCTATCAGATTTATAAATTCTACAGACTATGTCAAGGCAACTGATGAAAGAACTAAGTCTTACTTATTTCAAGAGCTGCAGAGTAAACAGTAATGCTTACAGTCTAGCAGATTGTGAGACATTAAATAAAAGGCCAAATCACTTCACGTTCATTTTTTCAGTTTCATAGGACATTACTATAATCAGTAATACTGAGACAGAGCCATACTGAGGACACATTGACCAACTGAGGGCCTTAGTCTGATGCTTGATTATTTCTAAATGTTGTAGACAAAGAAACTAAAACATATAGAGGTTAAGTAACTTACCCCCAAATCATCCACATAGTAAATGGCTTATGAGTAGGGTTTAGAAAGATAAATAGGAGTTTTCTAAGTAAGTAAGATGGCACCAGATATTTTAACAGGGTGAACTGAGGGACAGGCCTTTTAGTGTGTGTAGTGAACGTTTTCTGTTTTTGCCTGTTCAGCATTCACTCCCCATTAACAGTAACACAATGTGTTGTTTTATTTCAGGAATCTCTCTTATCCCTACTCTCAGTTTGTGTGGATTGGGTTGAACTCATTGCATGTCCCAATTCTAAGTATGGAAATATATAATTAAGCCAATTCAAAAAAAAAAGACCATTTTCTTGATGCTATCATAGTGTTGGAGGTGGTAGGAAATACTCTCATTCCAATGGAATTGCTTAGCTAATATAAGTCTGGAACTGCCAGTGGTCACCTTTCCTTTCACTTGAGAGAATCGGCCTAAGAAAGAAATCTAACACAGAAAAATTCAGATTGAAGGAAAGGGAAAAGAGAGACAGACGTCTTCCTTATACTCATTTGGAAATACTGAGTCCAGCAGTGCCTGATCTATCCCTGGATTGTTAGTTTCAGGAGCCAATAAATTCCCTGGTATGTTTAAGCCAGTTTGAGTTGGGGTTGCATCGCTTCCAGCTGAAATATTTTTTACTAAAACAGCAAAAAAAAAAAAAAGAGGCTTCCTTATGCTGGGAACTTCAATTAATTCAGCATGGGTGGAACCGAAAATGCTAAGAAAAAAGGGGCAGGAGATGAGGCTGGAGACAGAAGCAGACTGTGAGTGCAAGTGGGTAAGAGCTGATATGATGTGAAGGTGCCTGTGACTGCTAGGACCAGCGGTACAGACCTCACAGTAAGGTTTTAAGTGCTTTATGAACAACTCAGAGCATACCAACGGCCACACTGGAGAAACTGCTCTGAAACAGGAAGAACTTATTGGGAGAAGACATCTTTTTCTTAGGAAGAAAATTTAGAGCAGTCAGCAAAGCCACACCGCCCCAGATGCCATGCAGCACTTACACGGCATGCTCTAACAGACAAGGCACAGGGCAGGGCTGTGAAATATGACGGCTTGGAATGAAACTGGAACCTGTGATCAGAAGATAGGCGCATGTCCCCAGCATCTCTTCCCAACCAGACAGCAACTGGGTGGCCTTAGAAAAGTCACTTAACATGTTGGAAATGGAGGGAATGACCCCCACTCTGTCAACTTCACAGGATTTCCGAGAGGTCCAAATAAGATACGGATATGCCAATATTTTGGAAACTGTAAAGCTCTATGCAAATGTCCACTACTGTTAATGTGGTCAGGCGATCAGGGATTGGGTGTGAGCTTTGACACTCATTTTCTGTGTCATCACGAGCAGGTCATTAAACCCTTGGGATTTCATTTCACTTCTTTCTAAGAAGAGATCAAACTCCATGGTGTTGGATGTTCCTTCCAACTACAACAGTATTTCGATAATTCTCCAACTATGCATTTTCCCTTTGTGGAAAAGAGGCAAATAGCTCAGTTTAACAAAGTCGTTGGGATTTTTCCAGAAGGCAAAAGCTGTACTACTTCTGAAGCCAGAGCCCAATCACATGTCAGTTCCACAGCCAGCAGCACCTACAGCTATGACACTGCTAACAGAAGCAGAATTCCCAGTGTTAACTCTGAACAACACATGGGTTAAATCTGCATCGACTATTTGGTTTAATAAAGCAGTTAGTTTGCTATGCATTCTTTGAGAAAGACTTACATAAACTTTGTTAAAATTAAACTCCTGGCACTTAACAGATTAAATTATAAGGAAAATTCACTTAGGGTTGACACATCATTCCCTGGAGAAGCAGAATAATTGAGGTGTTCATAATACAACAACTATCATTGCATAGCATTTGCATGGTCAAAAATTGCTTTGAAATTCACTGAGACACTGTGATGAGGCAGGCAGGCATTATCCCCATTGTAAAGGCAGGAAAACTAACACTCTGGATGTAACCTGACTCAGACCCAAAATACACAGTAGGAGGAACAGCTGGAATTTGAATTCTGGGTCTTTTGACTTCCAAGTTTCTTTCTATTAGGCTATATTCCCTCTTGGTACCAACTCTCCCAGGGTTACCATTAGGTGCCACTGGTCTTCCTTTTGTGTTATGTGCACAGAGGAGACTGATGAATTTTTGAACTGGGGAAAAGAAAAGAAAATTGTTACGAGGGGCCCAGACCAGCTGAATGTCATAAGCAGAGTTCAGATGAATTTGTTGTCTGGGTTTACACAACCAAATACACATCATGCAATCCTCTAGGTCCTATACCAAATTTCAGGCCCAGTGCCCACATGTGTGATTGATGGAGCTCAGTTAATACTGCTCTCTGTTGCCTGATTTCTTAGTGACACCAAGTTATCTCAGCATGTTACAGCTGCCCTGAAATCTCTCCACTGGCTTCTGCTACAATTGGGTATTGATTGAAAAATTCTATTACTGTACTTAGTTACACAGCTTTCAATAAACAGGTTGCAGATGGCACTGTGGCTGGTTTCAAGGAGACTTGAAAGACCCAAGGGTAATGGAATACCTGAGAAAATTAGCAAGAAGCCTTAGATGCTCAGGCAGGATACATGGATCTCCTTTTTAGAGTGTGACCTGTTAATTTAGGAAGTACTGACTAACTTTTGGTCCTCAAATGAGGCACACCAGCTGGATACAGAACTGACACTGTTTAACAGCAACCTGACTGTACTTCAAATAAAAACAAGAATAAGAACTTGGCATGTGATGGTTTGGAGGGGTTAACACACTCCTAGTTCAATTAACATGTATTGAGCAACCCTTCGATCCCAGGCACCAAAATAGGTGCTGGAGATACAAAGAAAGATACGACATGATTGTGATTTCCATTATCAAGAACTTACCAACTATAACCCACAGGCCAAATCTGGCCTGCCATCTATTTTTGTAAATAAAGTTGTATGGGAACACAGTCAAGCTCTTTAATTTACCTATTATCTTTGACTGCTTTTGTGCTACAACAGCAGAGTTGACTAGTTGTGACAGAGACCATGTGCCCCAGAAAGCTAAAATATCTATTACTTGTCTCTTTACCAAAAGAGTTTGCTGACCTCTGGGTTAGACTATTGTGGGAGCAACAGGTGCTAATGGATGATTTGAATGTAATATCTTAAGTCCTCATAATCAGAACACATGATGATAAGAAACCATTAAGGAAGGGTACCTAATCTTTCCTTAAGTTGCCAAGAAGAACAGCTGCATTAACAGTCTCTGGAAGAATGAGCCGAGTTGGTGAGGTAAAGAAAGGTAAGAAAAGAGAGGGAGGACGCACAGCAGAAGGGCCTGCTAAGCAAAAGTGCAAAGTTGTAGAACAAGAAGATCATTCGTGTGCATGGGAATGCAACCTCCATAGGAGCAGCTGAACTATGCAAGTTTCAAGAGGAAGGTAGGAACCTGGTTACAAAGAGTCTTGTATGTCATGCTGCAGGGTCTGGGCTTTATCTGTAGGCTATTCCAGGCTACTGAAAAGATTAAACAAGGGAATAAATGGTCAAATTTGTATTTCGATGGAAACACAAAAGACCCCAAATAGCCAAAGCAATCTTGAGAGAGAAAAACGGAGCTGGAGGAATCAGGCTCCCGGACTTCAGACTATACTACAAAGCTACAGTCATCAAGACAGTTTGGTACTGGTACAAAAACAGAAATAAAGATCAATGGAACAGGATAGAAAGCCCAGAGATAAACCCACGCACATATGGTCACCTTATCTTTGACAAAGGAGGCAAGCATATACAGTGGAGAAAAGACTGCCTCTTCAATAAGTGATGCTGGGAAAACTGGACAGCTACATGTCAAAGAATGAAATTAGAAAACTCCCTGACACCATACACAAAAATAAACTCAAAATGGATTAAAGACCTAATGTAAGACCAGACACTATCAAACTCTTAGAGGAAAACATAGGCAGAACACTCTATGACATAAATCACAGCAAGATCCTTTTTGACCCACCTCCTAGAGAAATGGAAATAAAAACAAAAATAAACAAATGGGACCTAATGAAGCTTAAAAGCTTTGCACAGCAAAGGAAACCATAAACAAGACGAAGAGACAACCCTCAGAATGGGAGAAAATATTTGCAAATGAAGCAACTGACAAAGGATTAATCTCCAAAATTTACAAGCAGCTCATGCAGCTCAATATCAAAAAAACAAACAACCCGATCCAAACATGGGCAAAAGACCTAAATAGACATTTCTCCGAAGAAGATATACAGATTGCCAACAAACACATGAAAGAATGTTCAACATCACTAATCATTAGAGGAATGCAAATCAAAACTGCAATGAGGTATCACCTCACACCAGTCAGAATGGCCATCATCAAAAAATATACAAACAATAAATGCTGGAGAGGGTGTGGAGAAAAGGGAACCCTCTTGCACTGTTGGTGGGAATGTAAATTGATACAGCCACTATGGAGAACAGTATGGAGGTTCCTTAAAAAACTAAAAATAGAACTCCCATATGACCCAGCAATCCCACTACTGGGCATATACTCTGAGAAAACCATAATTCAAAAAGAGTCATGTACCACAATGTTCATTGCAGCTCTATTTACAATAGCCAGGACATGGAAGCAATCTAAGTGTCCATCAACAGATGAATGGATAAAGAAGATGTGGCACATATATACAATGGAATATTACTCAGCCATAAAAAGAAATGAAATTGAGTTATTTGTAGTAAGGTGGATGGACCTAGAGTCTGTCATACAGAATGAAGTAAGTCAGAAAGAGAAAAACAAATATCATATGCTAACACATATATATGGAATCTAAAAAAAAAAAAAAAATGGTTATGAAGAACCTAGGGGCAGGACAGGAGTAAAGACGCAGATGTAGAGAATGGACTTGAGGACACGGGGATGGGGATGGGGAAGGGTAAGCTGGGATGAAGTGAGAGAGTGGCATGGACATATATACCTACCAAATGTAAAATAGATAGCTAGTGGGAAGCAGCCGCAGAGCACAGGGAGATCAGCTTGGTGCTTTGTGACCACCTAGAGGGGTGGGATAGGGAGGGTGGGAGGGAGATGCAAGAGGGAGGAGATATGGGGATATATGTACATGTATAGCTGATTCACTTTGTTATAAAGCAGAAACGAACACACCATTGTAAACCAATTATACTCCAATAAAGATGTTAAAAAAAATTTGTATTTTGGCTAGATCTCTCTTAGAGGACAGAGGAGTATGAATTGCAAGAGACAAAATTAGAAGCTGTTAGGCTTAGAAACAATTCAATAGTACCAGTGATAGATATTAGAGGTCTAGGCTGTGGTTGTGGCGAAACTATCATTCAATAATATTAAAGGAAGGAGACCAGTGAAGAGGAAGTTGGGCGTCACTGAGGAATTTCCTTAAAAATGATGTTAAACATAGCCAGTATCTCTGACAAGCTTTTTCATCACCTAAATAGAGACATAGAAAATCAATGTGAGGCATGTTGGGTGGATACTGAATATAATAAAGGAAAGAAGAAAAAGTTAACAACAGCTGCATAAAGAAGAGAAAGGTAACTAAAAATGTGCTCTATGTCAGACACAGTGCCAAGTTCTTCACATACTATTACTAGATTCCTTCTATTGCCATAAAAAAACAAACAGATACTATTATAACCATTTTAAAATAAAGGGAAGGGTCTCGCTAGGGATTATGTAAAGTGATTAGTATAGAGTCTGGGACATGATAGGTGCTTAACAGAGATTTGATGTCTTCCCTTATGGAACTGTCCTGAGAAATTATCTGTATTGAATCCAACCAGAACTGAGGGCTTTGTCATTTAACAGATGATTTTACATACCTTCTCTCACCCAAGCTTTTTGCAGGTACTCAGGACCCACTGGAGACACTTCAGACTTGGCCCTGGCATCACAGATGTTACAGTCCATTGTACTGCTGTACACATCTCCCTTGGGTAGTGAGAGTTTAGTTTGGAAGCAAAAATCAGAGATCCTGAGTCAATTCCATATTTTGATCAGTTATATACATAAACAAGCTCACAAGAATCTCGAACTATGGAGATATTTGGAAACTCTGAACAAGAAAAATGAGATCTCAGTTGGTTTCCTCTCAAAAAAAAAAAAAAAAGGTATTACTAAGTACGCAAGTTTCTTTATTTGAAGCTCTAAACTCCGTATGAAGTTTGCTTGCTCTTTTCTCCAAACTTAAATAGATGACGTATGTCAAGTACTAAAGTAATTAAACAAGGAAGCCATTAGGCTAAGCCGACTCTAATGCATCAGGAGCCTAGGTAAGCAAATGGAAACCTAAGCTAGTGTCAATTTCTGAAAATGCCTCGAGGTGAAGAAATCTAAACTTAAGAAGAACCAATCACAAACAGTCAACCAGTCTTTCCCAAAAAAGGCAAGCTCTTAAGCTATAGCCAATCACATAACTTCCTTGCTTTGTCTCCATGTCTGCTCTACAAAAGCCCTTCCTTTAGCTCCTGCTGGTAGAGTGTTGCTGGATCTGAATTGATGTTTGCTAAGGTAAACTCTTAGACATTTTAATGTGCCTCAGTTTATCTATTAACACAAGGGAGTGTGTTCCAAGAGCTGGTTGGTTCCTCCCTTTATCATAGTATGATATGCAAATAAACATTCAATAAATGCCTTTTGATGGAGATAATGGATTGGTCTGGGGAATAGTTTCAGCTACTGGCCATGTGGACTTAGCTGGAGAAATTATCTTTCCTTACCCACCAGCATCAATTCACTCCCAGTTAATACCATTCATCACATATACTCCAGACTCCCACAGTCATAAACTCTAATTACTTTGTCTGAATTACCAACACGGGGCCTTGTTTACAAATGCCTGAGTATCCCTTTTGGAATAAGACTCCCCTTTGCCTGCCACAAGCCCCTTTGTGAGAATTCAAAAATACATACAGAATACACTAAATACAAGTTTATGCTTTTGGCAATGCTAGGAAACCACACAGATAAAATAGGGTCCGCCATAGTTAATAGTTCATTTTGCAGTTCTAGAAGCTGATGATGTGACTCTCCCTTTTCTGAACTCTGTCACTATGTAGATGTATAATATGAAACATTCTGCCTTAGTTGATTCCTAGTGCTTTACAAATTAGGCATAGCTAAAAACTGTGAGCTTTTCTAAGAAAATGATATATCATATCTCTTCTCGCTAAGTCAGTGCCCAATCCAGGGATAATCACACACATATTAAAGCCAAAATAGGAGTAAAAGGTATATTAGCTTTACGTTTATGGAAACCAGAGCCTGAGACGAGTTTGAATGTTTATTGTGGCGGGGGCGGCGGATGGGGGAGGGAAGTTGGTGCAATCCAGTGAAAGCAAGAGGGAAAGAGAGACAATGAGAAGTAGTTATGCCTGTTTGCTAACGCTGCCATAACAAAGTACCACAAACTGGGTGGCTTCAACAACAAAACTTCATTGTCTCACAGTTCTGGAGGCTAGAAGTCCAAGACCAAGGTATTGGTAGCATTCGTTCTTCCCGAGGGCTATGAAGGAGAATCTGTTCCATGCTCCTCTCCCCTAGCTTCTGGTGCTTTGCTGACCACCTCTGCCATTCCTTGGCTTGCAGAAATATCACCTTGAACTCTGCCTTCATCTTCATATGGGTGTGTGTGTGTGTGTGTGTGTGTGTGTGTGTGTGTGTGTGTGTTCAAATTTTCCCTTTTTATAAGGACACCAGTCATATTGGATTAGGGGCTCTCCCTACTCCACTATGACCTTATCTTAATTATACCTGCAGCCCTATTTCTAAATGAGATGACATTCTGAGATACTGGGGGCTAGGGCTTCATCATATGAATTTTGTGGGAACACAATTCAACCCATAACAGTAGGTGTGATATTGTGATATAATAATAATCTTCATCCACAGTTCCTGGCACATAGTCCCTAAAACTCTTGTAATTTCCTATGTAAGAGCTGTAGGGACATCTTTTTAAAAAAATATTTAGTTTTGTTCCCCGTTCCACAATATAAAGATGAAATGGGTACCTTTTGTTATTCATAATAAATCCCTTTCAGGGGAACCAACCACATGATTAGCTGGTTGGAACTTTCAGCCATGCCCCCATTCCCCACCTCCAGGGAGGGAAGAGGGGCTGAAGATTGAGTTCAGTCATGAATGGTTAATATTTCAATCAACGATGCCTACAAAATGAAGCCTCCATAGAAACCTAAAAGGACAGGATTTGAAGAGCTTCCAGACTGGGAAACACAGCAGCCTTTCCTTTACAGTAGGTAAAGCAAAATAACATAGTGAATGATGATAATGGTTTCTTGGTGACATGGGATATACCTCAGAAGAACCATTATAAAACCTCTGCATCTCAGAACAGTCTGCAAGAAGGAGAGAAAACAATTCACATGTTGTCTCCTTATGACTCCTGCCTTTTCTCCATCAAAGTTTGCTCCACAGAGCATCCACTGTCCTGTAATTTTAGATGGTATTATTTGACCCCTGTGGAGGTGCTGGGGAAGCTAGAGCTTCTGGGGGCTGGTCAGGTTGGATTTAGACATGGGAGCTGCTGCAGATCCTCCCAGAGCCAGCACGATGGAGGGGGTCCCTAAGCCTGGCACTAGACCCCAGGACAGGTCAGAGAATCACTAAATTCTCATTGGTGGCTGGGATACTAGAATTGTGAGAATGACAGGAGCCATTGCTCAGCTGTTCCAGGCAGGAAGCAGGGCAAGCAGCCAAAGTCCAGGGGACAGCTGAGCTCAGAGTACCTGGGGAAGTACATAAACTAGGTCCAGTAAACATGCATTTAAAAACACAGCAAAACATAATTGTCAGCACTGACACCAACATGATAAAAAAAAAAAAAAAGACAATGTATGGATATGGAAAGTGAGTGATGAGTGAGTGTATTCGTTTCCTAGGGCTGCCATAACAAATAACCACAAACTTGGTGGCTTAAAACAACAGAAATGTATTCTCTCACTCCATGGCTTCTAGGTGCACAAATTCAATCTGTGCCTCCATCGTTTCTTGCTGTGTATCCCTGGCTTCACATGGAGTTTTCCTCTTCTTATAAGGAAACCAGTCATATTGGATTAGGGCCACCCCAATGACCTCATCTTAACTTGATTACATTTGCAAAGACTCTATTCCCAAATAAGGTAACATTCACAGGTACGAAGGGTGCATGATTGAATAATATTGGGGGTGGGGGGAGACATACAATTCAACCCATAATGGTGGGGATAAGACCAACAGGGCTCTAGAAGTGGATTTATTCCTGATTACTTGCTTGATATCTGGCATATCTTTAAATCTCTTGGACTGGGGATTCCACCTCTCTAAAATGAGGTGAGTGGCTCTTAATCTTTTATAGATAGACCCTTCTTCAAAAATGTATATAACTAAATACACACAAATGTTTCAGGGGGGTCCCCAGTCTTCCTAAAGCCCATCCCTGCACCCCTAAGAGCAATCTCTGTCCCAGTTAATCAAGATCTCATCAAACTTTGCCAGTTTATAGTTTTATTATTTATTTCTATGCTTTATTAACATTTTGCTCAAGTTTTATGGGCTATTCCAAGTCCTGTGGCAGGGACAGCTCTCTTTAGACATAAAAAAAGAAAGGAAATGCTTCTTTCCTACTTGCAATACTATCCATGCCAGGAGTTTCAAGGGATGAATGATGTTGGATATTTTTTGAGGAGTCAGAGTACCTTTGCTGCTGTCAATCTGGGGTAAAGTTTCATGAAAACAGAAGAGCAGTCAGTATCTGCACCCACTCCAGAAGCTCTGGAGTAAATAACCTTTTCAGGAGCTTTGATAGATCTGGACCTTGGGCCTTCCCCTAGACCAGATAATCTCACACATTTTAAGCTACGCTCAGAGCTTAAAGTCTGCAAAGTCTGCGAACCTCTGACACAATGATTATACCTATTTAAAGTACGCATGATGGGTGACCACACATATTTTATGTTTTTTCCAATGTCTTTCCATTGCAATTGCTCTTCATAAAGCAGGAGGACTGTATTTATCTTACTCCCTTAATATGTGGTCCAGCAAAGTGCTCTGATTAGCATTTAGCAAATGCTACCGAGGGCAGAACAATATTGAATCAGCTCCCACACACATTACCTGTAGAAACTGTATGACACATGCATTCTCTTTTACTACTGCATTGCCTACATGTCACATCTCACTCAAAAGACTGTAAGAAACTGGAGTGTGGGGAATCATGTTGGACTCTTGTATATTCCTCAACTTAGAAACCATGTGACACAGAGTAGCTGGGCCAGGAAGAGGGTGAGACAAGAGAAGCATATAAGGCACATAACTTAGGAGGCACTCACTCTTAAGGGCATGAAAGCACCTTGCACAAGAGATATGTAATTTGTTAAATAGTGGCTGAATGAAGGGGAAACAAGGAAAGACGAAGGAAGACAAGCACTGGAAGAAAGAAAAGTGGGAGAGGAAAAAGCAGGCTGCCAGAAGAGGAAGGGAAGAAATCATAGTTAATGGGTCAGAGACACCATTCACTAAATAATCATTTGCTCTTCTACATTTCTCAGCCTCCACTGCAGTTGGCCAGGGTCATGTGACTAGTTCTAGCCAATGGGCTCTGAGTAGAAGGCACATGTGCCATATAAGAGTCAGTGGGTCTTGTCTACCCATCCTTTCTGCTGTCACAGTGATCTTGGAAGCCATGTCAAACACATGGCATAAGTATAAGATGGAGGAGGGTGATTCAGTGCACATCAGACTTTATGTAAGAAATAAACTTTATAGTATAAGCTACTGAGACTGTATGGTTTACTATTAGAATGCCATAGTTTTTCTATCCTGATTAATACAATGACACAGCAAATGTGATGGATGGGGTTATATGGATTTTTTAATGTTATCTTTGATCATAGGAGAAAAACAAAAATGATCCAGAGACTATCCTTTACTTTATTATGATACAAATTATGTAGAGTGACTCAGCCTCCCTGGCCTCTTCCATTTCAGTTCCATTTTTAGGAAAAATTACACTCACTGCTCCAAGCCAAGTACCTTGAAAACTGCCATTTCACTGAGAAGACCCTAACGACCTATCTAGTCCCAGCTTGCATTAATAACTCTTTGCATTGAAACAACTTTCACAGGAGTCCCTTCTCACAATATATCTGTTCTAATGATTGCATATTGTTTAACTGAGTATAAAACTCACCACGCTTTTACATGCAAAATTGGTCTGAAATTTCAACCCAGTTACCTCTTTATTTAAGCCTTACTCTCTCAGAATATCAGTAAGATCTACAAAGGGAATATCTTTTATTTCTTGTGAGTTTTGGAATTTGACTTGTTCTTGCTATATAATCCTTGAATGTAACCACTTCAGCAGTTAGACATTTAAAGGGCCACCTGAGTAAAGGAAAGAAAACAGACACTAAAACTAAAAAATAAGTTTAACTGCAAAGTATTTTATTTTCATATGTGTTTAATATGTGTGTATACTATGTGTACATGTATGAGATGTGTTAAGTGTAGTGCCAAAAGCAACAGATTAGAAGAAAAAAGACCTAATGCTAGTGAGGCCTCTGCCTATTATTAACTTTGTGATCTCAAGCAAATCACTTAAACTATTTGGTTCTTTTTTTATGTATAAATTTCGATAGAACCAAGCAAGATTGAAACACAAGTTGGAAAGACTATAAATTCTGAATTAACAGGTCTGGGAATGAAACCTACTTTCCCCATTTACTGACTCTGGCTTGGGCTAGTCACTGGCTTCCACAAACCTCAAGTGGATCAGGTATACAGATGGGGATAAAGTCACCCTATACAGTCACTGTGAGATTCAAAAGATAATAATGTAAAAGGGCTTGGCACAGTGCCTGGCTGAGAGTAACTACTAAATAAACGTGTTTCTGTAAGTGCTACACAGATGGGGAGTGTTATTATTACTCACATACATATAAAAAGTTCTAGTTAATATTCCAGGGCAAGTTTATGGCATAACCTGAGGAAGTTTATAAGAAGCTGCGGATTTGACCTCACAATTACATTTTTGATGTTAGAATAGGTCATCTCTAAAGAATGCTAAAGATTTTTTAATGTATTGAATAATGTGCAAGAACTATTACTACATAAATGTCAGTTGCTGATTTTTCATGGGCCTAACTCTAAAACAGACTTGGGATAAACGGTAATATTCAAACAGAACTGAAGCAAACTTTGCTCAAGAGTGGAAGGCTTTTGAGTCTATCACCTCTGCCTTTGGGGTCTGATTCTGATTAGCCATATGAACTGATGATCTGATTAGTTATGTGAACTTGGACATATTATTTTAATCTTCATGAGTCGGTTTTCTCCTATGCAAATGTGGAAGTTAATAGTATCCACTTTGCTGATATTGTTTGGGGAATATCTTTAAGAAAAAATGTAAAGGACTTAGTGGAGGGTAGACCCAACACAATCAATACTGGCCAAGAGGCATAGAAGTTATTATCATAGTAGTGTGGGGTTAAGATGGCACACTCTGGAACCAAGCTAATCGGGTGCTCAATCCTGACAGATTGCTTAAGTTTTCTTTGTATCTGCGCCTTGATCTAAAAATTAGGGATCGTAATAGTATCTGCTTCATAGGCTTCTCCTGATAATTAAATGAGCTAATACACATAAAATGTTGAGAATCGTAACTGATTTATGGCCAGTAAGCAAAAAGTGGGCTATTATGATCATTAGAACAGGTTAAAAATCACTTAAAAAAAAAAAAAAGAGCTTTTGATGACATCCCTCCAAAAGATAAAAACAAACAAAAGCTTTTGCTTCTGATTCTTATTGGAAAATGAAGAAAAGTTCAAGGAAAGCAGGAAGAAATTGGGAGGAGGAGGTAAGAGGCTCAGCTGGAAAGCCTCTGTGGATGTTTCATTTGTGAGAGTTAGGCTACAGATGGGATAAAGCTGGTATTCATGGTGGCAACTGGCAACATTAGGTCAGTGAAACACCCCAAAGCTCTGTTGGCCACTGCCCAGAGCTGAAGGGAGCAGTTCTTGGCAACTGTGATAAAAATGCTTTGTCATCTGTCATCTTTGTCACAAATGTTATCTTTGGTACTACTGCTATACAACACCATTCCTGTAGCATATTGTTCATTCATTTTTCCTACAGATGTTCATTTAGTGCTTTCCTGCTGTGTGCAAAACACTACCTAAGCTCTAGCAATGCAGCAGAGAACACAATGCTGCAATCTTATACTCATGGGACTTATAGTCTAGGGAGGAAATGGACATTATAAAAAGATACTCACACAAGGAAATACAGAACTGCAAATTATGAAAATGTCTATGAAGGAAGGTGATAGGACTGGTACAGTGTAGTAAGAGCATAGCTTTGGACACTGGGTTCAAATCCTGGCCCTTCCACTTACAAATGGTGTGACTTCGGGCCAAAAACTTAACCACTCTGTGCCTTAGAAATTCTTCTGAAAATGGAAATAATGAATTAATTTACTTCACAGGGTGATTGAGAAAATCAAATAACACCTGTAAGTAAAGGAATTAGACTCTAGAACATAGCAAATGCTTAGTAAATGTTAGTTATTATTTTAATCACAGGAGTTTCATGGAAAGGCTCTTTCTTCACTTTGTTAAACAATATATCCAGAGGGCAAATAATACACACACACACACACACACACACAAACACACACACACAATATACACGTAACATTAAGATCATCAGTCGATTGCTCTTCTAATCTAAGATGTGTTTGGCATGATATACAAAATATAATGGCTTGACCAAATTTTCACTCTCTAACTGGATGTCGTATATACATGGATTCTAGTTTCTAGGGAAGAAAAGGACCTAGCAATGTCATTGCCTTTATTTGACCGTCTTCAGGCAGGCAGCTTCCCAGCTGCCCTGGCAGTGAGGATCCACCCATTTCTGAAAAGCCTCCTGGGAACCGGACATTTTAATCTCCATTGGCAGATAACAAATACATGGCATTGGAAATTTCATACCCAGATGAAGGTTGATGCTTAATCCAAAGTGATTTATGGCTTGAGTCACATGGTTATTATTGACAATTCGTTGATTAGATCTTTGGCATTTTCCCCAGCCATAGCTCTTTCCTTAGTTTACATAAAATAAGATCAGAAAAAAGTAAGACACTGAGATAATTTAGGGGAAAGTGAGAAAAAAAGGAGAAAGAGAGCAAGAGGGAGAAAGAGGGAAATAAAGGAAATTTATAAAGTCAAATTGAATGCATTTGAATTTTTTGTCTTTTTCTAGTTCTTGGTGTAACTGCCAAAAAAAATATTTAGGGGTACCTATAGGAATGCTTGAATCGAAAACTTAGGATAGATTTACAGTAGAATGAATAAAATTCAGCACATTTTTAAGTGTTTCAGACATTTTAAGTGCCAGTTTGAAAAAAAAAAGGTTTGGCTTTTGTATTTTGCAATATCATTAATGAGTTTTTAAAAGTATTAAGTGTTCTTTCTTTTCTAATTGAATTAGATTGCTCTTCAGGGGCCTCTGCAAATAGCTTAGTATGTTCACAGAGGATACCATGCCTCTGATTCTATTAAGTACAAACAGATTTTTTTAACCTATGAAACAATGGAGAGTCAAAACTAACGAGTTGGCTGATCTTGCTCTGGGACAGTAGGTATCCGAGCTGTTCTTTTCTCTTCCTCTGTCTGCTCCCACAGTACCTGTTCTCAGTCTCCCTCCCCAACTGCCTCAGCAGATACAGCACAACATACTGGTGATTAATCCAGCCACTGTCACAGAATCTACACAATCACAGTAACTTTACCACTAAAGTCACCAGAACATTGTATGGAAACTAATGAAATGGTTCAGTCCTCTCCCAGAGGATCCACATCGGCAGCCAAATTAAAATAACAAAAACGTATTGGTAAGTACAACTGCATGTATTTCATTCATACTTTTGAATTCTATGAGGATATAAATATATATAGAGAGAGATAAATAAAGTAGAGATAGGTGGAAGTAGAAAGCCAGGGAGATCTCTCTCACACAAATCCTTTAAGAAAATAGTGACCATTAACACTCTCTGGACAGAGATATAATACTCAGCAGACTACATTATGTATTATATACTTGGCCTATTGAGGGGTCAGCAGACTACAGCCTGCTGTCTGTTTCTGTAAGGCCCATGTGACTTAAGACTTTTTTTTTATTTTTAAATGTAAAATGTAAAAACAACTGACTGGCGGTTTGGTAAGAACAATTATTCCATTTTGCTTATTGGCTCATAAAGCCTAAAATATTTACTACCTGTCCCTCTGCAGAAGAAGTTTGGCAACCACTGGCCTACACTTTTTATCACCCATGACACCTGGCCTCTCTCCTTTGTGGCAGTCACTGTACATATGCTCCCCTATTTAATGTCCGTCTATCCCTCTAGATAAATTCCCTGAGGATAGGGACAAGGAGAAGCTCTGTGACTGTTACACAGCTGTGTCCGCAGCACCTAACACACAGAAATCACTCAATAAGGACTTGATTGAAA
This sequence comes from Balaenoptera borealis, assembly GCF_965194805.1. NCBI lineage: Eukaryota > Metazoa > Chordata > Mammalia > Artiodactyla > Balaenopteridae > Balaenoptera > Balaenoptera borealis. The sequence continues at coordinate 36,235,441 of NC_138868.1, forward strand.
ACTTAATAAGTGAATAAACTTTGATGCATATGCAGGACTTTCTCTGGCCCTACTGATTATACATCCTAGTAGCAAAGTAGAAACTGGGGAGGAAAAGAAACCGGCCTAAAATTATACAACTCCACAGTGGAGAAAAGGGAATTTCAATTCAGTGATCCTTATTCCTATTCCAGAGTATTTTCACTACAAGCTTCCCTTGAGCAAAGGAGGAAAGAGCCGATTTTGTCTGATCTGGTTTACACATGTGTCTATGAAGAACAGATAAACCAAACAGAACACGTACTCAGTGGGATAGGGGAAGTCACGCAAACACTGCCAACTATGCATTTTCTCCCCACACTCCACCTTCCACCTGTTTCCCCCACTCAGTGCTTCAACGTTTAGTGCCTCCCTGTGCAAAGGTCAGGAACTGAATTATATGGCAACGCACGGTACCAGTAAGTAGAAAGAGATGGATCTAGGGGAAGTACCTAGTTATGCTAAATACAGGCATACATACATATATACTTACATATGGAAGCAAGCTTAGAAACACATAGTTCACACCATTCTACTTATTTTATTATAAAGAGAGCAAAGGCCAGACCACACTCCTTCACCCTTGCCCAATCACGTCATTGAAACTGCATCTCCAACTTTTTATATTTCTGATTTTCACCACTACAATCACAACAACGATAATGACCACAGTGGTGATGTGTCAGGAACCGTCCAATTTCAATTTAAGCATAACCTCGAAATAATGGAGATAAAGATCAAGAAGGTAGTAAGTGTTAGACCCAGATTTCAAATCTAGATCTTTCTGACTGCAAGTCTGGTCACTGTAACCACTACCTTAAATTAGAACTATCCATTTTGGCTGCTGTTTTGCTCCTTAGTGCTTGTCTTAGTCTTTATGTCCTCATTTCCATTTTTATTGATTTTACACATATTTTGTCTTTTAAAAAGAAGCATGCAGTATGATCTGTCTTAATCTCATTTTACCCAAGAACGACCTTAAATCCATGACACAGAATAGATATGCATGGACTCTAAAATAATTGATAAAAATATTTAACCAGTTTCCAGTGACACCTATTTATTTTATTTATACGACACCTTTTTCTACAAATGATCTGAAGAAAATTAGAACAAAAGACATACAAAATGGTCTTATCACAATACCAAAACTAATCTCAGTAGAATAATAATTTAAAAGAAAATATGAATCTCCAAAATATCCATGAAAGAAACTCTAGGCAGATGCTTGATCTCTAGTTGGAAGCAATTACAAAGAAAACACCAATATATTTAGTTATGTAAAAATTAAAATATAAAGATCATAAGACAGTGAAAAATAATTTAAAGGTAAATGACATAAAAGGAAAATATCAGCTAATATAACAGACAAAGTCAAATTTGGGGATTTTTGAGATGCTTCCTCAAATAAATAAGAAAAACACTAAGTTAAAAAAAAATGGGCAGGACTTCCACTTCTTGCATTAAGTTTAGAGAATATGATTATTCTTTCTACCCTAAACAACTTCACTTGTATAAAATATATGAAACAACCACTTTCAGGAATCGAACAATGAGAAGCCTGGGAGATTATGCCTCATAGAAGGAAAACAAATAAGGCAACCCCTAAGATTGCCTCAATTTTCTGCCTGGATGCACTTTCCAGACAATGGTATAAGGAAAGTCAGCAGGGTACAGCAGTGTTGCTGAGGTTTAGGGACAAAGATTAGAGGCTGAGGAAGCAGAGGTGACTGGAATTTGAGGGTAGAGTACTCAAGAAGAGAAAACCGAGCAGAGAAAGTTTTAAAAGTCTGCATATGGGACCCCTTGAATATTTGAACATAAAGCTGTGTATCCTTGGAGTAATACTGCAAGTAGCCAGGCAAAGAAGAACTAATGGGGCACTATGACCTGAAGCACTTATTGGAGCTTAACAGGGATAGCAAACATTCAAGTTCTGTCCAGTAAAAGTTGAGAGATCTTGCTGAATACCCAGAGCATTAAGTAGAGACCCCAGAAAGAACCAAATTTAGAAATAGTCTATGGGACCCTTTGGATAAAGGCTATATTAGATTCACTCAAACTAAACTTAAAAACATACCTTAACAGGCCATAAGAAAGAATACCAAAGCACTCCCCCAAAGAAACTGATTTTATTTAGAAAAGAATGTGGAAAAGTTCAAGCTTTAGGGCACTCTGAAAAAAAGAGAGATTTTGATGGTAAGCAATTAAGAGGAGGCTGATACCTCCTTATGAGCAACAGGCTAAACCCCAGGTCAACAAGTTTACCAGAGGGAACCAGGTGAAGAGACAGTGAAAAAGAAACTCCCTGTGGTCATAATATACTCCAAAGATCAGCCTCAAAATATTCTCCAGAAAAGGGGTCTGAATTTAATTGAATCATATGGTGGAGCACATTATGTTTCAAAGGATTATCCAATACAGCAGAGCAATCAAGGAGAAATTAGTGGAGCCTGAGAGCTACCACTAGTGTGTTACCAATAGAGGCAGGCAGCTTACAAAAGAGATCAGAGAAAGAGAGAGCCTGATAAAATGACTATCTGCCAGGGTGACCACGAGCATGTTCAAGACTATACTTCTGAAGAGCAAATCAGAGACTTCATACTTCAAGGAAAATTGGATTCACTGAAATTGTACCAACAAATAACAAACAAGCAAACAGCAAAAATATAACTCTTGGAGGTGGGGATCAATATTCAGGGTTGCTAAAATAGACTGTCTAAAATGCCCACTTTTTCACACACACAAAAAAATATGAGCTACTCAAGGAAACAAGAAAGTATGACCCATACACAGAAAAAAAATACTTAAAAAGCAGGCAACAGAAACTGCCTGTGAGAAGCCTCTGGTATTGAACTTAGCAAAGACTCTAAAGCAGCTACACTAAATGTAATCAAAGAACTAAAGGGAGCCATACTTAAAGAGGTAAAGGAAGGTATGATGATAATGTATCATCAAATACAGAATATCAATAAAGGGATAAAAACTTATTTTAAATGAACCAAATGAAAATTCTGGAGTGGAAAACTACAATAACCAAAATAAAAGATTTACTAAATGTTCTCCAAAATTGACTTCAGTTAGCAGAAGAATCAACAAATTTGAAGATAGATCAAAAGATTATTCAGTCCAAAGAAAGAGGAAAAAATGAAGAAAAATAAAGAGTCTCAGAACTGAGGGACACCATTAAGTGCACAACATATGCATAACTGGGATACCAGAAAAAGAAAACAGAGAGAAAGGAACAGAAAAATATTCAAAGAAACAATGTTTAAAACGTCCCATATTAGATGAAAAACATTAATTTACACATTCAAAAACCTCAACAAAATCGAAAGAGGATAAACACAAAGAAATTCAAACCCAGACAGATCACAGTTAAAATGTTGAAAATCTAGGACAGCAGCAAAGGAAAAACGACTCCTCATGCATAAGAGAATCTCAATGCGACTAACAGCGGACATCTCATCAGAAACAATGGAGGTCAGAAAACAGTGAGATGACATATTTAAAGTGCTGAAAGAATAAAGCTGATGAACAAAAATCCTGTTTCTAGGAAAAATATCTCCAAGGAAGATATAGGAATGGCCAACAGGTACATGAAAAGATGCTCAACATCACTAGTCATTAGAGAAATGCAAATCAAAACCACGAGATATCACCTCACACCTGTTAGAATGGCCATCACCAAAAAGATAAGAGATAACAAATGCTGGATTGGATGAGAAGAAAAGAGAACCCTTGTGCACTGCTGGCTGGATTGTAAACTGGTGCACCCACTATGGAAAACTGTATGGTGGTTCCTTAAAAAATTAAAAATAGAACTACCATGTGATCCAGCAATTCTACTTTTAAGAATACATCAAAAGGAAAGAAAAACACTAACTTGAAAAGCTATATTCACCTCTATGTCCCATGCAGCATTGTTACAATAGCCAGGACATAGAAACAACCTAAGTGTCCATCAGTGGATAAATGAATAAAGAAGTTGAGGCATGCATTTATATACATGTACACACATACATACATATATACAAATACACACCCACAGCCATAAAAAAAAGAAAAAGGAAATCCTACCATTTGCAATAACATGTATGGACCTTGAAGGCATTATGCCAAGTGAAATAAATCAGACAGTGAAAGACAAATACGGTATGATCTCACTTATATGTGAAATCTTAAACAAACAAACAAAACAAAGTCATAGAAAAAGAGATCAGATTTGTGGTTACCGGAGAAGGGGCCACGGGAAATCAGAGAAAGGTGGTCAAAAGGTACAAACTTTCAGCGATAAAATAAATACTAGGAATGTAATATGCAACACTATGCCTATAGTTAACACTGCTGTATGATACATTTGAAAATTGTTAAGAATATCCATCCTAAGAGTTCTCATCACCAGGATAATTTTTTTCTTCTTTTCTTTTTATTCTATCTGTATGAGATGATGGATCTTAACTAAACCTTTTGTGGTCATCATTTCACAATACATGTAAATCAAACCATCATGCTGAACACCTTAAACTTATACAGTGATGTCTGTCAATAATTTTTCAATAGACCTGTGAGAAGCCTCAGGTATTGAACTTAACAAAGACTCTAAAGCAGCTACACTAAATGTAATCAAAGAACTTATTTTTTAGATAAGAAAAAAAATCTTTCAGCAATGAGAAAAAGTAAAAACATGCCCAGATAAACAAAACTGAGAAAATTTGTTGCTATCTAGCTCATTTATAAGAACTATTAAAGGAAGTTCTTCAGTTTAAAACAAGTGACCCCAAATGGGATTCTTGTCCATATTTAAAAAGAAAAAACAGTAAAGGTACTTATGCAATTATAACACAGTATAAATGCATATTTCTTCTCCTTTCTTCTCTTGCCTCATTTAAAATGCATTTGTATAAAACAGTGTGCATGCAATTATATTACTGGGCCTATAACATATGTAACTATAATATATTGAACAATAACCACACAAAGAATGTGAGCGGAAGCAAAGCTATGTTGCCAAAAGGAATTCACATTAGATGGCAACTCATATTCACAGGAAAAAAAGAAGAGAACCAAAAATGGCAAATAAGAACACAACAACAAAATTTATAAACCATGTCATTGCTCTACTTTCTTCTCTTAGCTACTTTAAAAGGTATGAAATTATACAAAGAATCACAACAATGCATGGTTGGGTTTTTAACATATATATATATGTAGTATGTGTAACAATAATAGCACAAAAGGAAGAGGAAATAGAGCAATATAGGGGTATTTCTGTATTTCACTGGAATTAAATGAATATAAATCTGACATAGATTCTCGTAAGTTAAAATGCATATGGTAAGCTTTAGATAACCTACTAAAAAAAATAACTCAAAACATCTAGTGAAAAAGTCATTAATTAAAATGCTATACTAAAAAATATTCACTTAATTTTAAAAAAAGCATTAACAAGAAATAGAGTCTTTTAAAAAAGGACACAAGACACACAGAGCACAAAAAGTAAAATGGTAGACATAAATCCAACTATAAAAATAACATTAAATTTGAATAGATTAAACATCCAGTCATAAGACAAAGATTTTCAGTTTTTTTTTTTTTTAAAGCAAGCACACAAACAAAAATAAGCAGATGACAGAGGAATTACATCTTTTAAGTACTAAGAAAAAAAAAGGCTACAATTCTATATCCAGTGAAAATATCCTTCAAAAAGTAGGCAAAATACTTTTCAGGTCAACAAAAGCTGAGAGACTTTACCAGCAAACCTGAACTTTATTAAAGGAAGTTCTTCATGTGGAAGGAAAATAATACCAGATAGAAAATTGATTCTTAAAAAAAGGGGGGGAGGAGGGGAATAAAGATTGCCAGGGATGGTAAATATTAGGGCAAACACAGAAGATATTTTTATTCATTTAAAAATTTTTAAATTAATTGACAATTTAAAACAAAAACAGTAATAATGTATTTCAGGGTTTACAACATGGATAGATATAAAATGTATAAAAATAAGAACACAGATGTTGGAAGGGGATAACTGAAATATACTCCTTTGAAGATTTTAATTTAAACATGAACTAGAATAATAGTATTTGAAGTATGGCTGTGATAAGTTAAAGATGCATGTTACAAACCATAGCACAACCCTTGAAAAAAAAAAAAAAAGATACCACTAATAAGCTCGTAGTAGAGATAAAATGGGATAGTAAAAATTATTCTGCTCATTAAAAAGAAGGCAGGAAATGAGCAAGAGGGGCAAAGAACAGATGGAACAAACAGCAAACCAATAGGAAGATGGTAGATTTAAACCCCAAAAGAGTCCTAGTGTTCATTCCAACTTTACTCATAATAGCCAAAAAAAAACAAACAAACCCAAAACAGTCCAAATGTCCATCAATAGGAGACTGAATAAACAAATTTTGGTATATCCATGCAATTAAGTACTATTCAGCAATAAAATGGGATAAACTATTGATATACCGAACCATGTAGATGAACCCTAAAAAAATTATCCTGAGCTAAAGAAGCTTGTTACTGAAGAGTTATGTACTATGTAGTTCTATTGATATGAAGTTCTAGGGTAGGAAAAACTATTGTGGAAGAAATCAGAACAGTGGTTGCCTCTGGGTGGAGTCAGTAACTAAAAACAGGCACAAAGGAACTTTCTGGGATGATGGGAATGATTTATAGCTTGATAGTGATGGGATTAATCAAGTATAGGCATTTTTCATAGGTTGTTGAAAAGTACACTTAGGACCTGTGTATTTATCTATATGCAAATAATACCTCAATTTTAAAATGTTTTGAAAATAGGTTTAAAAATTTAACATGAGAAAGCATGCAAAAGATCAATACACTAATGGGAAAAAAACTCAACATTATTAGTAATCAAAAGGTTCACTTTAAAACAAATGGAAAAGGGAACCCTCTTACACCATTGGTGGGAATGTAAATTGATACAGTCACTATGGAGAACAGTACGGAGGTTCCTTAAAAAACTAAAACTAGAACTACCATATGACTCAGCAATCCCACTACTGGGCATATACCCAGAGAACACCATAATTCCAAAAGATACATGCTCCCCAATGTTCACTGCAGCACTATTTACAATAGCCAGGACATGGAAGCAACCTAAATGTCCATCAACAGAGGAAAGGATAAAGGAGATGTGGCACATATATACAATGGAATATTACTCAGCCATAAAAAGGAACGAAACTGTGTCATTTGCAGAGACGTGGATGGACCTAGAGACTGTCATACAGAGTGAAGTAAGTCAGAAGGAGAAAAACAAATATATATTAACTCATATATGAGAAATCTAGAAAAATGGTATAGATGATCTTATTTGCAAAGCAGAAATAGAGACACAGACGTAGAGAACAAACGTATGGATACCAAGGGGGAAAGGGGTGGTGGGATGAACTGGGAGATTGGGATTGACATACACACACTAATATGTATAAAGCAGATAACTAATGAGAACCTACTGTACAGCTCAGGGAACTCTACTCAGAGCTCTGTGGTGACCTAAATGGGAAGGAAATCCAAAAAAAGAGGGGTTATATGTATATGTATGGCTGATTCACTTTGCTGTACAGCAGAAACTGACACAGCAGTGTAAAGCAACTATACTCCAATAAAAAATGAAGAAAAAAGAAAAAAAAAAAAACAAATGGGAAGAGGCGGCAAGACAAGCATTCTCACGTGATACTGTGAGAAACTAAATTGTTTTAGCCTTTGTGGAAAGCCTTGGTCTAATTATTCTACTTCCAAGTATCTATTCAAAGGAAATAAATCAGGGATGTAGAGAAAGATTAATGTAAAAAGATATCTTCTGAAGCATTATTTGTAAGTGAGTAACATTGGAAACAACCTAAATGCTTAAGTCTAAGAGGAACAAGTCAGAAAATAGAATTATATATTATTTATGACAAATCGATACACAGAAAGAAAAAAGTAGCCATACTGGAAAGGAATTAATAATAGTATTTTCTCTGAATGATAAAATTATACTTGTATTTGTACTTTTTGTATTTTTCCAGTTTCGCCAAGATTTTTCTCTCTCCAAGAAGGAAAAGAAACTCCTATTTTAAAAGACACACAGAAAAACTAATAAAGAGAAAGTCAGAGTCAGCTTACAATAATAGAATGCAAATATGTTTTTAAAAAAGGAAAAGAAAATATGATTTGGAAATTCTTAGACATGGAAGAAAAGGGAAATATGATACATTATTCTCTACCCGAAAGGAGAAAAAAAATGCATCTCAGGGCTTCCCTGGTGGCGCAGTGGTTGAGAATCTGCCTGCTAATGCAGGGGACACGGGTTCGAGCCCTGGTCTGGGAAGATCCCACATGCCACGGAGCAGCTGAGCCCGTGAGCCACAACTACTGAGCCTGCGCGTCTGGAGCCTGTGCCCCGCAACAGGAAGGGGCCGCGATGGTGAAAGGCCCGCGCACCGCGATGAAGAGCGGTCCCCGCACCGCGATGAAGAGTGGCCCCCACTTGCCGCAACTGGAGAAAGCCCTCGCGCGAACTGAAGACCCAACACAGCCAAAAAATAAATAAATAAATAAATAAAGTAGCTATAAAAAATTAAAAAAAAAAAAGGATCTCAGTGAAGATTAAATGTTTCCAAGACCTACCTCTATAACATCTATCTTCCTCTTTCTTTTCTCAATCTCACCCATTTTCTTCTCCCTCGCACTTGCCTACTACTATTGTCCCTTTTGCTACTTGTGGAATTTAGACAGAATGACCATTGTATTTTCAATGACCTCTCTTCTCCAGCACCTTGGCAAGGAGGTACCAATTGACAGATCACTGGGATTTCTCAGAACATCCAATGAACCAAATATCTCCACTGAATGGTAAGTTGCTTGAGAGCAGACTCTGTATTTCCTTAATCTTTCCACACTGTCTGGAACCTGTTGGTATTTAATAAACATCAATGTGGACTGAAAAACTTTAACCTGTTTCAAGGAAGCTGTCACTAGGTTTTCTCTGGGAAGCAGGTACTTCTAGCAGCAACACGGTATTTGTAGAATATATAGAAAAAAAAAGAGAAGAAAATATAACATCCCATGTAGGAAATCAGCAGCACTACCCTTGAGAATCAAGATTGAATCATTAATTTTTTGAAACACCTAAGATAATCTTCCCTGCAGGGCCCAAAGGGATACAGGAATGGGAGAAAATAAAGTAGAGCCAAATGCTCTCTTGTCTAAATCCCAACTCTGCCATTAATTAGCTAAGTGAATTAGAAAAATCTCTTAAGCTTCTGAGCCTGGGATCCTTATCTGCAAAATGGGGTAATGAATGTCTCATAGGGCTGTGGTGAGGATTAAATAAAATAATGCTAGTAGTTTCCAGCACAGTGACTGCCACATAGGTAGGTAATAATTAATGGCCTAAGTAAAATGCTGATCTTCCCCTTTAGGAAATTAGGATCTAGCAGAATATGTGAACATTTTGCAAGAAATAATCATCCAATGCAGATAGCAGTACAAGAGCAAGTTTTTTTTGAGAAATGGAGAAAGGAGATTATTCTTAGTATGGAGTTAGGGGGTGGACAGTAAATACCTATATGATTCCATATGTTTTCACTCTATCAGACAAGGTTCTGGTTTTCAGACACAGTGGGGAACAGATAGAATCCTTCCCCTTAGTGGAACTTAGATGCTAATGGAAGGTGTCAGATAATCGACATGTAAACAAATAAGAAAATTCCAAGTGATACAAAGGTTTGTAAAATAAAAGAGGCTAATATGGCAGAGAGACTGGAAGCTAGTCCAGTGAGGTGGTCAGAAAAGGCTTTTTTGAGGTGACATGTTAGCTGAGACCTAAATGAAAAGGACAGTCATCTTGGAGCTATTGTCAGAGGTGAAATGAGAGGTATTATCAAAAGTAAATTACCCTGACTGGAGCAGAAAACCCAAGAGAGCTAAATGGCTCACTGAGTTTAAAGCTGTTTCCTAGGTCACCAAAAATTGGGATAAAAATAAAATGGCACCCATGATGAAGAGAAACAGGAGAGAAGACCAGAAATTATGTATTCCAATAGGTTTGGCTAAATGACCACTTCCATCTCTCCTGACATTGTTATTAGCTTCACAAGCAACAAAATAGAGGTGCTGTGAGAAAGAACTTCAGGGAGAGAACAGCCAGTGAGTTTTCAACACATTGTTCTGCCTCATCACGTGATGTGGTCACTGTCTGAGATACCCCCTAGTCTTTAGGGCTCTCAGCCTCAGTTTACAAATCTGTTACGTTACCACAATACTTTCTCCACCAACCGGAAGGGAGACCAACATGATAGAAATAAAGCCACTTCACAAGCTGCAAGTGTTTTATTGCATTGTTGTGTCCTGACAAAATACGGGTGATTATTTTTTCTCTCCAGTTAAGTTCCATGCATTAGAAAATTTTAAAGAGCTCTTTGATGAGTGAGTGAAGCAGTTTTATTCCAGGCTGAATTGGCTGATCACTTCTTCATACAACAATGGTTTGTGCTTTTATCCTAAGGAGACACTTTCAATTCACTTAAGGATAGCAAAGGGTCTAATGCAACACAAAAGCAAAGCAGGAAATTGGGACAGATTGCCTGCCTAGTCAAAGAGGGAGGGACAACCATCCCAGAGGGCAATGGGGCATTTGCTCAGCGGTCTGAGGAATAAATATATATATTTTTTAATCTTCCAAAGCAAGCAGGAGGCAGATGTGGCTTGACCTTGAGAAACTCCCCTTGGCAGACTGATTTCATGAAACCAGGCACAGCTAGAGGGTAATGAAATCAATATGAAATCAGTTTATTGGATCATAGTCAACACTTCTACAAAAATAAAGTAGTACAGAATAGAACAGAATACTATAGTTTATTTAAGAGTATATCACATAAGTAACGGTAACTTTACGAACTTTTTTCCGGTATGTGTATATGCTTGCATCCTAAGTCACAATATAAAATGGATTTCTTACTATTGGCAAGAGTCAAAATTTTTTTAAACCACTGTTGTAGGAGACATCCCTTCCTGAAGAGGACAAATGTCCTCCAACCCTAGGGCATATACCTACTGCACTCACAAACTCAAAATCATAGCATCTGAACTAGAAGGAACCAAGGATACCACCTAAATACATTATTTTACAGATGGCGAAATGAGCTAAAGAAGTAAAATTACTTTCCCAAGATGACAAGGACTTCAAGACATGAACCAAGTTCTCTTTAACTCACAGGCCAGTGATCTTTACATTACACCATATTTAAAGTCATAGTTTAACACTGGAAAGGAATTGTTCAGAGAATCAGAATTGTCCATGCATTTTCCAGTCACTACAAAAGAGGGGAGTTTTTCTAGGAGTAGAGAATCCATCATTTCACGGGATCTTGCCTGCCCACACACCCTCCAGAAAGTGAGTACAGTCTGACTCATTTGGTGTACATCTATTCTTTTCATTGCTCACATCTTCCCCAGAGACTACCTCAAGATGATGCCCCAGGGTTTGGTGTTTAGAAACACTATCATACAAAAGTTAAGAGCTCAGGTGCCACAGTCACACACCCCTGGATTCAAATCCTGCTAGATCATAAACCCCATCAAGGTGGAGCTATATCTTTCTTATGCACTGCCGTTTCCTCAGTATTTTACACCATGTGTGGGACTGGGCCGGTGCCCAATGAAGCTTTGTGGAAAGAAACAAAGGAAAGAAAGGAGCCCTAGGTCTGCCCCTTATTAGTAATGTGACCTGGACAAGTGACTTCACATCACTGAGCCTCAGTTTTCTCATCCGTAAAATGGGAATACTCACACAGTTATTTAGAAGATCATGTGAGAGAATGCAGATCCAGAACCCAGCACATAGCAAACATCAATAAGTGTCTGCCATTATTACTAGCTCCCTCCTATCCTCGATCAGTGGTCTTTGACTTTTAACTCAGTACAACCCCCTTTTGTAAAAGATAACATATACATAAGAGATGAAAAGCAAAACTCTGGAGTGCTGCTGGTTGGCCTCCCTCTTGCCTCCAGCAATGGCCCCTGAATCACCTCTGAGGAATCCCAGAGTTGATGAGAATTTTGCATGAAAATCACTCCCCGGGACCATGACCTGGCAGGTCTCTGGCAGAATTACTGCTGAAGCCGATATGGATTGCTGAGGCTGGAGAGGAAATGAAGCCCAATAATGAGCACCTGTCAGAGCCACATAATTAAAAATCCCCCTGGAGACAGCCTCCCATGGCTCATACACAGCACTGATGATGCATTCTCAGAGGCAGGGGATTTCTGAGTCATTAAAAAAAAACAAAACAACAACAACAAAAAAATGCCACATCCTGTAAAAGAAGACAATGGATGAAGGAAGAGCTCTCTGACAAACCCTAGAACTTGTAGAAACTAATGTCAGAGTCATGAGCCATTCTCCTAAATTTCTGGAATTTATGGATTGCCCTGCAACTAACAGCTTCCTCCAGGCACACATTTGCATATGGAAATGGGCAATGCTTTTTATTCATTCTCATTTCTTTCTTAATGTTAAATTAACTGAGCCAATAAACCGCAGGAAGTATTACTTGAAATCTGCCTTCAATCACTCTTAACATAAAATATTTAAGTGTGCATGGAGAGCATATTTCAGGGGTCTTGCCCTGGAGAACAGCATAGAAAGGGAAGTCAGAATTCTGTGTCAGGTAAGGAAAGCTTTGATGCCGCTCTCCAGCTGGCAATGGGACCAAATGGAAGCGACGTGGGAGCTTTCCACTCTGCTGGGAAGCATCAGAGACGCGGAGAGAGCCAGTAAGGGGCCCGGCCCTCCTGGGATAAACTGCAGATTGAGCCACCTGTCAAATGGGAATGAGACCACCTACTTTTCAGGGACACTGTGAGGACAAGATAATGTATGAGAAAGTACATAAGTTCCTCACCAGCACAGCATCAGATTCACACCAAGTATTTTCAGTGTTTATTCTGATACTTCAACACTATCTCAGTGAAGCTGTGAGTGCCTCTCAGACTATCATCACCTCAGGGTGATGTCAGGGCACAATACTGGCTTTTCAATGTTTTAATGAAGAATGAGGGCTTCCAGCTCTTTCCCTGCTCTCTGGAGCAGTTTGCTGAGCAGTTTAGCATTGGATTTCCAGAGGATAAATAAAAATAATTATTACAATTATTATAAATAATGCCAATGACGTAGACTCATATTCAAATAGATTTGCTTTAAACAGGACTGCAAGGCGGTGCTGTGAGTAAGAACATGACTGTTGTCAGTAGGAGGGGAAAGGGGAGGCCATCCCACCGAGGCTTGGTGGTGGGGCTCTGGCGAGAGCAGAGGTATCTGCAGTGATTCAGGAGATGTGAAGCCCATTGAAACCTGGTCAGCATCTTCTGGGGGCCTTGAGGTGTATCCCTGGCCCCTGTAGCACCTCCCTCCCATCAGACTTCATACTCTTGGATTCTATTTTCTCTGTTTCCTGCTGAATTTCATAAACTCACTCAAAAATAAAGAACAATCTTAAAGGCCTTGGAGGCAAGGACTGGGTCTTAGGAATCTGTAGATCTTTAGCACAGTGTTTGGCATAAACCAAGCAGTCAACAGGCATTTATTAAATGGCCAGTATATGCCAAGCATGTGTTAGCTGCTGGGTGTACAAAAGAAGGAGAAAAATAAAAATAAAAAACACCATCCCAGCTCTCATGGGGTTTGCAGTCGAAGGCTGTTCATAAGGCTGGCAAATTTAACAGTTGTTTGTGCTTTGATGAGTTGAAACTTCCAAATCACTACGTCAATTATGTTTAGTAAATACTGCTGAGACCTCACTGTTAACAGAAGATTCAAATTTGAATGAGGTTCTACTTTAAAGAAGCTTCTAATCTAATAAATCGTATTAACATGCGTACAAATAATGATGGAAGAAACAAGTAACACGATAATCTAAACTCATTACAAGTATTATCTCATTTATTTTGAAGGACAGCCTTATAAAGTAACCCCACTTTACAGGTGAATAAACTGAGGCACAAAGAAGTTAGCCATTTATCATGGTTAGTCACACTGCTCATAAGAGCTAGAGCCAGGATTTGAACCCACAGTTTGACTCTTATGTATTATGTTTCACATCTCCCAGACTTACCTATTACGTTGCACGTCTACCAGAAACAGAGTATAGTAAGAACACAAGGGGAAGAATAATTCCTCCCGGGAAAATTAACCCATCGATTTTTTCTGCATCTATTTGACAAACATTTATTGAATACCTACTATGTGTTGCATGTCGGGAATGCAAAGATAAACTGGATGCATTCTGCTTTGGAGTTTACACTCTGATGATATTAAAAAGAGAGGTATCATGAGGATAACCTCCTTCCTGGAAGGCGGAGCACTTCCCTGGGGCCTTGAAGGATAGATAAGACATTTGTGGTGTGATAGGGCCATCATGGCCTTGTTTCAAATAAATTGCAAAGGTACTAACTTCAGAAAGACGGATAAGCCCCTGTAAATCATTTTCCAGGAAGAGAAGAGCTACTATGTGCCCTTCAAATTTACAGCTTCTGGGGTGAGCTAACTGTAGCTGCCATCCTAAAGCACTGCCTCCCTGACCCCAAAGAGTAGATGGTGCCTACTGGATTAAGAACATGGATTTCACACTGCCCTATCTCTGGGTGCCAATGTCAGTTTGACCTGATTTATGTTTCCCCTAATTTTATAAGAAACTTTCTCTATAGTACAAGAGAAAGAACACGCTGTGCTATAGAATCCAGTCAAGGTCAGGGAAACAAATGAATATCCTTATAGGCTATAGCGTGGAACAAGAACTTTGAAGTTTTAAGTTGCTCACAATTGACATATGCGCCCATGAATCTTCCAGAATTATTAGTTATCTTCTAGAAATAACAGCTTTCACAGGACAGCCTTTACCTCCTACCCATTAGAAATACATATTTTTAGAACTTAAGCAACATACAGAATTTCTGTTTTGAGATATGGGGACTTTTTATTTTATTTAACTTGCATGGTTAGAGAATAACTCATGCTAGAATTTTAAGGATGCTTAAAATCAAATAATCTAAACTTTTGGTTTCATAGCCTATTAAGTGCATGACCAGAGAGCTAAAGTGACTTGCCCAGGGTGAGACCCCTTGTTAAAGTCACCCAACCCACAAGCATTTAGTTAAAATAAACCTGTGTTCCAAAAATCAAGGGCTTTACTTGTCAACATCTGTTTTTGCGAACGTTTCCTCTGCCTGAAATTCATTTCTTTCCCTGTACTGCTTACTTCCCATAGCCAAATTTACCTATATGTTATCAAATGCCCCAAGGAAATGTCTAATCCCCTGAGGGAAATGTGAAATATCTTCCTAGACTGCCAGCAGACTGCTTTCTACTAGCAGGCTTAGCATGGATACTACACAGAGAGAGAGACAAAATATCTAAGGCAGAAACTCCCACAAATATTTGATGGTAGTGTGAGTTAAACCTCTCTGGCAAGAAAAAGCATTTTGGTGTATATATCAAAAGCCACAGACTCGTTTATAAACTTTGAGTCAATAGTCCCACTTTGATGAATATGTCCTACAGAAAAAAATTTAAAGCAATGAAACAACAACACAGCTTTATGTATCAATATGATCATGACCACATTATTTATAAAAATACACCCAAACAACAGTTCTTTACTCCAGTAAGAGAATACTTAAGTAAAGTTTAATTTATACAATCAATGGAATATTATGTGTACTACAATTATGCCTGGAAGGAGTTTGGGCAGTAGCATTTAGTAGCTAAGAACATGAATACTGGTTCCAACCTCAGCTTTACCACTTACTAGCTGTGTGATACTGGGCAAGTTTTCATAATCACTGTATAAGTGTAAATTATTATGATTATTATCATAAGTATCATTATTTACACTAACCTAGGAAATGAAATGTTTATGCTAGATGGAATATATTAACAGGAACAAAGCATGATTTAAGCAAATAATAATGTTTATGTTATGATCACAATCATAACGACATAAAGTAAGCAACCATCATATCAAGATAATAATTTATGTGTCCCCACCCCAGGCTCTAGGCTTATGAAATGTTTTCGTTATCACCTAAGGGCCCCCCCTTTTCCTTCCCCCTTCCCTAGCTCTACCTGCAGGAGGAAGTAATTCCCACAACCAGAACCTCCAAGCAGTAGAAGTGGACACCCAGGCATCTGTCTCTGCTGTCCAGTGAGGACCAGCCGCCTGTACTTTTCCTGAAAAAGATCCAGCATTATGCCACTCACCAGTATCCTGAGACTCTACCCAGATCACATCTAACCATCTTTCATGGGAGTAACTCCATTCAGTGATCAAGGAAACTCTTTAGTCCCCAGGACTACATAGGGGAGCTCTGGATATCTTAGGGGTGCAGTAGGCATGGGTACACCTGACCTCGCTGAGACTCGGTGAAATCAGCTTGGATTTCTCACCACCAAGACAGGGAAGAAGTAGACCCTGTCACCCCTCCATGTTATGGACTGGACCTCCACCATAACTGTGACACTAAATACAGAAGAAAGATGAGAAGGAAATATATCAACATGTAAACAATGATAATCTCTAAATAGTGATATTATGCTATGAGTGATTTTTCTCCTTCCTTTTATTCTTCAATGTTTCCAAAGATTATTTCACTGGTCACACTTTAATCTTCAATAATGGAGAAAAAATAACCTTTTTAAATGTGTGGAAAAAAATGGATCTCCTCAACTGTTTGCAAGAATTTTAGGTAGTATGATGTCAAATAAAAGTCATAATTTGACATTTTTTTTCATGCTAGAAATTTTCCAAAAGAAGTCTCCTGGGTATCAGCAGGATTTAAAAATCAGGGACTTAACTGTGGGAACAGAGAGGATTAGAGATATGGATGACACAAAAAGAAGAGAAAGCTGGCATATTGAGGATATTACTAAAAGCCAACATATTTTTGAAAAACTCATGTTCAGAAACCATTCCAAATATGTACTAAGAAACACTAAACCCTTTAAAATGAGAAGCAAACTTAATACGTCCATATGGTAAGAGTGTAAGATAATTGTTGAAAGGTCATTGTATTATTTGCAACTTAACATTTCTTTTTAAACCTCTCTATAGACCAAAAAAACAAAAACAAAAATAAGCAAACAAAAGAAAAACAGAGTGACTCCTTTAACTGGCTCAAAAGTTTGAAAGATTTGCAATATGTTTACAGGCAGAAAACAAGCAAAACCACCACCCAATATATTTGGGTAAAATGCTGTTTATTATATCCAACTTTGAAAGTGACTAACTCTGTGGACAAACAATGAAAAGATTCTAAATATTCTCCAAAAAAAGTGGCAATCATTTAGAAAGAATGTTCTAGACCTTTGCAAATCTCTAAGATTCATAAATATTTTTAACAACATATTTGAGATCACCTAATGCAGCGACATCTGAGAAATGTCAGGGATCTCCATCAGACCCTTTACAAGCATGAAATTAAGTAGAGTCACACAGAGAGACAGAGCCTGGCTTATTTGCTATTTTCAGTCCTTCACCCAGTTCTGTCCATTCTCCGACCTGAACACTTACTATATCTGTACACTCCTCTCCACCATCACTGCCTCTATAGTGGTCCAAGCTACCACTGTGTCTTGCCTGGATCATTAAGCAAGATCATGGGGCTAAGAGCATGAATTCTGCTTCCAATCTCAGCCTCACCACTTACTAGTTGTGTGACATCGGGCAATTCCTATTTCAATAAAGAATAAAATGTTTCTCTTATTCCTTCCTGCCTCTTACACCTGTCATACTTGCACTGCATGCAAGTGTTTACAGTTGAGGCCATTTCACATACTGATTAAGAGCCCTCGTGCTACATCTACTGTACCCTTCTTCTGAGCCACCCATCCAGCAGCCAGTAATCCTTCCACATATAAATAGAAAATGTCCCCTCCCTTTCTTAACCACTTTAGTGGCTTCCCACTGCTTTACGGATTTAGGCTGACTTTTAAACTTACAAGGTTCCCATCCCCTCCTCTAGTTTCATCCACCATCACTTCCCCTGCTTTCTGTGCTCTAATCATGCTGAGTCTTCTTTCATTTCCTCAAACTTTGGCTTCAAGAGAGCAGGGACCTTTCTCTCTCTCTCTCTCTCTCTCTCTCTGCATCTCTGCCATGGATACAAAGCACCTGGGTTTGCTCATTTCATTTCAGCACCCTGTGAAGTGCCTGGAAAGCGCTGCTATTAATAGTAACATCTCACCTTTACTGACGCCTTACTGTGCCTCAGACACGGTCTTCGAGTGCTTTATTTATATGATCTCACCACAACTCTACGGCATCAGTGCTATTACCGTCCGCATTTCACAGATGAGGATAAAGGTTGACAAAACCAAGGAAGCTGCTCAAGGTTGCAGAGCTGGTGACAGTGGGAACTGGGGAAAGAGGACTCTGGAGTGTGAGCTCTCCCCAGAGATGCTCCATCCACATTTGTTGAATGAGAAATTGAATAACCGTCTGTTTCCAGAGTGCCTAATGACTTGACTCTCAAACGTAAAAGATCCAATTCAGTGTATCAGCAAAACTGAGAAGTATGTCACGTTAATAGTCCTTGGGGTTGCTTGGAAATTGCCAAAGTCAAAAAGTTAAAGCCATGAAAATAGGACTTTTATTAGAGGAGATCTAAGGTCATCTTCCTCAGAGAAGACAAGGTCACATTTATTCCGAGTTTTTCTACCTTTTTCACTTAAGTTGTTGCCTCTTAGAAGGAGGAATCATGCCTCATTCACATCCATCAGTCCTGAATGACAGGTGACACTGGGCCTGTCCCATGGTCAGTGCTCAGAGACAGGCAGTCAGATTGTCTGGTTTCATTACCAGGGAAGATTTTAAGAATCTGAATTTTAAAAAGGAAACTGAAAAACCTAGCAGGGTCTTGAGAACTGACTGTCAGATAACCCTACTGGAAAAAAATCACATGGGTGCAGGTGCATGAATGGTTTCAAGCTCACTCATCGTAGAGAAGGGGAGGCTGTGGAGGGAGGCTCCAAATATAGACGGCTTCTTATAAGGAGGAAGGACATCCTATGATCTCCATCTCCACTCAGAGGTGAGAAAGAGGAGATGGCTTAATTAATTGCTGGGTTTTAAAAAACTGCAGTGCCAGACCTCATATTTTGATAAACCATAAAATGTTTCCCTTATCCATCCCTGGCTTTTGTAGGTACCCATAATTGCACTGCACATGAAAGGGTATAGAGCTGAGACAATTCTGTGTACTGGGTGAAAAGCATGGGCTTGCACCTTGCTCAGACATAATCTGCTTTCTTACCTTTGCCACTCCAAGAAGAATTTACAATAATCTTCTAAGCTTCTGTGTCATAATCTGTAAAAAATGGAATTCTCATAGAAATGAGAAGGAAATGTGACAAAGTATGAGCCCAGTGTCTGGCATATAATTAGGGCTTGATTAATGGCAGCTGCTATTATTTTCATCATCAGTATTATCATTTAATTATTTTTCTGGGGGAGTAAGTATATTTGAGGGGATATGTGTTAACATCAAGCTGCACAAAATCGTCCTTCCAAAAAGAAAGAGAGAAAAAAGCTACCATATAAAAGAAAACATCTTTTCTAAAAGAGCCATCTCACATTGGAACAGTGCACTGCTAGGTAGAAGCTAAGAATATGGACTGTCCAATCAGACTGCCTGGTTCAGTCTAAGCTCTAACCTGTATTAGCTGTGTGGATAGAACAAGTTACTTAATCTTCCTGCATCTTAGTTCATCCATCTATAAAACAGGGTAATAATGGTACTCACTCTTGGCTGTGAGAATTAAACAAGACAATATGTAAAGCACCTACCACAAAGTAGGTGTTCAGTAAATGCTGTTATTTCCCTAGGGATAAGAAGAGGTTATTCAACCTCTTTTTATGCAAAATTTTGGGATTAACCAATCATGCAGGACATGCTCAGAATGCTTTGGGAACAGCTCCAGTTCTTGCACTAAAAGGTAATCTAGGTACTTATATCCACGATCTATTTTAGAGATTTTTAAAACAGAATCCTGGCTACACAGGGACATGTTATTAATATTTGTATAGAACAAGATAAAGAATATATATCTGATTTTATGCTAACACGCCACACAAAGCAGTTGCTAAAATGCATATGCCCTCAAAGCCCCAAACAGACATACACAAATACAGAGAAAAACATGGGGAAAAGAATGTGCATATTTTCCCAGGCATGGAAAATACACACTTTTGTAAAAAGGTAATTAAAACCTGCCTATCAATACAGGCTAACAGGGGACTTCCCTGGTGGTCCAGTGGTTAAGACTCCACGCTTCCAGTGCAAGGGTCATGGGTTCCATCCCTGGTCAGGGAACTAAGATACCACATGCTGTGCAATGTGACCAAAAAAAAAAAAAAAAAAAAAAAATACGGGCTAACAAAATAGACTTCTTAAAGAAATATATTTCCCATGGATTTGTGCTGCCTCTGTGCTCCAATATAATTTTATAACATTTAGTTTACAAAAATTGACTAAGGAGATATTTAGTATATTGCTCTGCAATGCAACATTTAATTTTATAGCATGGATAATGCATTTCTTTTTACAAATGTATCAGTTTCTTGACAGCATCAATAAGCTGCTTCAGTCATTAAACACTATGTGAGAAACAAGTACAGCTACAGATTTCCTTACTGAAACACACAGATTAGTTTTCAGCTCATAAAGCCACTACACGGGTTACTTGCTTGGTGTCTGCAGTCCGTGCACTGAAGTTGGAAAGGAAAGCTCAGCCAACTTGAATGACAGACTGTACACACATTACACCTTTGGATGGATTCTCAGCACCCATCAGATACAGAAGAAAATGGCTAAGATGCACTCGGTGCTCTGCAGGCTCTAGCCCTGTCACCTCACCAGCATCCTCCTCTTCCACTCCAGAATTCCAAGTCCTTCCTGCCTCTGAACGTGCACGCAGGCTGTAACATCATTGCCTACGGGCTGCAACATCATTGTCTGCTTGGCCGCCACCCCTGCAAACCACCATCCTATGTTAAATTCCTATAATATAACATCAACCCTACTGGATTAAAAAAAAAAAAAAGGAACATCAGCTAATTCCTATACCTGCTTCCTGGTTCAACTGACGACTACTTCCCCAGAAACCAGGGGCCTTTGTTGACCCAGAAACTAGGTCAATTTACAGTCACACACTCTCGCGATAGCCTGTATTATTTTTACAGCATGTATCACAACCGTCATTAACTAATTCTTTGAATTGATCTATGTCTTCCCACAAGATTATAAAGACCCAAGAGGACAGGCACCGTGTTTGTTTTTGCTTTGCTTTGGATCCATTGCTTATGCTAATGCCTGACACATAGTAGCCACTCGGTGACTATTTGCTGAGTTAAGTTTCTGTTCTTCTTGACACAACACTGAATGTCAAGGTGTTATTGTCATTATCAGCCTGTTTGGACACGAATTCACAGTGAGAGTGAACACTAATATTATTACAATAAGTGTAAAAGAAAGTGCACATACTTAAGGCCAGATAGATCTGGTTTCAAGTATGAGCTCTGCTACTTACTAGTTTTATATAACTTGAACAAGTAAATAGTTCCTCTGAACCTCACTTCTTTCATGTATTAAATGAGATTTAATACTAGTTT
This sequence comes from Balaenoptera borealis, assembly GCF_965194805.1. Taxonomy (NCBI): domain Eukaryota; kingdom Metazoa; phylum Chordata; class Mammalia; order Artiodactyla; family Balaenopteridae; genus Balaenoptera; species Balaenoptera borealis. The sequence continues at coordinate 36,257,139 of NC_138868.1, forward strand.
TCTCACACAGCTTTTGTAAAGTTTAAAAAATGAATATAATGCACTTATCACAGCCCCTTACACATTACAAACATTAAGTAGAAATGTCTTTATTAAGATTAAGAAATTGTAGCTCCTATCCCTATCCTGTCTAATATAAAGCTCCATCATTAAGATCATAAACATTGGAATAATGACTGGAATGAAGAGCAGTTGGTTCTTTATCATGAATGATTAAAAATAACTTACATTTTCTAAAAGTTCCCATTTTACTCATACAATTAAGAAAGGCTAAAGAGGAACTCTTCTTTTTTTTTAATTTATTATTTATTTATTATTTATTTTTGGCTGTGTTGGGTCTTCGTTTCTGTGCGACGGCTTTCTCTAGTTGCGGCAAGCGGGGGCCGCTCTTCATCGTGGCGCGCGGGCCTCTCACTGTCGCGGCCTCTCTTGTTGCGGAGCACAGGCTCCAGACACGCAGGCTCAGTAGTTGTGGCTCACGGGCCCAGTTGCTCCGCGCCATGTGGGATCTTCCCAGACCAGGGCTCGAACCCGTGTCCCCTGCATTGGCAGGCAGATTCTCAACCACTGCGCCACCAGGGAAGCCCGAGGAACTCTTCTTGACAAAATATTTGTTTTTAAATCAGTTCTTATCTTGTCACTGAGGAAGAGTGGGAGTAATGAAGAGCCGGAAGGGGAAACATTTTAAAAATCATTGTATGAAATGAAAAAAAAGTGTTACATTCAGAAAATATGTATTTAAACTATTCTTTAGGCTTTAAGGGACAGTATAGGGTGAGGAAGAGAGCTTTGGAGTTTGAGCTGTAATCAAAGAGAAGTTATACCAATTGCTGGCTATGTGACCTTGAGAATGTTACCTTACGTTTCTGAATTAATAAAACAAGGATAATTATGATAAATTACACTTGCTCCAAAGAGCAGATGTAAAACTGAAATAAAAGTATACATATGTTACGTGTTTAACATAGTGTGTGGCGCATAGTAAATTTTCTGAAAAATGGGGGCTCCTTGGGCTTGTCTGAAGGTTAAGTCTACCTAGGAACTTTGCTTTCTTCAAGGCATTTTAGAGCCTCATTGCTCAACAATACTCTTCCTTTTGATGAAATTCCTATAATGTGGTCTCAACCCCATGGGATGATCAAAAGAAACATGTTTGACATACAGCACCTAAGCAGTTCAAAGAGGAAATTAAACCATTCACTGTGTGTATAATTAGAAATAATGTCAGCAGCTTATGATTTTATCAAAAGATAATGTCATAAGAAAATGGTTTCCCACTGCTAAATAAAACTTGAAAGTAAAGTTGAAGAAGTGGTAGTATGTTGGGGAGGACGGAGAGAAAAGGAAAACAGAATTTTATAGAAATGAAATAAAAAATAATCTCTTGACGCTCTCTTCTTTCTAGAAGACAATAATCTTGGAAATGGAATCACATGCTCTATGGTGAGAGAATAAGACACTTATTGATTATTCCTTATAGAGATATTTGATGCCGTTCCATCACGTTTCAATACCTATATACACTTCAGGCATATTTCTTCAAAATCTGACAAAGAAATACAGGGTCTTACAGGTCACATTTCCCCTGCATGATCTCCTAGAAGCCCTCACAGAGGGAGAGTTTAGGGAGGCTTAATTTGCCCTCATTCTCAGCAGCTTTCTTCCTTCATGTCTTAGCTCAGCACCTCAATTTTCGAGTCAGGTTGGCTTCCTTTTACACAATGTTGATGCTACATCCACCAATATTGTTATCTTTGATAACTCCATACCGTGATACATTATAGCCTCCTTTACATGCAGACTCTCCTTTAAGCTTTACAACCACCTCAGGAGGTATTTACTGTTTTATCCCCATTTTATAGATGAAGACACTGAGACTCTGAGCAGTTGAATAACTTTCTCAAAGTCCCTCAGCGGTAAGTGACAAGGCCAAGGTTCCAACCTAGAGCTGTCTGATTCTACACAGCCCATGGTCTTTCCTACATGAGTTTAGTAATGCTAAGCACTTGGTTTCACACAAGCTTTTTGTTTAGTTTGGTTACTACCCGTGACCAAGAGCTCTGAATCCTTCTGAGTCAAAATAAGAATAGAGAACCATACTCACTTAATAACTTTAAGAAATTAATTCTGAATGCTAGTTTTACTTGCTTCTGTCACTGACCAATTAAAAATTGATCTTGGGTTCAACTTGACCATTTGAGCTGCAGGCTGCTGAATTGTGGTTCAATCTGCTAGTTTAAAGCAGTGGTTCAGAAGAACCTCTCTTCTGAAAAAACATAAAAAAGCTTTTGGCTTAGAATTAAAGCTAGGGAAATGCATCACCACATTTTATCATGGTATAGATCACAGAGTGAATGCTTCTGTCCTGGGCTGGCTTTTGAGGGATGTGGTTAGATTTCTGCCTCATTGCTGTAGATAGATGTTCAGAATAGACTGCCTAGAAAGGAATCATGTCTGCCTGAGTTCAAAACAATTACATATTCACCATGAGCCACTGTTCTTTACGTGTGTGTGTGTGTGTGTGTGTGTGTGTGTGTGTATCTGTAAATATGTATGTGTGCTTGGGAATGGGTACAAAATAATTTTGTAAAAGGAAAAAGGAACTGTCCTTTTAATTATTTTTTCCTGTTATCTGAATTTGCTTTTATCTCATTAAAAAACACACACACACATGCATGTATGTATTAGGGGCTAGCTGCAAATGGAGTAAATGGAGTATTTCCATCCATAACAGATCAGGTATAAATCTATTAAAGCTTCATGGATACTAACATCTTTTAAATTTTAATTAGCCAAAGAGAAGTCAGTGTTCACAACCATGACACCTTTCGGGAGAAAATTGTATCCCCTGATGTAGAGTCACTAAGGGCCATTCAAGCAGAGCAATAATGCAGCAATAATGCAGTCAGAGTGTTCATTTTTAGAGCAAATATCCAAAGAAACATATAAATAAATTGCATAACTGAAAAGGAAATAATGAGAAAAGACACACTGTCAACATCCTAATTCTTCATAGAACAAACCTATAGTGAAAGAATCTAATTTCCATTCATGGCATAAAATAAAATTTAAAAAACTCAGACCCCTTTTATGCCTGATGACTTTGGCTTCTATTGTCCCTAAATGTTATTACATCTCAGAGTCACAACGGTAAAGTTGAAAGATACCACTGCTAATAAAAAAAAAAAACTTCCACAGAATCAGATGGGAAAAAAAATATTCCCCTCTTTCACCTGAAGTATAAATAACCTTGCAGTCATAATTTCATACACTTTCTTATAATCTCCTTATCTCTGATTCTGGCATGAATCCAATTGCAGAGTACAACCTATGATAAATGAGAGAATGAGCTTTCTCATTTATTAAATGAAGTCAATGAGAGTTTCATCTGGCAAAGCATCACTGAAAGGAGAGAATCGAGGATGTTAATTTCAAGGAGAAGATTGCCTTCAGAACATCCAACTCAAAAGAAGATAAAAAGGTTGATATTCTGCAATTAGTGCAGAAGCTCCTAGTGCACAAACAGAAGTTTCCTGAACTTCCCGTCATCACCATTATTATACTTTGGAAAGAATCAGAAAGGAGATGCTTGCGAACTCATGAGCAAGTCGAACTAGTCGATGCAGTTTATGCTCAGATTTTCAGCTCTACTTCCTAACATGATTTATTGGGTGCACCTTTATTCCACCAGATGTATCACTAAATTGATCCACTTGTATGGATGAAATGACCCATCACATCAGGAGATTGACCAGCTGCTCCAATGAGTTGATTAATTGTTTCAGTTATATTGACAATTTGGCTTGACCCAAAGACTTGGCCTTTGCAGATTCAGAATGCTGAGTGTCATATCCAAATGAAAAACACTAGGCTCCAATAGATAAAAGGTGCAAGGACATGGGCAGGCATTTCAGAGAAAAGGAAACAACTGGCTAATCAACATAATTTCAGCCTCATTAGTAATTTAAAAAAAAAAACATTAACAAGTACCAGTTTTCACTAGCCAAATTAGCAGACAGAATTGATGCAAAATAATTCATATCCCTTGACCCACTAATTCCACTGTGAGTATGGTCTCGTCGGAAAACAATCAATATGGAAAAATGTGCACTAAGATATTCACTGCAGTGTTAGTTACGATTATGAGAATTTGGAAACTGAAATGTCCAAAAGTGTGTGAAAGGTTAAGATGATTGTAAATGCTCAAAATAGAAAAACATGCAGCTATTTTCTTAAAATGATGCTTATGAAATGTTTATAAGAAATGTAATATATACATAAAATCTATATTGCCTTAGACTATGCAGTGGATACAGTTTGATAGCCTCTGTTCACCACATGGCTTTGTAGCATGACACTTTTTCTCTGCTATTTATCATATTCTCTTCATATCTCTTGGAAACGTCCTTTTGATAAACACATTGCTGCATTTTACTTGCTAGAATGGCAATAATGATTAATTTGAATGCATTTATGCTTGTCATCCAACAGGCATCAAATGATTCTCTAAGTACCCCTAGAATCTATGTGCTTCTCAAGTCTTTTGCAGTGTAACGATCCTTTAAATAGCAGATTTTTACTGCTAAATTAAATTTCAAATTCAATAACCATAAATAAGGAATAACACATCTTCATCTGCACATTTTTCACACTGAGCTCAGAGTAAAACATCATTTCTTATTTTCTTGATGCCTCCTGTCATTCCCAAGGAAAGATTGACCATACATTCAGAGAAGAAAGTTAAATGTTACTTCAAAATACAATTAAGCCTCAAGGTTTGTCTCTTAGAACAAATGATTGCACCCTGGGAATTTTGGTGGCTTAGTAAATCTTGGTGATCAAAGTGGCTTTCTATTACCTAACAAATAAAATTTGGACTCTCTTGTGTAGCACTGAAGACCTTCTCCACTGTGCTTCCTATACATGGGTCCATCTTCTTCCCGTATTGCTTCCTCACATAAATGAAATGTCTTAAAAGACCAAGATATCCAATGTTTTACTGTCCTTTCTTACACCATATTCTTTGTCCTGGAATGCCTCTTCCTATCTTCCACCGCCACATTCCTAAGAGGAATGACTATAAATTTATTGGGGGCCTCCTATGTGCTGGGAACTTTTGGAGGCACTTGGGATACACCTTGAAGCAAAGCAGACAAAGATCCCTGCCCTCACTGGAGTCTGCATCCCTGAATAGGAGAGACAGACGATAAACAATGGAGAATAATTAAGCAGAGGATACAGAATATAGAATATTAGAAGGTGAAAATGCTAAGTAAAAAACAAAGAAACACAGTAGGATAAGGGAGATTAAGAGTGCAGAAGAGGGGGGCTTCCCTTGTGGCACAGTGGTTGAGAGTCTGCCTGCCAATGCAGGGGACACGGGTTCGAGCCCTGGTCTGGGAAGATCCCACATGCCGCGGAGCAACTGGGCCCGTGAGCCACAATTACTGAGCCTGAGCGTCTGGAGCCTCTGCTCCGCAACAAGAGAGGCCGCGAGAGTGAGAGGCCCGCGCACCGCGATGAAGAGTGGCCCCCACTCGCCGCAACTGGAGAAAGCCCTCACACAGAAACGAAGACCCAACACAGCCAAAAATAAAAATAATAAATAAATAATAAATTAAAAATTTAAAAAAAAAAAAAGAGTGCAGAAGAGGGCTTCCCTGGTGGCGCAGTGGTTGAGAATCTGCCTGCCAATGCAGGGGACACGGGTTCGGGCCCTGGTCTGGGAAGATCCCACATGCAGCAGAGTGTCTGGACCGGTGAGCCACCATTACTGAGCCTGCGTGTCTGGAGCCTGTGCTCCGCAACAAGAGAGGCCGCGATAGTGAAGAGGCCCGCGCACCGCGATGAAGAGTGGCCCCCGCTTGCCACAACTAGAGAAAGCCCTCGCACAGAAATGAAGACCCAACACAGCCATAAATAATAAATAAATAAATAAATTTTTAAAAAAAAGAGTGCAGAAGATACAATGTAGGCTGTAAATTAGCATAAAAATATGGGCTGCAAATGTCTGTGCTTTAGAGAAGAGAGTTACATTTTATTTTTCAAGGAAAAGAAGTTGATTTATCTGAGATCACATGGTTAATTAGTTCAGCCCAAAGGACTAGAACTCAGGTCTCCTGAAGGCCATTCCAATGTTCCTCCCCATTAGAAGCTCTTGCTACATCTGTGTTACGTATGGGGTAAAAAGAATGGGTTTGGGAATCAAAAGGTCCAAGGTTCAAGGCCTGTCTCTTGGACAAGTTACTTAACTCTTTTCCCTAAAACTTTTCTACCTAGAAAATGAAGATAATTACAGTACCTACATCACAGACATGCACGAAGGCAAGAGGAAATGATACACAGAAGACATTTTGATGGTGCCTGAAATATTGTAAGCACGTGTTAAATGCTACTGTAACTTTTTGTTTGTTTTTAAATCTCATTAGAATACCAAACTCCTATACCATAACAGTGAACAGCAGATGCCAGCTTAGATATTAACATTAAATGAGCATCTACTATATGTAAAAGTTTATACTGCTTAGAGATCTGTCATACATGTGATGAGTAAATTAGAAGCTTTCATGGCAGTGGCTTTTTTATGTTGTTTTTTATAGGAAGCTGACTGCTAGAAGGTTTCAGAGATCAAACAAAGCTGGGGGTCATGGTAGCAGATGCAGTTCTCCTTCTAAAAATAGTGGACTTGGACATTAGTTCATCTTTGACAAAAACTGACGTTTCACAGTGCCCTCTAATTTTCTGGAAGAATAAATGCTTCAATTTCTTCCACGATATAAAAAATAATACCAACCTGGAAAAAGGTATATTTTTATAAGAAGAACGTCTTTCTGAAATTTATCCAGGCCTCCAATAAGAGCAATTTGAAATATATCTTAAGGTATATTTCTATCCACAAACACACATCTGTATTTTTTAGGTACTCATCTGATAGCATCATACATGTTTTCTTCTAGACTCTAATCACCTTGAGAAAAGAGCCAGTTTTTCTTTACTCACAATTCCTAGCACACTGTTCCTAGCTTCACTCATAGTAGGAACAATAACTATTATGGAACAATAAATGTCTGGTCAACACATGGGTCCATACATATCTGGTGCCTTGGCTTATCCTTAGTTGCTGAGAAGAGTCCTGATATATCACAAAAGAAGAAATAGTTTCCATATATTTCTGTATAAAGGCAGAAGCTAGAATAACAATGTCATTGTTATTGGTGGATCCTAATGAAACCATCTCTCATGTAGAATCTCCCTTTCACTTCTATTCTATTCTATTGTATTGTATTCTATTATATTGTATTGTATTGTATTGTATTCTACTGTATTTTTTGGCTGCGTCATACCATACGGCATGTGGGATCTTAGCTCCCCGACCAGGGATCGAACCCGTATCCCATGCATTGGAAGCGTGGAGTCTTAACCACTGGACCGCCAGGGAAGTCCCTCTCTTTTCACTTTAATTTTGGGCTTGGCGGTATGACTTGCTCTGAGGTAATGACCTCAATGAGTGTCATAGAAGCAGAGCTTGATAAGCGCTTACACATTGGGGCTGGCTTGTCTTTCTGCATTGCTCCCTTTTGGAGTGCATCCATCATGCAGTAAGAAAGTCTGTCTAGCCTAACGATGGCTGAGATGTCACATGGAGGAGAACAGAGATGCCTCAGCCAACTAGCATCAACTGCCAGCCATGAGGATGAGATTATCTTGGACGTTCCCTGCCCTGGATGAGCCACCATCTGATGGTAGCCTCACGCATAATCCCAGCTAACAACACACTGAGCAGAAGAACCGCTCACTGAGCCCAGCCAACCCCAAGTTCACAAGAAAGAATAAACCATTGTTGTTTTAAGCCACAGCACTCCAGGTTGTTTGATGTGCAGTAACAGATAACTGAAACATCAAGGAAAAGATCACATACTTAAGAGTCAGACAAGCATGGGTCCTAGACTCCCTCTGCCACCTACCAGTTTTGAGACCTCTTGGCTCACTGCAGAACCTATTACAATTTAGTTTCTTCATCTATAGAGTGGATAAAGACACCAACCTCACAGAATTTCTGTGAACATGAAATGAAATATTGCCACACCTAGCAAGCACCCACAAGATAGTTAGCTGTCATTGTGGGCATTGCTGAGGTAATAGAAATAATGTGGATTTAATTTCTTTTTTAAAAAATTTTTCTTTTATTTTTTATTGGAGTATAGTTGATTTATAATGTTATGGTAGTTTCAGGTATACAGCAAAGTGAATCAGCTATACATACATATATATCCACTCTTTTTTAGATTCTTTTTCCATATCCATATAGGCCATTACAGAGTATATTATGGACTTAATTTCTTGGTAGTGTTATTGATGCAAATCTCATTTGGTAGTTCAACGTGAGCTATTATTGTATCACTTTTCCTCACTTTCTCCTTAGCGTCTGTCAGATCCAGACCTTAAGAAAAGTGTTAGGAAAGTAAATGGAAAAGACTCTATTTCAGACAAGCCTCCTAACCACTTTTCCTGACCACCTGGTCTCCACTCTCATTCCCCCACCACAATCTCTCATCCACCCAGCAGCCAAAGTGACCTGTCCAAATTCTTAAACCATTTCCCATCACTCTCCAACTTTAAACCTACCTATGGTCTAGCACTGGTACCTGAATGAATCCCAAAGCCCTTCATCTGAGCCAGAATCCTAGCTGACCATCACCACATCCCTCTCTCATTGCCTGGCCCTCCTCTTTCCTTTCCGCAATGTCCTCTCCAGTGAAACCAGTCGTCCTGCTTCTTCAAATGCCCGGAGCTCTCCCTGACTCAGTGCTTTCCCTTCCCTGTTCCTGCTACTTGCACCAGATAGATGTTCACATGTCTCTCAGGCATCGTTCAGAGATCAGCTCAGATACCACCTCAGAAAAGCCTTCCCTGATTAGCTCAAGCAACCCACATCCTCAGTCCTTCAACCACCAGTTGCTCTCAGTTACAGTACCCTTGTTTTGTTTTGTTTTCTTTCTTCCTCCCTTAGAACTTGACATAATTTTCATTATTTGTGTTTGCAGGCTCACTGCCTAATTTCCCTTCTGGCAAATGAAAGTCCTATGATATCAGGGTCATATTACATGACGTGGAAATTATGTGAAGTTTAAATTACAGTATCCATAAGTAAAGTCTTATTAGAACACAGTCACATTTATTGTCTGTGGCTCCCGTTGCTTCAAAATGACAGCATTGAATACTTGTAACAGAGACCACATAGCCCACAAAACCTACAATATTTACTATCACACACACACACACACACACACACACACACACACACACACACAGAGCTGACCCTGGCCTAGAGCAGTGTATGACTTATTACAGGCGGCCAATCTGTATAAATCCGAGGGACCTTTTAAAAGGAAAAAAATACCCAACAGTGAAATCTTCCAGGACCCTGGCACAGGCAACATCTGACTAGGAATACTTTTCCCCATGAAAAGCCAGTTAAGTACAAGTTTCTGCCTAGGCCCTCAGAAGTCTTCCAGGTTCTTTATTCTTCTCTGAATGCATTGTGTTTCCATAAGGAGCAGAATTCCACGTCTGCGTTCTCATCAAGGGTTCTAACTGATCCACAAACAGAGAAAAGCTAAATGAACAACACTGAAGATGTTTGGAAAAATTAAACACAGATTTCTTAATAAACCCGAAAATAGCTTAATAAAGCTGAAAATAGGCTCCTGGAATCCCAAGGCATGTTTATTTCTGTTTAAATAGATGACTTCGCATAGACTGTTATCAGCTCAGCAGGGATCCTGAGAGAAGTACTTTCCTCCTCCTGTGCATTTTAAGCTCTTTTCCAATGAAATTCAGCTGGATTCTATAAAAAGCATCTGTCAATCTGGAGAAAAACAATAACCATGGCCAAGTAATGCTAATACCCTCAGCTGCCCATTTCTGGAGTGCTCTAAACAGACAGGAAATAGGCTCACTGGAGAAGATCAAGAGTTTGACAATCTTTTTTGTAGAAAGGTGGCTTTTTGGAAAAAGAAGATGAAAATATCAGGTGGAAGAGTGATAAGGTTATTCTCACTGGAAATGCTGTTGTGGTGGTTTGTTTATTTACCTGAACCAGAGGAGTGTGGTGAATGTTCGAGCCATGGGCATGCCTTTTGCTACCATGACAGAGAACAGGTATGTGCAACTACCTACAGACCCCAGGCAGAGCCTAGCCTATGGGCAGCTTCTCAGGGCCGATGGGGGAGTAGATGATGCCACTGCCATTAGAATGAAAGATGATTGAGGAGGGCAACAGATACAATGTCAAACGAAATGCAAGGCCATTTCCAGAAGGAGTGAGAAATCAAAATGGTATCAGAGCAGGGAGTTCACTCTGGAGCTGATCACCAAGGAAGAAAAGATGACATGTTTCTAGAGATCAAGTTCACTATCAAGGAGGCATTTGAGAGAGATGAAGGAAACAAGAAGGGTGCTGGGAAGAACAAAATGACGAACCGTGCTCACAGAGATACTGACAGAGAAAAACATGAAAAAGAACAGAAAGCCTTTGAAGAGCAGCTGTTGGGCTGAGAAGGAGCTTAAGAAAAATAATGAATCTTCCTAATCACAAGAATTAGAGTCAACTACGATGAGGGGTCTAGTCAGGTTCATTAATCAATGTGAAGAGTTCATTCCAAAAAAATCACTTCACAGAAAAATCAGATGCTCCCCTTAAACCTTGAAAATCTTACCTTTTAGATAAACATCATTAGGGCAAGGCTTTGTAGGTAAAATGAGTTTAACAGTAATTACATGCAAAATAAGAAAGGAAGGGAGTTCAGAGTAAAAGCTGTGAGTATCAGGTAATGGGCAGATAAGTGGCTTGTGATGGTAATAAGAGCTCTCCCAGGCAGGGTCCTCCCCTTCTGTCTCCTACTTCTCCTTTCTTTTTCTTTCTCGCTCTCTCTCTCTCCCTCTCTCCCTCATAGAAGCACAACTTACTCTGGGAAGATTTCTGATTTCTCCTCTTCTGTGCTCTCATGGCGCCTTGCTTATACCTCTATTACAATACTTATCACACCCCATTTCGTACCTCAGAGATACTGCAGGTTCGGTTCCAGACCACCACAATAAAGCAAAAATTGCAATAAAGCAAGTCACACAAATGTTTTGGTTTCTCAGCGCATATAAAAGTTATGTTTACACCATACTGTAATTTATGAAGTATACCATAGCATTATGTCTAAAAACACAAGGTACATACCTTGATTAAAAACAAATTTATTGCTAAAAAATGCTGACCACCATCTGATCCGTCAGCAAGTCGTAATCTTTTTGCAATCATAACATCAAAGATCACTGATCACAGATCACCATAACAAATATACTAATAAAAATGTTTGAAATATTGCAAGAATTTTAGCAAAATGATACAGAGACACGAAGTGAGCAAATGCCTTTGGAAAAATGGTGTCAACAGACTTGCTTGATGTGGGGTTGCCACTAAACTTCAAGTTGTTAAAAACACAATACAGTGATGCACAATAAAACGAGGTATGACTGTAATTCCTGGATGATTGTTGATTCCCTCAGCCCCGAGGGATCCTCGAGAGAAAGGACATTGATAGGCAAGCTGCACCCTCAGTGGTTTGCACAGCACCCAGCTCAAAGCAAGTATTCAATGGAGGACAAACAACACTGAGGAACAAGTGAATAAGTAAAAGAACAGATGGGTGAAGTTACTGTGCAACAAGTACCTTGCTGCTGGCAAGAATAAAATTGGCATCCAAATAACCTAATTCCATCACAACAGAAATACCTTGAAAAGGATCAATCCCAGAGACTTTTCTTATCATGGAGTAAACACGTTATTTATAAACCAGGCTTTCCAACCTCTTTTTCTGGTATTTGGCATATAGTTGATTTGTGACACCATGCTTTTTCACAGAAATTACATCTTTTATCAAACTGAAAAATCAAACCTAGATGAAGTACCCCAGGTATGGCTCCAGCCACAGCCTTAAATAGTTAAATATTATTTCATTTGAAATTCCTTTGTATTTCTTTCCACAATACTACTAATATATCCAGAAATCTCGACTTCTTCCTTTGCTATTATAGATTTCTGAACAATAACTTCAAAATCTATTTTCTTTTATTTTTCTCATTTCCCATGTTCCATTTAGGAGATAATGTAAATGCCTAAATAGGAAGCAACTCCAAATATAAGGAAAATGATTCCCTTTTTATCAGTGATAAGACCTAAAAAGAAAACAGGAAGAAAAAATATTCTGGGCAAAGTTGAATAACTCTGAGGGACATATTAATTAGATAACTATCTATGCATACTATTTGATTTATGGATTCAGTTATTACACATAGTTGTATTGAATGCATTATTTAATAGGTGATATTAAATAATAGATTAATTTAGAATTATTACTCTTTCCTTTACCATGACATTGAAATAATTTCATTTAATCTCGTCCCATGAATCTTGACCTCCAGGTCTTCCCCAACCCAGAGTCATTTTTCAAGTTCTCTAAAGTTTTCCAAACCTATCATCATCCCATCTGTCTAAGTTGTTTGAGATAAAGCACTTTTTGAATCTGTATTTGATGCTTTCATTGGAAATCTCAAGCAAAGTCAAAAGAATCCAATCGTATAATATTAGGATTTATTTCCCCATTTGTCTAGTAGGTAAATGTATGTGATCTCCAGTGTGACCAAAACCTGAAATTTGTCGTTAAGTGATTTTTAAAAGGCACATATATAATGACACTCAATACTTGCAATTATGACAATATGCTCCCAGGAATAATGACTCATTTTCTGTTGAGGGATTTTTTTTTGCCTCCTTTAAAAATTTATTCTACAGATAATTTCTATAAAAGCCCCAAACTGGCATAGCTAATGTCCTCTCTTCCCTACTCCAAATACTTTGTCATTCAAAATCAAAGAACTGACAGAACACCTGTTACTATAAGAACATTATAAGAATTTGAATTTAAGGGAACTCCTTTTTTCTGAGGGATAAAAAAGGGGGAAAATACCTTGTATTTGAACATAACACAATATTTTCTTTCTCCCTTGTGGCAACAACCATTCATTTACATCTATTTGGCATGAACTAAATTTGGCATTAGCTCTAGCAAACCAGATGCTTAAGCAGATGAAAGCCCAGACTAGTGTCTTTCTCAGTAGACACTGTTTTTACTCAGGCTGTGTTGGTTTTTAAGCATTTGCAAAATTGGTAACAAGATATTCCAATTTTTAAATTGCTTTGTGAAGTTGAGTCATTTTTGTTTTCCATTTTCAATGTGTCTCTTTTCTCTTTTCCTTGCATTTCTTAGAGCAATCGCAAATGCAATATATGTAGCTTCCCACGTCAGCATAAGCAAATTCATTTCGATGTGAAGAAGACTTTACCGCATTGAGTCCCCAGGTTATGCAAGTTGTCAGACAAACTCCAAGAACCAAGTGTACCCCCTCAAAAAATTTCTAGCTCTGTAACAGCTTCCTGCAGATATTTTACATATTCCCAGCTGAGCCCCCAGTAATACTGTCAGTTTCTTGCAACCTCTGTAATGATCCAGAACTGGATAAATTTATTCAAAATTCTCCTCTTTGCAAAATTCAGCATTTCTTTTCCACTTCCTATCATTATTTTATTCTCTTGTTTCAACAGCACATCATTTCTTTTCCATGTTTTGTCTTTTTTTAATCTGCCATTACTACAAAGAAGCAGTTCGACTATTTGATTTACCATGTTCAATATGTGATGCTTGATTCTGGCACTATTCTCCTGATTATCTGGATATTCTGCCTTTCTCATCCTGGGCTATCTAAACAACCAAATATATGGGGAAGCAGTTTAGTAACAGTGGTTAGACACTGGTGCCACTGGCTTGATTTTAATCCTGGCTCCACTATTTACAATCTGATTGACCTTGAGCAAGTCAGTTACCTTTTCTGTGCTTCGGTTTCTTTGTCAATATAATTGGCTCATATGAGGATTAAATGAGTTAATATATGTAAACCATCTAGGACAGTACCTAACACATATTAAGGGTTCAAAAAACATTAGCAATAACTTTTCCTATAGATTACATTAGGAGATAGCTGTGGTATAATGAAAAGAGATCTATTACTGAAACCTAATCCACTTTCATATAAGAGTATGAGAAATTCACCATGTACAAACCCTCATGACTATTTAAACACCTGGGTTCTAGAGCCACAGTGCCAGAACTGGAACTCAGGCTTCACCGCCTGTTAGTTGTGTGACCTTAGACCAATTTTTTAACCTCTACATGCCTAAGTTTTCTCATCTATAAAATTGGGAATACAATAATAATCATCTGAGAATTAAATAAAATTCTCATCTATATGAGAATTAAATAAAATTCTTCATGAAAAGCATGAAGAATTATGCACGGCACATAAAAAAAAATTATTAGCTAAAATCATTATTATCTTCAATCCAATTTGGCATGTATTTAATTAGTACCTACTACACACAATGCACTATGTTGAGTAATACAAGATCCAGAACATGGGCTAAAATATCCCTATCCTCAAGGAGCATATAACTTATTAAGGCTCAAGTCAAGTAGATAAAAAATACAAGACAAAATGTGAAATGAATGAGTTCAAAAGTCCAATAAAAGGGTTTTGTTCATTCAGAGAGGATAAGGGGAGTATATCTGGATGGGGGCAATCAGAAACCTTCTCATAAAGGAAGTACTTTTGGAACCTTGAATAATGGGTAGACTTGTAACAGGCAGAGACTCAACTGGGAAGTTCCTTAATGAGAGGAATTACATTACATAGAAGGAAAAGAAAAGGTTGTACTTAGGTAAATGAAGGTATCTATATTGCCTGGAACATTATATAGGAAAATTGGAACCTCTAAGAGTGGAAAGACAGTGTGAGCTAAAATTATGGAGTGTTTTGAATACATTACAAATTGAGGGAACAGAGTAATGGCAATCTAAACACTGCTTAAAGGAGATTTGTCTGATGCCAATGTTGAAAATGAACTTGAATGAAGGAAAAGAAGGAAAAGGTGAAGAACCCACTTCTCCTTTTGTGTTCCTTAATTGTGATTTAAGTGGCTTACAGTAAAACAAAATATAAGAAAATGAAATTAATAGAGCAAAATACATTAAAATCAAGTAATAGAATGATACAAGAAAATTTCAGAAAGGAAAAAAATGCTGAAGGCTTTTTCCTGTGCCTGCTAGTAGCCAAGGCAATGAGGGAAACTTTCAATTGATTGAATACCTCACATTATCTAGTAGAAGAAGGGCACAAATTCATGGTGAAAAACACAGGTTTTCCTGGTTCTTAGAGGAATCTTCCCTTGTTGACATTTTAAACAGATTCATTGTTTTCCCCAAAATTCAGAGATGTCCCCTACCAAGATTTTGAATACCAGAAAGCTGAAGTAAGAATGTTAAAACATCCTTCTAGAAAACCAAGTCTATGAAGATGGTGGTGAGGAGAGATATTTACAGAGTGATACTGTTTAGCTGTCCAACTTTGTATTGATATTGATAGCAGGATTTAGCTTTAAACAAAGCAGAATAAACTGACAAAGCCTAAGATAAAATTATGTAACAATAGTACAGAAATCTTCACAAGAAACAGAGGCCGCCTGCCAACTACCCGTTTTATGGTCTTGAGGGCTTTAGTGCTTTCTAGAGAGAAGCAATCTTGTAAAGGTTCATAGATTGGGGCCAAACAGGAGAATTTTGCAATAGATTAGTTCTTCCAATCCTCCACTCCTACCTGGGAATTCAGTCCATTCTTTTCTTCCTTCCTTTGACCTTCCTTCCTATCTTCCTTCCATTAATATTTAGAATGAGCATACGCTAAGAGCTTGTCCATGTCCTAGGTGCTGATGCTATAGTGATCAATGACTCAATTGCTCCTGTTGCCAAGGAACACATTGTATAGTAAGGTTGATGGGAAGGAAAGCATGTAATGACAACTGGAGAGAAAAACACTAAGTTGGATACACAGAGGACTCTGGGGGAACTGGGAGTTCCTCCCTTCAATCTCAGCAGGGAATGGAAAGAGCTAGTCAAGGGAGGCTTCCCAAAGGTGGTGACAATTACATCTAGTCCTCTAGATGACAAGGAGATCATCTCCTGAAGGGGAGAAGAAGCAAGACCACATACAAAGGCCTGAACTAGAAAGAATACATGGCTCTTTGACAATGAGCTCTGCTTGCACTCTCTTGTGCCACTTTGTGTTGTTATTGGGATGGGGAGAGGGGGTAGAAATGGTGAACCTGGAGAAGGAAGCAGAGATCAGAATATGGAAGGTCTTTCATGCTGTGCTCAGTTGACTTTCTTTCAAGGCCAAAGGAAAGCTGTTGAATGAGAAGTGTTAGGTGAGGAAGTGACATGATCCTATTTCCCTTTTAGAAAGTTCAGGCTGAGTGCACTGTAGAAATAGATTTAAGGCAGGACACAAGGTAGAGAAGGAACAGAGATTGGGAAGTCACCAAAGATGAGAAAGGCTAATGAGAAAGGAGGCGTAAGTGAGAAAGAAGAGAGATGGCTGGATTCAAGAAATAAAAAGGAGAGAGATAAGGGGACTTGATGAATAAGCAGATATGGTTTGCTACCCTAGTTGAAAGTCAGTTATAAACCCATAATAGAATAATAGGTAAAGTAACTTATCCAGTAAGTTCCAAACACAGTAATGAATTAATATCATTTCCCAGTTCTCCTCAGAACTAGCTTTTAGAATGGTATAAAATGGATACTAATGAAAATAATAATTTATAAATTACACCAAGCACTTTCCATTGGATAGGCACAGTGCTACCAGCTTTATGTGTATTTTCTTGCTCTATTTTCCCAACAACACTATGAGGTAGGTACAGTTATTATCTCATGTTACATATAAGAAATGTTAGGCAGTGTCACCCATATCATTCATTTTTTGGTTGATTCAATAAACATATTACTTATTTTGTATGTACCAGTCATTATGTTAGGGGATACAGAGGACAAGGAAAAAGAATACATGGTATTTGCCCTAGAGATGTTCATAGCTAAGTGGGAATATCAAATACTGATAAATGGAAAATTCCACTATGGTATACTAGGTGCCATCACAGCAGTCTGGCCCAAAAACTATGGGAAGATTTTGGAAACAATCATCTTCAACAGAGAGGGGAAACTTCAGCTCAAATGTACCTAACAGCATAAATTCCCATTGTCAGATAAAAGCCAATAGTTGGGCTACTATCTGCAGTTGGGCTGGTTGTGCGATGAGTAAATTTCCCTAGCCATGAGAGAAAGGCGTACAGAGTGGGGAGAGTGGGTTAAGGTAGTACGGGTTCATGTAGCATTGGAGGTAGGGGGACTTCAAGCCAAAAATCCATCCCTTCTCCACTCATCAAGCCATGCCTCTGGTTCCAGGTCTATATCTGCCCAGAGGAAAGCACCATACAGGTCAGTGGCAGCCATGGCCAATGACATGTTTAGTGTCCAATAAAAGGAATACCATCATTATTTTATAATTGACTTCTCCCTGCTTGTCTTGTTCTTCAAGAAAGACTTCTAGATAGGGTTGAAGGTAGTCATTTCCTCCTCAAATTAAATCCCCTCAAACTAGCATTTGGTTTTCCAAACACTGAGCCCTGACATTGTATATAATGAGGATAGGTGAGATTAAGGTAATATGATAAGACAGAGCCTTTTGGAAACCATAAGGACTTTTTCAGGTCTCAGTCCAATGTCTTTAACTTATGGCCCAAGAACCATGGCAGGATCCAAGGGTTATAGCTGAGACACAGAGGTTTCCAAAATATTATTAAGGATTTACTATTTTTCTCAATCTCCCTTCTATCTGCAAGCTATTCCTGCCGATAAAACTACTATAAATTTTTATAGTCATTGCTTTTATTTCCTACTTGAGTAATAAATATTTCCCAGCACTAATAAAATTATCATTTTTGTTTGTGTTTCTCCCACCTATGACCTTAGAATTACTGTAAATAAAATATATTATAATAAAATGACAGTAAACATTCAAACGAGCTCAGGGTTTTTCATTTTCTTATGTACATTCTCTCTTTGAAAGAGAGATTAAAAGAAAGTAAACCATGGAAGATTGTAAAGCAGTGAGCATGGAGTTTACAGTCCATGGTTCTACTTGTATAGCAAAGAGTCATGGGCCCAGTGCCTGTTAACTGGGTATATAATGTCTAGACTCTTGAGCTTAGAGGCTCAAGGAAGGAATTCAAGAACCCCCTTTCCAGGAGTGCTGCGGTACTCAGAGATGCCCATGTGTGAAAAATTACACTGGCAAAAATTCCTTCCTCACATAAACAAGACCAGGGGAAAACATAGGATATCTAGGAGGGAGTAGAAGCATTCTGAACTAGCTCAGCTTTATGGTACCTTATTTATTATTAAAATGACAATGTATATTTTGTAGGCAAATTTTATTGCACCAATTAACTCATTAACAACCTCTAGAGAGAAGCCAGACTCCTTTGCAGGCTGGTTTGCAGAATTTTAATGACCCAGATAAGAGAAAATCAGTGTGCCAGGTTCTGGAAAAGGCCCAGGACTCTACGAACAACTTTGATTTATTCACTGTATCATCTCATAGAAAAGTGTGAACTGTGGATTAAAATAGAGAAGAATTCCTCAATACATATACGACAAAATAGGTATGGTTAATTTAAACCAGCAATGTTTATGGCATTTATGGCATTCAAATTTAATAGAAAAAAAATCAGACTTGATTCCCTCCCCCTACCTCTTCTGAGTTGGAACAGGAACTAGTTTATTCTAGAGTCCACATTAGCCAAGCTGGCTGGGCTTTCTGACTGGGTAGAGCAACGTAAAGTGTGGGACAGGAAGGAATTTGAAGGCTAGCTCAGCCTCTAAGGCACTGACCGTTTAATTGGCAACACTGATGTCATCTATAACATTTTGAATGACATCCGATGTGGTATCCTGGCCTCCAATGTCTGGTGTTTGGATGTCTTTGTTCTCCATGGATGCCAAGACTGCAATACGAATGGAGGTGGCACAGGAATGGAGCTTGAGGTAATCCAGAATGATACAACTTGCCAGCAGCATGGCAGTAGGGTTGGCCACATTCTTATTGGTTATAGTCTTGCCTGATTGCCTTGAGGGCATTTCAAACACCGCGTATATGTGGCCATAGTTGGCACTAGGCACAAGGCCTGCTCCCCCAACCAACTCTGTGCAGACGTTATTGACAATGTTGCCATAAAGACTGGGCATCACCATGGCATCAAACTGCTGGGGCCAGGATACCAGCTGCATGGTGGTGCTATCCACAATCATGCCCTCAAAAATGAGCTGAGGATAGCAGGATGCCACCTCCCTACAGCACTGGAGGAAGAGACCATCTCCCAGTTTCATGATGTTGGCCTTGTGCACAGCCGTCACTTTCTCGTACCCCATCTGCTGGGCCAGCTGGAAAGCATATTCAGGAACATGCAAAGGCTTGGCCTTAGGAGTGATCTTTAGGCTCTCTATCACTCCTTTCACACTCTCGTGCTTCAGGTTGCTGTATTCACCCTCTGTGCTTTCCCGAACAACTAAGATGTCTTTGTTCTTGGGCCTAGTTTCCACACCTAGTGGACTCTTAAAATGAATGACGTTGGCATAGAGATCTAGAGTACTGTGAAACACACTGTTTTGTGATTTGTGAGATGGTGGTAGGTTGTAGTCAGTTTCAAAGTTGCCCTTCAAGGCCACGTGGTTTTGATGGACTGCCATGATGGCGCTGTGAACTTCTTCCTCTTCACTAGAAGTGGAGGTAATCTGCACCTCCTCAAAGTCCACGGGCACACACACATGTCTGAACACATTCTTGATGTGCAGCATAAGTTCAGGTCCAATGCCATCCCCAGGAATCATAGTCACAGTGTGCCACCCACCATACTTAGCTGCTGGAGGAATGTTGTGTTTAAAAGAGAAGCTCCTCAGTGAGGTCTCATGGCCAAGGAAAATCTCCCAAGAATGGCCTAGAATAGTTGGTGGGAACATGGCCTTCACAGAGCACCTGGCAGCTATCAGCATCTTCAGTGCCATGATCCATAAGTGGAGATTTAATTTATGTAAAAATACGTGCTTTTCCTCTTGGCTTGAACTGGCTTCTTTTGGTGGAATTCTAGATCCAAAATTCTTGCCTCGGTCACAGTTGTCTCTCCTTCCTTCTAATCTATTTTGGACAGACATTCTACTGCAGTGAGAGACAGAGTACTAGTCACAAGGAGATGTGTTATAGAGTAGAAAATACACTTTGGAATTGGACAATTCATTAAGCACATTCAATGTACCCATATGATATACTTAAATATAGACTTCATATTTTATAACACTTTTAGGTTCACAGAAAAACTGAATGGCAGGTATAGAGATTTCCCATACAAATATTTCCTTGCCTCAAAACTACAAATCAGCCCTTTTGTTTATTTATTTTCCCAGAAAGCTAGCTATTAAACAAGTACCAGCACACCATTGTTAATACCTTCTCCCAAGTAATATGTTTCCTTCACTGGGATTAGCACTTCATGTCAGGTCTGTCGGAAATGTAAATCTTTTTCTAATAAGTTCAAACAATTTATTATTCTCCATTAATTGCATTAGGAAACAATCCAAGGGCCTATTTATAACTTCAATTACAGTTGTTTTAATTAATTAAAGCTATTGATGGGATCTGAAATTTGTTTTGGTAACAATTTAGTTCTTGATTACAGAAAACTTTCTATTGATATTATTTATCTTTATTACATTTGTTTTATAGTCCATCAACTCCTACCAATTTTTCTCAGTTATTTAATAATTAAACTTGAAAGTAGTGCCCAAAAAAAGATTTTCTTGCCTCTACAAAGGCAGAGTCTCCCCAGCTATCAAGATCCTACACAGAGTGGTACATTTGTTACAACTGATGAAACTACAGTGACACCTCATTATCACCTAAAATCCATTGTTTAAATTAGGGTTCACTCTTCATGTTGCAAATTCTGAGTTTAGAGAAATGTATGACATATATCATGTAGTAGATTCATATAGAGTAGTTTCATAGCCCTAAAAATCCTCCTTGCTTTGTCTCTTCATCCCTCCCTCTCTGCAACCACTGGTAACCACCTATCTCTTTAGAGTCTCCAGAGTTGTGCATTTCCCAGAATGTTGTATAATTGGAATCATACACTCTGTAGCCTTTTCAGATTGGCTTCTTTGACGTAGTAAAATGCATTAGAGTTTCCTCCATGTTTTTTCATGGCTCTGTAATGCATTTCTTTTTTGCATTGAATAAAATTCCATTGTCTAGATGTACCACAGTTTATCTATTCACCTACTGAAGCACATCTTGGTTGTTCCCAAGTTTTGTGAATGATGAACAAACCTACTATAAACATCCATGTGCGAATTTTGTGTGGACATAAGTTTTCAGCTCATTTGGGTGAATAGCAAGGAGCAGAGTTGCTGAATCGTATGGTAAAAGTATGATCAGTTTTGTCAGAAACTGCTAAGCTGTCTTCCAAAGTGGCTGTACCATTTTGCATTCCCACCAGCAATGAATGAGAATTCCTGCTGTTCCACATCCTTGCCAGCATTGGTGTTGTCAGTGTTCCAGATTTTGGCCATTCTAATAGGTTTGTAGTGGTATCTCATTGTTTTAATTTTCATTTCTCTGATGACATATGATGTGTAACATCTTTTCATACGCTTATTTGCCATCCCATCTGTATATCTTCTTTGATGAGATATCTGTTAAGGTTTTTGTCAATTTTTAAAATCAAGTTATCTGTTTTCTTACTGTTGAGTTTTAAGGGTTCTTTGTACTTTAGATAACAGTTCTTTATCAGATGTGCCTTTTACAAATAATTTCTCCCAATCTGTGGCTTGTCTTCTCATTCTCTTGACAAAGTCTTTTTGCAGAGCAGAAGTTTTTAATTTTAGTGAAGTCTAGTTTATTATTTCTTTCATCAATCCAGTCTGTGGTGTTGTATCTAAAAAGTCACACCATACCCAAGGTCATCTATAACAGATTTTCTCCTAGAAGTTTTGTAGTGTTTCATCGTACATAGAAGTCTATGGTCCATTTTAAGTTAATTTTGGTGAAGTGTTTGAGGCCTGTGTCTAGATTAATTTTTTGCATATGTTGATGTCCAGTTGTTCCAACACCATTTGTTGAAAAGACTCTCTTTATTCCATTGTGCTGCATTTGCTCCTTTGCCAAAGATCAATTAACTATTTACATGGGTCTGTTTCTGGGCTATTATCTTCCATTAGTTTATTCATCTGTTCTTTTGCCAATACCACAGTGTCTTGATTAGTGTAGCTTCACAGTAAGTCTTGAAGTCAAAAACTGTCAGTCCTCCAGCTTTGTTCTTCTCCTTCAATGCTGTGTTGGCTATTCTGGGTCTTTGGCTTCTACATACAAGCTTTGGAATCAGTTTATCAATATCTACAAAATAACTTTCTGGTATTTTGATTACATTTGATCAAATCTTGGAAAGAGTTGATATCTTGGAAACTTAACAATATGAAGTTTTCCCATCCATCAATATGGAATGTCTCTCAATTTATTTAGTACTTCTTTAATTTCATTCATCAGAGTTTCATAGTTTTCCTCATATAGATCTTATATATATGTTGTTAACGTTTATACCTAAGTATTTCATTTGGGGAAATGCTAATGTAAATGATACTGTGTTTTTAATTGAAAACTGGTGTGTAAGAAAGCAACTGACTTTTGTATATTAACCTAGTAACCTGCAATCTTGCTGTAATCACTTATTAGTTCCAGGAGGTTTTTCTGTTGATTCTTTCAGAGTTTCTACATTGATGATATTGTCATCTGATAATGAAGACAGTTTTATTTCTTCCTTTTCAATCTGTATACTTTTTATTTCCTTTTCTTGTCCTATTGTATTCGCTAGAAATTCCAGGGTAATACTGCAAAGGAGTGGTAAAAGGGGACATCCTTGCCTTGTACCTGATCTTACTGGAAAAGCTTTGTGTTTCTCATCATGAAGTATGATGTTAGTTGTAGATTATTTATAGGTATTCTTTATCAAGTTGATGCAGTTTTTCCTCTACTTCTAGTTTACTGAGAGCTTTGTATAATGAATGGGTGTTGAATTTTGTCAAATGTTTTTCTGCTTCTATTGGTAGGATCATGTGATTTTTCTTTTTTAGCCTCTTGAAGTGATGGATTATATTAATTGATTTTTGAATGTTGAAACAGCCCTGCATAACTGGGATAAATATCACTTGATTATACTGTATAAGTCTTTTTATACACTGTTGGATTCAATTTTCTAGTATTTTGTTAAGAAGCTTTATACCTATGTTCATGAGAGATACTGGTCTGTAGTTATCTTTTCTTGTAATGCTTTTGCCTGGTCTTGTTACCAGGGTAATGTTGGTTTCATAGACTAAGTTATAAAGTATTCCTTTTGCTTGTGTTTTCTGATATATATTATAGGGAACTGGTATAATTTCTTCCTCAAGAGTTTGGTAGAATTCACCAGTGAACACAACTGGGCCTGGGGATTTCCATTTTGGAAGGTTATTAATTGTTGAGTCAATTTTAAAAAATATATATAGGCCTCTTCAGATTGTCTGTTTCTTCGTGTGTGAATTTTGGCAAGGAATTAGTCCATTTCACCTAGATTATCAAATTTGTGAGTGAAAAGTTGTTCATAGTATTCTTTTATTGTCTTTTTAATGCCCATAGGATCTATAGTGATGTCCCTCTTTTCAGATAGTAGTAATTTATGTCCTTTTTTTTTGTTTTGTTAGCTTGACTAGAGGCTTATCAATTTTATTGACGTTTTCAGAGAATCAGCTTTTGGTTTCATTGATTTTTCTCTATTGATTTTTTTTCTTTTCAATTTCATTGATTTCTGCTCAAATTCTTAATATTTCTTTTCCTCTGCTTACTTTGGATTTAATTTGCTCTTCTTTTTCTAGTTTCCAAAGGTGAAAGCTTAGATTATTGATTTTAAATCTTTCCTCCTTTCCATTATATTCATTTATTACTATGTATCTCCCCCTAAGCACTGTTTTCACCACATCCCATGAAGTTTGTTAAGTTGTGTTTTCATTTTCATTTTGTTCAAAATATTTTTAAAATTTCTTTTGCGATTTCTTCTTTGACCCATATGTTATTTAGAAATGTGTTGTTTAATCTCCACATTTAATTGGGGATTTTTTCAGCTATCTTTCTATTACTGGTTTCTAATTTAATTCCATTGTGGTCTGAGTGCAGACATTGTTTATGATTTCAATTTTTTTGGATTTGTTAAGGTGTGTTCTATGGCCCAGAATGTGGTCTGTCTTGGTGAGTGTTCTATGTGAACTTGAGAAGACTGTGTATTCTGCTGTTGTTGGGTAAAGGAATCTACAAATGTCAATTATACTCAGTTTATGATGACATTGTTGAGTTCAACTATGTCTTTACTGATTTTCTGCCTGCTGGAGTTTGTTCCTTTTATTGTTGTTAACTTTTTAAGAAACTGCTAAACACTTTCCCAAATGGTTATACCATTTATATCCCTACCAATGTAAGAGAATTACAGCTTCACATCTTCATCAATACTTGGTATTACTGTACTTCTAATTTTAGCCATTCAAATAGGTTTTGGTGGTAGTAGCTCACTATGTTTTTGATTTGTGTTTCCCTTCTCACTATGATATGGAGTGTCTTTTAATATATTCTCCAAGATCAGAGCTACAAGCATTAATATCTGATATTTCTAGAAATCAACCACTCAACCCTGGAAGGCAGGCAAACTCTTAGATTCCCAAAGCTATACCAGTTACACACTTTAACTGAAAATTAAGCATATCTTTAATTTTAAACCAGCCACAATCCCATTCTCATTTAACTTTCGGGTACCACCACCCCTGATGTAGGTTAGCGGTTGTTTGGGGAGGTCGGTGACTTATTTACGAAGACTTCCAAAGGCTGTCAAAATTCAAGAAGATGAAGACGCAGACTTAATAGTGGCTACCACTATGTAACACTTGCCACATCTAAGGTACTGTGCTGAATATTTTATATACATCATCATAATCCGCCAAGGTGGGCATTATAGTTCCCATTTTACAGATGAAGAAACTGGCTAACACAGACTCTACAAACTCATATATTGTGAAGGAACAGAGAATGGCAACAGGTGAGGTGAATATTTCTAAGGGTCCTAGAGGCCTAGGCCAGTTTCTCAGACTTGATCACCCTAGGATCTCATTGAAATGCAGGCACTAATTCAGTAGTTCTAGAGAGGGAGGGGAGCAGAGTCTTCCTTTTCAAGTTGCTCCCTAGTCATACAGATTCTACTGGCCTCTTATCACACTTTGAGCAGCAAGGGCCTGTATTTACATCCTCACAAGGTCCGGGCAAGTCGGGGCCAGCATGTGATGTGCTTAGAGGCTGCTGGGAATAAAGGAAAGAAGCAGTACTGCTCCTTTCTAAAAATTGACATAAAATGGCTATAGAGTAGGAGCCAGCTGGGTACCTGCTTGTCACTTAATATGGCATGTAATATGGATAACAGCTGTCCACCACCAGTGTCTGAGGCTAGAGCAGATGATGATACTAAGAGAGAATGCTGGCAGAAAAATAACCAGACCCAACTACACAATTTTGTTTCTACCAATGGGCCACCCTTACATACACCCCAATCTTCTTCCTAACCCTGGAAAGGACATACATCTTTTAAAGGTATGGATAAAGAAGGAAGGAAGCCCTGAGACTGGGAGTATAAACTGGATAGTGAATGAAATTTTAATAGCCAGATTGACCTATAAACATCCCCAGACATTAGAAAAAGTTCCTAGCCTCAATGGGACAAAATTATGATATGTATATTACAATATGCAGGTATAAGAACAACAAGAGTGCCATGGTTTCACATATTTGAGTGGTAAGAGTTAAACTAAGTCTATTTTAAGTGTGATGCTAAGACAGTAAATGGGTTTAAGTAAGGGAGAGATATAATACAAGTTGCATTTAAAAAATGATCCTCTGGGAAGCTATTTGCAGAATAAATAATAAGGTGACTATCCTGGTGGCAAGGAGGCCAATTAACAGGCAGTCACTGTGGTTCTCAAAAAGTGATCCCCAAACCAGCAGAATCAGGACCACCCTGAACTGCTAAGAAATGTAATCTCTTGTAACTATCCCTAGACATACTGAACCTGGAAGTCTGTAGTTGGGAACCCAACAATCTGTGTTTTAATGCTTCTGATGCATGCTGAAATTTGAGAACCACTGGGCTATGAAATGGTTTCAACAGGAAATGATGAGCAGTTGTACTAAGAGGAAGGCAGTGAGGAAGGAGAGAAAGACTTTCAGAGATATTTAGGAGATAAACAGGACTAGGCTATTGACCTGGGAGACATGGAATATTATTCTTAATGTTCTTAATGAACTGGGTGACTGATAATATAATCGACGAAAATGATGTACAACACTGAAAAAAGAGCAGTTGGGTTGGGGAAATAGAATAGAAAACGAGTTCAGTTTCAGACATGATGTGTTTGGGGAGCTGTAAGACATCCACATAAAGATGCCTGGTGGGTGGCTTAATAAATAAGTCTGCAGCTCCAGAGAAAGGATTGTGGGTGATGACAGAAATTCAGGAGTCATCAAGTTATGGGAGAGAGTTAACCACACAAAAGTATATGAAATAGCCTCAGGCAGAGGTTTTCAACTTTGCTTCTGCCATGACAGATGATGAATGGCATTCATATGAGACACGTTCCCAGGAGTATACTCAGATTGTAGTGAAAACCAAACACACACACAAACGTATGAACAAAAGTAGTTGGCCAAATAAAGCACAGAATTCCCAAACTGTTTTTATAGGTCCTATTTACAAAAGCATTTTACCTGCAAATGATTAGTAGAGTCATCTATTTACTGATCTCAAACATGACTTCTTTTTGAGGGAAAAAAATATATATGGCTAATCTAATATAAAAGTTACATAAAATTATATTTTAAAGATCAAATTCAGACCCCTACAGTTAATATTTAAAAAGTAAGCATGTACTAACAGAGAAAAATAATTCATATTTTATGGTTAAAAAGTATAGCACATAATATTTATGTTTATTCATGATGTTAATATAAATGGTATTTCTGCACATGTCCTTTGGATAATCACACTACCTTTGATTGGGAAACTGTAACTAGAGCCTCCTTCTCATTTCTGTGCTATGCGGATAAAGATGCATGCTTTCTTCATCTCTCTTCCTTATTCAAAAAGTATCCATGGGTAAAATCAAGGAAACAAATACAAGTATAAATCCACAGTTTACAATTATAATATTTCAGAATTGCTCTAACTATCAATGCCACATCAATAACCACAGTTCCTGGGTATTTTCAGCAAACATAAAATAGGCTATGAATTATGAGCAATTCACTTCCAGCTAACTCCGATTCCACTTTTCCCCACACCAACAAGCCCACACCATTGAAATGCAAATGAACGAATATGACATCCTTATAATGGTAACTTTGAGGTGAGTCTAATTATTTTAAAATGTAAATCATTCACAAGAGCTTGTAACTCAACACTTACGAATAAGTGAGTGGTTTTGACATATGTCATAACTGATTGTGACACTGTCGTGTGTCATATGTCACTAAGGTCAAGAAGTACTAGGCTAGAAAGATGACTGTAGACAAAGCACAGAAAAATTATGAAGACAAAACTGGGGACCATCAGTCTTCGAACCATGACAGGAATAGAGATGAAGTGATCTGGGAGGCAGGAGGAGAACAGAGAGAAAAGGATGTCATAGAAGCCAAGAGAAGTGTAACACTCAAGGAATGAAGGGTCAGCAGTATCAACATCCTTTGAGAGGTTAAGTAAAATTAGAAGAATGATGGGGTCACTGACCACAACCATGAGGCTGTATAGATTAGTGATTGTGAGCACTGACTCCAAAGCCAAACTGTCTGCCACATATAACCTCTGTAACCTTTGTAATTTTCATAACTTCTTTTGGAACTTATATTCTAGTGGGAGTAGACAGCAGAAAATACATGAATGATAGATGGACAAATAAATGGATACAGAGATAGATAAATATATAAACAAGCAAGAAACAAACACTTAAGTGGATCTTTTAATGTCAGAAGAGAGAAATGCTACGTAACAAATATAAAACCTGTTGCCTTCAAGGAGCTTGCATGCTAGGCAGAGTTAAATGGAATGAATGTAGGTAGAATACAAACTGGCAGTGGATGGTAAGTGATTCCTGAGTGACCCAGCTGGGAAGTGGAAATGTACAGGAAGGCTTGACCACGTATACGGGTAGGGATGGTGAGGGAAAGTGTTTCAGTCACATCTGAAAGAAGGGCTAGCCGCAGATAAGTACAGAGGGAAGGAGAGGATTTCTGAGATGGAGGCAAAATTGAAAGGCCTGTAGGGTACACTAAGCATTGCCATTCACCTGAAAGGAAAGGTTTATGTAGGAAAACAGTGGTAGACAAATGGAGAAAGTACACTGGGGTCAGAGGGTGGAGAACCTTGAATGGCAAATCTAAGAAATTTATGAGACCTTGAAGGCAGGAGAGGAACATTCAGGATTTTTGAAATAAAAATAAAAGGTTTTGAAAGATACCCCTTTAAAAAGGAAAACATGCACTTAAAAAAAGAGACAGTAAATTTTCAATGCACAAGACCATTTATATCAAAGCTTTGCCTTAATGAGAGCAGAATTTTAAAATACACACCCACTCCCACCCACCTGCACATACACTTTAGAAAACTCTTAATATCCATTTCATGTTGTCCTATAGAACCAACTGATTATGAACATTGTTTTATCAATACTTTTCTAAAAAGATCAATGCACAGAGACATGATTTGCTCCATTTTCTCTGTTGCACAATTAATGCAATTTCTCACCTGTCATTCCATCGCTATTCAATAACCACAGAAGAGCTGACAGATGCATAGTTCTCACAGAGGACTGTGGAGAGCCAGATTTAAAGTAATCCAGAGATGTCCTCCTTGTCTTCCAAAAGGATATACATATTGTACAATACTGAATTGGCTGTAGAAGCCCTTGTTTGAGGAAGAGCTACACTTATTCTTACACTAAGAAAAGCTTTTCAGATACAGTTTTCATTTAGTAAAGGAAAAACTCCCACCCTGCCAAAAGGATATTGAGGTAGGGGTGGGGAGTCACATTATTCTTTTCTGGGGGGAGGAACAGGTTGGCTTTTGAATGAAACAGTAAAGTTTAGAGTCAAGTCATGAAACTGACGCTTAAGCAGCAACTTTGGCCTTTCTTGAAAAGACAGGTGAAGACTCAAGATTACAGGTTAATTGGAAACAGCTTTTTATCTTCCCTTCTAACTCAACTTTACAGCCACATGAACAACTCTATTAAATACTTTTGCTATTACCTAGGGCATTAACTATGCCACTCAATTCTCTCTGCTGGTCTGGGAGGATTGTTGTCTTCCAAGAACTATTCACGAGTATAATCATTATATTGTTCTTCGAGGGCTCTGTATTTCAGAGGTTTCCCTTTGAACCAGGATCTGGCAAGAGAATCTCTTTGTGTTACTAATGACTGGATGCATGAGTTAACAAAGTTCTCTCTGTTATATCTATCTCAGTTTTTAGTTCAAAACATACACACACACACATTCCACAACTGTTGACACAAGCTCAGGTAACCATACACTATGGGTTTTCTTAAAAATTCCCAATTAGCCTGAAATCATAGTGCCTATAAAGCACACTTCATACTTGTTAAACCAGTGTGACCCAGTGACCCAAGTTTTGCAATCAGGTTATTATAATAACTACAGAATCTGGAAATTAGAGGGGACTTTCTGAAGCCAGCTATTTTAGCCAGCTGGTTTATCTCCTGTCAACATTACAAAGTAGGCGTGATTACACTAATCTAAAAAATCTTCTCTAAAGGATTCCCTCCAGCCTCCCCATCCCTGGCCTGCAAATGTTCTCCCTTCATTCAAGATGGGCAACGGACTCTACTGGGCACCATATCCAAGGCCGTGTGTTTGGTAGCACTTTATCTCCATCTGAAAAATGCAACTAGGAGGTAGGTGTTTCATTTTCATTTTATAAGTAAACATAGTGATATGCCAAGAGGATAAGCAACTCCTATGAAGTTAGCAGAAGATTCAAACTCAAGTCTCTTCCCCCTAAGCTTGTGCTCTTTCCCCTGCATCATGCTGCTTTTTCTCTCTTGTGCTTCTACATGTCTCCATGTGCAACCTTCCGCCTCCCACTCCTATCCCTGAGAAGGGAAGGAAGACTCTCACACAAAAACCAAATCACCATGGTAGACTTTCAGGCATCTAACAGATAAACTGATGATTATGCAAAACTAAAAAGATCCACAAAGAAATTTCCAAGTAAAAATGGTTAAATGCATGTACTTGCATCTGCTCCGTCCTGAAATCCCATTACGTTTCTATTTCAATTTTTATTTTTTGTTTTTAAATTGTAAAACTACAAGGGCAATGAGAATGACAGAGAAGACAAGACAATTTCGGAAACTGGAAAGCAGATGAAGGAGTGATGATTGACTTTTCAGATGTGATAAAGCTGAATCCTAAACACTCAGAGAGAAAAGCCAAGAAACCATTTGTTTTGCAACACAGAACCCCAAAGCCTCAGGAACTGGCAACAACAGATACCCCTGAGAGTGGCAGGTAAAGGTGGGTGGAGAATCTCTTTAAGAAACAAACGCCCAGATCATCTCCCTTATTCTGCTCAGTTACATGATTGCCCCCAGCCACCAACCTAGCAGAAGAAGGAACATTTATGCTCTGCTCTGGGGAACACTATGCACAACTAAATGCAAGTTCCATGCTGAATTGAGGGGAAATAAGTGAAAGTTTATACAGCAAACAGAGTGCTGAAAGGTGGACTTACATTCCCTGGATAAGAGTTTTGAAGAGCAGTTTCTAAGAAAACCAGCCAACTAAAAATAAAATATTTAAAGATATTGACAATCGAGTGTTTCTTAAGAGAATGGACCAGACCATCCTATACTGAATTTCACTGTCAACCATCACATCTCCATTTGCACAGAACTTTCAATTCATGTGTTATTATCCAGATGTTAAGTATGAGTGAAGAGCCAGGTTCAAACATGTGGAAAAGCTTCTGACATAAAAGACAGAAGCCAAAGCAAATCAGTAGACAGAAGCAATGAGGAGGATACAGGGACTCCGTTAAGAGAACACTTCAAATGAATTATCATAAATGTCCTAAGAGAAAAATGACACCGTGTTCCTAAAACAAAAACAATATGCTATTTAAAAGAACATAGAGAAAAAGTGGTCTTGAAGTACAAAAAGGACAGCAATGAAAAGCTCGGTATAAGGGTTGGAAGATAAAGTGGAAGAAATCCTCATCTAAGATATTAGATGAAAATGACAGATAACATGGAAATAGCAAAGCAAATAGGTAAGAAAATTAGAGAACCAGGAAGTCCAGCATCAAGATAACAGGAGAGCCAGAAAAGAAAAAGGAGACCAAAATGTGGGAGTGAGACAGTATGTAACAAGTCACCAAAGAAATAATTCAAGAATATTTACAGACTTAAAAGTTATGAATATCTAGATTGAAAAGGTCCACTGAGTGTCCAACAAAGTGAAGGAAAACTATCCCATATCATCAGGAAATTTAAAGCTGTCAATTACAAAAAACAAAGGCTAAAATGTCAGAAAGACATTGGACTTCTCAAATTCCATACTGGAGCCTAGAAGATAATGTAAGAATGCCTTCAAAATTCTGAGAAAGGAAAATTATTTACAACCTAAAATACAATGTCTTTTCAAATTATCAGTCAAGGATGAAGGTAAAATTATCTACTAGACATGTATCTTTTGCTTACTATATGCCAGACAGTTTCCTAAGCAATTTTTTAAGTATTCATGCATTTAATAATAGTAAGACATTTTTCAGAGAAGGTCTCAAAATTTTTCTCCCATGTACCCTTCCTTAATTCCTATAATTAATGGAGAATGCACTCCATCAAGCCAGAGCAGTAAACCAGGAAAGAATATGCATGGTATATAGGAACAGGGGCTACCACCCCAGGGAGAGGCAAAGGGGATCCCCAGTATCATGATGAAGAGCAATTCCCAGGAGGTGAGCTATGCAGTGAGCCTATAAGTCAGTCTACCTTTGGAGGAGATTTATTCAAGAACATGAAAGTGTTAATGTCTTTGAGGGTATTTATATAACTGGTGAGAGTTTGGGAATAAATTATGATAAATCCACAGTAAACTAAGCAAGAAGATGAATAAACTAAATGATTACTAACAACAGGGGAACCAAGAATTGTGCAAGAAAGGAAACCAAGGATACCTGATAGTAATTCATTTACCAATAGCATGCACATGGTCATGATAACATAAATGCAGAACATTGATCTAACAATAAGATGCATGCTGAGGTGTGCAGAAGAGAGCCAAATCCCCCGTATATGGTGGAAAGTCACTAAAAAATGCCAAAGTTGGAAATATAAAGAAGTAGCAAAGAAATATGCTATTTAGAGATAGGGACAAAAACACCAAAAAAAGAATGTTAAAAGCATTCAAAGTGGTTGCCTCTAGGGATAGGAAATGGGAAAAGTTTTCCAGGGGATAAATCATTTTTATAAAGCCTTCTAGAACCATTTAGCTCTTTAAACTACATGAATGTATAAACTTGATAGAAATACAAATTAATTTTCAATGTGCAGAGATTGTTCCTTTGAGGCAGCAAAGCATAAGGGTTAAAAGTCAACAGACTGCTTGGGTTCTAATCCTGGCTCTTTTACTTATAACTATTTGACCTTGGGAAAACTGCTTCGAAATCTCTCTACCTCAGTTTCCTCTTGTATAAATGAGAATAATATCTTCGTCAAAGAGTTTTGTGAGAAATAAATGCATGCAATTTGAACAGTGCCTAGCTCAATGCATGTCTATGATCATTATTATTAGTGTGAATGCCATATTTGAGGGTGATTTATATCAGTCTAAATAATAAAAGAATAAAACCAAAACATGCCATTTCATTTTATTTTGATTCCAAATTGCACATATTGGTCCAAAAGTATAATGTTGGAAATTCTAAGAACCAACAAACTAACATTCTAAATAGTAATGGTTTATTAAGCAACCCTTTGATAACAATATAGTTGCTTAGTTCGGTCATTTATTATATGTCTATTCGAAAGGGTAGAGAAGGTTCTGTAATATTATATCCACATAAAGAATATTTACAGCACTTAATAGTTTAACATTCCTCCACTTAACAATTTGAGAAACTGATAGAAAATATTAATATGTCTTATAGGGGAAAATGAATTAACTTCCATTTATAATTCTCCTCTTACCAAAAAGAAATGGTTTTAAAATCTGTCTTCATATTTTGTGAGCATGGACTAATTTTTTAATATTTTAGGGCCCATATGAGTTAAAATTCATTCCTCTAAAGTATGACAAGAAAAGGGGAGAGGCTCATCAATAACACTCAAGACAGAATATCATTTGCCCTCATGTAGATGAGGGCTCTATCCGCTGCATATGTATTAGTCTGCTGGCTTAACCAGCTAGAAGACAGACAATTCTCCAGTAACTTAAAATACTTCTCTTCACGGAGCTACAGTTTGGTATGGGATGTCAAAGGATGAGAACATACATGCATAAGTGGTCAGCTGAAGGTGAATGTTCTACATCGTTTTTGTCCCAAACTGCCAGAGGGTATGTTAGAAAATGAAATACACGAGGATGCTCTAAGCTACTAATGAGTCAGGTTTGAATATCCATGGTGCCAGCCACTTCATCCTGGATTCCTCTGGCTGTACAAAGGGACATCTTATGAAGACACTGTTGTGATAGTAAAGCAGCCTCATGGACAGTAATCTGTTTCCTGAGGCAGCCTACAATACTGCTTGTCAAATCTAATTACCAGCAGAACAGAAACCTATCACTTGTCTAGTACCTTGTTAACATGTCCCCAATGAGCTTACATGAAATGAATGCAATAATAGCATAGCCCACTGGAAAAAACCTGGGAGACATTGTCTAGGGTGCGCATCAAGGTCTGGGTGTCAGAAAGAATAGTATGTGATAAAACTAAGTAACTATTTTCAGACAAACATACAATGTGGCAGGTTTGTTCAAATTAAATTCAGTCACAGGTAACAGTGTTACGCTTTCTCATATCTATGGACTACTTGGGTGCTGTTTGATACAAATATTTTGGAAGGTTGTATGTCAGCTCTGAATCTACATAAAGTGTCTGGAGATAAGTGAAGTGTCAGTTTGTGTATCTGAAAATTAATAAAAGCATTTTACTTTCATTCATCTCATCTGGAGAAATCCTAGTTCCTCATTTACAATGTCTAATGCAATCATGGCAGTGTATCGAGAAAAAAAGTTCAACTCACAGTGGTGTAACATTTGTATATTTAATGCTCTGTACACAGACAGCAAGAGGGGGAGAAAATGAGGGAGGGTGGGAGGGAGAAAGGAGGAAACACTGGGAGAAATATTTTAGACTGTGGGTGATTCCTTCTGCCATTCCACTTCACTGGATGAGTATCTGCCATAAAATGAGAGAGTTTGAGATGGGAGATGGGAACCTGTTGTTGTGTGACTCAGTCTCTGTTATTCCTGCATGCCTCTAATAGCATTAGTATTTTACTGAATGTGACTTTAATGTTTAAAGACACAGTATTTATTTTTGGTTGTCTTTAATGTGGCTTCAAATCACATTATCTTCATCTGGTGCTTGACTAATAAACTTCAATCTCTTCTAACTCTTCAGGGAAGAAAATGGTTGTGTTAGACTCACTAAGTTCAACAGCTGCTCTTCCCACCATCTTGGCTATCTCAATAAAGAGCTCATTTTTTTGGCTCACACTGAAAGCCTCAGAATCATCCCTCTTGACCCCTTATTATCTCATACTCACACCCAATCCATCAACAAATCCTTTTGGTTCTGCATTCAAACAATTGCTTCAATCCCACCACTCTGAAGACCTCCAGAGCTACAACTGTAGTCCATCATCATCTCTCACATGAACTACGGAAATATCCTATCTTGTCTTCCTGCTTCCACTTTTGCCTCCTTATAGTCAAAAATCCTCACAGCAGCCAGAGTAATCCTTTACAAAAGATAAATCTAATCATGAAACTACCCTGCTCAGAGAGACTCTACTGATTCCTCTGCATACACGGAATAAAATCCGGTGCATACCTTACCAGGACTTGCAAGTCCCTGGTGATCTGACCTTAGGTCCTCTGAATGCATCTGCTACCATTGTTCTTGAACACTTAACTCCAGCCGCCCAGGTCTACGTGCAGTTCCTTCAGCATCTCCAGCCTCAGGGATTTCACACTAGCTGTTCTCTCTGCCCGCAACAGTCTTCCCAGATACCTGCCTGGCTTACCTCCTCACTAGTTCAAGGCTCTGCTCAGATATCACCCTATCAGAAAGGCTGTTTATTGTTTATATCAGAGAACAGCCTCCCTCCATCCGTCACTCTGTAGCTTCTTATCCTGCTTTATTTTCCTTCTTGGTACATATCACTAACTGAAAACATGTATTTATTTGCTCATTTGTATTGTTTAATTCCCCAGCTGCAGGGACTTAATCTGTTTGGTTCCCTGCTATACCCACGATATCTAGAACAAATCTTGGCACTCAATAAATATCTGTTGACTAA
Organism: Balaenoptera borealis; assembly: GCF_965194805.1. NCBI lineage: Eukaryota > Metazoa > Chordata > Mammalia > Artiodactyla > Balaenopteridae > Balaenoptera > Balaenoptera borealis. The sequence goes on from NC_138868.1 coordinate 36,292,850, forward strand.
ACTGAGGAGCTATGCTGAGCTGTACTTCACAGGAGAGTTAAAGGATTTGATGATAATTTTGATTGTACATAAATTGCATCTCAGAGTTTATTGGCCACATATGACCCCACTCTAACGTGTATGATCAAGACAACTCGATTCAAATTCAACTTAAATTCAAATCCGCTAAGCAGGGTGAACTGCTTCATTGATATCAGCTGGGTTCCCAAGAGCTAGGCCAGCTAAATCCTGGAAAAGAAATCATTTCTGAGAAAACAGAAAAATAATCGTCTTTTAACTACAGTGGTCTAGAGAAACTCCTCCCTGCTGTTTTATTTTTTCTTCTTTCCTCTGTAAAATACCAGTGTGACCATGACACTCTTTTGCTCTATGGAGATTAAAGTCCAAACTCCTTACTGGAGCCTTCAAGATTTCCTGGCTACTGGCCCAGTCTACCCATTGGACCCTTCCTGGAACTCTTTTCATCTTCTGTTTTCAACTAACCTTGTGACCCAGCAGCAACATGTTATACTTTGTTCCCCCAAAATACCATGAACAATTGTTCCTCCATGAATTTGCTCATGCTATTTCTCTACCCCTCATATTCATTTAGCAAACTCCTACCTGTTCCTTGAAATTCAGATAAAAAGAAACCTGTTGGTAAAGACTTCCTTGACCCCATATTACAGAAAGTCACTCCCACTATGCTTTATAATACCTCTGTTAAGACCCAATACACTTGTAAAGTTATCAAAAGATTACCCACACAGATTATAACATCCTTAAGGGCAGAGATGACATTTCATTCATTCTTAAATCTCCAAATACTAACGCAATATTTGGAATATAACAGGTGCTCAATAAATGTTTAAGGCTGTTGGGCTTCCCTGGTGGCACAGTGGTTAAGAATCCGCCTGCCAATGCAGGGGACATGGGTTCGAGCCCTGGTCCGGGAAGATCCCACATGCCGCAGAGCAACAAAGCCCGTGCACCACAACTACTGAGCATGCGCTCTAGAGCCCGTGTTCCGCAACAAGAGAAGCCACCGCAATGAGAAGCCCGTGCACCACAACAAAGAGTAGCCCCCGCTCGCTACAGCTAGAGAAAGCCCGCGCACAGCAACGAAGACCCAACGCAGCCAAAAATAAATAAATAGATAAATAAATTTATTTTTAAAAATGTTTAAGGTTGTTAAATCAATCACCCTTTCCCTGCTTCAACAGGCACAATATAAGGGGTTCTTTGTCCAAGACCAGACTTACTTAAGGTTCAAATTTGTCTTATCTCAGGGACATTCTTTTCTTACTCCCCTGATTGCTGGCCTACTCTGATCTTGTGACTCTACACCTCTGAATTCTCTATTTCCTACGCTTGGATCAAACTTTGGCTTCTCTGAATACTCCCATTAATAACAATTATGGCTACCATTTCCTGAGCTTCTGACTCTGCCAGTGCTTCTCCACTTTTCTCATTTCATCTCTCCACAACCCTTGAGGGAACCAAATGGGTTCACAGAGCGTGAATGTTATGGCTAATGTTATGTGTCAACTTGACTGCACCACGGAGTGCCCAGATATTTGGTCAAACCTTATTCTGGTGTTGCTGTGAAGGTGTGTTTGGATGAGATTAACCTTTAATTCAGAAGATGAGTAAAGCACTTTGACCTCCATAATGAGGATGGACCTCATCCAATCAGGTGAATGCCTGAAGAGAACAAAGGCTGACCCTTCCCCAAGTAAGAGAGAATTATCCTGCCTGACAGCCTTCATACTGAAACACTGGTTCTTCCTGACTGATGGCCTTCAAACTGGTACCTCGGCTTTTCCTGGTTCTACAGCAGCTTCCAATCTTTGGACTCCAACTGGGACACTGGCTCTGAGATTTTGGACATGGCCACCTCCACAACCATATGAGCCAATTCCTTATAATCATCTTTCTAACTATATATGTGTTTATATGTGTGTGTGTACATGTTCCCTATTGATTCTGTTTCTCTGGAGAATGGTGAGGAAGGAACTTTACCAAGACCACATTGCCAACAAGCTACAGAAAAAGAAATTCCACCCAGGTCTGTTTCCAGACCATGATTTAACAAACACCACCCACAGGATATAATAAACAACTTTCACTTTAGCTCTGACTCTAAGGAAAGATTTTTCTTTGCTCCTAGATAAAATCTTGATCAAGTCCCATAACTTTTTTCCTCACTCTTAGATAATGGAAAGTCTTATGAACAATTGTCCAGCACTAGACATTAATCCAAACTCCAGACCGTTTCAACCTCTAATCACTGCTGGGCTCTACTGTGGTTGGGCACTTCCAGTGGGAGAAAGGGACATGGTCCTTTCTCTTTCCCCACCTACATGTTTCCTTCTTCCTTAGGTGGCTAACTAATTATTTTTCCCCTTCCAGGATAAGGTTGGAGAGAAGAAACTAGGAGAAAAGGATGCATCTTAGATGGGAGGTGCAGTTGTCATTTAGAGTAGGGATCTCTGGCGGCAGATATACAGTTAAGGACTCTGTTGTGGGTGCTCCTCTCCTGCCACTACACTGACTTTGACAATGACTCTCTTTCAGGTGGCCACTATAGCTTCAACTCCTGTTCCTATTGCAATCCACACAGAGTCTTGCTGTTCCATTCTTACTTCCTTGCAACATCCTTGGCAAAACTTAAAATGGCTCCAGTGCAGCACAGTGGCCACGAGGAGACACCCAGCCCTCCTCTGAGGGCTATTCAGAGAGCGCTGCTACTTCCCATCACAGCAGAAGCTCCCCTTCACTTCAGCTCCAAAGCAGCTCACCAGGCTGTCTTCCAACACTCCCCAGGTGGGACTCAGGTTCCAGCTCACTGTGTCACCAAACTTCAGAAACCACATATGAGGCTCCCCCAGTAATACAACTGAAGGGCTCCCAGGCTTGGTAAGAGAAACGGTACAGGCACATTTGGACGTGAAGAGGCTTGCAGGACAGATTTGTCCAGAAAAGGTCTCCTCAAAAAATGCTAACTCCACTCCCTTGGACTTTCCACATCCTTGAAGTGGGTGAGGTATACAAGAGTCATGAAACTGGCTCAGAAATATCTACTGAGAAGTGTCCACTTGGTGGCCTGGCATCTCACTTTGAAATTCTACATTAATTGTGTCTTGGAGAACATTCTAACATCTCCTTGTAGTGGACACTGTTGGTCCCTCCCTGTAAGCAGCTCTTTGCAGGAAACTGCCCCCAGCAGGAAGCCCCTTTTCTTGTCACTTTACCAAAGCTATATTGTAAGTAATTTTAAAAACAGGCACCCCCATGCTCTACTCATCTCCAGCCCAAACACACCTTTCAAATCTTTTGATCACACAATACCTTGTCTAACTTGTTGGTTCTTTCCTTAGATAAAAGAAGTAGAAATGAAGAATAAGTGATTAACAGACGATGAGATCTCTTCCGTAGCTTCCCCTTCAGTAATCTCTGGAACAAACTGTGTGAACAAGATAACATCTAGAGGAAGATCACGAGGAGTTGACAAGTCTGCCCACAAGCCTGCACACAGGGGGGTGGCGACGACTCTGACCCCCTATATCTCAATGATTAACTGAGGTTACTTCCCTGTTTCCCTTTAAAAGTTTTCATGGCCAAGCAGAATCTTTGGAGGTTGTTTCTTGGTGAATGTTGAGTCCACCGTCTCCCCAGATTGCTGGCATTATGGTTAAAGGCACCTTTCTTTTCTACCATTTGTGAGTATTGATTTTGTAAGCAGTGCGCAGCAGGACACCCACACATCTCCTTGGACCTTACCATTTCCTCACATACCTGCCCAGGTCCCCCTTCCAGCATCTGCATTGCTGAGCCTGAGGGGAGGCTGGCAATAGACAAATGCTGGGAAATTCATTTTCCTCAGGAGCAGCCAACCACCAACAACTCAGCCCCTGGGGGAGATAACTCTGGGTCAGTTATCCAAAGTTCCCATAAGGATGGAGCTCCTGCTGCCCATAATTGTAACTCACTTCTCAAGTGAAGCACCCAACACTGGCCACCTCCCATTTCCTGTCTGACTCTCTGATTCCCTTACCACTGTTTCCTGTGCTTGCCTCCCAAATAAAATCTAGGAGCTCAGATCCTTTTCTTATAGCCTGCCTCTGGGGAACCCAAACTCAGATACTCTTATACTCTTAATCAATCTACTATACTGCCATTGTTTTGACACCCCGGGTCCTTCCCTCCAAGTTCGCACCCACAGCCTAGAGCAAGAGGCTTCAGGAAAGGGAGTCACTGATGAGAGCAGTCAAACACCTACCACGACTCCAGGCTCCACAGTCTAACAAAGTGAGCACTTTTAGGCCACTGGCAGTTTGATAGCATGAATATATCTGACCCAAGGGAGTCAGGCTGAGACCTGCTGTGTATTTCATGCTAACCAAACAGTCCAAGCATGATGATGGCTTTAAGCTACTTATGACCTCCTGAGGCTAAAGTGAAGAGTTATATGGCCTTTGAAAGAAAGAAAAAAATATATATATTAGTAGATCCAACAGCAGATCTACCTTCCAAACCTTAACTGTTACCACTAAGGGCAACCCAGTGGGATTTGTTTCCTACCTAGCTTCACACCCAGATCAGCAGCACGTCACTTCTGTTAACTACACAGTACAGATCTAAGTCCACTCCATGCAGCATTTGTGTGTTCAAGTCACACCAATCCATAGATATCTATGTTTGGTTCCTAGCAAGAACTAATATATAGTTATACAGAGACTGTTCAGCAGAGGTAAAAAGTACATATCATATGGATATGAAGTAAAGAAACCTTGAAAAAATAAATGTCATAAACATGAATGGGTAGTATAGGGTGCTTTTTATGTACCAGACACTCTGCTAGGCAATGAAGATGAGAAAGATAGCAGTTCTGCCTCTGAGGGAATCACAGGCTGGTAGGGGAGACAGCTATGTAAATAGAGGTGATATGTACACCAAGTGTTGGTATGTCTGTAAGAACTGCTTGCAGTGGGAGCAGAGAGGGAGTATGTCTGAACGCTAAGGGGATTGGGAAAGTCTTCAATGAGAAGGTAAGGCTTGAGTTGATGCTTTAAAGAGGAAGGACATTTTCCTCAACGGTTAAAACCTAGAGAAAATTCCAAGCAGAAATCCCAGCAAATGCAAAAGCCGTTAAGTAATAAGAGCACAGGGCGATTCCCCATCAGAAGTGGAGGTGAGAAGGGTCAGTATTGAATCTGGACACTCAGGCACAAGCACATAAGATCTTTCCAGAAGGAACTGGGTAGGTTTTAAATCGTATTTTGCTAGTGCATTTTTTGTGAACAAATTTAAAAATAGAAAGAATATAATCTGCAATCAGGAAACACAATAATCAAGAGTGTTTCAGGAAATGGGAGGGAAGGGGAGACACAGATTAATTACTATACAAATGTATGAAAAGCCACTTCTTAACAACACGTCCTCATTTCCGGTTTCCCAGCTCTACGGAAGTTGTCTCCTCCCCCCAACCCCTGTCCCAGAGGTTTGCCTGGATACAATCTTGTCAAACTGCATTCCAATTCTCCCTCCAAATCTAGTTTAGAAAAAGTATTTTGCTGAGAAACTTTGAGTTTAGTTGTTAGCTTTGTGGTAGATGACCCAAGCAGAAAAGCCTATTTGCCTTACGATATATCCTGCGGGTTTCCTAAGGAGAGCTTCTCTGTTGTTTAACCGCTAAAAGACTAAGGCAATTACTTTCCTGGGAAACAGAATGTCTGAAGGCTATCAACAAACTTAAGACAGCTGAGGTGTCAGATTTAGAAGTTCAGCTTCTGTGGACAGGCAAGATAGATGCAAACCCCTGTGAACCACAGTGGGCGGAAAACGTTGGCACCCCACATCATTCTTCTAAGACCCATCTATTCACTGCTAAGGACACTCTCTCCAGGATACACTAAAAGCCTCAAGACAGTCTACCAAGGCTCTTATTCTCTTTGTTCTTAACTTGTAGACTGTATTTTCCCCTGTAAATTAGCTCACCCCCATCCAGAGTGTCTGTCATTTCAGATCATGACCGTTCCCTCTCTCCCTTCCATGTCAGAGAATGGTGAAGAAATGTGCTTCTGCAAAGCAATTCGATGAGTGTTTGAAGGTTGTGGGGCTTGCTCAGCTGCTCTCAAACACCCTTGAGCTGCACACAATAGCATCACATCCCCCCCAGTGGCCATCTCTGCACAGCTGGGCTCTTTCAGAAATGGCTGTGAAATGTACTGTGAAAATAAGGGACGGGAAACTCCGCTTAATGGCAAAGACGAAGCTCACCCAGCAGACAGCCCAGTTCAGCTTGTTGGTCATTTCATCAATGATCACCAGCGTGTCTGCCACATTTACAGCCAAGGAGTTAGCAACAAAGACAAGTCTGACCCGGGATTGTTGAAAATGGCTGGTGGGCAAAGATGAATATCCAGGCAGTTCAATGGATTTCTGATCCCTCGGGCATATGCATGCTCTCCTGCTGTCCAATTTCAAAGCTCCCTTTTCACCCACCCCCTTCCCTGCACGCAAAGGCCTTTTCCCACAAACTGAGCAAACGGTCCTTTAGCATTAATCTTACTCAAGATACTTAATATATGCATTTGTTTGCTGGGCACTGAATTTTTTAAGGCATCTATTAATTCACTCTGGTGACACAATTTCCATAATGTAATTTCTTGGGTAGCAAGGAAATGGCATTTTTCCATCATTCCATTTTCTTCAGGTACCATTATGAGTGTTCCATTTAGTCTTACAATTACTCTTATATTTAAACATACGCTGACTTCACAGAGACACATTTATTATTTTCATTGCCTAATGTTATGAAAAGAAATCCTCAGCATAAATCAGTGGCCTACAATTCTTAGGCAAGTTTGGTAGTTGAATGACCAGGCATCTGGAGAGGAGCAGTTCCATACATGTGCATGCTTTCTTGCAACTGGTCCACACTGCTCCTTTGACATGGGTGTCTTTCTCTTTTTCTCCACATCACCTCCCTCTGCAAACTTCTGACCTTGCTTATTTCACTAATTTCTACTCATCCTCATTAGTCAGCTTAAAAATAGCTTGTTCATTCTATATGGGAAAAGAATCTGAAAAAGAATATATTCTCGCAGCTGAGCAAGCCCCACAGCCTTCAATATAATATAAATATATATTGCTGTACACCTGAAACTAACAACATTGTAAATCAACTATACTTCAATAAAAAATAAATTAAATATAAATAAATGACTTGTTCAAACCATCCCAGACATCTCTTCCTGAACTAAGACTAAGGTTTTGTTTTGGCCATCACACCCTTGATTGTGAACATCTGACATATTCTTGGTTGATCAAGAAGTGTAGCGTGAATTATAAGGTGACCACATGTCTATCCCAGACCAGTGAAATCATTAATATCTTCCTCTTCACTCTCAAAAATGTCAGAAGTTGAATATTATAGTACATGGTTGCCTTATGATCAATACATTGGAAGTAGAGTATATTCTGCATTCAAGGAATCTGCATTTGATTCTGAGCTCTAGTGCCTTTGTTATGTGGCCTTGAACAACATATTCCCCCTCTTTAAACTCAGTTTCATCATCTGTAAAACAGAGTTGACAGTGCTATCTCCCTCCAGAGTTATCTGGCAAATAACAGAGTAAAAATTACTTTGATAGCAGGTAAATTGCCGTGTAAATCATAGTTCCCACTCTACCACTATAGTTGTAGTATGTACAGTAGCATATAAAAATAGCTGTGAAACAAACAAGTCAAGGAAGATATCATGGAATAATGAAAATATTTCCAAGAGTTAGAAACATGGGTTCTCAGCCTCATTCTATCATGAAGAGGTTATGTAACAAAGCAGGACCCTATGGGGCCTTCCTGGGACAGACCCCCTCCCACCCACCCCCCACTGCCAATGTCCTCTACTTGCCTCTTGTTTGTAGAAAAGCCTTAGTCTCTCAGACCACCCCTGAGTCATAAAAGGCTGGCTCAAGAATTAATGATTGAAAGAATGCGAACATGTAGTAACAGATAGTAGCAGTTGGGCTAGGAGAACTGGTAACAATTTAAACAGTAAATCAACCATATAGCAGAGTCACAGAATCTTTAGTTCCTCCGTGAAAGACATAGATAACACTGTCTGATGCACATTCCTAAATTGTTTTACAGACATTAAAACCCCCACCAGATGGAGACGCTAACTGCATGATGACTATAAGCACGTAGCCCCCAGACTGGCTGGAGCCTGAGGGTTGATAAGGTTAAGTCGCGACACCACCCTGTTGCCTCACCATCAACCAGTCAGAAAATTGTGCATGAGCTGATCACACACCATGTAACTCTCTACCTCACCTTGCCTTTAAAATTCCTGCCTGCTTCCCTGAAATCCATCAGGGAGTTTGGGTTTTTTGAGCATTAGCTGCCTGCACTCCTTGTTTTGGTGTTTGCAGTAAACGCTGCACTTTCCTTCACTACTACCTGGTGTCAATATATTGGCTTTACTGCGTGTGAGCAAGCCAACCCAAGTTCAATTCAGTAACAGTTATAGGCAAGTCCTTTCCCCAGAGCATTCTGACATTCAAATAAGAGACACGATCCCTACAGGTGCTTCTACCTCTATTTGTTTGTCCATCAATGAAGAGTTTCATTTCTAGATTAATCCTTATCCTCAGAAACATATGATTTACTTAAAATGACATAATTTTGGTAAATTTACTCAAATGTAAATACTTTTCAATAGAGACTAGGATACTTCACCTGTTATCATTTGTATACTCCAAGTTCAGGAATTATTCACTTGGTTAAATTGATCAAGAGGTAGGTGCTAAGAGGCCTTCAAATGCAAACTCATGTATAAGTGATCAATAGCTGCCTTCAAAGAGATTAGAACCTAATATTCAAGCCTTTTGTATCATTTTTCCTACCCTCTGACTTACTCGAAATGTTTCCCTTCTTGTGATACCTCTCCTAAAAGTCTGAACACATAAAAGTAATAAGCAAAACCTCAAACTGTACATGTTTGTTCAAGGTATGAAAAGCTTCAGTTTTAGCTCCATTTCTGACTAATTCCCAATTGTCAACTTATTATAGAAGAAGGAGTTGACTGCTTTTGACTAACTTTAGTAAGGGATATCAATGTATACCTGGGTTAATATTGAGGTTCAGTCTGCTGCCCTAAAAAATGGCATAAAGTTTTCAGATGGACGCAGCTTCCTTCAGTTGCAACAGATTTGAAAGAAATTTGATACATGGTTACAGGGTGTGTCAGGGCCAACTTGGTCACGAGGCTCTGAGCTGGGCTCCTGCACCCCAAATCCTGTTGCACCTTTTATTCCAGGGATCAACCCTGACGTAAGGCAGAATGCATAAATGTCCCCCAAATCAATATTAGGGTATTTTACAAATCTTACTCAGTGTTTCTTCCTTGGTCCCTGTTTCCAAGATTCTAGTTACCTAACCTCTCTTACATACCAGTGAAAAGAGGATGGACTTTGAAGTTAGGTAGACCTGACTTCAAAGTCTAGTTCTACCATTTGCAAACAGTGCGACTACAGGTGGTTACCTAAACCTCTGTTGTCTCATTTGTAAAAAGAATAGTGCATGCCTTTTGGGGATTTGGTAAGGGTTAAGTGTAACAGTATGTGTAAATGTCTGGACAGAGACTTACATTTAAATATACCACACATGTTAACTTCTGCGTGTGTCTGTGTGTGTTCAATAAATACAGCCCTGTTCATAAATCCTATTCTTGTCCTTGCTCCTCTGACAGACTGAAGCTTTATCCTTGAACTTGTTCCTGAACTTCATTCTAGTGTCTGGAACCCAGCTACCCATAAATAGACCATCTTAACACTAAAAATCTGCTTGGTTCACTATTTCCCACTTCTGAGTTCTCCTCACTGTAATCCATTCCATCATCTTGAACACCCCTGTCTTAGTCTGTTCGGGCTGCTGTAACAAAATACCACAGACTAGGTGGCTTATAAACAGAAATGCATTTCTCATAGTTCTGAAGGCTGGGGAATACTAGATCAAGGCCCCACCACTCTTCCTAGTTCATAGCCAGTGTCTCCTCACTGTGCCCTCACATGTTGGAAGGGGCTAGGGAGCTTTCTGAAGCCTCTTTTATAAGGCACTAATCCCATTCATGAGGGTTCCACTCTCATGACTTGAGAACCCTTTAAAGGCCCCACCTCCTAATACCTTTGGGTTTTAAGAATTCAATATATGAACTTGATGGGGACACAAACATTCAGACAATAGCACTCCCTCACACCCTTGCCAAAAGTTTGCCTAGACTATGATCATGAATTCTTGATTCTCTTGCACCCTGGGTGGCACATGTAGTCTCTTCATTCTCCTTACTCCTTGATCATTTGACTCCAATTATCCGTACCTGCTGGATCTAGTGCTGTCCTGTCCCATCAAAGTGGTCAGCTCCCGCTCTTGCTGGATGTAACAGGTTATTGATACTGAAATGTCTCTAATTCTAAATACTAAAGACTTGGCTAAGGAGGAGTAAATTGGTTAATAATGTATGGATGATGTATTTATGTGTTTCTTTTTATGCTGCCAAAGAACAACTAGGAGCTGGCTCTAAGCGTCCTCAATTGTGTATTTGCCTGATGCTCTACGTAAATATACTCTGATGATTTTAGGAGAATCTTCTTTTGTATTTGGGGAATAAATTATCTCAACTCTTCCTTTTAGTTCAGAAATTCTATGAATAATCTCTGAGTACTTAACCCAGACCCTGACACTCTCCATCATAGACTGTCATACAGGTATCTTAAATAATGTAGGTCTGATTTTTTTTTAAAGAGTATTGTGGTATAAGCCCTGGCAGGTTTGTTGTTGTTGTTGTTTCTTTTTTGTAATACAAATGCCTGATTTAAACATTGATTTCCAAGGCATTCATTTCCAAGAGGCATCCCCTTCAAAGATGGTTAACCCAAATAAACACACTTCCAGCCTCACAACTACATAAAGAGCTAGGCCACCTCCCTGCACTGAGACACCTTTGTTTTACAGATGTTGATTGATTTAAATATCTGACCATTTGGACTACTTGTTTTTTTTTTTCCTCTTCCTGTCCTTTAAATCACCACTCTTATGTTTTAAATATGTTCTACCAATAAAGAGTGAGCCCACAGAAACCTAGGCCCCCCCACCCTTGACCTCAATAAAGGCAGAACCCCAGGCCCTGGGCTTCATCCTGCCTCTGGGCCCACCCCTGGTGACCTTGCTACATTGCTCCTGGTGTGCTGTGTAACTTCCAGGTCTTTTAAGTAAGAAATCTTTATTTTTTTTCAGTTTCTTGCTGGTAATTGCTGAAGGGCATCTTGCAGTCACATGAAGAAAAACAAGGGTATATTCATTTATAGTATACCTCTAAAGACTGCATTAAGTAGAAGAAAAATAAAATGTAATAAATTACGATCTTTGGCATCTTGACGGCAAACCATAACATTGGTGATTGATAGGCTGAGACCAGCACAAAACAGGGATGCTTAGCAGTAATTAAACAGATCTAAGCAATGAGCTTTGTGTTGATACTTTCATGCTTAAAGCCTCAGTGCACCTCATAAACCTCTGTTATTCAGATCTGATAATGCTCCTGATATATAGACATTAACATTAGGACTAGACCTCAGATTCCTCACTTAAGGATGCAGAGCTGAGGACCAAAAAGGAGTATTACTCAGCCATAAAAAGAATGAAATAATGTCATTTGCAGCGACATGGATGAACCTAGAGATGATCACATTAAGTGAAGTAAGCCAGACAAAGAAAAATATCATATGATATTGCTTACACGTGGAATCTAAGAAAATGATACAAATGAACTTATTTACAAAACAGAAATAGACTCACCGAGGTAGAAAACAAGCTTACAGTTACCAAAAGGGAAGGGGGAGATAAGTTAGGAGTTTGGGATTAAAATATACATACTACTATATACAAAATAATCAACAAGTGCCTGCTGTATAGCACAGGGAACTATACTCAATATCTTGTAATAACTTATAATGTAAAAAGAGTAAATAAATTTCTACATATATATATATAACTGAATCACTTTGCTGTATATCTGAAACTAACACAACATTGTAAATCAACTATAGCATAATAAATTTTTTTTTAAAAAGGAAAGGAGGATGCCCCAAGAATATAGTGGGGTTGAATGGCTGAGCTAGGACCAAAATCCAGCCCTTATGGTTTGCAAATCCAGAAGCTTCCCAATCAGAGCACCAGAAAAAGGGGAAGGTGTGCCGAGCTACTGACCCACTCAGCCCAGCCAGGTGACTCTCAGCAGCAGGCAGCCTCATCTATTTACACCCATGTGCCTATCAAATAGTATCATTTCTATGTGTATCATGATGTGAAAGAAACTGGGAGTTACTATTTTTATTCCTTTTCCCCAACATTTATCATCTGCAATATCAAGGAATAGAGTGTTTTGCTCAAGATAATACAATTTAATGAAATGATCTGAAGTAGAGTTATTGGTTTAATCTTACCCAAAGGGGGAACTCTTTTGTGTTCCAATTCTTATCAGCCAGAGACAAAATATGACAACTCTCCCCTACCAATCTGGGAGATTAGGCTATAGGCCTTCAAATACAGCTGGAATCTGATAAGAAATCAAAACAGCACCGTTCTAAAGAAGAGGGAAATGATATTTTAACTCCAACAGTCAGGAACCAAGGAAGAACCCTGTGGGTTTCGAGGATGGTATGAATGATGCAGAGTGGTGCCTGTTTTATTGACCTGGACTGAAAGCCTCCAGAGAACAGCGAAGAGGAGAAAAGCAGCCACAAAACTCCACATATGCATTCATACCATGAATAACTTTCTAGGGAATAAGAAAAAACCCTCATTCAAGAATACTGAGACTGATAATAATTTGCCCATGCCAGAGGGAAAAAAGTACAAGTCTGTAGTCAAATCTGCTAATTATTCTTCTATCTAAAATGTTGCCTGCCTTTTGGCTTCATAGTAAGAACTTTAACCACCCTGATTCATTAGCATCTTTATTCCAAATATATGTTATGCTCATAGAAATACAAAGATTTCTCCCATTGGAATGTTAAGGATTCTTACTGCTTTCCTTCCCAAAGCAGTTGAGTTACCATACCAACAGTTAGCACTTTCTTAGAAAATGACAGAAAACCCAGAGCTACAGGATTAAGAACACTACGGGGTGGGGGGGGGGGTCCCACTTCAGGCATGACTGGATACAGAAGTGCCAACGATATTAACAAGGTCTGATTCAACTTTGTTTCTCCACACAGTTCTGTGTGTTGGCTTCATTCTCAGACAGCTTCTCCCCTGTGGTTTCAAAATGGCCATAAATGTTCCTGGTCATATTCTTCCAGACCCCCTTCCATAGCAGAAAAGTTACTCTCCTTGTCGAACGTAACCAGAGGGGCGAAAGAAAAAACTAATTGGATCTGCTTGGGTAACATGTCAAACCTGAACCAATCTCTGTGGCCAGGAGAATGCACTTCTATAATTGTGTCAGAGAAGGGTTACGGGTTCCAACACTAGGACCATAGGGACTAAAAGTGAGGAGGGGTGGCTCCCAGAAGGAAAGTGAGGAATCGTTACCAATATGGTGAAAGAACGCTCACTGGTAAAAACAACAGATGTACATCTTTCTACTCTGGCCGTCCTCCTTTTCTCTCCCCAGTTGTCTGTAATCCAGGTTCTGCAGCTGTCATTCCCCTGACTCTACCTTAGGAACCACCACTGGAATGTGGAGATTAACCTAACCAGGCGGCACACCCCTCTGATCTCCATCACCCAAAATGCAACCCTCTCCTGCATCCATCTCAGTTCAAACTCAACATCAGGTCTGCTGCTTCCTTTCTCCTTCCTGCTCCTTGCTCCGTTCTGTCCCAGAGATTTTGTCTATGGGACTTCAGTGGATGGGAAACGTATTTCCCTAAAACCTCATCCTCTTCAGAGAACGCTTCCTCCACCAGGTGGAACAAGAATCAGGTCCTCAACAACCATCAGGTCCTTGCTCATGCCCCAAAAGCTTCCTTCCCTTACAATTCTCTCATGCAAAGTCTACTGTTCCCACATGAGCTGTGTTGTAGGAAAAGTCTTGGCATTCTCCAAGCTTGTATCCATATAACGACTTGGTATCCACACACATGATGCCTCCAGTTTTTCAAAAACCCCTTCTCCTTACCTAATCTCATCCCCGGCCTAGACTACATAGCTAACTGCCTCAGTCATCCTTTCTAAAGCCTCAGTTTCCTCATGTATATAATGGGGACAATAATTCTGCCTCCTTCATAGAGAACTGGTATGACTTAAATGAGATATTTGTTGTAAAGCTCTTAGCACAGTGCCTGGCTCACAGGTGTTCAATAAAAGCCAGCTGTTAATTCTGTGGGTTAGATGCGGAGCCCACATATTTAATATTCACTATTTTAAATGACCAATGCTAGCATGAGGGGAACGCCATGCCAGTACTTGGCCTATTTTTAAACTAGTGTAATAAGCCTAGTCATACCGTTCAGTATGTTTGCTTTTTAAAATAAGTAACCACAATTAAGTCCTAGCCCTTGCACTTCAAGAGATCTAGTCTCCACTTTCAGTTGTCTGATAGGTCAGTTCTGTCTACTATGATGGATGTTAAAAAACTATATGAGCCTGAAGAATTCTCAACCAAATTCAGTCTTGCCTCTTTCTTGATTAGTTGAATTCCAAAATGATTCCATCCACGGTAGCTTGAGGGGATGAAGAATTTGCCTTAATAAATTACCCTGTTGTTGACTCAACTCCTAAGACTGTGAGTTTTCAGCCCCCCCAACCCCTGGGCCCCCCCCCCCCCGCCAGACTGTAAGCTCCTCAGGGGGCAAGAACCACATGTTCACCAGGTCACGTGCATTTTCTGAGGTGCTTGGCAGCGCTCTGTACCCTGTGGAGTACTCAGTACCTTTTGTTTGATGTTGTTGACAAGACCTAAAAATAATCCCTTCAAAAACCTACCATTAAAATGTAGCAAAACTGGAAAAAAACAAAAAAAACAAAGAGCTAGCTGTTATTATTGTCAAAGTGGTGGGCTTCTAGGTAAATGGCCATACTTTTCTTTAGAGTATTATATTTCTATGGCTTCGACAGTCATTGTGTAAAAAGAAAGCATACTTTATATTAAATGGAATAACCTGAATATGGTGGACCCAACCACCAAACCATTCTCATCACTATTCTGATGAGAAAAGACACATCCAAATAGAGATCAAATGTAGAATATTTGTACTGCGAGCAAGATCCTTATTTATTGACTTTCTTAATTTTCTCAGTAAAGCGAAAAACCCTTCTCACACGCGACATAGGAAAAAGTAAATTTTACTTCTTACTTTTAGTAAATTCTAAAGGAAAGGAAATTCGTATTTACTGGGTTCCTACTATGTGCCAAATGGTCAACATAGGTTATTTCACTTAATCCTCACAACTATTTTACGGCTTATTTTCCTCAACAAATATTTATTAAATAACCCTTAGGTGTTAAGCTTTATGGACACAAAGATGACAAGGACATGCTGTCTGCCTTCCCAGGCCACTGAGGGAGACAGATTAAGCAAATTAGCGCTTGCACTATGGTGTGATAAATGCCAAGACAGAGAATGATATGCAGGAACACGGAGGAGGGGTCAAGGCAAATGGCTTGAAAGAGGTAGAACTTGAACTGCATTTTGAAGGACAAGCACTCACCAAATAAAAACGAAGGCAAAGATTTTTGCATTCAAAGTGAGGACGCAACAACTAAGAACATACTATGTACAGGCACTTGATTTAACCCTCAAGTCAGAGAAGTTTAAGTAACTTCTAAGGTCATGGAACTGCTAAGTGCTGGAAACTAGTTTTGAACCCAGCAGACTGACGTCAACAGTCCATGCACTTAACCGTTGAGCTATTCCACAGCAAGGAAGACTTGGAACACTGTACGTAGTCTGACTAAAGTAGGACTGGTTTTGTTGGAGGGGAAGTGGCAGGAGATGAGACTAAAGAGGTAGGTGGGAACTAGATCAGAAAAGACCTGTGTACCAGGCTAAGAAGTGTGAATCCCATCCTTAAAGTCATGGGAATGCCCGGGAGGATCTTCTGCATAGAGTTCACAGGGGAGAGAGATGCACAATAGACCCAATATATTCCAAGCATTACCCTAAGCACTTACCCTCCACTTAGCCCTGAAAACAACCCATGGACATATATACAATTATTACGCCCAATTATAAAAGCGAGGTACAGATTGGTTGGGTAACTAGCCCCAGATGTCACAGCTAGGTATAAAAGCCAGGCTTCTAAGCAAGCAGTCTAGCTCCAGAAGCCATGCCCTTCGTCACTCTGTCATCCAGCCTGCAGATAGGCCACAGAGACTCGGATCTGGACGTGCGCCGGGTGGATTAGAAAGCAGCCAGACTGGAAAAGACAGGGGTGGTAACATCCACGATGAAGTTACTGTCATTTCCTCCAAATTCATTAGGCGAGCAAGCAAACTGAGAGAAGTGAAGAGGCTAGGCCCTACATCCCACAGTGTGTGTGGGAGTGGAGGTCTGAGGTCAAGAGTGTCAGATTCAAAAGCCCTTGTATTTACACTGTTGGAGGTTGCCCCTTGCTAATTCAATTTCAATAAAATTATTGCAAATTCCAAATTATCTGGGTCTAAAATAATGAGGTTTTAGTCTCTGTAAATTCAGCATTCAAGTATGATCCCACTAAGTGTCATGGATAAGCATGTCAGGAAATTATCCACAAATTGCCGCATTTCCCTATCCTCGAGAACGCATGGCTCTCCTCTGGCTGATGGCTGCTGCGAGAGACTGCGGAGCGTGTTACTATTTAAAGCTGGTAAGCATCACCATGGTAAGCAGGTCACTATGAAACGCACATGTCTGCTCTCTTATGAATTGTTTTTAATACGAAACTGATCTTGAAATGCAACAAAAGTAAATGCTCTAGACTTGTTTTCTTTTCCCTTCTACTCTCTCTTATCTTTGTATAATTTGAGCTTTGATGAATGCTACTCATTTCTATTCAATATGTGACTTTATGGGGAAATTCCGTCCTGAGACAGGAAATGCTATACTGTAGAAGGAATTAGGTATTCTCAGCCCCCAGTATATGGATTTCAGCCATCTGTCTGCTTAATAAACACTACAGTTTTGCATTCAACTGAAAGCCAGACCTGGGCTGCTCAATATAACAAAGAAAATGATGGAAAGCCCCATTTCTTACTTTCAGGGCACCATGCTGCCTCTCTAGAGATCTCCTCCGTGTGCTTAGGGGTACACATTAAAGAGTGTGCCATATTCTTATTAATTGAAACCTATCCTAAATGTTTTAGAGCTACTGGAGTAGTCAGTAGTCACAGCTATCTGTCGAGCACTTGAAATGCCTAGATCGAGAGGTGTCAAACCTATTTCTTTTTACCTTTGTTAAAGCAACTTCCAGAAAACTTAAATTAACCTGTGTGCTTTACATTATATCTCAACTGGGCATTGCTATTCTAGAGCCTTTACGTCTTCTACTAATGTCAAACCATATGCCTGTGTATGTGCATGTGTGTGTTTTACTTTGTTCTGTTAAACATAAGGTAAGTCCTCTTTTGAGAAATTTATTACACCTTATTTTACTTCTACTTAATGTAGTCTTTAGAGAGATACTATAAATGAATATACCAATATTCAATATCCTTATCTGTGCAAAACAGAGTTTGCCGTTTAGATGCCAAAGATCATTTCCTTGCTTTAAATAGTCTAGGAGGCTGAATTCAAACCATTTTCCAAGCTCATCTGGTCACATCTCCAAAAATAGGCTGTGTTTTAGAAGAATATCTAGAATTCCTCCCTCATCTACACAGTCACTTAATACAGGCAATGTATCCATTTTATGAAATTTTAATATTCTACTTAAAAGAAAATCTATCTTAAACTAGTGCATTTTTCCTAACACAACTTAAAACTATAGTTAAACTATATTTGAATAAATACTTGAAATTTGTCCTTATCCCTGTCCAGTATCTGTTTCAGAATATCGCACATTACAAATAGTATTATCCCTAAATCAGTAAGGTGATACAAGAACACAGTGCAAGAGAACCAACACATGATGATTTCTCTGTCGTAAGTTTCAAGATGGAAAATTCACCGATTTTGGAAGAAGTGATCACAAAACATAGGAAGAGAGTTATAGTAACAAGCGGGAATCAGTTATTTAAGTAACAGAATTATGAGAGGTCCAGCGCTCAGGGGGAGAGTTACTTTACTATGCCACTGGCAGTTCTGCTGAAGAGATGTGTAATGATGCTGCGTGTTTTGCACGACTTTCAAGTGACCCATAAAGTTTCTCAATTTTTCTTAAAACTGGCAGGATCAGAAGCTTGGATAAAAAGTGAGCTATCTTTAATTTGACAGAAGCCAGAGAGAAGTGATGATGACACGGTTGGAAAGAATGAGTGCATTCAACTGGAGACCTTTTTAAACCCTGGATACTCCATCTTTCTTACTGGAAAGCCTACTCTTCACAGTGCATCAGCCAGAACCCATTTTAGAATTGCATATGGAGGTTTGTTTTCTACAAATCATAATGCAGCTACTTTTATTCACTTAGAATCGTATTCACAACAGCAATATAGCAGAGACTGCTAGTGTTCACCCACAGCTGCGGCCTCCCCCTCCTTCCCAAGCACACAGACATTCTGCTCTATCGTTAGGTGGGCCAAGGACCTAATTCTGCTCAGTGCCATGTGAGCCAAAGAGGTATGCATCACATTCAGGCCTGGCCCATCGAAACCTCCCACGCATGACCTAATTCTCCTTCCCCGTCTGCTGATGGAGCGGTGAGGATTCTGGGAACCAAGAAGAGGTCACAGCGACAAGATGGAAGGTGAGTGGGTCCCTGAGTTACTGTGTGGGGCACAAGCCTCTACACACACCACCAGCTCTTAGTGAGTGATAGGTAAGAACTTAGTGTTTTGGAACTACTGAAGTTCTCAAGCTTGTCTGTGACAGAAGCTACCACTGTTTCCTAACCTTATACAAGCAGTTTCACACGTTAACCCTACTGCCTTCCAGTTTTCCCTAAAATTTAGAAGCTAAGGGTGAGAAGAAATTTGAAAATGTCATTATGTTTATTAGCAAATGAGGAAACTGGTTCATTATCACAGGACAAGGTGTAATCCAAATGCCCTGGAAAATAAACATCTATGTATAAATGAGAAGATTAGGCAAAAGCAATAGAAACAGATACCAAACTCAGTGTGGTTGAGTTGCAAGATGGCTGTATTTTAGGGACTAAAGCTTTGAGCAATTTTCAGCAGAGCTGAGTTACTCTGCCAGGAACGTATCTAACTTTATTCTAGAAAACAAACAGAGTGGCATGCATGAGGCTGAAATGAAGAAACATATCCTTGTGTTGGGAATAGGAAGAGGCAGAAATGTGAAAGCAGGCAAGTGTAAACCACAACACGTTCTACTGGTCAGTACTAGTTTAGCATCCCACCAAAATACTGTTGAGGAAGGATCGCAGTTAGCACTACTGCCAAACTATGCTAACACTTGCACATTCTTTGTAAATGTTTTTAGACTTATCCTTTACCTTAATAAATATCTGGATCAAGAGAAGCCTCTAAGGGGACTTCCCTGGCGGTCCAGTGGTTAAGAATCCATGCTTCCAATGCAGGAGGCACAGGTTCGATCCCTGGTTGGGGAACTAAGATCCCATAAGCCATGCGGTGTGGCCGGAAAAAAACAAAAGAAGCCTCTAAGGTAATATTAAGAAGTATCTGGGTCAGGCAGACCCAGCAACAGAACCTGTTCTAGGCTCCTGACTGCTTACTTGGCTTTCACAGTGTGATAGTCATTAAGAAGAACCATTAAGAAATGCCATTTGCAGCAACATGGATGGACCTAGAGATTGGCATACTGAGTGAAGGAAGTCAGACAGAGAAAGACAAGTATCATATGATATCGCTTATATGTGGAATCTAAAAAAGGCTACAAATGAACTTTACAAAACAGAAACAGAGTCACAGATGTAGAAAACAAACTTACAGTTACCAGGGGTAAGGTGAGGGGGGAGGGTGAGGGATAAATTGGGAGACTGGGGTTGACAAATACACACTACTATATGTACAATAGGTAACTAATAAGGACCTACCGTATAGCACAGGGAACTCTCCTCAATACTCTGTAATGGCCTACATGGGAAAAGAACCTAAAAAGAGTGGATATATGTATATGTATAGCTGATTCACTTTGCTGTACAGCAGAAACTAACACAACATTGTAAATCAACTATACTCCAATAAATTTTTTTTTAATTTAATCAAGGACTTCCCTGGTAGCGCAGTGGTTAAAAATCTGCCTGCCAATGCAGGGGACACGGGTTCGAGCCCTGGTCCGGGAAGATCCCACATGCAGTGGACAACTAAGCCCGTGAGCCACAACTACAGAAGCCCGCGTGCCTAGAGCCCGTGCTCCGCAACAAGAAAAGCCACTGCAATGAGAAGCCCGCGCACCGCAACGAAGAGTAGCTCCCCACTCGCCACAAGTAGAGAAAGCCCGCGCACAGCAACAAGGACCCAACGCAGCCATAAATAAATAAATAAATAAATAAATAAATAAATAAATAAATAAATAAATAAATAAATAAATAAATAAATAAATAAATAAATAAATTTAAAAAGAAAAAATTTAATCAGGAATTTAACATCGGATATAGATATTGGCTATTTCTCATAATTGCATGATTAATTCAGTAAGAAGCTAGTATTATGAAATAATTGTCACCCTTTACAGACTAAAAAAATAAAGAACCAGATCTATTTATGCTAACCTTGCCTTAAAATATAACATCCAGCGGCGCGGTCCGCCGCGACCGGTCTCCTGCGGAGCCGACTGAGCGCGGCCGCTGAGCCCAGCCCGCCTGTGAGCGCCTGGTGCGGGCATGCGGACACCACGGAGCGCTTTGATAAAGCGGCGCTAAGTGCGCTGCACCGTCAGAAATGAAAGTTCATTAGCCTCTACTCTGGAGACGCTCCTGTTCTTCACAGCTTTAATAATCACTGTACTTATTGGGTTGTATTTCACGACTAAATCTTATGTTTTTTTGAAGGCGCCTTTGGTATGTCCAATAGAGACGGCTATTTTTATGCTGCTCTTGCTGCAGTGGTCGCCGTCCACGTGGTGCTGGCCCTCTTTGTTTATGTGGCCTGGAATAAAGGCTCACGGCAGTGGCGTAAAGGCAAACAGGATTAAAGTGAATATCACCTTTTGATAGCATTAAATTGATTTTTTTTAAGTGGTAAGTGCATCTGGGATATTGATGATTTTAATAAAGTTGAAAGAACATGTTAAAATCAATCTTATGGAGTCACGTTTGACTAGTGTAAATTCTGATCCTTCTAAAACAATGGTTTGTATCATCAGTTTTAATTGTATGAGCCTCTCATTTGCAAATGAGAATTTGGAAAAGTTAAATTGGTTGCAAATAAATATGTGAAATTAGTTACACATTATTCTGGGAAGAATTTGATTACCCTACAACAAAAAAATATTTTATAGCATTTCGTCTTTTGGTTGGCTTTGAGTTTTACTCCTCTGGATATATTCAGATGTACATAGTGGAGCAAATCTAAACTTTATTTTTCGCTGGAACACTTTCCCTAACTATCATGAAAATACCAGGTCATTGGATTTTGGGTTGTAAATGCCTACTGGAAATTGCTTAAATCCTGGACACTGGAATTAATCTGAATGTCACTGAGAAATTTTGCATGAAGTGTAATCCCTAGTCAATAGAAATCTTTCATTACATTATTTCCTGGGGAAACTAGGCTGAATCACACCCACTCATGTAAAAGGACTGGGTTTATTGAAGAATGCAGACAGCAAAGCAAAGAGCTGCCTGCCTGGGCACCCAGCCTACTCCCTCAAGGCCCCTTGCAGGCCAGCCTCCTGCTTTCAGACAAACTCTGTAATGATCTGCTTTGCTCTGTCATTCAACAAGGAACTGATGCTTTAATTACAAGGTTGTGTAAACTCCCTTTAAATTTGTTTTTCCTACTTTTTAATAATGTATATGAAGGAATTTACATTTAAAAGTGTTAATTTTTGCATACTTAGGGAGTGTAAACAATCCTGAAAATAGATTATTTTTATCATCCAGGAAGTATTCTTGGAATTTCTAGTCTAGTCTTTTAAATCAGTGCCGTTATATCCCAGATACATAGATAGATAATGTATCTAAGTTAGATAATCCTTGAGGTCCTTTCTGATAGAAAAAGACCCTCTGGTTTTACTTTAGTATCCTTGGTCTGTGTTCTTTCTAGCCACTTGGTACTACTTGTGTGCAATCTAAAAACACACCTGAAAAAAATTCATATTAAAACAGGAAGAAAATTTAAATTCCCTGTAATGTTGCCACCTGGAGATAACCACTATATTGGTTTACATCCTGTGTGCATTTCTTAATGCTAGTTTGATACACACTAAAAGTTTGGTTTAAGTTCAAATTCTGCCAATTTCACCTGGCGGCTATTTGCATTTTTTCAGATGAGTGATTATTGGCCGTTTTCTTAAAAAGCACATTCTACCTTTACTCTTTTAACTAGATATCTCATTGTACAAATTTCCCATCATTGACAATCCCTAATACAATGGCCCTTGCTGTGAGTGTTTGCCGTTACTGATTTTGTTTATTCACCCCTACTTTTGATGCTGTGGAACTGGACTAAAGGAGTAGAGAGGTAGTTAGGCATAAAAGCAAAGAAGGCATTTGTGTTTATTTAATTGTTGAGAAAAAAAAAATTATTGGGCTTCCCTGGTGGCGCAGTGGTTGAGAATCTGCCTGCCAATGCAGGGGACACGGGTTCGAGCCCTGGTCTGGGAAGATCCCACATGCCGCGGAGCAACTGGGCCCGTGAGCCACAACTACTGAGCCTGCGCGTCTGGAGCCTGTGCTCCGCAACAAGAGAGGCCGCGACAGTGAGAGGCCCGCGCACCGCGATGAAGAGTGGCCCCCGCTTGCCACAACTAGAGAAAGCCCTCGCACAGAAACGAAGACCCAACGCACCCAAAAAATAAATAAATAAATTCATTAAAAAAAATAATAAAATATTATTATAGGACTATTTTTTATTCTTGCTTATAGTTAAATATTATCAACAGTTTAAATGTCTTAAGTAGTTATTCTAAATGTAAAATGTTTTCTTAAAAAGACTATAGTTTTGGTATAAAATTGTACACATTTAATATGAAATTGTAGAATACTCCAGATTGAGTCTAGTGTACTGTATGGTAGATTTCTAGATGTTCCCCTCTTTAGATGTCTTGTTGTACTTAGAATTTGTCCACCTAATTTCTTTTTCTATAATGCCAAGGTTTTTCTCGTACTTTTGGGATCTTATGCTATTTGTAAGATATTAATGTCCAGTGCTGGATTATTTTGTTTGATTTCAGACATTTGCTGAGTAGATAATATGGGTATTTTTCTGCAAGTATTTAAACTGGGGATTCATGTAAAAGCAGGTGTAATTTCCTCTTGGAAAAGGTACCCAGCATTTGAAAGTTAGAATCAGATGTTAAGGTTGATACTTGGGGTTACTATAATATAGACTTGTTTTCAAACAAGTTAATATTTTCTTAGGGTTTTTACTGTTAACTGACTAGTTTGCTGCTGTTGAAATAACATGGTATTTGACAAATAGATTTATTTTTCAAGATGTCTCAGTGATTTCCTCTTGTACATCCTTTCAGGATGTATAGAAAGGAAAGCTACAATTGAGCCCTTATATAAATGTTATAAGGTAGGAATATGTTCACTACTGTTTGAAAACTGATTGTAAAGATAACCTCAATTAGGGAGTGTAACTTGAAGTGTCAGTACGGGCTACTGATTTATCACATGACCTTCTTAACCTCACCTACCATTTTGCTCCCCAGAATATAATCTTTTTTCTCATTGTGCTTAAAAATGAAGTCTGCTGTAGAATGCATCTGATGTCATTAGCTCTTCAAGTGGATACCATTTTATATGTGACAGCAGAATTCAGTTTTGAATTGTTGAAGAAATTTAAACCTCCATAAAAGAGAAAAAAAAACAACCTGTGTTTCATGGGAATCTAACAGAAATATACTGTAAGATTATTTTCATTATAAAGATCTCATCAGTTTTGCCCAAAAAGCAAAAAAAAAAAAAAAAAAAAAAAAGAAAAGACATCCAACCAGGTACTATAGTTTTTCAGTTCTATAAAAGGTAAATACCCTTTGCATATGTTCTGAACTGAGATGGGTATGTTAAGTATAGCTGGCACCATTCTATAAAAGTAGCAGTTGTTAAGCACTTTAAATATTTTGCAAATAATTGCTCCCCCAAACAGATCATAGTCCAGCAGAGAGCCTAGAGATTGACTGTGACATCTTTCAATAACGTTGCCTAAAGAAAGTCTCCTGGTCCATTGAGAATTGTTAGTTAGGAAAGAAAGACAGTCTTATCTTGATTTTTCACCAGAAAGTCAATGTTCAGTAGCCTGTTTTAAAATAAAATTGACTGATATATATATGGCTCTGCTAATCGCATGCATCATTTCAGATGTGACAATTACAGATAACAAACATCTATGTGACTCACCAAAGTGCAACCTCAAAATGCACTCTAAAGAATCAGCAGTTGTCAAGATTTCCACTCCCTCTGAGATACAAGCCGGTTTAACGTGTTTCCCTCAAGCCCCTAGGGATGCAGTTATGTCTACTGGGCTACAAACTTTAAAAGGTAAGCAGTGACTTTGGTAAGTGATGGAAAGTGCTTAAAGCGCATCCAAGAGACTCTTTTTTTGCCCAGGAAAAATGCACTTGTAGGAAAAGAATATGAAAAGACTACATCAAGGTCTGCCTTGTTAAGTCAAAATAACACAACCAATATATTGCACCTAGCACCACACAAGCCCCCTTCTTGTGACTGTCTTCTTCATGCACTATTGCTGGTTTCAAGACTGCAATACAGCTTCTGTCTGTCTGCCTTTCTTTACCAAGCTGATGAACATAATGTCTCTTGAAAGCTTAGACTAGACAATCCGTTTCATTTTCAAGTTTCAGTCACATTTTTCAAAGGAAGCATTATTGAGAGTTTAAGCATAATAATAGTCTCAGGGCCTAGAGACTTCCTTCTCTTAGAATTAAATCAGTATTGTAAAGTGTCCTTCCTGCCCCCGCCCTTAAGGACTCTAACAGATACATTCAGATCTAAATTCAGCACCAGTGCTTGTTGGTAAGTATTTGCATGACAGTGAGTTTACAAATAAGGTTGAAGTTATTTTAGTTCTGCTCAACACGGCAGTACTGACACTCCAGTACCCCTGTAAACATTACTACCTATATACTTTTATTAACAATAATATTAGTGCATCCAAGATAGGTGAGCATTTCTGGGCGTTGAGGAGAGTCTTTATCATGTATCTTCTCCAGCCCTCAGGAAGGAATGGTAGTGAAATGATTGTTTTAAGTTTCTCTGTTTGTGTACCCAAGTAATAGCTTTTTCCTTTATAAAGAGGAGTGTCAATTTGGCAAGTCTGATGAGGATTGGATCATGCGTGCCCGAGACCGTGGCTTCAGCACAATACAAGCCATCTCTTCTCTCAGACCTTCTGAATTAGTTCAAGCTGTCTGATACTCCTTGTCCAACTCCCTCTATAAATGATTCAGTTACTAGTGGAAAACTCAACTATAAAAGGTATGCCTTGAAACAGACACATATTTGGGTACCTGAGTCACAAGGCTGAGGTTGAAGCCAACTCATGAACTGCCTTCCCCTTGCCCTTCATCACTGTTCCACCAATAATACTGTCTTCACTTTTATAGCATTTGATAGCTTAAAACACAGCGCTATATATTCCTTTAATAATTCTTTGCAATAACACTGCTGGATAAACACTGAAGGTAACATTAACCCAACTGTAATATGTAAAAATACAGAAGTGACAGTGCTCCAGTAAGGAAATCAGGTCTAAACCCCAATTCTCCAATCCCTTTGCCCAATCTTCACCTCTACTGCAATGCTTCCCCACATAACACTGATGAAACACAGGATTCTCCTGATCTTATTAAGGTTAACACAATTGACCATGAGAATTACTTTAAGAAAATTATTTTCCCTAATTCATAACTTTCAAGGGAAGATGTATTTTCAGAGTCCATGGACACCAGGAACATTATTTGAGCTCGTATTTTTCACAGTTAGGACTTTCAAATTCCACAAAGGTGAAGCCATCACCTATCACAGTGGCAAGAGAGGGCTTGACAAACACAAACTCACTGACCTGGTGCAATCAATATCATTTCATGAGGTAATGTCATTTTGAAAAATAATGCATTAAAATCAATTCCCTGTGTTGCTCCTCAGATTTACAGCATTAGCATGCAGGTATCAGCAGTGGCTTGATAACCCGTGGAACTATATTAATGTTTATATTTTTTTGTTTTGCTTTGGAAATATCTTCAAGTCTTCTTTTAAAAGTTGAGCACTAGTTTCTTTATTTGTCTCATGGAACTTTTTAAAAAACACACAAATATTACATATATAAATCCCCACTGTAGGAGATGCAAACAATATTGAATTTATAGCAATAAGTGGATGTTCTTGTTCATACACACACACACACCCATTGGTAATAAGGTGAACAGTATGCATGGTTCCCATCTCCCTGTATTTACATAAATATATGTAGATAAATGCAAATCAGAACAACAATGAGGTATCACCTCACACAGGTCAGCATGGCCATCATCAAAAAACTCTATAAACAATAAATGCTGGAGAGGGTGTGGAGAAAAGGGAACCCTCTTGCACTGTTGGTAGGAATGTAAATTGATACAGTCACTATGGAGAAGAGTATGGAGGTTTCTTAAAAAACTAAAAATAGAACTACCATATGATCCAGCAATCCCACTACTGGGCATATACCCTGAGAAAACCATAATTCAAAAAGAGTCATGTACCACAGTGTTCATTGCAGCTCTATTTACAATAGCCAGGACATGGAAGCAACCTACGTGTCCATCAACAGATGAAAGGATAAAGAAGATGTGGCACATATATACAATGGAATATTACTCAGCCATAAAAAGAAACAAAATTGAGTTATTTGTAGTGAGGTGGATGGACCTAGAGTCTGTCATACAGAGTGAAGTAAGTCAGAAAGAGAAAAACAAATACCATATGCTAACACATATATATGGAATCTAAAAAAAAAAAAAAAAGGTTCTGATGAACCTAGGGGCAGAACAGGAATAAAGACGCAGTCATAGAGCATGGACTTAAGGATATGGGGAGGTGGAAGGGTAAGCTGGGAGGAAATGAGAGAGTAGCACTGACATATATACACTACCAAATGTAAAATAGCTAATGGGGAGCAGCTGCATAACACAGGGAGATCAGCTCAGTGCCTTGTGTCCACCTAGAGGGGTGGGATAGGGAGGATGGGAGGGAGGTGCAAGAGGGAGGGGATATGGGGATATATGTATACATATAGCTCATTCACTTTGTTATACAGCAGAAACTAACACAACTATGTAAAGCAATTATACTCCAGTAAAGATGCTAAAAAATAATAATAATACTAATAAACTAGCCAGGTGATTATACTATATGTATACCATATGCATTGTCTTGCAACTTGGTTTTATTTATTTTTCTTTCTTTTTTTCTCAAAAATATGTCTTTCAGTGTGGGTGTGTATATGCGTGTGCACGTGTCTGTACATACATACACTCAGAAGTTCAAAGCACTGTATTGTATTCCATTAAATTATACTCCAAATAAATTAAATCATTCCATTACTGACAGGTACTTGGGCTGTTTCTGGTTTTTGGTAAGTACAAATAATGCGGCAAAAACATCCGTGTATGTGCATTTTTCGCCCCTCAGGAGCATATGCTTAGAACACATTTCAAGAGGTAAAATCAATGGACTCAAGAGAATCCCTCTATGACCCTTCAGATTTACTTTAAAAGTAGATTGATTTTGTCAAATTGCCATTAAAAAGTCTCACCGATTTAACTCTCAGTCATGCATGAGGCTGTTTACCCCAACTTCCCCAACACAGAATAAAATCAATCTTCTAAGTTTCTCCTCTTAGAAGTCATTGTTCATTATTTTTCACCATCAGCATGTCATCTCTTCAGAAGAATACTGATAACGTGCTGTGTGTCCTTCAGTAAGTTACTTAACCTTTCTGTGTCTCAGCTTTGTGAACTCTAAAATGGGGATAATAATAATACCTAACTCAAAGGGTTATTTCCTGGGTTTTTTGTACACTTTGCCTCTTTTTCAATGTGACTGTGTCTCTTTCCTCTTTGGTTGATTCAGTTAGTTAATGATCATCTACAGTGTGCCAGGTACCATTCTAGTTGCTGGGGACAGAGTAGGGAGATGTAACCCAGTGGTCACTCTCACATAGCTTACATCCCCATGGGGAGGCAGACAATACAGAAACAAACACATAAATGTATAATGTTATGATAGGCTGTGTTAGTAAAGAAAAAATAAAGGAGGGTATGGGGCCGAAAAGTACTAGGGGTCTGTTTCAGACACAGTGGTCAAAGAAAGTCTCTGATGATGGGGGCAGACTTGAGCAGAGACCTGAAGGAAATGAGCATGGAGGCTCAGGGGAGCCCAAGTGCAAAGCCCTGAGATAGGAATGTGGTTGGCCTGTGTGAGGAATAGCGAGGAATAGCGCGCTGGTGCCGAGGGAGCATGGGGGAGAAAACAGAGATGCAGCTGAGAAGAGCCAGGGACCAGATTCTGAGTGTTCTCGTTAGCCAGAAGGAGGAATGGGAATTTTATTCTAAATGCAGACAGAAGCCAGGGCACTGGCCTCTGAACTGCTCCAAACACAGAGAGGGGCTGAAACTTTAAGCTTCCTACACTGAGCAGATGCCTGGAGTGTGGCCATGAGCAGTGCCCACATGCCCTCTGAGCAGGGCTCTCAGCAATCAGCACATCCATCACAAACACAAGCCAACAGGCAAAGCTGAAGAGGGCCATCAAGATACGGAACCATGCCCCTGAACCACACTCACACCTTCTTCCTTCAACCCAAAAGATAGACTCAGGGTACCTTCTTCTCTGATGCACAGTGCCTTTGCCAACTGACAATCCAGGGACAGGAGTGCTGGCCATGCTCGGCCACCAGAATGGCACAACGGGTCTGCCACAGGAGCGCCAAGAGCTCGGGCAGGGCTGCAGCTTAGGGCTTTGCCCCTACACGGCCATCCTACCTCTACAGATGGTCCCGTTGCCCACGTAGCCCGGTTTGCAGGTGCAGCTGTGACCCTGGACGGTGTTGGTGCAGATGGCATTCTCATCACAGTTGTGCTGCCCGCTGCCACATTCGTCGTGCTCTGTTTGCAGGGTGAGAAAGAGAGACACCTTTTCATAAGTTGGAATCACTGGGGTTGGAAAAGTTAGCTGGAACTCACCAAGTAAGAATGACAGCGACTACCATGCATTGGGACCTTACTCTACGCCTGGCAGTTTCCATGCCTGATGTGGTTGAAATCTCAAAACCTCAAAACCTCTAAAAGATGGATGCTATTATCCTCACTTGGCAGGTAAACAGACTGAGTGTCAGAGAAGTCAAGTGACTTATGCAAGTGACAATGATTGCTAAGTGCTTCCCTAAGGTCACAATGATTGCTAAGTGCTTCTCTAAGGTCACTGCTTCTTCCATGTCTGCAAAGGTTTCTGCAGAGGTTCCAAGGCAGTGGTTCTCAATAGGGGCGGGGGGCAGGGTGTGTGCAGTGCTGCATCTCCTCCTCCTAGGAAACATTTGACAGTGTCTGAGGATATTTTGGGGCGTCATGCTTTGAGAAACGAGATGCTACTGGAATCTAGTGGATGGAGGGCAGAGATGCTGGTAAGCATCTTACAATGCACAGGACAGCCCACAACAACGAAGAATTAACCAGTCTGATATGTCAACAGCCCCAAGGTTGGGAACTGGGTATGGAGGCTCCGATTGCCTGGGTCCAGCTCGTGAGGTAAACCACCTGTCACATCCTCTCAATGTTCTTCTCCAACAGAACAAAGAGGGTAAAACTAAAGAGGAAGGCCCAGCTAATACAGCCTGGCAGAGGAGCATTAACCCACAAGTATTTTCACAAGGTTCAGAATTTAACCACTGGGCTGATGCCTAATGTGTAGTAATATGGTTGTATATATTCAAATAGCCATGGCATCCTTAATCCACAAGACACAGGGGGAAATGCATCTAACACTACGAAATGGACTGAAAGATTCCAAGTTAGAAACCAAGATTTCACAGATAACTAGACTCTCCCCTCATTATCAGGACGTTTTAATACTCACTTAAATGACTCCTCTGTAAATAAATAATGTGAGAAAGTTTATGCCCTTTATTCCCTTTAACATCTGCTAGTATAACTTCTTAGAAATCTTAAGAAGAAAAATCAAGTAGGGTTATTTAAGTCATAACAGGTTATAAAACAAGAGTTGAAATCCCAGCTATAAATCTCAAAGAAATCAACACTAATTGAACAAAATTAAAAATTCAATATAGTTTGTTAAGCAAACTGTTAGATCAATGTACCAATAAACTGAAATATCAACTATCTTCATGAATTTTTTTTAATAAATTTATTTATTTTATTTTTGGCTGCGTTGGGTCTTTGTTGCTGCATGCGGGCTTTCTCTAGTTGCGGCAAGTGGGGGCTACTCTTCGTTGCGGTGCGCAGGCTTCTCACTGTGGTGGCTTCTCTTGTGGTGGAGCACGGGCTCTAGGCACGCAGGCTCAGTAGTTGTGGCACGCGGGCTTCAGTAGTTGTGGCTTGCGGGCTCTAGAGTGCAGGCTCAGTAGTTGTGGCACACGGGCTTAGTTGCTCTGCAGCATGTGGGATCTTCCCGGACCAGGACTCGAACCCATGTCCCCTGCATTGGCAGGCGGATTCTTAACCACTGAGCCACCAGGGAAGTCCCTTCATTAATTTTTATTTTAAATTTCCTAACAGGGACCAGTAATGAGAAGGGTTAAATTCTACAAAGTAGAGCTGTTTCAGTCACCCACATGCAATAATGTCAAGTATACAAATGCACATGGCTCTTAATTTAACACCTTGGGTATTTCAAAGAAAATTTTTCTTTAGGCCTTAAGACCAACGCAAACTCTAAGACAGAAATGCGCACAGGTTAGCAAGCAGTGTGAAGGGAGAAGATTCATGAAGACACACTTCTAGTCTGTGCTCAGATCATCTCCAGGATAGTCCAGAAATAGTATAACCCTATGAATGTCCAATCACATTCACAGACCTAGCAAGCAGCTAATATGTATAGGTGCAATACCAGATGATATTAGGGACACAAAGAAGTCTAAGAATATAGGCTTAGACCCCAAGAGTTTTCAATCTCCTTATTTAAATCCATTTAAGAAGTAATTATTAGAGGCTGTATTGGGAATACAAATGAGTAGATATGGTCTCTGCTCATATGAACATTTTAATAGAGTCCACCAGACAGCAATACGTAACCAACCGGAACACATGGGAGAAGTGATAAGAGTTATAAGTAGGTGACCTCATATTTTATCATATAAACAGAACATATTTTAGAGTGAAAGGGGGCTCTGCTAATAATTACACTGGAATAACAGGCATAACTCAGAATGACCTAGGCAAACTGGCATGTGTGCTCATGCTTGATAAGAGAAATAAAGATTAACTGGAATAAAAGTTCATTGGAGGGAAGAAATGACTTCTAATAGGGAGAAAAGTCTTCTTGAAAGACGTAGTATTTGAACTAGTCTTTTAAAAATGGTCATGGTTTTCTCAGCCAGAAATGCCCATGAAGGGCACTCCAGGCAAAAGAACAGTATGGAGAAAGGTATGGTTTTATGCAACATTCCAGAAGTCTGGTCCATCGTTGCCCACCTCACCGCCCCTGCCAACAGCTTTATAAAGTTATAACTGACAAATAAAATTGAAAGATACTTAAAATGTACAAAGTGATAATTTGATATACATATACATTCTGAAAGGATGCCCCCATCAGGTTAATTAACACATCTATCCTACCTTGTATTATCTCCCAATATTCTTGATGCAAAGCCCCTTCTCTAATGAGGTGGCCCCATCACTGTCTTGCAAGTGCATGAGCTGACTCCTATCTCTCTAGTTCGTCATGATGTTTCCCTGACTCAAAATACTCTCCCAGTGTAGCTGAATAGCTGTGCCCCAGCCGGGCTTCAAAGACCATTTCATATGCACACTTTTCGCCATGCAGGCTTCCACTCCTGCTCTCCGTAACACATGAACTTTAACCCTCTTGGAACTTTTAATAAATTTAATATTTTATCTCTTTGGAGGCAATCAAATCACAATATATGGTGATGAGGTTTGCGAATTTTATCATGAATGCCTTACTAAGTAGTTAACTTTGAGGAGAGGAATTGTAGCCCATTTTCTACAACACTGACTTTACTTTCTCTATTTCACATAGTAGTATTGAGCCTTGAGTGCCAAGCATTGGGATAAATATTGTACATATATGATGTCATTTAATTCTCCCAAGTCACGTGAAATAGGTTTGCTCATTTTACAGTGAAGGAACTGAGACAAAAACACATTATTAAATTTAAATATTAAATTATTAAATAACCTAACATCACGAAACTAATAAGTGGAGGAGTTTGGACTTGTGACTCCAGACACTGAGAATGATCACATCACTGAGTACTTGGAAGTAACCTGGACATGGCTGAAGCTAAACCAAGTCACACGGAAGTGATCCCCTAATGCCAAGAATAAAGGCTGTCTTTTTCTGTACTGGCCCCAAATACCCACTGAAGACCCAGCCTATCCCCAAACGACAAAGGTTCCAAAACTTTCACATCTTATTATCTTTAGTCACAACCGAGTTTTCAAAGTAACCAGTACCCTCAAAACTATGTTTGACAGAGATGGCCATAGAAGAAATGGTCTCCTTCTAAAAATCTCAAATCCCCTTCCAGCTGCTGGAGATGCTGCAGGTGTGAGATAAGCTCTTGTGAGAGGTAGCAGGACACAGAGGCAAGAGACTCTAGAACCACACAGCCCAGGTTAGATGATCCTGGACATGCCACTTACCAGCTACATGCACTTGAGTGACTCAGACAATCTGTGTCTTCTTAGTTTCTACATGTAAAATGTGGATAATAATACAACCTATGGGGGGGGGCATG
Organism: Balaenoptera borealis; assembly: GCF_965194805.1. Lineage (NCBI taxonomy): Eukaryota > Metazoa > Chordata > Mammalia > Artiodactyla > Balaenopteridae > Balaenoptera > Balaenoptera borealis. Next base: position 36,326,064 of record NC_138868.1, read on the forward strand.
AATTGGGAGATTGGAATTGACATATATACACTATTGATACTATGTAGAAAATAGATAACTAATGAGAACCTACAGTATAGCACAGGGAACTCTACTCAGTGCTCTGTGCTGACCTAAATGGGAAGGAAATCCAGAGAAGAGGGGATATATGTATACATATAGCTGATTCACTTTGCTGTACGGTAGAAACTAACACAACATTGTAAAGCAACTATATGCCAATAAAAATTTTTTTTAAATGGTTAAAATGGTAAAAATAATAATAATAATAATACAACCTATCTCCTGGGGTTTTTATGAGGACTCAATTAGCTAATATAGATACAATGCTTATTACAGCTAACTGCAACTAGTAAGTGCTCCATAAGTGTAAGCTATTTTATTATCATTGTTCTTATTACTACTACTAGTATTACTCCTACTCTTCCCACTACTACTACAATTATTTGTGAGCAGACTCAATTGTTGAATGGTGGTTAAAACTGGTTAAGAAAACTTTCTTTTTCCTTTACAGGCTGGTAGTTCAGGCAGAAGGCTGTGAACAGATAGGCCTTTGAAGACACAAATTAGAATACCTCTTTGAAGGTTCAAAGAAATATTTGCTTCGATTCAATTATGGTCCCTGGGAAACAAGACTATAGATTGGGAAGGTGAAGGATTTATGTTTAGGATCGCTGATATATAACCAGAGTTTGATTATGGCAAATTTGGAGTATCAAACCTCTCAGGACAAAGAAATACCAATTTTGGCAGCAAGCTCTCTACTAATGATAATTATTGTTATGCTGGCTAATATTTATTGGTACTCATTAAGCACTGTCATTATCACACGGTTCCTTTCTCCTTCCTCTTTTCCCTTCTATGGGATGGCTCAGAAGGGCTCTAATCCACCTCTGTAACATTGTAATCGATAGCCATTGTCAATTGACACACTGTTTTCCTTAGAGAACTAATCAGGATCCAAACAAGCTACTGAAACAGTCACTTCAGCTGTGGCTGCAAATATCCACATTTGGGGTCTGGCTGGCTACAGTTTCACTTTGTTCAAAATAATCTAGTTTGAATTTTACAAAAAATTGTTACAGTAACCTCACTGGGACAAGCTAAGCAGGTTTTATTAGTCATATTTTATAGACGAAATTGCAGTTTGGAGCATGTAAGAGGCTTTTCCTATATGTACATAGATAGTAAGATGTACGTCTATAACTCAAACTCCCATCTCCTCATTTCTTCTCCTGCACTCTTTCTAAACTCCCACTTTATTATGTGATTCAAAGGAGTATCTATAATGTCGGCCACAAGGTAGGCAATTTCTTTTACCTTTAAAAAAAAAATTACAGATTTACAGGAAGCTGTAGAAGTAGTACAAAATGTCCCTTATCTCCTTCACCCAGTTTCTCTCCATAGTGCTATCCTATATAGAGGTAGTGCCATATCCAAACCAGAAAACTGACAGTTGTGTGTCATTTTTAAGTAGTCTACCGACCTAATTCAGTTCACACCATGTTTTCAAACTGCGTTCATGTTGTGTGTATGTACACATGGCTGTAGTTCTAAGTAATATTAACTTGTGTATAAATTTGTGTAACCACCACCACAATCATGCTATGGCTTTGTGTTTGCACCTAGTCCACACTCCCCCCCTCACCCCCAATCCCTGTCCCCTCTCAGCTACTAACCTGTTTTCCATCCCTATAGTTGTCATTTAGAGACTGTTATACAAGTGGAATTACACAGTAAGTAATCTTTGAGATTGACTTTCTTCAATAAGCTCAATGCCCCTGAGCCACATCCAGACTGTTGCAGTTTCAATAGTTCATCCCTCTTTACTGCTGTGTAGTATTCCATTGTAAAGATCTATCACAGTTAATTCAACCATTCACACATTGAAGGGCATGTGGATTGTTTCCTGTATTTTACTACTCTGAACAAAGTTGCTATGAACATCTGTGCACAGATTTTTTGTTGAACATATATTTTCATTACCCTGGGATAAATGTCCAAAAGTGTGATTATAGGGGCATCGGGTAAGTGCATGTTTTGTTTTGTAAGAAACTGCCAAACGATTTTCCAGAATGGTTGTACCATTTTACATTCCCACTAGCAATGCACGAGTGATCAAGTTTCTCTACATCATTGTCAGCATTTGGTATTTTCACTTTTTAAATTTTAGTCTTTCATGTGTGTGTGTTATGATACTGCATTGAGCTCTTAATTTGCATTTTGCTAGTAGCTAATGATGTTGAATGTCTTTCCACATGCTCATTTGCCATCTATTTTTCTTTGGTGAAATGTCTTTTGTTCATTTTACAATTGGATTTTTTTTTTACTGTTGAGTTTTGAGAATTCTTCAAATACTCTAGATATAAGGCCTTTGTTGGATATGTGATTAGCAAATATTTTCTCACAGTCTCCAGCTTGTATTTTCATCCTCTTAGCAGCCTTTCACAACGCAAAATGTATTACTTTTGATGAAATTCAATTTACCTATTTTTCATTTTATGCATAGTGCATTTAATGTCACATACAAGAACTCTTTCTCTAACCCTAGGTCTTAAAGATTTTCTCATATTTTTCCTAACACTTGTGTAGTTTTACCTCTTAGATAAGTTCATGACCCATTTTGACTTAACTTTTGTATATGGTAAGAAGTTTAGGTTTTTGCCTATGCATGTCATTTGTTGAAAAGGCTACTTTTCCTCCATTGAATTGCTTTTGTACTTTTGTCAAAAACCAATTGGGAGCTTCCACAGGGAGACCAGCTGAGGGAGCTCCCTTGTTGCTCAGATGATGATGTCTGCTTAGCACAGAGGAGGGTCTGGTACCAAGAGCATTGGTAGAGAGGTTAATACCAGACACCTCTGTGAGACCTGGTGGGCAGCCCTGGGATCAGCAACCAGGAGTCGTGGCTCCTGGAAGTCTGCCTGGATCTGGTGAGTGGAGGCCTAGGAGCGAAGCTGCGGCAATAGGAGTAGTTCCAGTGACAGCAGCGAATGTCAGCACAGCTCCCTGTTGCTTGGTTCCCCCCTGAGGACAAGTTTATAACCATCAGGATATTCCTGAAATAATACATCAAATATGATACCAAGAGAAGAATAACAATAACTGTTGTAATCAAAAGTAAACACAGTGGGCGACCTTCAAGATGGCAGAGAAATAAGACATGGAGATCACCTTCTTCCCCACAAATACATCAAAAATATGTCTACATGTGGAACAACTACTACAGAACACCTACTGAATGCTGGCAGAAGACCTCAGACTTCCTAAAAGGCAAGAAACTCCCTACGTACCTGGCCGTGTGGCTGACAGGGTCTTAGTGCTATGGCTTAGTGTCAGGCCTGAGCCTCTGTGTGGGGAGAGCTGAGTTCAGGATACTGGACCACCAGAGACCTCCCAGCCCCACGTAATATCGATCGGCGACAGCTCTCCCAGAGATCTCTGTCTCAACGTTAAGACCCAGCTCCACTCAACAACCAGCAAGCTCCAGTGCTGGACACCCCATGCCAAACAACTAGCAAGACAGAACACAACCCCACCCATTAGCAGAGAGGCTGCCTAAAATCATCCCAAGTTCACAGACAACCCAAGACACACCACCGGATGCAGCCCTGCCCACCAGAAAAACAAGATCCATCCTCATCCACCAGAACACAGGCACCAGTCTCCTCCACCAGGAAGTCTACACAACCCACTGAACCAACCTTACCCACTGGGGCGGACGCCAAAAACAACGGGAACTACGAACCTGCAGCCTGCGAAAAGGAGACCCCAAACACAGTAAGTTAAGCAAAATGAGAAGACAGAGAAATATGCAGCAGGTAAAAGAGCAAGGTAAATCCATCTTGTTTAATGTATCATTTAAAGCTTGTGTTTCCTTATTTATTTGCATTTTGGTTGATCTGTCCATTGGTGAAAGTGGGCTGTTAAAGTCCCCTACTATTATTATGTTACCCCTTTAATCTAGTTAAATCTGGATTAAATCTAGAAAGCTGGAGTAGCAATTCTCAAATCAGACAAAACAGACTTTAAAATAAAGACTATTACAAGAGACAAAGAAGGACTCTACATGATGATCAAGGGATCAATCAAAGAAGAAGATATAATAATTGTAAGAATTTAGGGACCCAACATAGGAGCACCTCAATACATAAGGCAAATGCTAACAGCCATAAAAGGGGTAATATAAAGAATCTTAAAGATGCTACCAGAACTCTACTAGAGCTAATCAATGAATTTGGTAAAGTAGCAGGATACAAAACTAATGCACAGAAATCTCTTGTGTTCCTATACACTAATGATGAAAAATCGGAAAGAGAAATTAAGGAAACACTCCCATTTACCACTGCAACAAAAAGAATAAAATACCTAGGAATAAACCTACCTAAGGAGACAAAAGACCTGTATGCAGAAAACTATAAGACACTAATGAAAGAAATTAAAGATGATACAAACAGATGGAAAGATATACCATGTTCTTGGATTGGAAGACTCAACATTGTGAAAATGACTATACTAATCAAAGCAATCTACAGGTTCAATGCAATCCCTATCAAACTACCAATGTCATTTTTCACAGAACTAAAACAAAATATTTCACCATTTGTATGGAAACACAAAAGACCCCAAATAGCCAAAGCAATCTTGAGAACGAAAAATGGAGCTGGGGGAATCAGTCTCCCTGACTTCAGACTATACTACAAAGCTACAGGAATCAAGACAGTATGGTACTGGCACAAAAACAGAAATATAGATCAATGGAACAGGAGAGAAAGCCCAGAGATGAACCCACGCACATATGGTCAACTTGTCTTTGATAAAGGAGGCAAAAATATATGATGGAGAAAAGACAGCCTCTTCAATAAGTGGTGCTGGGAAAACTGGACAGCTACATGTAAAAGAATGAAATTAGAACACTCCCTAACACCATACACAAAAATAAACTCAAAATGGATTAAAGATCTAAATGTAAGGCCAGACACTAACAAACTCTTAGAGGAAAACATAGGCAGAACACTCTATGACATAACTCACAGCAAGATCTTTTTTGACACACCTCCTAGAGAAATGGAAATTAAAAAAATAAACAAATGGGACTTAGTGAAACTTAAAAGCTTCTGCACGGCAACGGAAACCATAAACAAGACAAAAAGACAACCCTCAGAATGGGAGAAAATATTAGCAAACGAACCAACTGACAAAGGATTAATCTCCAAAATATACAAAGCAGCTCATGTAGCTCAATATGAAAAAAACAAAAAACCCAATCCAAAAATGGGCAGAAGACCTAAATAGACATTTCTCCAAAGAATATATCAGATAGCCAACAAACACATGAAAGGACGCTCAACATCACTAATCATTAGAGAAACGCAAATCAAAACTACAATGATGTATCACCTCACACCAGTCAGAATGGCCATCATCAAAAAATCTACAAACAATAAATGCTGGAGAGGGTGTGCAGAAAAGGGAGCCCTCTTGCACTGTTGGTGGGAATGTAAATTGATGCAGCCACTGTGGAGAACAGTATGGAGGTTCCTTAAAAAACTTAAAATAGAACTACCATACAACCCAGCAATCCCACTACTGGGCATATACCCTGAGAAAACCATAATTCAAAAAGAGTCATGTACCAAAATGTTCATTGCAGCTCTATTTACAATAGCCAGGACATGGAAGCAACCTAAGTGTCTATCAACAGATGAATGGATAAAGAAGACGTGGCACATATATACAATGGAATACTACTCAGCCATAAAAAGAAACGAAATTGAGTTATTTGTAGTGAGGTGGATGGACCTAGAGTCTGTCATACAGAGTGAAGTAAGTCAGAAAGAGAAAAACAAATACCATATGCTAACACATATATATGGAATCTAAAAAAAAATGGTTCTGAAGAACCTAGGGGCAGGACAGGAATAAAGACACAGATGAAGAGAATGGACTTGAGGACACGGGGAGGGGGACGGGTAAGCTGGGACAAAGTGAGAGAGTGGTAATGTATATATAGACATATATACACTACCAAACGTAAAATAGATAGCTAGTGGGAAGCAGCTGCATAGCACAGGAAGATCAGCTCAGTGCTTTGTGACCATCTAGAGGGGTGGGATAGGGAGGGTGGGAGGGAGACGCAAGAGGGAGGTGATATGGTCATATATGTATACGTATAACTGATTCACTTTGTTATACAGCGGCAACTAATACAACAATGTAAAGCAATTATACGCCAATAAAGATGTTAAAAAAAAAGAAAGTAAACACAGTAAGTAAAATAAAGTAACACTGTGCTCATCCTTTTTGTTTGTAAAGTGACATATTCTTAAAGGAACCTAACTGCTACAGGTAGAGGTGATCATTTTTTTTATTATAATAAATATCTGACTTACAAAAAAAAAAAAAACCAATTGGTTGTATTTGTGTTCTCTGTTTCTGGGTTCTCTACTGTGTTCCACTGATCTGTGTATATATTCCTCCGCCAATTCCATACTGCCTTGATTATTCGAAGTTACAGAAAGCCTTTATATCACATAGAGTGACTCCCTCCACTTTGTTCTTTTCCAATATTGTTTTAGTTATTCTAGTTCTTCTTCCTTTCTATATATATTTTAGATAAAGCTTGTCCATTTCTATAAAAAATCTTGTTTGGATTTTCATAGGAACTTATAGATCAATTTGTGGAGAACTGCCATCTTCACTATATTGAATCTTCTAATCCATGAACACAGCATGTTTCCCCATTTATTTATTCTTTGACTTCTTCCATCAGTGTTTTGTAATTTTCAGCACACAGATCCTGTAAATGTTTTATTAGATTTACAACTAGGGATTTCACTTTATTTGGAGTTATTGTATATGATGTTACATTTTTAATTTTGGTTTCTATGTATCAGTTGCTAGTATATAGGAAAACGATTATGTGTGTTGATCTTGTAGAGCTTTTGACTCTGCTGAACTCACTTATTAGTTATACAATTTTTTATGTAGATTTGTCAAGATTGTCTACATAGACAATCATGTCATCTGTAAATAGGAATAGCTTTATTTCTTCCTTTCTTATCTGTATGCTTTTTATTTCCTTGTGTTGCCACCTTATTCTGCTGGCTAAGACTTCTGGTGCTATGGCACACAGGAATGAGAGCCGACCATCATTTGTCACCAATCTTAGGAAGAAAGCACTCAGTCTTTCACCATTAAGTATAAAGTTAGCTCCACCTCATACGGCCTTGTCAGTGCTGGGTGGAGGTGGAGGTCTTGCTGGGCCCCACTGGCAATGAAGTTGGGAGAGTTGGACCACCCATCAGCCTTGCCTTGCACTGCCTTGTTCAGTCTGTGAGCTGCTGGGCTGGAGTAGAGTCCCAGCTCCATGTTGGGCCCCACTGACATTCCCACAGAGAGGGAATCAGAGCACTACTTGCTTCTACCAAGCAGATTTTCTATGAACATATGGCTCAAGGAGGGTAGGTATTTTCTAAAAGGTTTCGGCTCTGTTAGAGCCCCTTCTCTAATTCTTCCCCTAGGAGCAGTAGAACTGGCTCTCCTTGGAGCGTTTGTCCTCTGTGCCTGTCTGTGGCTTCAGGTTGCAGGCTTCTTCAGCTCCCCATCCGGGAGACACCAGAGGCAAAAAAGAAAATGGAGAACTCACCCCTTGTTGTTTCTCACCTCCCAGAGTTGCTAGGTAGTCCACCTTCTTTCCACCTTTCAGAGTCTTGCTGGATATTTTTTGTGTTATATCCAGGGGATTTTTAGTTGTTAAGGACCTGGGAGGAATGGGGATAGTCTACCTTGGCCAAAACCAAAAGTCTTCAGTGTGTTTAATTTTTAAGAAAGTAGTCACTTTCCCTCTCTGGTTTTTCAAACAGAGAAATCCCTAATAACTGGGATTTTTCATAAACATACTATGAGCACATTTATTTGTTTAGCATATTTATTGAGCACATACTACAATGTAGATGCTGCTCTAAATGTGTTGTAGCATTCATATGAATTAAATATTATCATCCATATTTTCTAAATGAAGAAATGGGAACAGAGAGGTTTTAAGTGATCCAAGGTTATAGGATGGTAGACTCAAACCAAGGCAGTTACCGTCAAACCATGGCAGAAGAATTAGCATCATGTAGTTATTAGTCATTCTTGAAATGTCTTTCTCCCTTAATCCCTTATCATCAAGCCATCATCAAGTCTCATTGATTTTTCTTTCTAAATATCTTTCAGGTTCATTCTTTTATCTCCATTTCCATTTCCACCACACTCATCCAAACTACCATCATCTTACCCACATCTAAGCTGCTGTCACTTGAGCTCCTGCTATAGATCCTCAGTGGAACCCTCACATTCACTATTGCCCACCTTCAGTTCATTCTTCATACTGCACTTAGAATAATCTCTTAGGCATTCAAATGTGATCATCTTCCTGTCTTTCCTAAAACTTCAGTTATTTTTCACTGGTCTTAAAATGTGGACAAACACTTCTATTATATCCTCCTTGGCCCATCATCGTCTTGCCTCTACCTAACTACCTCGGTTCATTTTCATATTTGCCTGCTCTGTTCCAACCACACTTTATTTCCTGCCTCAAAAGGGCTTTTTCCCTTGGGTCACAGGCACTTTCACATGCTCTTCCCTCTTAGCTCCCTTAACACTTGCTTATCCTTGGTATCCAACTCAGTTCTTACCTCCTCGGAGAAAAGAATCGCTGATTTCCCTGACCAGGAAGTTTCCCCTGTAATATATTCATATAACACCCAGCGCCTCTCCTTCAAAGGGCTAATCAGTTATTGTTTTATGCTTATTAGTGTATTAGTGGTTTACTAACATCTGTCTTCTTTACTAGAGCACAAAGGAGACAGAAAATATATTTCTTTATTCTCAGCCCCTAGCAGAGCTTCTGAAACCTAGTAATTGTCTAGTAAAAGTACCTATTTATATAAGAAAGGAAGGGAGGGAGGGAGGAAATAAGGAAGGACAGAAAGAAAAGAGTATTATTGTCTTTGGCATCAAAAATTGTAGACAGCTCAAGGAGAATTAAGACAATGGAAAGGTAATTGAATCAGGCAGCTGGGGGAAACTTAGATGGGCAGAGCTTATAAATGAAATACAACCAGGTAATAATGTGTTGATATATTTATTTATCACCGTGACTGTGGGAAAAGAAGAAAGGCATGCAGCTTCAGGAGCTCTCTCTGAGGCAGGCCATTTCTTTCATAAAGAATAGCTGAAGACACAACCCCTGGACTCTGAGAAAATAATTGTAAATCATGCGTCTGATAAGTGACTTGAATTGAGAATATATAAAGAACCTTTACAACTTAGCAGGAAAAGATAACCCAATTAGAAAATGTGAAAAATATTTAAATAAACATTTCTCTAAGGCATGTATATAAATGCCTAGTAGACACATGAAAAGATGCTCAACATCTTTAGTCATGAGGGAGACCCAAAGCAAAACCACAGCGAGATACCACTTCACACCCACTAGAATGCCATAATCAAAAAGACAATAAAAATTATTTACAAGAATGTGAAGAAACTGGATCCCTTGTACATTGCTAGTAGGAATGTAAAGTATTTGGAAATGACTTTGGCAGTTCCACAAACTGTTAAACATAGGGTTACTGCGTGTTCCAGCAATTATGCTCCTCTGTATACACCAGTTAGAAATTAAAACCTGTCCACACAGACTCACACAAGAATGTTCATACTAGCGTCATGCATAATAGCCAAAGGTGGAAACAACCCATATAGCCATCAACAGACGATTGCATAAAGAAAATGTGGTATACCCTTGTAATGGAATATTTTTCAGTAATAAAAAAGAGTAAAGCACTGCTCATACTACAACATGTCTCATGGATAAACCTCAAAAACATTTTGCTAAGTGCAAGAAGTCAATCACAAAAGACCACCTATTGTATGATCCCATTTACGTAAAATATCCAGATGGCAAATATATAGAGACACAAAGTAGATAAGTGGTTACCTAGGGCTAAGTTCAAGAGAATGGGTACAAGTTTTCTCCTCAGGGTGATAAAAATGTTCTAAAATCAGAGTATTATAATGTTTGTGCAATTCTGAAAATATACTTAAAACCACTGAACTGTACATTTTAAGGAGGTGAACTTTATGCTATGTAAATTATATCTCAATAAAGCTGTTAAAAATTACTAAGGATAAAGTTCTGAAATAAGCTGGCACATTTATCTCTGTGGCCATGTCTTAAGATAAGGATATAAAGATTCATCAGACATATTTCTTGGGTGAAATTGTTCTTCTGCAAATGAGGATTAGGAATGTTAGTTATTCTGCTAATATCCTAGGGATATGCCACATTTCCTTAATTAAAAAACAGCATTTATTTAATAGTAATATTTGGGGAAGGAGAGAGAAGTAATTAGATATAAAATGTATTCATCCCCAGTTTCTTAAATGTGAAATCTGAAAATCTGTGCTTTAGGCTCAAGGACAAATGTTCAAACACAGTACTTGAATTCAAGAAGCAATTTTCTCAAGAAACAATTTTCTAAGTCAAAATAAATATAACTCTAAACCCTCTATTTGCCAGAATGGACAACTAAATCGCATTCCTTATTGAGCTCCATTCCACCCCACTTTGCCCTCAGCAGGATTCCATCACGGTTCTGGTGGTCTCAGACAAAAGCTGGTGGGAGGGCTGTCTGATTTTCACACTGGTTATTACTCTGGCCCATAAAAAGGAGGCTTGAAGCCCTGTTAGTCCCCTGCTAAACTCAGGTGCTGAGGTCCTTGCCAAGAACAGGTACCCCAGTCGTGGGGACCTGAATTTGGGGGTGTACCATACATCCATTCTTCCCCCACTCTCAGGGACACCACTGAAGAATCTACAGGTTTCCATCTTCCCTCTTCTGGGGCTAAACTGCTGTAGCTTAGACTACTTTTATCCTCCCAAACACCAAGCCTTATAATTCCAGCTCCCTCTGGGAGATTCAGTCTCTGATTTTTTCTTCTTTCTTTTTTTAAATGAGGTAATACTGGTTTATAACATTATATAAATTTCAGGCATACAACAGTATATTTCTGTTTATGTATACACTACAGTGTACATACCACCCAAAATTTAGTTTCCCTCCCTCACCATAGAATAGACCCCCTTTTCCCATTTTGCATCCCCCAACCTTCCCCTCTGGTGACCACTGCTCTGTTCTCTACACCTACATGTTTGTTTCTGTTTGGTTTGTTCAGTTATTTTGGTCTCTTAGTTTGGTTTTTTATGTTCCACATGAGTGAAATCAGATGACATTTGTCTTTCTCCATCTGACTGATTTCACTTAGCATAATGCCCTCAAGGTCCATCCATGTTGTCGTAAATGACAAGATTTCATCTTTTTATGACAGAGTAGCATTTCATTGTTTATATATATACCACATCTTCTTTATCCATTCATCTGTTGAACACTTAAGCTGTTTGCAGAAAATGTGTACTAATTCTTCCCATTGGCAAAGAGGCTTTGGATCTCTATGACTGGAATCCGTTCTCAACTCAAAGCCCTGAGTAGGGTTATGAGCAGAATAGATATGGTGGAAGGGTTGCAGAAGTAAAGACGAGGAGTGAAAGGAAACGAGCCAGTTCCCATCCTTTCTTGCGTGTATGTGTGATCTGTGTAAAATAATCTTTTATTTTTATTATTATTTTCTGTAATATATACCCTAATTCCTCCACAGCAGAGAGAAACAAAACACAAAGTAGTAACTCAATCAAGTGCTTTTCTGCTTGGATATATAGTACTATATATTAAATATGGCAGGTTATATATAATATATATTATTCATTTACATATGATATTTGTACATACATAGAAAATCTATAAAAATGTATATTAAACTATTAACAGTGATTTACACTGAGAAGTTGGATAGAGGATAAATGGAAGGTACTTATACTATTTATTTTATTCACTTTGTACTTGTGAATTTTTTACAACCAATATGTATCTTTTATTACTAAAAAATAGAGGGTTTTTTGGTTTCGTTTTGTTTTAAAGAAGAAAGAAAATGGTTTTTGAGTATAATCAAGTTTGTATGGAAAAGACAAGACTTTGGAGGCTGACAGATATGGATGCAAATCTCAGCACTGGATACAAATCCCAGAAAGATTTGACAAGTTCTCTGTGCCCCAGTTTCTGTGTGTATAAAATGCAGACAATGATACCATGACTAAGAGTAGAAAACTGGGTTTAGTCTCTGCTTCCTCAGATCCAAACAGATTATACTACAGAAGGGATATTCAAGAAACATTTATACAGTGAATGTTCATGGGAAGAAACTTTGTAAAACATCTGGTATCATTTGGGGCACACAGTAGGTGCTCCAGAAATGGCAGAGGCCATCACCACCACCACCATCATCATCAACATCATCACTGTGTGGTGTTGGCCTGCGTTTTCCATGAACCCTTCCTCAATAATTCCGGGAAGATATTACTAGGAGCTTTGTTACTCTCCTTTATGTCCCCAAGGCTCTGAGTCCAAATCCAGCTTTGTCACTTGCTCCCTGAGCCTCAGTGTTGTCACCAGAAATTGGAAGCAATAAGATCCATCACACAGAGCTGTTGGGAAGAGTAACAGAGCAAGCATGAAGACGTGTCTAGGGTGTACCAGCCAAGTAATATGGATTCAGTAAATGTTAGTTTTGTTCCACATGGATAATTTAGCAATGCATCATTAAACTACGAAATTAATGAAGAGCTGAACTGTAGTCCAATGTTTCTTTTAAAACACTAGTCCAATAGAAATATCCAAAACAAGAATGAAAGAAAGATGTAAAACTGTTGTTTGACTGTGGTTTTATGTAATGGTCACTTAAGCATCCCCAAAGTGACCCTTTTATCTCTCTACTGCAAAGAGGCTGGGTTGCTATTGTTTTGGTTCCACAACTACCCAGAGAAACTCTGAAGAAAACTGTCCAAATATGAAATATGGTAAGAAAACTAATGTTGTGTTGATGTTGACATGAATGTACTGTTCTTTCTCTTTCTGAAGCAAGGTGATAGTGCAGAAAAACAAAAGGAATCTGGGAGAAAGATTGGCCAAAGGGAAAAGTCTCTCTTCCTCCCCCTTTTTACCAGTGACTATGACTCTTTTTCTAGTGCTCTGAGGGCTCAGTTGACTCACGAGGTTCCAAAGAAAAAGAAGATAGAATTAAAGGGAAACACAGAACCCTGAAAATGTGCTAGTCCTATTATCGTGCTTTCCAATATATCCCTTCGTTCCTTTTGAATTCCTTCTCCATACCCAACTGTAGTGAGTTTAATAGTGTTTCCCCCCAAAATTCATGTCCACTAGAACCCCAGAACGTGACCTTATTTTGAGACAGCGTCTTTGCATATGTATTTAGTCAAGGCGAGGCTATAATGGATTAAGGTGGACCCTAAGTCTGATGACTGGTGCCCTTATAAGAGGAGAAGACACAGCAGGAAGAAGGCCACGTGAAGCTGGAAGCAGAGACTGGACTCGCCCAGCCACAAGTCAAGGAGCACCAGAGCCACTAGAAGACAGAAGAGGCAAGGAAGGGCTCTCCCCTTGAGCCTGTGGAGGGAGTGTGGCCCTGCTAGCTCCTTGATTTTGGATTCTGACCTCCCAAATTGTGAGAGTAAAATGTTCTGTGGTTTTAAACCACCCAGCGTGTGGCAGTTTGTTATGGCAGTGCTACAAAACTAATCTACCAACATTACGTATAATTGTTCACCTGATAAGGTTCTGAGAGGACAGTGAGGGACCAAGTCCTGATGCCCGTGGTGTTTCCTAGAAAAGAGACACAGGAGGATTGAAAGAAAGGGGACTGAGGATACAAAGTCCATAATGAAGTCATGTGACAGCATTTGCGGGGTAAGGGGAAGAGCAGGTATTTGAGAGACACGCATCCTGAGTTTGAACCCCAGTCCCCATGTGAAGCAGCTCTAAGAAATCAGTAAGTCACTTAAACCTTCTGAGGCTCAATGTCCCCATCTTTAAAAAGAAATGATACCACCCACCTTGCTGTGGAGTTGTATTAAGAAAGATATAATTAGAAAGATTTGCACAGTTCTTAATACATAGTAGATGTGCAGTAATTGTTAGCTTTTTTTGTTTTGCTCAGCTGGGCTAGGATTCTGAAAATTAGAATACTTAAAAATATATGCCAGGCCATATATCCAGACAAAACTATAATTCAAAAAGATACATGCACCCCTATGTTCATAGCAGCACTATTAATAGCCAGGACATGGAAGAAACCTAAGTGTCAACTGACGGATGAATGGATAAAGAAGATGTGGAACATATATATAATGGAATACAACTCAGCCATAAAAGAGAATGAAATAATGTCATATACAGCAACATGGATGGACCTAGAGATTATCAAACTAAGTGAAGTAAGTCAGACAGAGAAAGACAAATACCATATGATATCACTTACATGTGGAATCTAAAATATAACACAAATGAACCTATCTACAAAACAGAAAGAGACTCACAGATATAGAGAACAGACTTGTGGTTGCCAAGGGGGAGAGAGGGTGGGGGAGGGATGGAATGGGAGTTTGGGATTAGCAGATGCAAACTACTGTATATAGAATGGATTAAAAAACAAGGTTCTACTGTATAGAACAGGGAACTACATTCAATATCCTGTGATAAACCATAATGGAAAAGAATATGAAAAAGAATATGTATACATCTGAATCACTTTGTTGTACAGCAAAAATCAACACAACATTATAAAGCAACTATACTACAATAAAATGAATTTTAAATATATATATATATACATATGCCAGGCCAACTAACAAAGGAAATGCGACCCTAAAAGTATTAAAGTGTATATTTATTAAGCTTGAAAGAGGCTTACAATCTGTCTGTGCTGCCTCAGCTCTCTGATGAGTATTCCTGGGAATCTGCATTAACAAGAAAATCCCTGGAGCATGAGAAGACACTAAGTTTTCTTAGCCTCCTGGACCGGAGGGTACACTCTCTTGGATGATAAAGAAGCAAACAAATTGAGCCTAAGTGTCAAAGCAATACCAGAATTCATACAGTGAATCATTACAGCAAGGTGATAGATCTAGAAAAATTGCCTTAGTGAACAACGGGATGGAAACACAAGGCAGAGGAAATAACGCCATTTGTATATAGAATGTGCAGGTTGTAGGCCAGGATTGCTTTCCAAAAGAAAATGAAGTTGCCCTATATGTCTCCCATGCCTGTCTCCCACCTCTGTGTAACTCCTGGTGTTTACAGGTAGTAACAAATATCATTTTCTCCTCTGGGTCTGTGGCAGATTTTCTAAAAATGGTCAAATCAATATCTCCCAACCCACGTGCTATTCTGCAATATAACCTCACCCTTCCCTGGATCATGAGGTCCAATCTATTCCTCCCTTAGAAATGCATTTGTAATTAAGGGAATGTGGCAGAAACTATGTCACATGACTTCCAAGGCTAAGGTCAGAAAGAATCTGGCAGCTTCTGTAATGCTCATTCTCTGGATGCCCCATCCCAGGACATTACCTCTTAGAACCCAGCTGCCAACCTGTGAATGGCTGAAGACACATGGCCACACATGTATGTGTACAAGCTCCACGTGATGGTCCCAGCTGAGCCCAGCCATCAAGGAGTACCAACCCAGGCACCAGACACGTGAGGAAAGAAGGCTTAGGAAGATGGCATTTCTCAGCTGTTTGAGCCTCCCCAGCCCTTAATTCTTCCCAGCAGAGGCCCAGATATCAAGGAGATACAAGTCATCCCTGCTGGGCCCTGTCTAGATTATCCACCCACAGAATTTATGAGCATAGTAAAATGGTTGTTGTTTTACACGATTAAGTTTGAGGTGGCCATCATACAGCAATAGATTACCAGGACAGAATCCCTGGCTCTGCACCCAGGGCATGGTGTGACACAGCAGCTCAGTGAGGTTGTATGGAGCTCAGTTGAAATGAAATCAAAGCACCTGGAAAGACTGTGTTTACTCCTTTGAGACAGGCTTCAATCTTCAGAATGAGGTATATTAAAGGGTAACTCACTATCTGCCAATAGTTTCACATCGTCTTCACTCTGCAATGGTTTCGGTTATCACCTGACATAGATGGGCCCTAAAATGAACCCAAGGATGAGCAATTTTGCAGCAATCAAAATATATTTTCATCAACTACATGATCTCCCTAGAAACTTCAATGCATATGTTGATAGCACTGGTGAAACCTGTCACTAAATTCTGTATCGGTCCCTCTGATTGATGCTATCTAGCAATGTATTAATAGGGGAGGAAATAGAAAATCATACCATCAGAGCCAAAGGTTTTTCTGGAGAATTTATAGGACGTCAAAAGCACAGATAAAGGTCAGAGACAAGGTTTTGTCCTCTCAAAAGGTGGTAAAGTGAAGGGATTAGAAATCTGAGCTCTGGACACACACCATCTTACGTTAAAGCCTCAGCTCTGCTACTTAATGACTGTGTAATTTTACACTTATGATGTGTTATCTCTCACACTGTTTCTCCTTTAGTCAAAAAGGCCGGATAAAGATTAAATGAGATAATACATATGCAATGTCATTCAAATATTTATCATGTACCTACTATGTGTTTGCACTGTGCTAACACAGAAAACCAAATAGTAAACAAAGAGAATTTCCCTGCCATGATGGAGATCACACTTTAGTGGGGGAGACAAATAACAAATAAATATGTAAAGAAATATGTGACATAATTTTGGGTAGTGATAATTAATATGAGGAAAAATAAACCAGAGAGAAAAGATGGGGAGTGACAAGAGCACTAAATTAGATAGAAAGGTCTGGGAAGGTTTCTCTGACGCCATTTAAACAAAGACCTGGGTGAAATGAAGGAGCAAACCATATGGTTATTCTGGGGAACAGCATTCAAGGCTGAGATAAATCCAAGAGAAAGGCTTGAGTATGGAAAAAGAAGATCCAGGAGGCCAAGGTGGCAGGAGTGGAGTGAGGAAAAGGGATGATGGTAGGAAATCAGGTCTTCCAGGTGGCCGTGGGTCAAATCAGGTAGGTCCCTCGAAGTCATCAGGATAGCATTTTGAGTGTGGTGGGAAGCCACCGCTACATGACTGGCTTAGCACAGTGCCTTGCATATTATAGCACAAGCTCAATGAGTGGTCGGTTGTCACGTGATTATGGACGAATATCAAGGTAGGACAGCAGAAACACATTCCTTAGCAGCGGCACTAAACAAACCTCCACTCAAAGCAAGCGTTGCGATCAGAGAGTGTCGGACCTGCTGGCTCCAAGTGGAGCTGATATTTCCAGCCACACAGGCAAGATACAGAAACAAAAAAAGAAAATGAAACCTGCAGAAATGTCAGGCTTTCTGCTCCCACACAGACTACATTACCCTGTTCTTCATGATTTTCCAGACTGGGGGGTAACAGCACTTTGTGCAGGAAAACATTATCATTTCTCTGTGACTGAGTCACAATAAACTGTGAGCTTGTTGAGGCTATGACCAAGCTTTGTTTCTGTCCTTGACGTGAGGACCTAGTGCTTCATGGTCCAACATGGCAGCCACTAGCCACATATGGCTACTGAGTCCTTAAAATATTGTTAATCTGGATTGAGATGTGCTCTAAGTATAAAATAGACACTGGCTTTCAAGACTTAGTCCCATAACTAAGAATGTAAAATATCTCAATTTTTATATTTATTATGTATTGAAATAATAATGCTTTGGATACATGGCATTAAATGAAAAAAATTTAAGTTTTGTTTCACTTGTTTCTTATTTTCTTAATGTGGCTACCAGAACTTTTAAATGTGGCTAGAGTTATGCATCTATTGGACACTGCTATACCAGGTGCTTCGTAAATGTGGGCAGGAAAGAAATGGAGGAACAGGAATATCTCTAAGAAGATTTTTGCATTCTTAACTGGGGGTGACAAATGGGGCTCATCTTGAAAGCCAGGTCTGATTGTTGTTGCCTGGAGTGCTGTATCAGAAAAGATTCAAGGCCCCAATCTACTGGGAAGATTGCTGGGGTTAATTTATAATATCTGCCATGGACACAAGAGGAGAAAGTGACAGCACCACATACAATGAAATGACTATTCTTGTACAGAAATAATATTATCAATAATTTCTTGAGAATGCATTTTGCTGTGAGCATGTGTTAGACATTTACTCTTGCTGGATATTTTCCATTCACAATTTTATTCTATTTTTCACAGCGACCTTGAAAGGTAGTAACTACTATCCCTGTTTTACCTACGTGAAAAATGAAATTCAGAGAGGTTAGTTTCCTAAGTTAATAAAGTCCAGGATGTGAACCCAGTACAGCATCTCTCTAAATCTCACACTCTAATCACCACTTGCTGGGATCGGGTACTATTTCCTGATAAACAGAACTTTCTGGGATGCTGGGTTGCCAGCATGAATCTTGGTATTCTGCTTGCTCCCCAAAGGTTGGTGTCTGACTTATTCCTCTGCTTGGGTCTGTGCTGACCCTCCTTTCACATATAATATAGCGGTATCAATGGAGTGTACCCTCAAGCCATTTCCCTACCTTGGAAAGTTAGTCTAGACCAGTGGTTCTCAAACTGTGGCATGCATCTGAATATGGAGGGCTTATTAAGACACAGATTTCTGGGCCCTGCCCCTAAAAGTTTCTGATTAAGTTGTTCTTGGGTAGAGCCTGAGGATTTGGATTTCCAGTAACTTCCCAAGTGATGTTGATATTGCTGGTCCAGAAACTAGACTTTGAGAATCCTAAGTCTATATCTAGCTCCTAGATCTTCTCGGCCACACATTAAATCATCTCAGGAATTTAAAAAATGAATCAGTGCTCAGTCCTAGCCCAGAACAACTGAATCAGAATCTCTATGATGGGGTCCAGATATAAGCATTTTTTAAATCTTCCAGAAAAGAAGGGAAGGTTGAGAACCACTGAGCTACCTGCTTCTTCTATTTAACCCTGCTCTCTAGCTGTTCCACAAGATAAAGTTGGGGAAAATAACTAAGCCTATTCCAGTCAAGGGGCTAAGGCATCACTGATTCACAAGACAGGCGCAACTGCAGGGCTGAGCTCCCGCCTGCGGGTTGACGGGTGGGTATCAGGATGGGGGTTAGGAAGTGTGGAGGCCACAGGACAGGCACAGCAGCCGGAGAGAGAGCTCTCAGATATGCCACCCAGTAACTGACATTAGTCTGTCCTGTAGTGATAGTTTAATAGATTAAAGGTCAATGTGTGTTCAGTCCCTGTCCTTTGCTTCATAGCTGGAGAATCTTCTAAGGTGAAGGACACTGACATTGTAACTATCATGTGGCTCAACAGGAATGAAAGTTGATGGAATGGAAATGATTCACATCTGTGAGGTTCTGCAAAGAGGAGACCCAGCACAGCTAACATCTAATCCTGTAAAATCTACAAAGCTTAGAATTTCATGTATAAACATCATGAGTTTTTTTTCATAAAAGTAAGACACATCCTTGCAATGTAAAAATCTGATATTGGCTTCTCCCTTTGCAGTATCAAAAGTGAAAGCAGCAGACATTCTCTAAAACCTTCCCTTATCCCTGTCACTCAAAAAAAAAAAAAAAATCAGAAACATCAAATGAAATGACTTCTTATCTGTGAAATTTTCTGCTGTTTGGTAATTTTGTAGAAGCGCAACTCAAAACCATCAACATCTCCAGGACACAAAGTTCCTGAAACACTTCTATTTTAGATTTACTTACAGGAGGATTTTTTTTCTCTATAAAGACATTTTTTTTTCTCTTTTTCAGATGCTTCTTTATTGCCTTGTGGCTATGGCAAAGATGCTAACTGGCTCTAAAATGCAGACACATTTTCAAATATTTGTTGATATGATTTTTTCAAGATTTCTATAACAAAATTCCTTTTACTTATTCAGTTTCCAATGTTGGGTCTGAATGCAGACCCAACTGAATCCTTATCCAGTTACTGAAGAATGATCCAATTCCCTCCCATTTGCTGTAAAATATCAGGAGAAACTTCCATTCTTTATTTCTGATTGACTTGAGAGTATCAAAACTACAAAACACTTCAAATTTAAGTTTTCTGTCTGCCAACCTCTTTGAAAAGGAATTGTATTCTTTTATAAGGTAAATCAACTATTTGCAACATTGTAAATTGCTCCATTTATCTTTCCAATTTTAACTTTTGAATTTTCACATAGGAGTAGTCAAATAACCAGAGTCTTCACCATTATTTGATGTTTAGAGGAAGAGAAGAAATAACAAGAAATAAACTGTCAGGGTTTGGATTAGTTATATTCATTTTAATTGTTTAAATATTACAAATGGCTATCGCTCCTCAGTGATAAACGGTTTAAAAACAATGACTGAAAAGTCCTGCAAAAACCTTAATAGATTCCTAGATGTCCACCTTGCTCTTTATCTTTAGACTCAAAAATGGCTGAGGACCTTTTGTGATACATTTGCCCTAAGAGGTCACTGAAACAGCTCAGATTCTGGGCATGATGTAAGCACTACTGACTAGATTATCTGCTGATCCATAAAAGTGTGACCACACCCCCTTCTGTGGCCTTCTTTTTAACTGAGATGCTTCTAGTATAGAATCTAAACAAACCACTACTTGATCAAATCTCCACAGGAAACATACAGTTTTAAAAATCTGTCACTACAAAATGTGCCTTCTAACTATGACCACAAGTCACCTGAAAATTTAGAACATGCAAACAGGGCCTCTATCACACTACATATTGCCATGTGTTTTTGAAAATGGAAACAGTGGTAACCAGTTATAATAGTAGCCTCATTCACTTTTCATTCCATACAAACACACACACGTGCACACACACACACACGTGTAATATAATCCTGACGTCAATAAAGAAAATCAGTTGACTCTTGAACAAAATGGGTTTGAATTGCAAGGATCCATTTATATTCGGAATTTTCTTCACTAAATTCATATTACAGGAGGAACTTCAGTGCATGTCCCGAGCTGCGGTGTCGGCTCAGCCATTTCACACGGAACTCTGGTCAGAAGGGCCGGGGCAAGGCCTCTGCGTGGGGCCCACTAAGAGCGACTGAAACAGACTAAGCACAAAGGGAAAAAAGGTGGATGGGCTAGGCCTGAAGTGAGATTGCCCGATTTATGTCCTTCCCAGATGAAATGTGGATCCTCTAGCAACAAGGGGTGTAAAGAGAGAGAACCTTCAAGATGGCAAAGGAGTAAGATGTGGCGATCACCTTCCTCCCCACAAATACATCAAAAATACATCAACATGTGGAACAACTCCTACAGAACTCCTACTGAACACTGACAGAAGACCTGAGACTTCCTAAAAGCCGTGTGGCTCACAGGGTCTTGGTGCTCCGGCCGGCTGTCAGGCCTGAGCCTCTGAGGTGGGAGAGCCAAGTTCAGGACACTGGACCACCAGAGACCTCCCAGCCCCTCGAATTATCAACTGGCGAGAGCCCTCCCAGAGATCTCCATCTCAAAGCTAAGACCAAGCTCCACTAAGCAAACAGCAAGCTCCAGTGCTGGACACCCCATGCAAAACAACTACCAAGACAAGAACACAACCCTACCCATAAGCAGAGAGGCTGCCTAAAATCATACTAAGTTCACAGACACCCCAAAACACACCACCGAACGTGGTCCTGCCCACCAGAAACACAAGATGTAGCCGCATCCACCAGAACACAGGCACCAGTCATCTCCACCAGGAAGCCTACACAACCCACTGAACCAAACTTACCCACTGGGGGCAGACACCAAAAACAATGGGAACTACGAACCTGCAACCTGAGAAAAGGAGGCTCTAAACACAGTAAGTTAAGCAAAATGAGAACACAGAGAAATAGGCAGCAGATGAAGGAGCAAGGTAAAAACTCACGAGACCAAACAAATGAAGAGGAAATAGGCAGTCTACCTGAAAAAGAATTCAGAGTAATGATAGTAAAGATGATCCAAAATCTTGGAAATAGAATGGAGAAAATATAAGAAATGTTTAATAAGGACCTAGAAGAACTAATGAGCAAATAAAGAATGATGAACAACACAATAAATGAAATTAAAAATTCTCTAGAAAGAATCAATAGCAGAATAACTGAGGCAGAAGAACAGATAAGTGATCTGGAAGATAAAATAGTGGAAATAACTACCGCAGAGCAGAACAAAGAAAAAATAATGAAAATAATTGAGGACAGTCTCAGAGATCTCTGGTATAACACTGAACGCACCAACATTCAAATTATAGGGGTCACAGAAGAAGAAGAGAAAAAGAAAGGGACTGAGAAAATATTGGAAGAGATTATGGTTAAAAACTTCCCTAATGTGGGAAAGGAAATAATCAATCAAACCCAGGAAGTGCAGAGAGTCCCATACAGGATACATCCAAGGAGAAACACGCCAAGACACATATTAATCAAATCATCAAATATTAAAAACAAAGAAAAAAAATGGAAAGCAACAAGGAAAAAGCAACAAATAACATACAAAGGAATCCCCATAAGGTTAACAGCTGATCATTCAGCAGAAGCTATGCAAGCCAGAAGGGAGGGGCAGGACATATTTAAAGTGATGAAAGGGAAAAGCCTACAACCAAGATTACTCTACCCAGCAAGGATCTCATTCAGATTCAACAGAGAATTTGAAACCTTTACAGACAAGCAAAAGCTAAGAGAGTTCAGCACCAGCAAACCAGCCTTACAACAAATGCTAAAGGAACTTCTCTAGGCAGGAAACACAAGAGAAGGAAAAGACCTACAATAACAAACCCAAAATAATTAAGAAAATGGTAATAGGAACACACATATTGACAACTACCTTAAATGTAAATGGATTAAATACTCCAACCAAAAGACACAGACTGGCTGAATGGAAACAAAAACAAGACCCGTATAAATACTGTCTACAAGAGACCCACTTCAGACCTAGGGACACATACAAACTGAAAGTGAGGGGATGGAAAAAGATATTCCTTGCAAATGGAAATCAAAAGAAAACTGGAGTAGCAATTCCCATATCAGATAAAATAGACTTTAAGATAAAGACTATTACAAGAGACAAACAGGACACTACATAATGACCAAGGGATCAATCCAGAAGAATATATAACAATTGTAAATATTTATGCACCCAACATAGGAGCACCTCAATACACAAGGCAAATGTCAACAGCCATAAAGGGGGAAATCGACAGTAACACAATCATAGCAGGGGACTTTAACACCCCACTTTCACCAATGAACAGATCATCCAAAATGAAAATAAATAGGGAAACACAAGCTTTAAATGACACATTAAACAAGATGGACTTAATTAATATTTATAGGATATTCCATCCAAAAACAACAGTATACACTTTCTTCTCAATGCTCACGGAACATTCTCCAGGACAGATCATCTCTTGGGTCACAAATCAAGCCTTGGTAAATTTAAGAAAATTTAAATCGTATCAAGTATGTTTTATGACCACAACACTATGAGACTAGATATCAATTACAGGATAAAAAATGTAAAAAATACAAACAGAGGGAGGTTAAACAATATGCTACTAAATAACCAAGAGATCACTGAAGAAATCAAAGAGGAAATCAAAAAATACATAGAAACAAAGGACAATGAAAACACAACAACCCAAAATCTATGGAATGAAGCAAAGCAGTTCTAAGAGGGAAGTTTATAGCAATAAAATCCTACCTCAAGAAACAAGAAACATCTCAAATAAACAACGTAAACTGACACCTAAAGCAATTAGACAAAGAATAACAAAAAAACCCCAAAGTTAGCAGAAGGAAAGAAATCATAAAGATCAGATCAGAAATAAATGAAAAGAAATGAAGGAAACAATAGCAAAGATCAATTAAACTAAAAGCTGGTTCTTTGAGAAGATAAACAAAGTTGATAATTAACCAGACTCATCAACAAAAGAAGGGAGAAGACTCAATTAAACTGAATTAGAAATGAAAAAGGAGAAGTAACAACTGACACTGAAGAAATAGAAAGGATCATGAGAGATTACTACAAGCAACTATATGCCAATAAAATGGACAATCTGGAAGAAATGGACAACTTCTTACAAAAGCACAACCTTCCGAGACTGAACCA
Organism: Balaenoptera borealis; assembly: GCF_965194805.1. Classification (NCBI taxonomy): domain Eukaryota; kingdom Metazoa; phylum Chordata; class Mammalia; order Artiodactyla; family Balaenopteridae; genus Balaenoptera; species Balaenoptera borealis. The sequence continues at coordinate 36,350,143 of NC_138868.1, forward strand.
GGAAGAAATAGAAAATATAAACAGACCAATCACAAGCACTGAAATTGAGACTGTGATTAAAAATCTTCCAAAAAACAAAATCCCAGGACCAGATGACTTCACAGGCAAATTCTATCAAACATTTAGAGAAGAGCTAACACCTATCCTTCTCAAACTCTTCCAAAATATAGCACAGGGAGGAACATTCCCAAACTCATCCTACGAGGCCACCATCGCCCTGATACCAAAACCAGACAGAGATGTCACAAAAAAAGAAAACTAGAGGCCAATATCACTGATGAACATATATGTAAAAATCCTCAACAAACTACTAACAAACAGAATCCAACAGCACATTAAAAGGATGACACACCATAATCAAGTGGGGTTTATCCCATGAATGCAAGGATTCTTCATTGTATGCAAATGAATCAATGTGATAAATCATATTAACAAATTGAAGGAGAAACACCATATGAGAATCTCAATAGATGCAGAAAAAGCTTTTGACAAAATTCAACACCCATTTATGATAAAAACTCTCCAGAAAGTAGGAATAGAGGGAACTTACCTTAACATAATACAGGCCATATATGACAAACCCAGAGCCAACATCGTTCTCAATGGTGAAAAACTGAAACCATTTCCACTAAGATCAGGAACAAGACAGGGTTGCCCACTCTTATCACTATTATTCAACATAGTTTTGGAAGTTTTAGCCACAGCAATCAGAGATGAAAAAGAAATAAAGGCAATACAAATTGGAAAAGAAGAAGTAAAGCTGTCACTGTTTGCAGATGACATGATACTATACATAGAGTATCCTAAAGATGCTATCAGAACACTACTAGAGCTAATCAATGAATTTGGTAAAGTAGCAGGATACAAAATTAATGCACAGAAATCTCTTGCATTCCTATACAATAATGATGAAAAATCTGAAAGAGAAATTGAGGAAACACTCCCATTTACCAATGCAACAAAAAGAATAAAATACCTAGGAATAAACCTACCTAAGCAGACAAAAGACCTGTATGCAGAAAATTATAAGACACTGATGAAAGAAATTAAAGATGATACAAACAGATGGAGAGATATACCATGTTCTGGATTGGAAGAATCAACACTGTGAAAATGACTATACTACCCAAGGCAATCTACAGATTCAGTGGAATATCAAACTACCAATGGCATTTTTCACAGAACTGGAACAAAAAGTTTCACAATTTGTATGGAAACACAGAAGTCCCCGAATAGCCAAAGCAATCTTGAGAAACAAAAATGGAGCTGGAGGAATCAGGCTCCCTGACTTCAGACTATACTACAAAGCTACAGGAATCATGACAGTATGGTACTGGCACAAAAACAGAAATATAGATCAATGGAACAGGATAGAAAGCCCAGAGATAAACCCATGCACATATGGTCACCTTATCTTTGATAAAGGAGGCAAGAATATACAATGGAGAAAGGACAGCCTCTTCAATAAGTGGTACTGGGAATACTGGACAGCTACATGTAAAAGAATGAAATTAGAACACTCCCTAACACCATACACAAACTCAAAATGGATTAAAGACCTAAATGTAAGGCCAGACACTATAAAACTCTTAGAGGAAAACATAGGAAGAACAGTCTATGACATAAATCACAGCAAGATCCTTTTTGACCCACCTCCTAGAGAAATGGAAATAAACACACAAAAAAACAAATGGGACCTAATGAAACTTCAGAGCTTTTGCACAGTAAAGGAAACCATAAACAAGATGAAAAGACAACCCTCATAATGGGAGAAAATATTTGCAAATGAGGCAACTGACAGAGGATTAATCTCCAAAATATACAAGCAGCACATGCAGCTCAATATTAAAAAAACAAACAATACAATCCAAAAATGAGCAGAAGCCCTAAATAGACATTTCTCCAAAGAAGATATACAGATTGCCAACAAAGACATGAAAGGATGCTCAACATCACTAATCATTAGAGAAATGCAAATCAAAACTACAATGAGGTATCACCTCACACCTGTCAGAATGGCCATCATCAAAAAATCTACAAGCAATAAATGCTGGAGAGGGTGTGGAGAAAAGGGAACCCTCATACACTGTTGGTGGGAATGTAAATTGATATAGCCACTATGGAGAACAGTATGGAGGTTCCTTAAATAACTAAAAATAGAACTGCCATATGGCCCAGCAATCCCACTACTGGGCATATACCCTGAGAAAACCATAACTCAAAATGAGTAATGTACCACAATGTTCATTGCAGCACTGTTTACAATAGCCAGGACATGGAATTAATGCAAGTGTCCATCGACAGATGAATGGATAAAGATGTGTCACATATATACAGTGGAATATTACTTAGCCATAAAAAGAAACAAAATTGAGTTATTTGTAGTGTGGTGGATGGACCTAGAGTCTGTCATACAGAGTGAAGTAAGTCAGAAAGAGAAAAACAAATACCGTATGCTAACACATATATATGGAATCTAAAAAAAAAAATGGTTCTGATGAACCTAGTGGCAGGACAGGAATAAAGATGCACATGTAGACGGTGGACTTAAGGACACGGGGAAGGAGAAGGGTAAGCTGGAACGAAGTGAGAGAGTGGCATGGACATATATACACTTCCAAATGTAAAATAGATAGCTAGTGGGAAGCAGCTGCATAGCACAGGGAGATCAGCTCGGTGCCTTGTGACCACCTAGAGGGGTGGGATAGGGAGGGTGGGAGGGAGACGCAAGAGGGAGGAGATATGGGGATATATGTATATGTATAGGTGATTCACTTTGCTATACAGCAGCAACTAACACAACAATGTAAAGCAATTATACTCCAATAAAGATGTTAAAAAAAATAAAATAAAAAATAGATAAATTCATATTACAATACTACATGATCCACAGTTGGTTGAACCTGCAAATACAGAGGCACTGCATATAAGAGGCTGACTATAAATTCTAAGTGGATTTTCAAGTGTGTGGAGGCTGGCACCCCTTACGCCCTTGTTCAAGGGTCAGCTGTACTTTTAAAAAGCAATCAAGACAAATAAGTCTTAATTGTATCTGCCTGAATTTACCTATTCAACTGTACGTTCAATCAAAACTCACCATAAATATTTGTGAACTACTTAATCATTAGCAAGCAGTACTATGAGAACCATTCCACTTACTGAAAATTAACACATCTTTTAAAACACTCAAAATGTGTTACTGGATGTATGATAATTATATTCTTGCCAAATAGATGATTCTTCCACTTCATCCTCAGTTGAATTAAATAAATATCATTGTGTTTACATTCAGACATTATAAGCAAAGGTTGCAATTAAAAGATAACATACAACTCTGGGATTTGTAATAAAGAACCATAATTATTACCACATAAATAGGAAATTAAAAATGCAATAAATATAGAACATCTAAAAGAAAAAACCGTACTACTCAGTACAAATCAATGAAATTAATACCACCTACTACTCCAGCACTATTTCCTGGAATCAAACGGTGGTTCATGTGTAATATTTTGCCTTTTTCATGTATCTTTGACAAAACATCTCTTAAGACCATTTGAAATGTAGAGTTAAACTACAACAAGTTACATTTGAATAGTACCTTAGTTAAAAAATAAAAGTTAAGACAACTTCATTTGCTTCTCACATCAGTTCCATATGAAAGGCAAGAAACTACTATTGTCCTCATTTTGCCTGAGACCATAACCCAAGTCTCCTGACTTCTAGTCCAAAGACTGAGTCTCACCAAGAGTGAGTATATCTTCTTTATCCATTCATCTGTCGTTGGACATTTAGGTTGTTTCCATGTCCTGGCTATTGTAAATAATGTTGCAGTGAACACTGGGGTACATGTGTCCTTTTGAATTATGGTTTTCTCAGGGTATATGCCCAGTAGTGTGGTACATATATACAATGGAATATTACTCAGCCATAAAATGGAACGAAATTAGGTCATTTGTATAGATGTGGATGGACCTAGCGTCTGCCATACAGAGTGAAGTAAGTCAGAAAGAGAAAAACAAATATTGTCTATTAATGCATATATGTGGAATCTAGAAAAAGGGTACAGATGAACCTACTTCCAGGCCAGAAATAGAGATGTAGATGTAGAGAACAGATGAGTGGACACAGAGGGGGATGGGGAGGGTGTGACAAATTGGGAGATAAGGATTAACATATATACACTACCATGGGTAAAATAGATAGCTAGTGGGAACATGCTATAAAGCATAAGAAGCTCAGCTCAGTGCTCTGTGATGACCTAGATGGGTGGGATTGGCGGGTGGAGCATGGGAGGGAGATCCATGAGGGAGGGGATATATGTATACATATAGCTGATTCACTTTATTGTACAGCAGAAACTAACACAACATTGTAGAGCAATTGTAGTGCAATAAAAAAAAAAAAAAAAAATGAGTGAGTACAGAGTCCTGCACAGGTACTTACATCTTCTAACAACGGTAGGAGAATAGGACTGTTATAAACATCATTTTACAAAATGAGAAACTAAATCACAGAAGAATAAAGAGCATTGTTTTAGTTTCCTATTGCTGCTGTTACAAATTACCAAAAACTTAGTAGCTTAAAACAATACAAATTTCTTATCTTTCAGTTCTAGAGGTCAGAAGTCCAAAATGGGTCTCACTGCACTGAAATCAAAGTATCAGCAGAGCTGTGTTCCTTTTGCGGGGGGTGGGGGGCTGCGGGTCGGTAGTGCTATGGAGACAACTGTTTCCTTGCCTTTTCCAGCTTCCAGAGGCTGCAGGAATTCCTTGGCTCAAGGCCCCATTCATTCATTTTCAAAACCAGAAATGTCTAGCTAATTCCTTCTCATGATGTCATGTGTCTGGTTCTCTTTCTTCTGCTTCCCTCTTTCATTTATAAAGACCCTTGTAATTACACTGGGCCAACTCAGATAATCCAGGATAATGAAGCCATCTCAAAGTCAGTTGATGAGCAACTGTGATTCCATCTGAAACCTGAATTCTCCTTTGGTTTTTTCTTTAACATCTTTATTGGAGTATAATTGCTTCACAGTGTTGTGTTAGTTTCTGCTGTATAACAAAGTGAATCAGGTATACGTATACATATATGACCATATCACCTCCCTCTTGCGTCTCCCTCCCACCCTCCCTATCCCACCCCTCTAGGTGGTCACAAAGCACGGAGCTGATCTCCCTGTGCTATGCGGCTGCTTCCCACTAGCTATCTATTTTACATTTGGTAGTGTATATATGTCCATGCCACTCTCTCACTTCATCCCAGCTTACGCTTCCCCCTCCCCGTGTCCTCAAGTTCATTCTCTACATCTGTATCTTTATTCCTGTCCTGCTCCTAGGGTCATCAGAACCATTTTTTTTTTAGATTCCATATATATGTGTTAACATGTAGTATTTGTTTTTCTCTTTCTGACTTACTTCACTCTGTATGACAGACTCTAGGTCCAACCACCTCACTACAAATAACCCAATTTCATTTCTTTTAATGGCTGAGTAATATTCCACTGTATATATGTGCCACAGCTTTATCCATTCATCTGTTGATGGACACTTAGGTTGCTTCCATGTCCTGGGTATTGTAAATAGAGCTGCAATGAACATAGTGGTACATGACTCTTTTTGAATTATGAATTTTCTCAGGGTATATGCCCAGTAGTGGGATTGCTCGGTCGTATGGTAGTTCTATTTTTAGTTATGGTAGTTATATTTTTAGTGTTAGGAAAATATGCACTGTTGCTGGGAATGTAAATTGATACAGCCACTATGGAGAACATTATGGAGGTTCCTTGAAAAACTAAAAATAGAACTACCATATAATCCTTTGTCTTTTAACCTAACATATAAACAGGTTCCAGGGGTTAGGATGTGGATACCTTCATCTTCTGCCTACCACAGTGACAGATGGCTAGGAAGTAGTACAGCCAGGGCTTGAACATGAACTTGTTTGACCCCAAAGCCCACCCATGCTTTCAAATCACTATTATATTGCTACCTTAGAATATGCCCAATATGACATACAAAGTTTTCTCTGCCAGGGAGGCAGAAAACACCGTCTCTACTATGTTCTCTCCCCCACTGTCCACTGAGTTGCTGAGGCTTAGTAAACTGAGAGGACATAACAGGTAAGAGTTAACAACTGGGCGGTAATCTCTTCCTCCAGCCTCTGGGAATGCTTGAGGAACATTTGATCCCTGGCTGCACATTCTGCAACATCAAGTGAGGAAATACAACCTTTAGAGATAAATGATGGTCCCACTAGGTTTACCACATGCTGATTTCTGATTTAAGGCTGTCGTCAGAATAGTTAGGTACCTATGTCAGCAGTTGTACTTCAGAATGGGAACTGGGCACATTCCCCTCCACGTACTAGGTGACTCTCACAAATATTAAGCTGAAGGACCACAGTCCCTGCAGCTTCTCTACAGCCAGAACTTGAACCTGTTTGACACCGAAGCCATGCTCTCAAATCCCTCTATTATATTGCTAGCTTAGAATATGCCCAATATAACATGCAAAGTCTTCCCTTCCAGGGAAGGGACCCAGACTAGGGTCAACTCCCATGCCTTGAAACCAAAACAAATCCCATGCTTTGGGATGGACACCAGCAGCTGCATCTAGGTGTTTGAGGCCTCTATGATGTTACTGGTTGTGCATGTGGCAGTATTCCTTGTTCCATACCTTTTCTTAAAGTAAGTTACTTGCTGCTGGGTAAAACTATCATGTCTTGTTAATTCGACTGACAACACAACTGGAAACAAGACCTGTTACCTTGTTCAACAAATGACTGAGTATTTTTCCACAATCTGCACAAGAGCCACTCCTGAGACTCCAGTTTCAGTACTGCTGAATATCACAAGCAAACATCTGTATTAAACTCAAACAACAACAGAAAGTCTTCTTTCTTTTTCCGGTAATAGCTACAACATTCCATGCAGCTGAACAATATATCCAGAGGACTTTGACCATAACCAAGGCAAATTTATTAAGAATCTGGACTTCCATGGTGGTGCAGTAGTTAAGAATCTGCCTGGCAATGCAGGGGACACGGGTTTGAGCCCTGGTCCGGGAAGATCCCACATGCCGCAGAGCAACTCAGCCTGTGCATCACAACTACTGAGCTTGTGCTCTAGAGCTCGCGAGCCACAACTACTGAGCCCGCATGCCACAACTACTGAAGCTCGCACACCTAGAGCTTTTGCTCTGCAACAAGAGAAGCCACCGCAATGAGAAGCCCACCCATGGCAAGGAAGAGTAGCCCCCGCTCGCCCCAACTAGAGAAAGCCTGTGTGCAGCAACGAAGACCCAACGTAGCCAAAAATAAATAAAATAGATTTATAAAAATAAAAAAAACTATAGAAAAACAATTAAAATATATCTGTGTCCCAAGTAATATGTGCTTCTTATAATGCCAGAAGCACTCTAAGTAAAAAAAGTAAAAACAAAAACAATAAACAAACAAAAACCACAGTAGAACACCAAAAAATTGTTGTAAGGTCATTTGTTTCAACTAAACTTAAGAAAGGTGGTCCTAGTAAATTAGTAAAGCCCAATGGACTGAGTAGACATTTTTACTATTATATATGATAATAAGTATGCTAATAAGTGCTTTGGCTCATCTACAGTATAGAATTTGTTGCAACCAGGTTATAGTCTTTCTGATTTTTATATTTAATGCAGTCCAATGCCAAGGAGAACATATAATGTGTGTTAAATGAAAAAAGAAAGTAAATTTAGGATTCTTAATAATTCCTTGAGCTAACAAGTAATTATAAAATAAACAAACATAGGAATAAGCAATTGGAACAATGTGATTCCAATCTTTGGTAGCAATTTGACAATATCAAGGCAAGTTAAAGATGCACATAGCAGAGGAGACTTATACCAGTGTAATAATTCCAGCATTATTTGCCATTGTAAAAACTAGTGAACAGGAAAAAGAATAAGTAAATTGTGGATTACTCATGTAATGGGTTACTATATAGCAATTAAAATGAATGAACCAGAGCTACATATGTGAACATGGATAAATCTCAAAAACATGTTGAGTGACAAAAGCAAATGACAATTGAATATATGCAGTATGATATCATGTTTGTAATGTGAGAAACATACCAAAGAATACTACATAGTGTTGATAGATATATGGATAGACAGTAAAAATACAGAAACATTCATGGAGATAAGTATCAAATTCAAGAGAAATAGGAAGATGAATGAGATCCAAGAGAGGTATACAAGCATTTTAATGCTACCTATAACTTCTTAAAGAAAGTATATGTGGCAAGACAACAAAATATTAAAATTTGATAGGATTCAACGGTAGGTACAAGATTGCTCATTACATTATACTCTCAGTTTTTCTATATGTTTGTAATAGTTTGTGAACCCATTAAAAGAATACACTTACCAGGTCACAAAAAGATTATGCTGGAATGGATCCTTGAAATACTGTATTCAAGATCAGACGGTCAAGAACACACAGCCAGAGGCCTAGGAGCTGCTAAGTGGAAATTCTGAAACTTAAATCCAGTTTCTCTAATTTGCACATCTGTTCTCTATTCACTGTGCCTTCCAGTATATTAGGCTTTACTTTCATTTCTGGTTCTTTTTAGTTAAATAAAATGTTTTTTAAATTTTTAATTAGAGGGAAAAAAATCTCAGTTCAGTAGTTCCTCCAGTTCTGGGTAACAGCTTTTGTAGCCTTAAGGGTTGTAAATTTCAAGACTACAGAAATAAGTAAAGGGAGAGAAAAAAGCCGCAGGGCCATCTGAAAGTCTTTACATGTCTGAGCTGGAAGGAATCATTTCACTGAAACTGCCAACACATAAACCTCCTATGGGAGCCAAACACACTTGCAGACTTGTGGATAAAGGGCTGGGGTGCAGTTATTCTTAATGGAGATGACAGCCACCTGCCTCATCCCTCAGATGTCAGTCTGAATTTCTACCAGAATCATGAGAAGTGTCCCAACCCCAGAAGCAGTGACTAAGGAAAAAACAATGTTCACCTCCTTCCCCAAAATGATACTGCCTAGAAAAGAACAGAACCAAAAATCAATCATTTATCCTTAGATTCCTTCTGTGATTTTACCTTTCCCCTTGGTGCTCCTCCCCTAAGAGGTGGCCAAACCCTTTCCTTAAACTGCAGAATGTGAATCAGCTCCAAAGGAGGGGGAAGGGGACTAACATTTATTGAACTCTTTGCCAGATGTTCCCTTGTTTCAGCCTCACACTCATCCTTTGAGGCAGGCATTGTCCATCCTCTTAAACAGAGAGGAAATTGGGTTTCCAAAGGTCAGATAACATATCCAAGTTCATGCATTTAGGTAAGTGCAAGAAATCTACCTAAAATCCACGTTTTTTCTGCTACACCATGCTTCCAAAAGTCCACAGTCTTTGGCACTTCATGTCCTCTCTCAGATCCTCAGGTTTTTCATCTGAAATGTAGATGAACTGTAGTAGCCTATCTTTAACATTCTATGATTCTGAATAAAGCAACCCTGGGGCAGACACAGAGTTATAATTCACAGAGACAACTTGGAGACATGAAGTTAGAATAGAGCCTGTGACAAGTAATAGAGTCAACCCTCTTTATCAGAGATATTGGATGAAATTTAAAAATAAATAGGAACAAATTTGAAAGGAAAGTGTTCATTGCTTAATAGTCAATCTACTCTTTGAGACAGGCAGGTCATCATGGATGAATTTACCACCTTAAGTTTTGCTTTGTTGTATGCTTTTCTGGGCACAGAAACATCTCAAATCAAACCTCATCAGCAGGTATCTCACCACCATCTTCCATCGTTTTCTAACCAGCTACTCCGAAATCCAGAAGGAAGGTGGTTAGTCTTCCTTACTTCCAGCTTTCAGATATGCTGACTTTTCGTTCATGTTCTCACTCTCTCTTTCTATGAAGTCCTGTCACTTCTCTCTCTCAAAGACCAGCTCCAGGCTCGCCTCTCCTGTAAAGTCTTCCCTTGACTAACTCCAAGAGGATCCAATGATTTTAATTATTTCAGATTTCTCTTGTCTTTTTGATATAAGGGGGAAGAGAAAGGGAGACTTTAAATTCTGTTTCTACCATGTGCCAGATATTCTGCTAAAGCCTCAATTACTGTAATCACATAAAATCACCTTTAATCCAGTCAAGCTATTATTATTGCTATTTCACTGATGACAAAACTGAAACCAGGCAAAATTAAAGTGACTTGCTGAAGGTCACACATTTGGAAAACCAGAATTGACAACCAAATCAACTTGGATCTAAACCTCAAATCAAAGGGTTTCTGCTCAAAGAACAGACTGGGGGTGTGCAGAAATGTGGATCTTTGCTTATTTTTTCCCCTTCTCCTAAGTAGTGTCAAATAACTCCATTGTTTATCCATATTTCTCTGTTTCTAAAATGTTAGATCTCCCCAGGGCCAGCAAGGCTTACACTGCCAGATGCCCAAGTGATGTAAAAATGAAACGTATTATCCTCCAATAAATAATATTAATGTTAAGCAAGGATATTGGACATAAAACCAAACACACTGTCCTCTCCTTGAAACTAATCACACTACATCAGCACTCAAAGAGCTGTGCTGCTCTGGTTGCCACAGCTCAATAAGGACTTAACAAGACTTGGAAAAAGTCCAGGGATGAGCAATTAAAACACCCTAGGAGACAGAAAAGGCTGTCCTAGAAGAACAAACTAAAATCAACCAAGACCCTTAAGTTTACCAACATAAAAACTGAGAACTGATGGATTCAGAGTCTGTAAAAATGTCTGTGGATAGATAGTATAAGCACACATGTGCTCACCATCATTGGCATCTGCTATTTTTTGTGCATCCAGCAGCCATTTCCTTTTCCCCCGGTATCTGGGGTTCCTTATGGGGAGCTTCCTGTCCTTTACCACTAGTGTGTATATTGTGATGGAAGAGTAATTTCCCTCCTACCTAGGATCTGAGGTAATGGGGCCTTGCTTTCAATAGCACCATAAAGCCATGGAGAAGTCGTATGACCTAATCTCAGCTAATCAGATTCCTCCTCTCCTTCAGCTTTAAATTTTGAGAGAGGGAGAAATAAGAGGGCAGAAGAAGTGGTGGTTAGGTTTATCCACTCAACCATTCTTGCTATGGAACTATTCCTTTCTTCCTGTATCCTGGTCATTGGGAACCTCCAGGATTCCAGTCATTTTCTATATGAGTTTCTCCATCCTACCAAGCAAGTCTATGAGCTCCTGATAGTCTTGTCATAAGTCCCTTTTGTTTAGGTTAGAGTCAGTTTCAGATACTTCTAAAAAACAGATACACTCACCAAAGCCCAGATATGGTGCTACAAGGCAACCACTTTTTCAAAATAATAGTAAGTAAGAAGCAGGTTAAAGACTAGAAGGGAAGAAACTGATGTATGTCAGATACTGCACTAAGACCTTTATACCTACAATTGCTTTTAAGTCTCAGAATAACCCCGCGAGGTGAGAAGTAGAATCTCAGTTCCGCAGTCTGAAACTGAGGTTCAGGAAAGATGAATAGCTTGCCCAGGATAAGTGGCAAGAAATGATAGAGCATAGAATAAAATACAAGTATGTCCCTAGTCAAACTACAAAGAATTGTAAATTGAAACAAGTGATACTTGGACTGTTTGGTTTATAATCTTTGTGGACATCAAGAGAGAAAACACTATTGTACAATGCCTCTGGGTGATCCTGTCAGATCCAAGCCCTCAGGATAGATGGAGAGATAGATGGATGTACAAAAAGAAGAAAGACCATTGGTCTAGCTCAAGAGAAGACAGTTCTTATGTGATTAGCTGTTAAAGCACAAGCAATAATTGGTGCTAACACAAAAACAGAACAGAATGCTATCTCTGAAGTTTCCATTTTTAAGATATAACGTATTTACTTCCTACTGCATATAGATTTTTTGAACATTATATTTAGAAGAGCGAAGAAATTCACTGTCACTATACTACTATATGGCTTCAAACTTTCCATCTCAACAGATAGGACCTAAAGCAAAAATCTACATGACTTAGAAAAAACATGGATTTCACTTCAATCAAAATCTGTTCATCAACTGGGCTGGTGATCTTCACTTTAGTAAAATATGTATATCATAAATTAAGTCATTTTGTAAAGAAACTACTACTCTTTTGGGAATGGCATGTGCCCCCCCCCCACCGACCACACTCCCACCCAGAGGTACTGACATAGGTCTTGACAAAGCGAGGGTTTCTTCTCAACTGACTCATCTGAAACAATACACGTTAGCATGCCAAGGAAAATAAGACCAGAGAAGATGCTGTAGGAATGAGGAAGAAAATGTGGGATGTTGATTAAGACCAACCTCTTCATTTTTCAAAAGAGAAAACTGAAGGTCAATGAAGCCAAGTGACACAGCCAAGCTCACAGAGCAGCTCCTGGCTGACTTGGGGCTCACGCTCAAGCATCCTGGTGTAGGATGGGGTTACTGCCTCTATATCACATTGCCCACACTCAACCTAGAAAACATACTGTGGGCCAACAAGTAAGGAAACAGAAAATTATCCTTTTAGGATCTGTAATCCTAAAGTAAGAATCACGGTAACGGAAATGCTGCTGTTTCTCTTCTTTTGTTTCAGACTAAGGGAATTATTTCTTTTTACCTTCCCTCACACACATTTTTGTTTTTGTTCAAAGACATGACTGATTTCCTAATCCTATTCAATTTGGCACCACAAACCTGATTCCAATCACATTATTAAAATGAAAGGAGAGCTGTCGGGTCAGCGGTGTTCCCATCAGGGACATCCATTATCCTTTGACAGGTAACATGGGGGATAAGAACACTGCCACCCAACTGGGAAGCATCCCTGAAATATGAATGAAAATTGGACCCTACCTTTTCATAGGCCGTGGCTCTGCTGATGGAGTGCCATCAAACAGATCGATGTCTCCATTTCCTTAATGAATGATCATCTCACCAGGGGAAAGAGAGTGGATATTGTTTCAATCTTTGTAAACTTTGCTGCAAACACTGGAACTCTCTTGAGCATCCTCAAGGATCTAACAAGCCCTTACCCTGAATAATATACTCATGCTTTATTTGTTCAGCTGAACCCATGAACAGATCCTCTGAAACCTATAAAATGATTTCTAAACAGGAAATCTATACTCAAGTTTTTTGGACATCACTTCAGCAATCATAATTTATTATGTACCTACTATGTGCATCGTACTAGGCTGGCCCTGGAAAAATGTGTAAGTCAGGCACTGTTAGAGAGACTCTCTAATTTAATAGGAGAGGCAGACCATATTCATAAAAGGTGTGTAAGATTTCATTGTACTGAGGGAACCAAATAAAATTCCCAAGTAGCATGTTTTCCCCCTGAATTTTGAACAGATTTCCCTATTTGAAAATTGCGCTTTGAGTCAAACCCAACTCTGCTTTGTGGTGCTGGGATTGGGACTCCAAACCACATCTCTGCCTTGCCAGCTGCACCCTGTTAGGCTCTGCCCATAAGGATGCAGGAAGGGAAAAGCAAGGTTTCAGAATGCAGAAGGGACTTCATCCTTCTTATTTGTTTTCATTTTGATTCCTTCCTGTAAGCATGATCCTGGCAATGATTCTTCAATCCAACAGCAGCAATTTTCTGCCAGTAGCAGCATTTGGTTCCAGTTTGCAGTTTTCCTAGCACTTGAAGAACCATTGTTATGGCGCCCCCAGATGTCAATACCAGCTGGCCAACGCTTCCTCCTTAGACATCCACAGACCAGTCCCGTGATACCACTTTTCCACTCTCAGAGACACTAGCACCAGCTAAACAGTGCCCCATCCTCGGATATCTGAGTCTCTGCTCTGTAAAGCCTCTTCTCCAAGCTTCTGAAATATTAGTAATTCCGTCCTCACCCTTTTGTCCTCCCAGCCCATCTGCAACCAGAAGATGCTTTATCGGTGGTACCCTGACATTCTCTTTTTGCCTTTTTAGTTCTTTAATATATAGTTACAATTCATCATATTAAGTCCCTCCTTTAATATATCTGGTATGATTTCTGTCTCCTGGGTGAACCCTGACTGACTGCAAAGTTCAGAGGATCCCATTTCCTTAAGAATACAGTCCCTAGAGTCTGACAACCAGGGTTTGAATCTCAGCTCCTCCACACAGTAGTGGTATGAAGTTAGTTCATCACTCTGTGTCTGTGTTCTCATCTGTTAACTTGGGAAAATGGTAGTACCTACATTGTAAGGTTGTTGGGAGAATTAAATAAGTCAATATATGTCAAGTATTAGAGTAATACCTAACTCATAGACGCACTATTAAAATTTTAGCTATTCTTCTCCCAGGATGGACCACATACACTCAGAAACCAGTCTCTCACCTTTGGTGCATTAGAAGGGAAGAAATAGTGATGATAATTTAAGGTGTTGCATTTTCCATTCTTTAAATGAAGATCTGAGGTTTTTGCAATTTGCCATAGTCCAGTCAAGAAAGTGAGAACACTTAACTCGCTAAAATCGAGAAAAAAAATAGAGGAGTAAAGGTCAACAAAATTAAGTGGAGACATTCTCTGTCTCTAACACTACAAAAATACAAACTTCTTACTGGGTATGTGGTTCAGAGATGGTAAAAGAAGAGGTGTCATTCCCCAGCTCTTTCCTTAAATCAATATGTACTGCTCATGTGACAGTGTGATGTAGGGAAAGAGAATGATTTTGAAGTTGGAATTGGGTTCTAAATCCAGCTCTGCCATCTCCTACCTCTGAAACTGACAAGTTACTAACTCCTCAGCCTCGGATTCCTCAGAGCCACACAGCTCTGGCACTTAGTAGGTGTTCAACAAATAGCAGCTTTTCTCCTTTCAGTAAATATTCCCTGAATAAATTCAACTGTCTAGTTTCACCTTGTGCTATTTCTTTTGCTTTTCCTTATCAAGCCAATATAAAACTACTGCTCGTTGCCACATATCAGTCCAATGAAAGCCAGCGGTATCTCAATGATGAGTCATAAATTAGGTTTCAAAGGTCTAAAATTGGTCCAGCTCCTGCAATGTCACCTTGGGGACAGGAAGTATTCAGCTCACTAAAGACTGGTGGAACTTTAATAGGGATATGTGGGCACTCAGGTGCATCGTCACTTTCAAAGAAGTTTCTCTGACATGGAGCTTACTTTGCCTAATACATAAATGATGAGATAAGAAGATAAGGGCTAGGATTCAGGATTTACCTAGAAAGCACAGTTTCCTATGCAGAGGACATTTTTGAAATAAGGTGTTCAATTATTAGGAGAATCTACAGAGGACAGTTTCTTTAAAACGGCTGGAAACTTAGACAAAAGATTTGCAATGGGGCTTCCAGATGACCTAACCAGGAGAGTGATCCTAATCCTCGGTCCAGAGAAGGGAAAGGAAACACATCAGAGACAAACAGAACGGAGTGGACTGATCACAGCCAAAGAGCTCCTAAGACAAAATTCACAGAAAGGATCAGGCCAGTGTGTTCTTTGCTCAGCCAGAGGAGGAAGAGATACCCTCCTTCTAAACTGAGCCCTAAACAGCTCCCAGCTGTAAATAAAAAGAAATGGATGATTGATTTCTACATTATTTGCCAACTAATTTCTCTTTCACAGAAAGAAAAATGGTCTACTCTTGATCTTAAATTAATTTTGATTGCTCACAAATCATGTTAGAGGCTAAAAGAGAATCTCTATGTAAATGCTCTGATAAAAATCATGAACAACAGCATGGCAAACAGAATTGGGCACAAATTAGTCATTCTAGAACAGGACACATTTCAATCATCTAAAAATTTGTTTTCCAATTACTCCTCACTAATTTGAACAACAAAAAGGAAGCATCTACTGTAAACTCAGCTTTGGAAACAACCATAGATTTGGGCTTTTTTTCTTCCAGATGATGTGATATAAATCAGAGATTATGCAATATAGATTAATACTATAAAGAAAGCAAAACAGTGTTGCCCAATGCATATAGGCACACCATTGTCTCCTAATCATATGTATGCAAATTATGGCCTGGGGCTAAATACAGCTCTCCAGTCAGATACCTCTTTTTGGTTTTGTTTTGTTTAATTTAATTTAATTTATTTATTTATTTATACAGCAGATTCTTATTAGTTATCTATTTTATACATATTAGTGTATATATCTCCCAGTTCATCCCACCCCCCCACCCTGCTTTCCCCCCTTAATGTCCATATGTTTGTTCTCTACATCTGTGTCTCTATTTCTGCCCTGCAAACCAGTACCTCTGTACCGTTTTTCTAGATTCCACATATATGCGTTAATATACGATATTTGTTTTTCTCTTTCTGACTTACTTCACTCTGTATGACAGTCTCTAGTCCATTCATGTCTCTGCAAGTGACCCAATTTCGTTCCTTTTTATGGTTCAGTAATATTCCATTGTATATGTGTATCACATCTTCTTTATCCATTCGTCTGTTGATGGGCATTTAGGTTGCTCCCATGACCTGGTCATTGTAAACAGTGCTGCAGTGAACACTGGACTGAATGACCCTTTTTGAATTCTGGTTCTCTCAGGGTATATGCCCAGTAGTGGGATTGCTGGGTCATATGGTAATCCTATTTTTAGTTTTTTAAGGAACCTCCATACTATTCTCTATAGTGGCTGTAACAACTTGCATTCCCACCAACAGTGCAAGAGGGTTCCCTTTTCTCCACACCCTGTCCAGCATTTATTGTTCGTAGATTTTTTGATGATGGCCGTTCTGACTGCTGTGAGGTGAAACCTCATTGTAGTTTTGATTTGCATTTCTCTAATAATTAGTGATGTTGAGCAGCTTTTCATGTGCCTCTTGGCCATCTGTATGTCTTCTTTGGAGAGATGTCTATTTAGGTCTTCTGCCCATTTTTTGATTGGGTTGTTTATTTTTTTAATATGGAGCTCCATGAAATGTTTATATATTTTGGAGATTAATCCTTTGTCTGTTGATTTGTTTGCAAATATTTTCTCCCATTCTGAGGGTTGGCTTTTCACTTTGTTTATAGTTTCCTTTGCTATGCAAAAGTTTTTAAGTTTCATTAGGTCCCATTTGTTTATTTTTGTTTTTATTTCCATTACTCTAGAAGGTGGGTCAAAAAAGATCTTGCTGTGATTTATGTCAAAGAGTGTTCTTCCTATGTTTTCCTCTAAGAGTTTAACAGTGTCCACTCTCACAATTAGGTCTTTAATCCATTTTGAGTTTATTTTTGTGTATGGTGTTAGGGAGTGTTCTAATTTCATTCTTTTACATGTAGCTGTCCAGTTTTCCCAGCGCCACTTATTGAAGAGACTGTCTTTTCTCCATTGTATAACCTTACCTCCTCTGGCATAGATTAGTTGACCATAGGTGCCTGGGTTTATCTCTGGGCTTTCTATCCTGTTCCATTGATCTATATTTCTGTTTTTGTGCCAGTACCATACTGTCTTGATGACTGTAGCTTTGTAGTATAGTCTGAAGTCAGGGAGTCTGATTCCTCCAGCTCTGTTTTTTCCCTCAAGATTGCTTTGGCTATTTGGGATCTTTTGTGTCTCCACACAAATTTTAAGATGTTTTGTTCTAGTTCTGTAAAAAATGCCACTGGTAATTTGATAGGGATTGCACTGAATCTGTAGATGGCTTTGGATAGTACACTCATTTTCACAATATTGATTCTTCCAATCCAAGAACATGGTATATCTCTCCATCTGTTTGTATCATCTTTAATTACTTTCATCAGTGTCTTATAGTTTTCTGCATACAGGTCTTTTACCTCCTTAGGTAGATTTATTCCTAGGTATTTTATTCTTTTTGTTGCAATGGTGAATGGGAGTGTTTCTTCAGTTTCTCTTTCTGCTCTTTCGTTGTTAGTGTATAGGAATGCAAGAGATTTCTGTGCATTAATTTTGTATCCTGCTACTTTACTAAATTCATTGATTAGCTCTAGTAGATTTCTGGTGGCATCTTTAAATTCTCTATGTATAGTATCATGTCATCTGCAAACAGTGACAGTTTTACTTCTTTTCCAATTTGTATTCCTTTTGTTTCTTTTTCTTCTCTGATTGCCATGGCTAGGACTTCCAAAACTATGCTGAATAATAATGGTGAGAGTGGACATCCTTGTCTTCTTTCTGATCTCAGAGGAAACGCTTTCAGTTTTTCACCATTGAGAATGATGTTTGCTGTGGGTTTGTCATATATGGCCTTTATTACACTGAGGTTGGCTCCCTCTATGCCCACTTTCTGGAGAGTTTTTATCTAAAATGTGTGTTGAATTCTGTCAGAAGCTTTTTCTGCATCTATTGAGATGATCATATGGTTTTTATTCTTCAATTTGTTAATATGGTGCATCACATTGATTGATTTGTGTATACTGAAGAATCCTTGCATCCCTGGGATAAATCCCACTAGATCATGGTCTATGATCTTTTTAATGTGTTGTTGGATTCTGTTTGCTAGTATTTTGTTGAGGATTTTTGCATCTATATTCATCATTGATATTGGTCTATAATTTTCTTTTTTTTGTAGTATCTCTGTCTAGTTTTGGTATCAGGATGATGGTGGCCTCATAGAATGAGTTTGGGAGTGTTCCTTCCTCTGCAATTTTTCGGAAGAGTTTGAGAAGTATGGGTGTTAGCTCATCTCTAAATGTTTGATAGAATTCACCTGTGAAGCCATCTGGTCCTGGACTTTTGTTTGTTGTAAGATTTTTAATCACAGTTTCAATTTCATCACTTGTGTTTGGTCTGTTCATATTTTCTATTTCTTCCTGGTTCAGTCTTGGAAGGTTATACCTTTCTAAGAATTTGTCGATTTCTTCCAGGTTGTCCATTTTATTGGCATAGAGTTGTTTGTAGTAGTCTCTTAGGATGCTTTGTATTTCTGCACTGTCCACTGTAACTTCTCCTTTTTCATTTCTAATTTTATTGATTTGAGTCCTCTCCCTCTTTTTCTTGATGAGTCTGGCTAAAGGTTTATCAATTTTGTTTATCTTCTCAAAGAACCAACTTTTAGTTTCATTGGTCTTTGCTATTGTTTTCTTTGTTTCTATTTCATTTATTTCTGCTTTAATCTTTATGATTTCTTTCCTTCTACTAACTTTGGGTTTTGTTTGTTCTTCTAGCTCTAGTTCTTTTAGGTGTAAGATTAGAATGTTTATTTGAGATTTTTCTCATCTCTTGAGGTAAGATTGTATTCCTTATAAACTTTCCAGTTAGAAGTGCTTTTGCTACATCCCATAGGTTTTGGGTCATGGTGTTTTCATTGTCATTTGTCTCTAGGTATTTTTTGATTTCCTCTTTGATTTCTTCAGTGATCTCTTGGTTATTTAGCAACATATTGTTTAGTCTCCATGTGTCTGTGTTTTTTATGTTTTTTTCCCTGTAATTGAATTCTAATCTCATAGGGCTGTGGTCAGAAAAGACGCTTGATATGATTTAAATTTTCTTAAATTTACCGAGACTTCATTTGTGACACAAGATATGATCCATCCTGGAGAATGTTCTGTGTGCACTTGAGAAGAAAGTGTAATCTGCTGTTTTTGGATGGAATGTCCTATAAATATCAATGAAATCTATCTGGTCTACTGTGTCATTTAAAGCTTGTGTTTCCGTATTAATTTTCTGTCTGCATGATTTGTCCATTGTGTAAGAGAGGTGTTAGAATCCCCCACTATTACTGTGTTACTGTCAATTTCCTCTTTCATACCTGTTAGCAGTTGCCTTATGTATTGAGGTGCTCCTATGTTGGGTGCATATATATTTATAATTGTTCTATCTTCTTCTTGTATTGATCCCTTGATCATTTTGTAGTGCCCTTCTTTGTCTCTTATAATGGTCTTTATTTTAAAGTCTATTTTATCTGACATGAGTATTGCTACTCCAGCTTTCTTTTGATTTCCATTTGCATGAAATATCTTTTTCCATTCCCTCACTTTCAGTCTGTATGTGTCCCTAGGTCTGAAGTGGGTCTCTTGTAGACAGCATATATATGGGTCTTGTTTTTGTATCCATTCAGCGAGCCTGTGTCTTTTGCTTGGAGCATTTAATCCATTCACATTTAAGGTAATTATCAATATGTATGTTCCTATTACCATTTTCTTAATTGTTTTGTATTTGTTTTTGTAGGTCCTTTTCTTCTCTTGTGTTTCCCACTTAGAGAAGTATCTTTAGCATTTGTTGTAGAGCTGGTTTGGTGGTGCTGAATTCTCTTAGCTTTTGCTTGTCTGTAAAGCTTTTGATTTCTCTGTTGAATCTGAATGAATTCCTTGCTGGGTATAGTAATCTTGGTTGTAGGTTCTTCCCTTTCATCACTTTAAATATATCATGCCACTCCCTCTAGCGTGTAGAATTTCTGCTGAGAAATGAGCTGTTAACCTTATGGGAGTTCCCTTGTATGTTATTTGTTGTTTTTCCCTTGTTGCTTTTAATAATTTTTCTTTGTCTTTAATTTTTGTCAATTTGATTACTATGTATCTCGGTGTGTTTCTTCTTGGGTTTATCCTGTATGGGACTCTCTGTGCTTCCTGCACTTGGGTGGCTATTTCCTTTCCCATGTTAGGGAAGTTTTCGACTGTAATCTCTTCAAATATTTTCTCTGGCCCTTTCTCCCTCTCTTCTCCTTCTGGGACCCCTATAATGTGAATGTTGGTGCATTTAATGTTGTCCCAGAGGTCTCTTAGGCTGTCTTCATTTCTTTTCATTCTTTTTTCTTTATTCTGTTCGGTGGCAGTGAATTCCACCATTCTGTCTTCCAGGTCACTTATCCGTTCTTCTGCCTCAGTTATTCTGCTATTGATTCCTTCTAGTGTAGTTTTCATTGCAGTTATTGTATTGTTTATCTCTGTTTGTTTGTTAATTCTTCTAGGTCTTTGTTAAACATTTCTGGCATCTTCTCAATCTTTGCCTCCATTCCTTTTCTGAGGTCCTGGATCATCTTCACTATCATTATTCTGAATTCTTTTTCTGGAAGGTTGCCTATCTCCACTTCATTTAGTTGTTTTTCTGGGGTTTTATGTTGTTCCTTCATCTGGTACATAGTCCTCTGCCTTTTCATTTTCTCTATGTTTCTGTGAATGTGGTTTTTGTTCCACGGGCTGCAGGATTGTAGTTCTTCTTGCTTCTGCTGTCTGCCCTCTGGTGGATGAGGCTATCTAGGAGGCTTGTGCAAGTTTCCTGATGGGAGGGATTGGTGGTGGGCAGAGCTCAGTAAAACTTTAATCTGCTTGTCTGCTGATGGGTGGGGCTGGGTTCCCTCCCTGTTGGTTGTTTGGCCTGAGGCGACCCAACACTGGAGCCTACCCGGGCTCTTTGGGGGACTAATGGTGGACTCCAGGAGGGCGCACACCAAGGAGTACTTTCCAGAGCTTCTGCTGCCAGTGTCCTTGTCCCCGCAGTGACACACAGCCACCCCCCGCCTCTGCAGGAGACCCTCTAACACTAACAGGTAGGTCTGGTTCAGTCTCCTATGGGGTCACTGCTCCTTCCCCTGGGTCCTGATGCACACACTACTTTGTGTGTGCCCTCCAAGAGTGGAGTCTCTGTTTCCCCCAGTCCTGTCAAAGTTCTACAATCAAATCCTGCTAGCCTTCAAAGTCTGATTCTCTAGGAATTCCTCCTCCCATTGCCAGACCTCCAGGTTGGGAAGCCTGACATGGGGCTCAGAACCTTCACTCCAGTGGGTGGACTTCTGTGGTATAAGTGTTCTCCAGTTTGTGAATCACCCACCCAGCAGTTATGGGATTTGATTTTATTGTGATTGCACCCCTTCTACCATCTCATTGTGGCTTCTCCTTTGTCTTTGGATGTGGGGTATCTTTTCTGGTGAGTTCCAGTGTCTTCCTGTCAATGATTGTTCAGCAGTTAGTTGTGATTCTGGTGCTCTCACAAGAGGGAGTGAGCACACATCCTTCTACTCTGCCATCTTGAACCTCTTTTTTTGTGAATAAAGTTTTATTGGAACATAGCTACATCCGTCTTTGTTTACATATGCTCTATGGCTGCTTTCCTGCTACAACACCAGGCTTGAGTACTTGCTACCCACACTGTATGGCCTATAAAACTTAGACATTTTACTATTTGGCCCTTTCCAGAAAAAGTTTGTTCACTCCTGTCCCAAATTGTTGCACAGATACTTTCCTATATTTCAGTTGCAAAGGGAGAACGGATAAGACCCTCCTAACTCAAACTACATGCAAAATGTGGCTCCCTAGAAACAAATAAAAGGCTACTCATTGAGTCCTCTCTTTAAGCCAAGTTCTAGTGCAGCCACATTTTACCTAGGAATTTGGATAGATGGTAATTATGACTAGTAGATAAATATACATTACTGAAGCCCAAGAACTAAGTTAGCCCTAAAGACATAATGGAGATTATGAAGATTGTTCTTCATTTATCCAAAACTAGTAATGGGAAAAAAAGACATTCTGTGTAACTATCATTGTTCAAAAAAGGTAGAAAATAATAATACATTGATCAAAACGATCATCCTTTCAAGAAAGATTATATGCTACTCCATGTAATAGGGAGAGATAGTATAAGGGAAACTAATCTATAAAATATCAACACAGTGTAAGTTTACTTAAAGAAATATGAACACTTATCAAACGTGCCAAAAATTAAACTTTTACCAAATATGCATGAGACTTTGATGAAGCTGAAGAGTATAATCTGACTTATCAAAAAGTCAAAGTATAAAGCTATCAATTTCAAGAAGGTCTTAAAATCAGATAGATTTGGGGCATAAGAGTTCCACTCTGGGAACTCTTTATTTTATCTTCACTTCTAAATCTTAGAGCCACAAGGAATGAGCAGCAGGTGACTGCTTATAGGCAAGAAGGGTGAGAATTTGGGAAGCATTCCTCAACAAATGAGATGAAGAAGGAAACAGTAAGACAGGAAAAAAACAAAAAAGCAAAATTGTAAAACACGAATACCAAAGACAGAGCTGTAGCATAACACAGAAACACGCATTGAGAGAAAATACATTCTGCACTTAGTAACTGCATATTTGCAAATGCGAATACAGAAACACCAAAAACATACATTGGGACAAGAACTACAGGAGCTTAAGGAATAATAGTAGAACACAGAGCAAAACTAGCTGGGTAGGAGGGAGCTCAGAGAGTGCGATAGGTAACGAAGAACAGCTGGGTGATTGCAACAGAACTGATCAATTCATGACATGGATGGATATCAAATTCACTTTTCAAAAATACTCTTTTCTTCACGCTAGTCTTATGGTCAACAAAGTAAACTGGAAACTGCTGTTAATTTTATTACATCTAACATTACTGAATTCCAGTTCTTTCGTCCATACACATTCATATAACGCTTATCAAACATCTATTATTACTTATATAGCAATTGTTATCTATTAAGCATTAGCTGTAATAGATATTCACCATCATTCTAATTTTATATCCCATTACTACCACATGTTCAAGTCTATCATAGATTGCATTATTGGTCCCAATTCTTCACACTTCTTTGTATCCACACCCTTGGCCTGGTAACTTTGTAGCTCCACTACTAAAGGAAGAGTGTATTCCTTTGCCTTTTTGTCTCAGCCACGTGAATTGCTGTGGACAGTGGATGTTAACAGACATGATGTAAGCAGAGGTTTAAAATTTATGTGCATTTATGTTTGGGCTTGTCTTGCACTTTCTTTTCCATAAAAATTACATGTCTCTGCTCACCTGCTGTCCCAAGGGGGAAGAGAGGAGACACACACGAGCAGACTCACATCATGAAGCAAAGTCACCCCAGTTAACCCAAAGGTCCTTTGACTTTTGAGGTGGTTTGTGATCTATAATTACTGTGGCAATAGCTAACTAGAATGTAATCAAACCACCTTCCCTCATTATATTTTAAAACAGCAGTCCCCAACCTTTTCGGCACCAGTGACCAGTTTCGTGGAAGACAATTTTTCCACAGACGGGGTTGGTGGGGGGATGGTTCAGGCGGTAATGGGAGCGATGGGGAGCGATGGGGAGCGGCAGATGAAGCTTCACTCGCTCACCCGCCGCTCACCTCCTGCTGCGCAGCCCGATTCCTAACAGGCGCGGACCGGCAATGGTCCATGGCCCGGTTACTGGGGACCCCTGCTTTAAAACACTCCAAATACATTACTTCCTCTATGCCTATATTTCTGCTGGTCTCTGGCCTAAAATATCCTCTCTTTACCTCTTCCATATTCAAAATATTTTGTTTTCAGGAACTAGCTCAAGACCAACTTTTCCAAGGAGATATCTTCAGCTATGATCTGATCATAAACAAGACTAGTGCGAAACGCCTATGCTCCTTGAAGGCCAGAACCCAGACAATAATTAATTATTCTATGAATCAGTGATTCTCAGTCTGGAAGATGCTGAGTAGTTTTAAAAAATTTCCTCAGGTGTTTGTGATATTCTGCCCTTTTCCTATGCCTTGCCCAGTCAGAACACAACTCCTCAGTGTTTCATAATATTACAGTCATTCTTTCTCATCCTGTGGTAGCTCTCAAGGATAACTTCTGATTTTTGCCTTACAACCATATAAGTCTCTACTGTCGTTTACTTAACATTTTCCTTTAAATTGATTTTTTGACTTAACTAAATGTACTAATAAGGAGACTTTATCATTGAAAAAGAAGTCAATGTCTCATTGTGTTATTCATGGTAATACTATTGATTAACGTCTTAGCAAAAGGCCTTTAAAATAATCTGGTGTATCACTTGGACTCTCCTTTAGAGTGAAGAGGGAAGGAGGAAGAGTTCTGAGTGAGTCCATATTTATTTTCATCTATTCAACTAGATTGCAAACCCTTTGAAAATGAGGATCAAGTCTCATTAAATAATTAGTAATTGGTGGCCTCAGACAAGGCCAAGAAAATAAAGAAACATTGTGAGAACAAAACGAAATCCTTATTAGAGAAGGACTGTAAAAAAAAAAAACTAGCACTACTCCCCTTACTAGTTCACTAACGAATTGTAGGTAACTCATATTAGCATCTCAGAAAGAACTCAAGTTGACCACATAACATGTTACCACTCCTTAAACCTGGAGTCCATTAATGTCCTTGAAGTCCATAACATGGCTTTGGGTGAATAAGGGTCAGGATGGAGGAAGAAGGTGGTAAATACTCTGATATGTTACACATTCTTTGCAATGGAAAGGGCGTAGGCTTCAAACAAGGAAGAATGTGGACCTGACTCCCAGTTCTATGGTTCATTATTTAGGTGACATGGACAAATCCATGACTTCTATGGATTTGTTTCTGGATCTGTAAAACGGAGATGGCAGTATCGATTTCATAGTGCTGTAGTGAGCATTAAATGAATTAAGCAAACAACATATGTAAAATCATAGTACAGAGTCAGATCCATACCATAATTTCAATAAATATCCACAGCAGCCCCCCCACCTCCATTTTGAAAAAGGCCAAAGCATGGAGGGATTCCGGGGCCACACAGGAGTTTTCAGACAAGACTAAAGTGCCGGAGGTTGTGCAGTTTTCAAGAGTTAGTAAGGGATTTGATAAAAGGGAATCAAATAAGAGAAGCATACACCTTTGTGCCTCCCACACTGCAAGCACCAGAACCGTTACAGTTCTCAGTGCGGTCATTTTCAAACTGTAGAGAATTCACATCAAAACAGTATGCTAACACATATATATGGAATCTAAGGGGGAAAAAAAAAAAAAAGCCATGAAGACCCTAGTGGCAAGATGGGAATAAAGACACAGACCTACTAGCGAATGGACTTGAGGATATGGGGAGGGGGAAGGGTAAGATGTGACAACGTGAGAGAGTGGCATGGACATATATACACTACCAAACGTAAAACAGATAGCTAGTGGGAAGCAACCGCATAGCACAGGGAGATCAGCTCTGTGCTTTGTGACCACCTAGAGGGGTAGGTTAGGGAGGGTGGGAGGGAGGGAGATGCAAGAGGGAAGAGACATGGGAACATATGTATATGTATAACTGATTCACTTTGTTATAAAGCAGAAACTAACACACCATTGTAAAGCAATTATACTCCAATAAAGATGTTAAAAAAAAAAAAACACTAGGCGCAGGGGGCGTGGGGTGCACTTTAAAATGCAGATTCCTGGGTCTCACATACAGTCCACTAAATCTAAATCTCTGGGGTAGATGCTCCAGAATCAGCAGTTGCAACAAGTTCTCCAGGTATGAATATGCAACTTGAAGTCTGTGCATCAATGACATAGTGACCTACCAATATTACTCTCAAGGAGTCGAGAGTCTTTGCCAAAGCACATGGACCGTGGTCAATGTCTCTTGGCTTTGGGGAAAACGCAATGTCAGGCAGCCCTGTTACCTAAGAGGGGGTCTCTTATCATTGCATCTGAAGTCAATAACCCTGCCACTAGG
Organism: Balaenoptera borealis; assembly: GCF_965194805.1. Taxonomy (NCBI): domain Eukaryota; kingdom Metazoa; phylum Chordata; class Mammalia; order Artiodactyla; family Balaenopteridae; genus Balaenoptera; species Balaenoptera borealis. Next base: position 36,376,478 of record NC_138868.1, read on the forward strand.
GGAGAAAACACATTTAGATAACTAGAGCCAGAAAACCTGAGTCTTGGTGCTACTCTCACTATTAGTTTAGTAGTATACCTCTCGACAAATTATATTTTATTCTCACACAGGAGCTCATCATACCTGGATTTACTGTTAGACTTCTCCATTCTGGGAATTCCTTATTCCTACTGGCAGTCCTTATTGGAGTTTGTCAATACAGACAGAAACACAAGAGTCTCAGAAGTTTCAGTCGGGATTCACATTATCAGAAATTCACATTTGTGTTACCAACGAAATGTCTGGTTGATGACAAAATAGAGTAGAGAGGGCCCATGCTGGCTTGACATCTATTGGGTGTGATGCAAATGTAGGCAAAGTGTATAAGGATGCTAGGCTCCCCTTTTTCTCTTTTGTAAAGAGAAATGTACATGTAAATTGCCCATGCAGTTGTTCCTCAACTGCATGAGGTAATTTAAGTGGAATCAAATTTAAAGGCCTAAAAAATGCTATAGTGACTAGTATGTCAATTTGACAGCCATTACTAATTGGTTCAAGCCTACAAGTAGGACATTTGGCAGGAAGCTGTCACACAGTAACAATGGCTGCTCAAAACCTCAGGTGGGCCAGTTTGGCTCATAGGCAGCTTTTTAGAGTCCCCCTGTGATCAGCAAATGTAACTGTGATCACATTTCCAGCATCCCACAGAACGAAAACAAAGGGACTCTTGAGACAAGCATTTGCTCAATCACTCACCTTTCCTCTTGAGAGGGAACGCATTTTATTGTACTTCAATGAAACAACTAAGGGAGAATTCAAAACAAAGGTACTGGAACTCTGAGCTGGATGGTGCAGAAAGTTCCTGGAGACAGAAAAACTTCCTGACGTTTCCATGTACAACAGGTACCACTTACTATGTACTAGGCACTGTACTAAGTTGCTTTATCTGCATTAGCTTATTTAATACTCATAGCAACCCACGAAGAAGAGGAAGAAACCTTAATGTTAGTACATCGATTCTCTTTGCAGGTAAATATGGAGGCTTAACATTAGCAAGATTAAAATAGTAAGTACTTTTTTTTATTGAAATACAGTTGATTTACAATGTTGTGTTAGTTTCAGGTGTACAACAAAGTGATTCAGATATATATATAGATAGATAGATAAACAGATAGATAGATGAAATCTTCTTCAGATTCTTTTCCCTTAGAGGTTATTATAAAACATTGAGTATAGTTCCCTGTGCTATAAAGTAGGTTCTTGTTGGTTATCTATTTTCTATATAGTAGTGTGTATATGTTAATTCCAAACTCCTAATTTATCCCCTCCCCTTTTCCCTTTGATAACCATATAAGGTAAAGACTATGGAAGCCATGCAGGAAAACAAGGGTGTCCAGATAAGATAAGCACAAAGGATCAGTTGACTGAAGATCTTGCATGCCAACCTTGTAAGCCAGAATTAGAATGCCCAAAGCCTGAATTTTCCCATTACCTATGACAGCAGTCATCCCAAAAAGGAGGTATTTTAAAACTAAGTTCCAACATTTAAATGTGTTCAAAGAAAAAAAAAACACTATTGTCTGAAAAAATAAGCAACAATCCTATTGTCATGATGACTTGAAGATGCTTCCATGCCAACAGAGCAGCCAAAGGTCATTTAATCATTCTGTTTGTAGAGAAGCTAAATGGAGAACGACTGATATCTAATTAGCAACCCATTTTTCACCTTAAGGATGAGAAATGCATAAATTTAAAACCAGGACTCGGGCTTCCCTGGTGGCGCAGTGGTTGGGAATCTGCCTGCCAATGCAGGGGACACGGGTTCGAGCCCTGGTCTGGGAGGATCCCACATGCCGCGGAGCAACTAGGCTCGTGAGCCACAACTACTGAGCCTGCATGTCTGGAGCTCGTGCTCCGCAACAAGAGAGGCCGCGATGGTGAGGGGCCCGCACACCGCGATGAAGAGTGGCCCGCGCTCACCGCAACTGGAGAAAGCCCTCGCACAGAAACGAAGACCCAACACAGCCATAAATAAATAAATAAATAAAAAAGACCTCACCTCAATTATCACCTCCTCTAGGAAGCCTCCCCCAATTCTTTAAAAAAAAAAAAAAAAAAAAAAAACCAGGACTGTCACACCCTATTTCAGTGGATTACTTTTGAGTTCTAAATTGGACCAATTAGGATTATTATCCACCTGATTAACAGTCATCATGAATTCTAATAACAACCGTAAATATTTACAGTGATTAAGTATGCTCTGCCAAAAATCCCTTCTCATATCTCTTTGTTATCAGGATATAACACATGTGCATTCACAATAAAATCAAGTTCTAACACTGATTCTTGAGTTAGAGAAAAAGAGAGAGGGAGAGCACAAATATGAAATTGAAGAATGGTTAGAAATGAAAATCCAGCCATGCAGAAAGGCCCAGAAGCCAAACAAATGAGAAGATGTCATCTCCAAGTGCTAATGGGGCTACCGGCTCACAAACCCACCCAGAATGCAGAATTGATAGGAAAGAGCTAAGTAAATAGGATATTTCTTTTGGAAATGAAAGAAGGCCAGGGCGACACTGCTTCCCATTTTAGACAGCAACTCAGTCAACTTGAATTTTGTGCAAGATATACTATTTGTAGCCTGGAGCAGGATTTTCAAAAAGGTTGCCAGGACATCTTTGTTCCAGCATGGCCTGTCTGCATGGGAGATGAGGAACAAGGGATTTGCAATGACTCATAATTAAGATACAGAAATTTAGAATGATTTACTTCTTGAATGTCAATAAGAATGGTTTCAAGGTTATTCCCTCTCATTCACTGGCATGTCAGTTCTGGAGAGGGAGTGAAAGAAGTGGAGGTAGATTACAAGGATTAATTACCAACAACCTGCGGCCTCTCTTATCTATTCTGCAGCCCATATTGAGAAATCATAAATGATGTAGGATGGTAGCTCACTTGAGCACACCCAGGGAATCTATTCACCATGTGAACTGTAGCACACAAAAAAAGTAAGAACAATGGGGGCTTCCCTGGTGGCACAGTGGTTAAGAATCTGCCTGCCAATGCAGGGGACACGGGTTCGAGCCCTGGTCCGGGAATATCCCACATGCCGCGGAACAACTAAGCCCATGTGCCACAACTACTGAGCCTGCGAGCCACAACTACTGAGCCCACATGCCACAAGTACTGAAGCCCACGCACCTAGAGCCTGTGCTCCACAACAAGAGAAGCCACCTCAATGAGGAGCCCGTGCACCACAATGAAGAGTAGTCCCCGCTCGCCACAACTAGAGAAAGCCCGTGTGCAGCAACGAAGACCCAACGCAGCCAAAAACAAATAAATAAAATAAAATTTTTAAACAACCAAAAAACTAAGAACAATGGGTCTTAAAGCAGTCTCTAAACTTGAACGCAGAGGATGAATGATCACACCTGCTTTCTCCTTCCCTCCTCCAACCTCCCCCAAGCTCCCACCTGCTTTGCTGCAACTGTAGCATCTTTCTCCTTCCTTCCATCCCCACTATCTGTCCTTCCCTTCTATTGTTTGAGATCAAGACTACATTTAACCAACTATCCTATCATTTGAGAGGACACATAGCAGTCTAGACCATCTGATTAACTTGGCCTCAAGGTCAGTAGCTATTTTTTAGTCAACTACTGTGTACTCCACTCACCACTCACAGTGGTACTATATGCTATGGAGGATGGGAAAGGATAACTTTGAATGTTGTCAGACACAGTTTTTGCAAGATACCATGAATATTTTGTGGGAAAGGTGAAATTTAATAACAGGGACTGTTTGGTAGGGTGGCCCTACCTTCCAGCTTGCCTGGGACAGGGGCAATTTCTGCCTGCCGTCCTGGCTTAGTTATTGAATTGCACTCTCATTCACTGTTAGGAGTGACCGAGTTTGGATGAAGAATGTACCCTATGCAGTAAGGAGGGAGCTGTCTCTCAGATTTGAATCTTGGCTTCAGTCCCTTTCGGCCAGGTGACCTGGAGAAGTTTCTTAGCCACTCAGAGCTTCAGTTTTCTTGTGTGTAAAGGAGGGAGAATGATAGTACTTGCTTCCTGGAAATCCTTGTGAGAATTAAAGAAATAAATGTATGCAAAGCATTTAGGAGAACACCTGGCATGTAGCAATAGCCATAATTACTATCAATTAAGACACATCAATTAATGTAATGTATTACCTGCTCTAAGAACCTTCCTTGTATCTACTCCGAACCCAAACACATACCTCCAAGGCTGGTTCATGTTCCTTCCACTGCATTTTTATAGCGACACAGACACACACAGACATACACACACACACACACACACACACACACACACACACACACATCCCTCTAGGTACCAAGGCAATAATCAAGTCAATAAATACTTACTGAAAGCCACCCATCATATATCAGGCACAGTACCAAGCACCATTTATGGGATTGCCTCTTCTTAAAGACGGAGAATTGCCTTATTCATCTTATCCATCTAGCCTAGTACATAGTTAGCTCTCAAATATCTGGTGAACTGACTTGAAGGGAAGAAAGAAGAGGGATAGCACTGCCGTCCCCTGGAGTAATGAGGAAACGTTTCGTGGAGAAAGTGGAACTTATGTCAGGAGAGTTTTGACAGGCAGGGGAGACAGAAAGTGTCATTCTCCATGTGACAAAGTACATCAGCTATTAAACTAGAAAAAGAATGTGAAAGTGCTTTATAAATCTGAGATCACTGTACATACCTAATTATAAGCAAAACAGAGAACTGGACGTTAGAGTGACATTTCCAGAAGATCCTCCAGAGTCTACAATTCATCTTTTCCCTCACTGGCCTCTACAGTGAAGCCTGTAATTCACCCCATTGGCTTCCTACTGTCAAATAATTCACCTAAATCAGGATTCCTGGAACAGCAAGGGTCTCTTAGCAGAGACGCGTACTGCACAAATCTCTTTCTGAGAAGTTGTAGGTAAATCAAACTTTTCCTAGCCCAATCAAATCTGAAATGCACGGGAGTAGCTAGTTATTTAGGGATATCCCATAGTGAGTTCTACTGTAAAGTAAATGTAATAAATTAATAGAGGAAATCACACTCTTTAATATCTATTGTTTCTATAGCTGACCTCGCTTTCAGAGAGTGTTCTAGAAAATCGAGGCAAAGTAGCATCTCTCTCTTTCCACCTCTCTCTCTCTCTCTCTCTCACACACACACACACCTATCAGTGAGTCAAGTCTTATAAGCCCCATCAACCTCTAACAAAAAATAGCCTGTTTTCCCTGCCTTGCTACCCAGAAATATCTAGGTTAAGCTGCAAGCTGCCTTTAAAAAGAAATTATATGAGTTACATTTCTGAAAATGTGCAGAAATAGCCTCAGCCTTAAACATGTACATAAGGTATTTGGTGCAGTGTATGGCATATACTAAATATCCCATAAAGGATCTTCTTTGCACTAATAGCATTATTAATAACAAGAATAGAAAAAAAGGTATTAATAATTAGACCTTAAGACTAATTCCTCAGGAAAGGTAATGAATGGTACACTCCCAGGATAAGATATGGAAACAAAACTATTTGGGGGATAATACTTGAAATAGTGGCTATTTTCTCAAAGCCAAGAAAAGAGAAGAGAGTGGATTTAGAGTTGGGATCAACCATATGATCTCACAGAAGGAGCCTGTTATCAGCTGAACAGGAGCAATGCTAAATCAGTCTTGTGTCACTGTGTCTTGGGCCTGGCTGGTTGAAAGAGGTGCCCCCCCACCCCGCCCACATATGATATAGGAAATCAAATACTGTGGGCTAACAAGCTTGGGTTAAAACTCAGCAATCCAGCAACACCTTGGTCTACTAACCTGATACTGTCCTGGGGACATTGCTACTAGTTAAAATCTAATTAACAAGGAGTTTATAATTTCAGATTTGCAAGGAGCTGAGGAGACATATAGACTAGATTAGACATGAATGACCTTACAGTGGTTCAATAGATAGGTCTAAAAAATAACCTTTGGGGTATAATTTTTAAATTTTTTTCTTGGGCTTACACAGCAACTTTCACAGTCTTGATGGTTGAAAAATTTGAAATACAATTGTTTGGGCCTTTGAAAACCAGATCATCAGAAAGCACTTTCATAGCAAAGCACTTCACCAGGTTCAGAGGAAGTTCACAAACATGCAAATGTAATTTCAATTGCCAAAGTCATAAGAAAAATACTTCATTTTCATTGTAATAAAAATATCCTACTGGAAAAAGATCAGTGCAAATACAGTAACAAAACGTTAAGGAAGATTGATCTAATTTTGAGAAAAATTGGGAGCGAAGACAAAGGGAGAAGCATCAGAAATCCAAATACATGCTCTATAGCCCCAGAAGAGTACTGTAGTATTGAATTTAATATAGGGAAATTCCATTTTGGACCCCAAGAAATACCTCACAGTAATAAGACAGGTTTCTTTAGGAAAAAAGAAATATAAATATATATATCAGCATATACATCCTGATTCAGAAATGCAAAGGAGCCCAGGCCTCGGTGGTTTTAGGCTTTAAGGCAAAAGTTAGAGTAAGAAAACTATTTGTCTGACAGTTGTAAGCATCTTACATAAATATCTAAAAATAGAAAAAATCCATATGGCATTGAAAATGTTAGTAATGCATAGAAATGCTCACCTTTTGTCAAGTGGAAAAAGGAATTTATAAAAGGGTCTATCACGGTTTTGTTAAAAAAATACAAAATTTTGCATTTTTTATGTTTATTTTGTGCAAAGAAAGGGATAAAATTATACATAGCAAAAAGTTAATAGTCATCTCTGGGATAATTATCTCTGTGTATACACAAGTATACATACCAAAATGTTGCTTTTACCTACATACTGTGTAGGTAAAAGGCACTGTATATGTAACAGTATATGTACCAAAAAGTTACTAGTAATCTCTGGTGATTATAGATTAATTATGCTTTCTCCTTTATATATATTTATATTGCACACAAGTTCCACAGTAAACATGTATTTCTTTTATAATAAGAAAACTCTGAAATAGTAGGGCTAAAGAGTGTATCATTTGTTATGAATTCTATAGGAACTAACATCAAAGTTTAGTAAGGTCACTCTAATGCTAGAATGAAGAGGTGTTTCAGAACATTAGGAAAACCTTTTAGAGGACAGCCATAAGATCAAGCACTCACTATTTGGATTTACTGATGAGAAATAAGCTAACCCAAATCCTGATTAATAGGCTATATCTACCAGCAGAGTAGTCTCTAAAAAGCATGTATGTGCCCACATCTGCTGTGTTTATCATTTTGGTCAATGATTTGCATGGACATCTATGTTACATTGATCGGATATATAAATGACTGATAAGGAGGAGAAAAAAGTGTTAGATAATAGAATTTAAATCCAAAAGGATCATAGCAAGCCAAGAAGATGTAGGTAAGTGTCACAAGATGTAGTTATATAGAGATAAATTTAAAAGTTTTCATTTCTGTCTTTAAAAAACAATTGCATGTATAACACACACACAGACACACACACACAGTCTGATACGCATTCAACAAAGTATTTACGGGTTTTTTTTTTTTTTTAAGGATTTCATTTATTTTTTATTGGGCTGTGTTTGGTCTTTGTTGCTACGCGCGGGCTTTCTCTAGTTGCAGCGAGCGGGGTTCCTCTTTCGGTGCGGTGCATGGGCTTCTCATTGCAGTGGCTTCTCTCGTTGCGGAGCATGGGCTCTAGGCGTGCGGGCTTCAGTAGTTGTGGCATGCGGGCTCACTACTTGTGGCTCGCGGGCTCTAGAGCACAGGCTCAATAGTTGTGGCCTAGTTGCTCCGCGGCATGTGGGATCTTCCCGGACCAGGGATTGAACCCATGTTCCCTGCATTGGCAGGCACATTCTTAACCACTGCACCACCAGGGAAGTCCAAGGGATCTTATAAACATATATAAAGTAAATTTAAAAAGACAATATTATGGGAATTCCCTGGTGGTCCAGTAGTTAGGACTCCACATTTTCACTGCCGAGGGCACGGGTTCAATCCCTGGTCAGGGAACTAAGCTCCCAAAAGCCATGTGACATAAATAAATATATAAACAAACAAACAAATAGACAATATTATATATTAGGTAAATATGACTGAAACCAGATCCAATTTGTTTGGAGAAAAAATAGGATTTTTCTTTTGTTGAATAAAACTGTGACATGTAAGGGTGTGTCTGCCTTCAGTCCTAGTTGGATTTCAAATTATGTCCTTAAGGTGTTCTCGGTCTCTCTGTCTGTCTTTGTGTGTGTGTGTGTGTGTGTATGTGTGTCTCTCTCATTTTTGCCTCTGTTTCTAATTGCATATCAACCTAATTCTCATAGACAAATGATGCGGGAGAGTGCCATGGGGAAGGAAATATGGCCACCAGTGGTTCTAAGCCCACACCCTTGCAGTTACGAAGCAAAAGGACATGAAATTTTCCCAGCGTCTTCAACAGAGAAGACTCGGGTTTATTCTAATTGGCCTAGCTTGCATCAAATGCCCGCCCATGTGTCCAAGGGTCAGACTGGTCACATGACTACCTCTGTGCCAAAAAGTGACCAAGGAATTAAGATTGACTGTCCCAATGAGACCCAAATGGAGTAAGGGAGGGGTTCGCCAAAGATACTGGAATAAAGGAGATGGAAAAGACTTCATGCAGAGTAAAACTTCAATTAGCATAATGCATTACATAATAGAAAATTATAAACCAAATCTCATATTTTAATGTGAAAAGGAATATTGGCATCATAATAGCCAAATCAACAGTAATATCAGCAACAGAAATGCCTACAATAGTCCTGTACAGTTATTATGTGTGAGCCAAAAGGTAGCTCTAAGCTTCCTAACAGTCAAATGAAAGGAAGAACCTAGACAGTTACAAGATACACAACATCCTAAAATAAGAACAAGCCATTCTTCAGAAAAATTAGGAATTTGGGATTAACATATACACACTACTATATATAAAATATATAATGAACAAGGACCTACTGTATAGCACAGGGAACTATATACTTTGTAATAACCTATAATGGAACAGAATCTGAAAAAGAATATACATATATCTGAATCATTCAGCTATACATGTATCTGAATACATATATCTGAATCTGTACACCTGAAACTAACACAACATTGTAAATCAACTATACTTCAATAAAAACAAATAAATAAATATAATAAAATTAAATTTTAAAAAAGAACAAGTCATTCTTTCAAGGGAGCTTTAGAGCATCTTCATTTTGATACTGAAACATGAGAAAAAATTCACTCTTAGATCTTCATAATAAAAATGGTGAGTCCTCAGTAAAGTACCTTAAGCAACATCCTTAACAATATCCCTACAACAGAAACAACAACAAATTTTTCTCGGTTGTTCCCTATTACATCCTTCAATAAGGTTGGGCTTCCCTGGTGGTGCAGTGGTTGAGAATCTGCCTGCTAATGCAGGGGACACGGGTTCGAGACCTGGTCTGGGAAGATCCCACATGCCGCGGAGCAACTAGGCCCGTGAGCCACAACTACTGAGCCTGCGCATCTGGAGCCTGTGCTCCGCAACAAGAGAGGCTGCGATAGTGAGAGGCCCGCGCACCACGATGAAGAGTGGCCCCCGCTCGCCGCAACTAGAGAAGGCCCTCGCACAGAAATGAAGACACAACACAGCCAAAAATAAATAAATAAAAATAAAATTAAAAAAAAAAAATCACCTTTAATAAGGTAAAAGCCCAAACACCACTTGACAGAAGTGGTTTTATAAAGGGAAAAAATAAGCACCAAGGTCCCAATAGACATTGCTCCAATGAGTTGGCAAGATTAAAAGGTATAATTTAGAGCACTGGGAATGATGGACTGAATATCATTCAGGCAATCCTGAGTTTTTGATAAGAATTATATAATAGTAGTATCAAGGTTTTATCTCTCATCAGAATTCAGAGAGCGGATATACTGCATCACCAATAGAGAACTGAATCATAGGCTCTGACAAACATGTGGGAAGAAGGCAGCAATAAAGTCTTCCGGCAGGACTTAGGAGTTTAACCAATGCAAATGCCTGAACAACCACTTGACCTTGCAAAACCTTCCTCAGAAAACAATCCTCTGCCTGTTTCAATGAAAAGAAAGATGAGTCACTGAAAAATATGCATAATTTTACAAGTTGATGGCCATGAGGTTTGACAGCAACACTTGAGGAAAAATACTTAGGAGCTTTAATTGCCCATAGGTTCAACTAGAATCAGTAGCTCGGAGACTTTAGGTGGATTTAAGAGAATTACAGCATCTACCAATAAAACAAGGCAGGGAAAGGTTCCTCTCAATGGACAATGAATAATACTGTGGGTATCGCTGAGCACAGTTAAATAGACAAACTAGAACATGTTAATGGATGAGTCACTAGGATGGTAAAGAAAGTCAAAACCTTGTTAGATAAGAAATGGATGAAAAAATTAGGGAAATCTAACTTTAAAGAAAACAAGAGGGCTTCCCTGGTGGCGCAGTGGTTGAGAATCTGCCTGCCAATGCAGGGGACACGGGTTCGAGCCCTGGTCTGGGAAGATCCCACATGCCACAGAGCAACTAGGCCCGTGAGCCACAATTACTGAGCCTGTGCGTCTGGAGCCTGTGCTCCGCAACAAGAGAGGCCGCGATGGTGAGAGGCCCGCGCACTGCGATGAGGAGTGGCCCCCGCTTGCCGCAACTGGAGAAAGCCCTCGCACAGAAACGAAGACCCAATGCAGCCATAAATAAATAAATAATAAATAAAAATTTAAAAAAAGAAAAGAAAAGAAAAATATCCCCCAGGAATCTGAAAACAAAGACTAGATTCAAAAAAAAAAAAAAAAAAAAGAAAACAAGAAATGGATGAGTCACTAGGATGGTAAAGAAAGTCAAAACCTTGTTAGATAAGAAATGGATGAAAAAATTAGGGAAATCTAACTTTAAAGAAAACAAGACACAGGAAGGGAGAAGGAGGCGGTAGTTATATTCAACAGCTTGAAAGAATGTCATATACAAATTGGACTCCAAGGAGTAGAACTAGCCTCAGCATATCTGGGTCAGATGATATATTTTAACTCAGTATAAAAAGGAAGAGCATTCTAATGGTCAGAGACATCCAAAGTTGGAATGAAATGCCTGAGGAGATAGTAAATTCCATGGCACCAGGATTATTAACGCAGAGATTGGATGGCCTTTTGTCAGAGATGACCTTTTAATTTCCTTCCAGCGCAGAGATTTTTATGGCTTTAGGAACCTATTCATTTATTACTTTATAAACACTTATTAAACACCAATTGTGTTCTTAGACATTTTTCTACATGCTAAGGATGTAGCATGGAATAAGAATGATATGACCTTTCTCTCCATAGAGTTTAAAATATAATGAGGAAATAGACAATAAATATTAAGTAAGCAAGTATGTGAGCTAGACCATTACAGATTTTGATGACTACTATAAAGGAAATAAATAGGATGATGTAGAGTAACTAAGGTGGGGTATGGGTGTGGGTAGAAGGTAGCATTTAGTCTATTCTAGGTATGCGGTCAAAAGAAGAGTATTTTAAGAGGATGATTTTAAGCTAGGATCTGAAGGAAAAGAAGGAGCCAGACAAAGTGTTGAGGGAAGCAACTTCCAGGCAGAGAGAATAGCTAGTGCAAATGCCTTGAAGCAAGAAAGAGCTCAATGTGACCAAGGAATAAAAAGAAAATCAACATAACTGGGTAATACTGAGCAAGGGAGAAGACTGGTACCCGACAAGGTCAGAGGCAGGAAAGGATGCATAGTATCTTCAAGGGCATCTGTAGTGAGAATTCGTCAAGTGCCAACCTTACGATCAAGCCATTCCCTCCTTTCTAACAATATCTTAAATTTTGTGTTCTTGGTATTTGGGAAGAAATCACATCATTGATTCACTGAGTCAAGCCTCTCTCAAAATTAGTCCTATGTCTGGACTTTTCAGTTGCTTGAGTCAATATGTTTCCTCCGTTGTTTAAGCCAATTTGGTTTCCTACTACTCAATATATAAAATCCCTAATTAATATACAATGTAAGGTGCTTCAATTTTATCCTATGGACAAGAGAAGTTCTTGAAGACTTTTAAGCTTGAAACAGAAATAATTTCTTAACATTTTTGTTTTTTAAACTACTCTAAACATTATTTTCTGTTAATAAGAGAATTCCAAATTTTACATTCAGTGGCCAACTAATATATTCATTCCTTCATCTGTAAATTTATTATTTGTTTTAGATGGCCACATCCTTCTCCCTTTCTTTTTCTTTCATTTTATCAAAAGTTTTGGCTTCAGCTCCTGGATGGATTAGGGTACTATTCATAGAAACAGGAAAGACTGGAGAAGAAAGATGTTTTGAGGGCAGGGAGAATTCAAGAGCTCACTTACAGACAAGGTAAGTCTGAAATGCTTATTAGATACTTGGGCAGAACTGTCAACCTGGCTCTTGGATTTAGAAGATTAGATCCCAAGAGAGAGTTCAAGACTGGAGATACACATTTTGACATCATCAGCATATAAAAAAGTATTTAAAGAAGTTGGGGGACGTCGATGGTGGTGCAGTGGTTAAGAATCTGCCTGCCAGTGCAGGGGACACGGGTTCGATCCCTGGTCTGGGAAGATCCCACATGCCACTGAGCATCTAAGCCCCTGCACCACAACTACTGAGCCTGTCCTCTAGAGCCCACGAGCCACAACTACTGAGCCCGCGTGCCTAGAACCTGTGCTCTGCAACAAGGGAAGCCACCGCAATGAGAAGCCCGTGCACCGCAATGAAAGAGTAGCCCCTGCTCACCGCAACTAGAGAAAGCCCACGCACAGCAAAGAAGACCCAACGCAGCCAAAAATAAATAAATAAAAAATAAATAGATTTATTAAAAAAAAAGAAGAAGAGGTTGGACTACACAAGATCACCAAGGCAATGAAATTCCTGCTATTAGTCTAAGGAATGGACATATCCCAGGCCATAGATCTCAGCAGTTTGGAATAAGAAACAGAAAACCACAGGCCTGCACATAGGCAACTAAAGTGAAGATCACTACAGGGGCAGATCACTACTGCCTCTGATAATAGCACCAATAATTAGCTGGAAAGTACAGTAATGCTTTCTGAAGTCAACCTTTGAATGTTAGTAACAATTACTCGATACAAATAGTTAGACTTGCTTTATCTATAGGATGATATAAATCAAAAGAACATTTTTTATTGAGGTAGAGTTAATGTACAATATTATTTAAGTTTCAGGTATACAACACAGTGATTCACAATTTTTAAAGGTTAATTCTATTTATAGTTATTATAAAATATTGGCTATATTCCCCATGTTATACAATATATCCTTGTAGCTTATTTATTTTACACACAGTAGTTTTTACCTGTTAATCCCTACTCCTATCTTGCCCCTGCACCCTTCCTTCTCACCACTGGTAACCACTGTTCTCTATATCTGTGAGTCTGTTTATTTTGGTTTTATTCACTAGTTTGTTGTATTTTTTAGATTCCACGTATAAGTGATATCATACAGTATTTGTCTTTCTCTGTCTGATTTACTTAACTCAGCATAATACCCTCCAAGTCCATCCATGTTGTTGCAAATACCAAAATTTCATTCTTTTTTATGACTGAGTAGTATTCCTGTGTGTGTGTGTGTGTGTGTGTGTGTGTGTGTGTGTGCGCGTGTGTGTGTGTACCACATCTTCTTTATTCATTCATCTGTTGATGGACACTTAGGTCACTTTCAGACCTTGGCTATTTTAAATAATGCTGCTATGAACACTGGGGTGCATGCATCTTTTTGAATTAGTGTTTTTGTTTTTTGAGTTTTTTGCATAAATACCTAGGAGTGGAATTGCTGGGTCATACGGTAGTCCTATTTTTAGTACTGGCTCAAAAACAGATACATAGATAAACGGAATAGAATAGAAAGCCCCAAAATAAATCCACACACTTATGGTCAAAATAACTTTGATGGTAAATTGTTTGAAATAATCAAGGCTCCATGAGAAGGAATGTCATTGACAAAATAATTGAGTTGAATGGAAATAAGAAGAAAATAAAAGATTCCCAGTAAGAAATGTTTGCTAAAAATGAAATCATGTAGAGAAGCACCAAGTAATAAGATGTAGGTATGATTCCACACCTATGATTCCATTTTCATCCTATCAAGTGGTTTTGTGATGGAAATAGTATAAAACTTTTTAAAATGAGGTACAAACTACAAGATTTTAGTTCTCCTTCCATCCTCTTGATGAGAATGCACCACAGCAGAAGATTCTGAATTCTCTGAAGAAGAATTGTATTTTCTTTGACCTTACTCTACTTTTTTTGAATCTTGTTTTATTTATACAGCAGGTTCTTATTAGTTATCAATTTTATACACATCAATGTATACATGTCAATCCCAATCACCCAATTCATCACACCCCCACCCCCACCCCCCTCTTTTCCCCCTTGGTGTCCATACGTTTGTTCTCTACATCTGTGTCTCTATTTCTGCCCTGCAAACCAGTTCATCTGTACCATTTTTCTAGGTTCCACATATATGCGTTAACATACGATATTCATTTTTCTCTTTCTGACTTACTTCACTCTGTATGACAGTCTCTAGGTCCATCCACATCTCTACAAATGACCCAATTTTGTTCCTTTTTAGGGTTGAGTAATATTTCATTGTATATATGTACCACATCTTCTTTATCCATTCATGTTGATGGGCATTTAGGTTGCTTCCATGACCTGGCTATTGTAAACAGAGCTGCAATGAACATTGGGGTGCGTGTGTCTTTTTGAATTATGGTCTTCTCTGGGTATATGCCCACTAGTGGGATTGCTGGGTCATATGGTAATTCTATTTTTAGTTTTTTAAGGAACCTTCATACTGTTCTCCATAGTGACTCTATCAATTTACATTCCCACCAACAGTGCAAGAGGGTTTTCTCCACACCCTCTGCAGCATTTGTTGTTTGTAGATTTTCTGATGATGCCCATTCTAACCGGTGTGAGGTGATAACTCATTGTAGTTTTGATTTGCATTTCTCTAATGATTAGTGATGTTGAGCATTCTTTCATGTGTTTGTTGGCAATCTGTATATCTTCTTTGGAGAAATGTCTATTTAGGTCTTCTGCCCATTTTTTGATTGGGTTGTTTGTTTTTTTAATAGGGATCTGCATGAGCTGTTTATATATTTTGGAGAAGAATCCTTTGTCCGTTGATTCGTTTACAAATATTTTCTCCCAATCTGAGGGTTGCCTTTTCATCTTGTTTATAGTTTCCTTTTCTGTGCAAAAGCTTTTAAGTTTCATTAGGTCCCCTTTGTTTATTTTTGTTTTTATTTCCATTACTCTAGGAGGTGACTCTATTTTTAAAAGCCAGAATGACTAATGCATTTATATTGTACCACAGTTTCTTTCAGAAGTAGGACAAGTGGGGGCACTTTGGATGAGAGATAAAAAGTGTGGTATTAAGTGCATGCAGCATAACAGGCAAAAACAGGCCTTGGCCAATGCAGGTGACTTTTGCTAATCAGGTTGATGGAGAAACAAATAGTCCCACAGTTATCTAGGTACCTGAATTGGGCATTCAAACCTCAAATTAGCTTGTGGAGGCTGAGTAGTAATGTGTGTAGAATTCTGAGACTCACACGGTCATCCTAGTATTCAATTAACTCTTCGACCTTAGCCATCTTGTTCTCTTAAATTCCACAAGGTATTTAAGCAACCCTGTTTCTCAGGCCTCTTATGAAGTACAGGGCAGAGAAAATAATGAAAAAGCCCATAAATGAAAACTATTTACTATTTACATCAACTTGAAATCAGTCACTGTATTAGTCTGGTAAGACTGCCATAACAAAATACCACAGACTGCATGGCTTAAATAACAGAAACTTATTTTCTTACAGTCCTGGAGGCTGGAAGTCCAAGACCAAAGTACTTGCTGGTTTAGTTTCTCTGGAGGGCATCTCTCCTTGGCTTGCAGAAAGCCACCTTCCGTCTGTGTCCCCCATGGTCTTTTCTCTTTGTACCAGCACTCCTGGTATCTCTTCCTTTTCTTATAAGAACACTAGTCCTATGAGATTAGGGTTCCATCATTACGACTTCATTTAACCTTAATTACCTCCTTAAAGACCCCATCTCCAAACATAGTCACACTGAGGGTTAGAGCTTCAACCTATGAATTTCGGGGGTACACAATTCAGTGTATAACAGCCACCCAGTCCAAAATGTCTATCTTTTAAATAGTAGCTCACAAACTCATCCTCACTACCATTGATTTACTTTTGACCACCACTGTCCTTCATCCAGACAATCCCCAAAGCTTTAAAACAATCTGTCTCTAGATAGCCTTTTCTCCATCCATCCTCAGCAAGACTGTCAAAGACCCTGTTTTAAACTAAACTCTACAGGATGAGGTTGAAGCTCCAGGCACAGTGGGTAAGGCCCGTTGCAACCTGAATCCTTCTGTCTTTCCTCTCTTCTTTGCCGTCCACTCCTTTTTTGACATTGACATACCCCTTTGATACCAGCTGACTCGAAATTTCCCTTACATTTGCCACCTGACTCCTCTACTTGGACTACCTTTTCCCATTTCTCAGGTACCTGGTCTTCTTCAAAACTAGGAACCAGTATCATTAGCTCAGTAAAGTCTCATTTTTCCCTAGGCAGGTTTAATCTCTTTCTCAGTACAATCTCTTTAAATCATACCAATCTCTGTTATTGTACTCCTCCAGTATGATATGTCTCCTTTTCTAGACTATAAACATCTTGGGTACATAGTAACTGTGATTTATGTCTTTCTGCATCTTTAAGTCTCAATGAAATTGTTGAATTGAATTATTTAAAACATACAATTACAGAGACAAAAAGTACATATTGCACCAATTCCTAAACTAGTGACTATTGTCTACAATACTCAAAAGGTTGCAAATACATAAGCAGTCTTTGGCTCTGCCCTGTCTCTGCATAAGACTGCCCCCCAGCCCCTCCAATGATTCTGTGATGTCCAACAGGCTTGAGATCTTGAAGGTCAGGCTCTACCAACTTCATTTAGAAATTAATCCCAAGTAATGCATTCTTGGGGGCATAGCTTCATGCTTTTTTCCATATCCAGAATCTTAAAATATCCAGAATCTTAAAACTTGGCTGTATCTAGAAAAGATATATATACAAACACACTATACTACTCAAATATAACCCAACCAACCCGTAAGACCCCATTGGAATATACTTACATCTTGAGGTATAATAATCTAGTCATCCCCACTACATTCCCTGCCTCCTCATTTCTCTCACTTATTCTGAGAGGCTTCTCACACCCAAACCCTGCTCCAGCCAGACCCACCTCCTCTCCACCCAGCTCACACTAAAGCAGAAAAAGAAGACAAAACCAAATAAGAAAAAACTCTGACCTAATTGTGAGATAAAGATTCTCTTCCCAGAGGCAAGCCTGGAGAGAGACGTTTAACATCTTAGAGCCACACTGTCCAATATGCAGCCAAATGTGACTCTTCCAAATTGAGATGTGCTGCAAGTGTAAATTACAAATGGGATTTCAGACTTAGTGGGGAAGGCTGAACATAAAATACCTTGCTAATAATTCTACATTAATTACATGTTGAAATTATAATATTTTGGATACAGTAGATTAAGTAAAATGTAGTATTAAAATTGATTGCACCTGGGTTGGAAAAAAATGCTACTAGTAATTATCAATGTGTGTGTCTATCTGTGAAGCACAGCAAGAGGCTAAAATCATAGTTAAAATAGCAAATCCGTGAAAATTATATACGTTTAAATTGAATAAGTTATTTAAAATCAGTATGTTAGGATGAAAGGAACTTATTCCCAAAGAGACTGCAGTAATACCTTCAGGGAAAAGAAGATGACCTTTCCATCTGTAGCAGAGCTAAAACAGAGCACGAATCCAGTAATAAATTCTACAGAAATAGTAATGTATAAGTCTCCTTTGTTTCCATGAAAACACACTATTGGTCTAGTTTCTTTTGCCTTGAAATAAAATACCCATTGCTCAAAACTTGCTAAAATATTCATAAATAAATTACTTTCCCTGAAAGCTCCATTTGTTTCCATTAAACAAAAGAATAAGGAGACTTCAAATGTTATGATTACACACACACACATACGTGCCAGTTGTGGAGTAGCAGAAAAATACAAATTGCTAATGGATTCTAGAGTCTAGTGTAGTTAAGAAAACCCTGTCACCTTTTAACTGCTATTCAGGAAGAAAAGGGCACATGATAAAATTAAAACATACCACACACTGAAAAGTGATTTAAAATAAAAACTCCTTCCCATTCTGAATAATTAACCTAGAGAACACTATGTCGGATGATATTTACAAATAGACATTTCAAACAACACCCAGGATCTAAAGAAATATTAGCTGAGAAATATGGCCTCAAACCATGAATAGAAAATAGTTCCCAGCTGAGGATGCTCAGTGTTTCCCACAGGGCACGATACTGCAGTTTCTGATACTTTAAATTACCCCCTGAAGCTTTTACCTGTCCTCATCTAATAAGGGGAGGGTAGACTTCCATATGCATTCTTTGTATTTTTTGAAGAGATGAATGTGCTTATACTTAATAAAAATCCAAATGCAGTTTTCTTTGGAAAAAAAAAGAATGTCCTTATTTTTTAGGTAACATACAAATTAACTAGCAGGACGAGAGGTGTCTGGGGAGACTGCTAAAACCATTAGGAATAATTGTGTTCTGGTTATTAAGTCTTGGGACCTCATCCCATCCTGAGAGTTGACCATGGAGCAAATGATCTGAGTGGGAAAACTGGACTCAGCAGGTGGCTCAAGTAGGAGGGACATGGATGCTGTTACAAGCAATGGGAGAACAAATGGCAGTGTGCTGAACTTTTACAAGCAATGGGAGAACAAATGGCGGTATGCTGAACTTTTACAAGCAATGGGAGAACAAATGGCGGTGTGCTGAACTTTTACAAGCAATGGGAGAACAAATGGCGGTGTGCTGAACTTTTTTGCTTAACTGTCCAGCAACTAACATTGTGGCAATTATCTAAAGATTGGTTGGAGGCAGAGTCCCACCTAGCACGATAGATGATGCCAAAGAGGATGGGTGATTCCCCTCCCCACACCTGGATAACTAGAGCATGGAGGTGTGACTTCAGCAGAGACAATTAGATGCCCTCTCTCAGGGCCTTTGGCTCTTGGGAAGTGAATCAAAGGCTTTGGCTAATTAGACTTACACACTGCAGGAGGACTTTAGATTTGAGACTTCAGTGGCATGATGCTGAGTGTCCAGGGTTGGAAAAACCAGATACACAGTTGCAAGCGTTCAAGTGCAATAGCACCATCCAGGGCATTTTAATCAGGCCATTCCTAAAGCAAGATCGTGGATGTGCATTTACTCCCTCGGTTTGCATCTCCCATCTACCTACTTTCAGATCTTTCCAGAACATTTATTTTCTGCTTAAATTAATCACAGTCAAGCCTACTAAGTTCACACCAATGGAGAACTGAGAAGGATGTATAACGTGGCATCTAAGTAGGTGGCTTCAGGGAAGACGGTCAATGAACAAAGGGGTTCACACCCTAAGGACTTACAGTGACTGATACAAATAAATCAGGGGCTCAGTCCTAGAGGATCCAGAGTAATGGATAAGTTATTGAGATGGGGACGGGCAGAGAAACTAGAATCCAGCTTTAATAACGCCGGGAGAGAGCCAGGATCGAACCGAGGCATGAGATCAAAGCCAGACCAGAAGCATTCTGAATGCTACGTTGAGTACAAAAAAGCATACCAATCATTATATGACCTTGGACAAGGCAAGTAACCTCTCAATTCCTCCATTTCTGTCAATAATGTTACTACCATATGTCCAAATTGAGAAACCTCAGGATGCTTGGTTTCTGAACAACATGGAAACATGAAAACACAAATCTTTCTGGAAGAATAAAAAACACACCTTGGTAAAAAGGTAAGATGTTTTTTACTATTTAATAAATAAATCAGAATTTAATAACCACATCTAAACGAAAAACTGCCTGCCCACGCAATCCCATCATACTCATTAGGAAGTTTGAATGAAATACAGATATGATATGAAGACTGAAAAAATATTTTCCAAATACAGACAAAAACTATGTCATAGTAGAATATGTTCACTTACTATAAAGATGAGTTCATCTACTATGAGGACTCTAAGACATCCCATGAGACTAAGAACCAAGGTAAAAATATAGAATGTCAATGTGGCAGAATCATATCTAGTATTCAACTGATTAGGCATTTATAGAACATATAGTTGGAAAATAATAACAGGCAAAACTCATATAGGATGGCCAGGTACTGCTTTAAGTACTAATTAAATCCTCACACCTCACTGAATCCTTATTTAATCCTTACAACTATACTATGTTGTAGGACTACTGTTACACTCATTTTAAAAGTAATAAAACTGAGGCACAGAGAGGTTACAGTAATTGTCCAAGGACATAAAGCTAGTAAGGGGTTGCAGGTAGGGTTTGTATCCCAGCAGCCTAACTCCAGAGATGATGCTCTAAATTACTGTATCATATTACTCCTCAAAGAAGAAAAAATGTTATTAAAGAGCAAGGACATCAGAAACTTGAATTCAAAATTGAACAACCAACATATATAATCAGTTTAAGATTGCAGTTTTCATTTGAGCCAGACAAGTTGGTTTGTCATGTCTCAGCAAGAACCATTGTACCAAAAAGTATAAATACAAATGCATGTCCTGTGTCAATCTCCAGTGTGTCATTCTCAAAATGCAAAGAAGTTGATGGTAAACACTTTAATTTATTCAACAAATATCAAATGCTTGCATTCATACACAATGCTTATTGTAATATGCTTGTATAATTTTCCATTAACAAAAAGATATATCTAATACTACATGGTCTATTTATGTGAAGAGGAAAATGAAATACTGTAGAGATATTTAGATGGAATGAGTCAGCAAGGACAAGCATAATAGCGGTCAAAGGCAAATATTTTAGAGAGGTTGGGATTTTGTATTTTTTTTTAAATTTGGTGTGTATTAAAGGCTGCCCCAGTGATTTTACCCCAACTCTTGGCATTATCCTAAATGATTTCAATGTCCATGTGGGTGACCAGTGATCACTCTATTTTCAAAGCTTTAGATTTCTTCAAATCAAACTGATACCTCCTTTCCACTTCAGTGTCTCCCTCTCATAATCACCTCTTGGGTTATCCAGTGACCTTGAAGTGATCCATATCAGGAATCTTAAACTCTTAACACCCTGATCCTTAATCATAACTTTCTCTCCTTCCAGATCTCCAACTTCCCTACTCCTAATACAACTGCTCTTTAAACTATGAACCCTGGTGCTACCCCTATTTTCCCTTGTTTTCTGATGTTTATCCTAGGGAAGTTCCATAGTCCATCACTTAAACTCCTGTCTCTCCGACTAACACACTCCCGTATTCCCAGCCAATGCTCAGTCCTACAGTCAGACTTCTGTCCCTGAAAGGCAGCTGAGCATGGCTGGAGAAAGATCACGTCCTCAGATGGGCTTTGCTGAAAATTTCTTCCTTCCAATTCCATGTGGATCTTCAACACTTCAAATTAATTTTTTAACTTCCTCTGGGACACTCCCTTCCCCATATCTTCAGTCACTTTCTCACTCTCTTTAAATCTTCACCCTCTTTTAAACTCAGCAGATGCCCTCAGTTCCAATGTGCCCCATTAATTTGTGATCAGGAGCAGTCAACTCCTTCAGTCTCCTGCCCTATGTCCCAACTATGAAGTTCCATGTCTCGGGAATACCCATAATTCCTCCTTCCCTACTGACTCCCAGGGTGAAGAATCCTGTTCTATTCAACACTGCTTTCTCTATGCGGGCTTGTTCGTCTATGTGCTATTAAAGTATGTCCTCTCTCTTCAACCTCTGGATTGTTATCGAAAACTTGCTTTCATCTAAAGGTATGCTCAAGTCTCTCCCCATCTCATCAACCTCAGCCTCTCCTCCCTTATCCCATAGCCCTCTCTTGCTACCATCCATTTTCTCATTACCTTCCACCAAAGCTCTTTGAAAAATTGATTTACACTTACTGTCTTCACTTCCCGATCACTCATTCACCTTTTAATATATAGCCCTCTGGCTTCTGCCCCTGTCCCCGGCACTTCCCGGCAAGGGTCACAATGCACTCCTACATGTTAACTCAAGGGACAATTTACAGCAATGTTACTTGACCTCTCAGTTTCCTGTTCTCTCCTTAAAACTCCTACCTCCTTCATTTCAAGGACAACACTTTCCTGGTGTTTCTCCTTCCTCTTAACTACTTCTCAGTTTTCTTAGCTATGTTCTCATCTTTCTTAAGTTCCTAAAATGCTGGTCTTCCTAGAGTTCTGTTCTGTGTTCTCTCCAAAGGTAAGTTCATATATTGACACATCTTAAAATGCCACCCTTGTCTTGACAACACTCCGCAAAACTCTCCATGTCCAGTGATTTAGAGTTCCAGACAATCCACTTACCCAGCCCCTAGTCATTTCCATAAGGGTTTCTGAAATTCCCTTCATCCGGCCTGTCCAAATTGAATAAGTGATCTCCACCACGCCCATTCCCAAACTCTCATTTTCCCAGATGCCTTTCTCTGCTAGTAGCACCATCACCCACCCAGTCCCCTGAGTCAGAACCTGAACATCATTCTCTGCTGACTTTTCACTCACGCACTCCCAAATCTCAACAATCTCCTGGAACTGCCACTTGTACCTTAGGCTAAATCTGCACTCTCAGTCCTCATTGCCTTAATTCAGGCCACTTCCTCTTACCTGAAATAACACAAGAGACTTTCACATGAGTTTTCTGCCCCTAACCTCACCCACAAGACACCCACAGACCAATTGTTCATAACCCAGACCTATAAATATTACACTTTACAATACAATGTTCTTTATAACATGGCCTGTGTTAACTTTCATCATCTACCCTCCTCACCTCCCTCTCTCACATTTTATGCGCTAACACATTTCCCAAACCTAGTTCTTAAAGATGGCCATTTCAAATTTTGTCTCCACTGCTTGAAACACCTTCTCGCATGTCCTATAACTGTGTGGTTTATTTCTTGTCATCCTACAAAATCCTCCCCTCCAGGAAGGTTACATATTCTCCTCCCTCCAGGAAGCCTTTCTTCAGTTCCTTCTCTCCCTCTGCATTAATCTCCCCCTCCTCTTGACTACTTAAGAAACGTATATATTATTTTTTTATTGAAGTATAGTTGACGTACAGTATTATATAAATTACAGGTATACAATATAATGATTCACAAATTTGAAAGGTTATACTCCATTTATAGTTAGTATAAAAATTGGCAATAATCCCCATGTTGTACAATATATCCTTGTAGCTTATTTTATACCTAATAGTTTTTACCTCTTACTCCCTCCCCCATTTTGCCCCTCCCCCTTTCCTCTCTCCCCACTGGTTACCACTAGTTTGTTCTCTATACCTGTGAGTCTGCTTCTTTTTTGTTGTAGTCATTAATTTGCTGTATTTTTAAAATATATTCCACATATAATCGATATCATACACTCCTCAGCCATAAGAAGAATGAAATCTTGCCATTTACAGCACCACTGATGGACTTGGAGGGAGTTACGCTAAGTGAAGTAAGTCAGATAGAGGAAAACAAATACTGTAAGAAATGTGTATATCTTTATATTTTTGCCCTGATCTCCTTGAAAGAGTATCTATAGCTTTACATGTATGCCTCACCCATTGGACATGTGTTCCTTAAGGGAAGAAACTGTGGCTTATTTATCTCTGTATCCTCAAAACTTAGCATAAACTCTGGCAGATAATAATCAGTCACTAAATGCTGGATGGATTGAATTGAATTGGATTTCACAGTTCAGTTTTGCTTTTAAAAGTTGGCTGCAAAGATAGATCTCCCCGGCCATGTCAAGTCCTGGACCAATCATCTTTCTACCCGGATTCAATGTTACCATTCCCCAGGGTGAGAAAATATTCTCTGCGATGCATGCATTATTTTTGATCACTGATGATTTCAGCTGATCTAGAAACAGGGTCTTGAAAACAATCCATTCCCCCTCCCCTGGTCAGGAGAGGTAACAGTTCACTCAGCGGTCTTTAAAGAAGACTAACATTTTACCCACAAGAGGGCTCACATCAATCAAAACTTTCAGCATAAGCCACAGAGCCATATGGCTTATTACTCGGGCAATCTAATCCCATTTTCACAGCTCTTTTCATCTTGTCCACTAAATGGGAAGATAGAAGAGCCATGAGTTTTGTCACACTTGAACACTTTAATGCTGCCCCTAGCATGGTTCTCAATCCTAGTAAAAAAGACTTGATAAATCAATGGCTGCCTCTGGGGTTTGAAAGTAGGATTTCTATGGGGTAAAAATGCTTTCTCAACTTCTAAAGAGAAATAGCACAGTGTGCTAACGTAGAGACTTTGGAGTCAGGTAATTCTAGATCCGCCTCCTATTAGTGGAATAACCTTGCGCAATTGTCATTAATCTCTGAGCTTCAATTTGCCTCACTGGTAAAATAAGGATAACACTACCACACTGACTTATTATTTATAATTATGATAAATAAGGTGATAAAATGTATTAAATTGTCGTGCAGGGTACCAGGCACGTTCTAGGCCTTAAATAAGTGATATTTCCTTTCTTTTCCCTTCGTTCCAGATCCCAAAAGCCCTATTTAAGATGAACTACATGAGGACAGACAGACTGTGTCTGTCTTGTTCACTGCTGTATCCCAAGTACCTAGTATGTATGCCCGGTATATCACAAGTGCTCAATAACTATTTAATGAAATGTATATTCTTACAAGTCTGTTCTACCCACTCCCACCAAAACAAATCTTAGGTTATTCCCAGCTACATTGACACAGTAATGCTCTCTCCGTCTCTCTCACTCTCTCTCTCTCTCTCTCTCTCACACACACACACACACACACACACACACACCCAACAGACAACACACACACCATTAACAACTCAGACCCAAAGCCCCAAACCGAGCTTCTCATTTTTGAGAGCTTGTCTGTAGACCTCATATGGGTTTAATGAATGGCTCATCTGGTTAAATCGAAAATGACTATTTAACACACTAGCAATTTTATGATTTGTAAAATACCTGATAAAAATACAATTGTATTTTAAATGCCTGGACTAAAATTCTTCTTCTCTAAGAAGGTTATGGGGAACATAAAAAGTCCCAACCGTCTATGTGCCATCTGCAGCAACAAGAAGGAGGCATCTCATGAATTTCAGAAAAATAATTTAGAAAGGTCATTCTGAGGTTCTAAGAGGTGACATAAATGACAATTACACAAAACAAATCTGAACTGAGATCAGACTTTTCTGTGAGAAACTCTATGTAAATGCAGAAAGACACAGAAGTGGTTGTGGCCAAATCACAAAAACCACTCAGGATGTAATTAAGTAAAAGCCCATGGGAATAGACAGTTTAAAAAAAAGAACACAAGATATGAAGTATCCTGTGCCTGAAATATTTCATTCTCATGCTCATTCCTGGAGGAAAAAAAAAAGCCCTGTAATTTCTTGTTTGCATATTTTTGTTTAATTAAAAAGAAATTCATTTGAGAGAATTCTCATTTTAAGAACCATCTTCACAATTGCACAGATAAAAGTTTGAGACTTCATAAAATGAAAATGCTAATAACATTTCATCTAAGAGTCCACAGTATTTTAGTGTCTGATCAAGGTCAATATTATCACAAGCCCCACTTCTGTCCTTTCCCTCCTCCAAACCTGCCCAGGACCTTTCTGACAAGAAAACAAATGCAGACTGAGTTTTTCACAAACATATTTGAAACAATGTCTCTCAGTCAAAATTACAGGCAGCTTTGCTGGTTGGACGTTTAGCATGCACTTCGTTTTGAACAATGGGGTTGGAACGTTAATCACTGTCACGCAAAAACATACCACCTGTCAAAATGGCTACACTGGGAGCAATAGGCAGAGATGAAGGTTGATAAGGGGAGAATTGGGATCAGGAAATAGATTAAAAGTATAAATTCTCTCAATCACACGGATGCTACCATTGCTAGACAACAAATGCTTTGTGCAAACAAAAACCTATCAGCCCCCCTCCCCTGCCAAACTTCCTTTGCTAGAAAACATACAGAACTGTGACAAGGTACAGCAGGGCATTAGAAATAGATCTGCCCACATTCTTCAGGAGCGATCTAAACACTCTGATACCCCAAGCACATTAAATCAAGCGCTTCACCTTCAGGGAGCACTGGTGTCCATACCTACTTCTATGATGTCAACCAATCTTAAGGTCAAGATCAGGAAGAGACAACAGACCTCTACCTATTTAGGACAAAGAAATCAGCCAGGCCTAACAAATGTAGGAAGATGTTTCAATAAAGTGAGACTTACAGACACACCTACCTCTGTATAACACTTTAACTCGGAACAGATGTTTGAGGATATTAACTCATTTGATTTTTGCCATAACACTATTTGTAATAGTTATTCCCATTTAACTGATACAGAAAGTAGGACTCAGAAAGGTAAAGGAAATTCATCGAAACTTCATCTCCATCATATAACTTTTAGTGAGAGCTTACTCTGTGCTAGGCACCATGCTAAAGGAATTTTAAATGCATTATGTCACTTAATCCTTAAAGCAAGCGTATGAGGCAGAGATACTATGGACAGTCCGCATTTCAGATGTGGAAATTGAGACTAAGAGAGGCAAAGAATTTAACCAATGTCATCACATGTGATGGAAGATCCACTTGAAATTCACACGTCACATGCACCATCAACACACAGCATGAAAATAGAAACACACACACATCACTCACACCATACGTCCACAACACACACATCAGAGACACACACCACAGGTACCAGGTACACTCCATCGACATGTACCACACACACACACCCTCCATATTACACACACACAACCCACACAAAGCATACAAATGCAACATACACACACATACACACCACACGCACACTGTTCATGCCACACATAACCCATATACCACACACACACACCACATACACCTTATACATGTACTGCATACACATCCCCACACCATCTACATATATGTGCATGAACTTACGCCACTCATACCACACACACACCTGTTTTCAGGTTGCTGTCAAAGCCCCTGGGATGCCACCTGCACTCTACTTTCTGAGGAGCAGGTGTTCGGAACTTGGTAAAGGACCCTGGTTCTCAAGTCAAAGACATGGAGAAATGTCTTAGGAAAAAGAAACAAAGAAACAACAACAAACAAAGCAGAATGTTTATCACTCTAGACCATAGGTCCACAGCCTGACTGTGTGGCCAGGCCACGTGGTGTTCCACCCGGGGGCTTTGGGAAAAATACCTAAGTCCAAGTCTCACTCTAGACCAATTCAATCGGAAGTGTTTGGGTGAGAGGGTGGAGTTCTGAGCCACAGCATTTGAAAACACACCCACTTCAGATGATTCAAGTATGTAGCCAAGGTGGAGAATGATGTCTTCCGCTCATCCAAGTGTACTTGCATCTCAGCATCCTACTGCCCAGGCCACAAGGGAGGCCCATCCTAATCAGTGTGGCAAAGGCAACAGCTGGGGCTTACCCACCCCCGCTGCCTCCCTGCTACCTTCCCCATTCCCGGCCCCTCAGCAACTGGGGGAGATCACTGAGAACAGGGGCAGGGGACCCTCTGAGTGGCAGCTTTCCAGCCTAAAGCCTTAAAACTGAACCAAAACACAAAACAGGAAGCTGTGACAGTCACCAGGTCAGAGTCTGCAGCCCCTCTGCTCCCAGGCCAGTCTGGGAAGCCCCTTTCTTGGCTGCGTTTTGGGTAAGAGTTGCCGTATGCTTGACAACTGTGCAGTCATGGCTTGATGAGAGCAAGGCATGGCCAGCCCGCGATAGCATGTGGACCACCCATTTCTGCTGACCACCAGCTTTCCTGCTTTTAGTTCAAAGGGGCCCCTGCGGCCTGTCTCCAACCTGAGCACCCACTGCTGGGCCTCACTATGCTCCAGAGAAACTCATTCCCACAGCCACAGTGCCTTTGCAACTGCCCTGCCCTCCGCCTGAAATACTCTCCTCTCACGTCTTTGCGTGGCTGGTTCTTTCCAGTTCTTCAGCTCAAAGCCACCTCCTCTGAGAGGCCTTCCCTGACCACCCCATCTAATATGGCCCTTCCCCCAACCCTAGTCACTGGCCAGCTTTACCCTATTTTGTTTTCTTCATTGCACATATCACTACCCGGTATTTTTTAACTTAATGTTGTCATTATTCCTACCTGAAGTTGTCATATACGCAGTAACCAAATAAACCTGTTTACCTGTCTCCTCCCATCACCTAGAACAAACTCAATCATAGGAACTCACTGCATCTGGTCCACATCCTGGCACATAGTAGGTGCTCAATAAATATTTGACTAAATGAAAAAACAAATGAGTGAATGAAGAGCAGGACTGTTTTTTTTTTAAGGTTTTAGGAAATCTAAGACAGGAAATATAAACCTACCTGCTACAGTGGGAAGCGATGCATCGAATACTAAGCCGTGAACTGAAAACTCCTTAACAGCCAGGTCACCAATGGGGCGAACTCAGGTCCACGGGATGACAAAGCCGGTGCTCTTAACCACTAAAGCATAAAAAGTCTCCCTTCCTAAGTAGAACCTAAGGCAAAGAGTAAAACCTGGCACAAAGGTCTCATGATTTTCCCTGGTACTCTTTTCTGTATGCTGTGGCTGGTGTGAGAAAGAGAGGGGATGGAAAAGAAGTAACAGAACCAAACAGACACACCAAGGGTCAATGAGTCTATTTCTCCATGTGCAGGATTTATGTTCCAGGACTGCACTGTGGCCCCTAAGCTAACACACTATTAAGGAAATATTATCAGAAGCTTCTATCACACAGAAGAATTTTAAAAAGGAGAACTTGCTGTTCAAATTTGGAGACTTCACAAGGCTTCTGTTTTGGCAATTTCTCTGCAGAAAGAAAATACCTCGAGTGAAATTCACCCTGGTCCCTAGCCCAATTTGCTGGCTCCTTACAGATGATCGAGTGTGAGAGCTGCGTGGGGCTTTGCATCCTCTAATTAACTTTCAGTGGGTGAAGACTACACCACGAGCCCACAGGGAGAAGTTGAACCCACCGCTGTTCATCAGCAATTCAAGGAACCGATTGAAGGAAGCCTCTGAAAGCCCGCTTAAGTGAAATCCACCAAGAGCAGTCAGTTTGTAGTCAGAAGTAAACCAGTCAGAGCCTGGTCCTTGCCTTCCATGAATCTATCACCCAAAGGAAGACAGGCTTTACCTGCTAATAAACCCCTGCTATTCCCATTCTTGCAGCTTCTTCTGCCTGAAATTACCTCTCTCTCAGGTTTTGTCTCCCCTCCCCTACACCCATCAGTCCTCCCCATCTACCTATTAAAATCCCACCACCTGTGAGGTCCAGGGGGGACTGCTCAACCTCTGAGAAGCTTGCTTTCTTCATATGCACAACCACAACCAACTATGGAACACCCCCCTTTGGTTCCACAATGGGTTCTGGCATTTGATCAAGGGCGATATGGAATTCTTTTCTGAGCAGTTTATGTGTTTATATGCCTTCACAATGAGATTTTGAGTTCCTTGGCGACAGAGATGGTATCCAGCCCTTTTTGTATCTCTTGGTGTCATACACACTTAAGATACTTGTCAAATAATACTGAGAAAGTGGACACAGCCAGCTTGCCCTGAGGAGGCCCAATAGGGATACATCCTTGTCAATAGAGGCCTTAGCTTGAAGACCACTAGCTGTACAGCTCAACTCTCCATTAGGGTACTCCTGCTAATGGCGAACTAATCCAAGGCAACTACCTTTCTAAGGGATCAGAGAAATGGAAAGGATATAGCACACAAAGGCATTTAAAACCATATGCTGATCCAAGTGTGGAAACAGGATTCTGACTCAGGAAGTCTGGGCCCCAGCTTGCATCTGAGAAGCAGAGAGAAGAGGGTCGTGACTTTCCCCTAGGCTATGCCAACTAAAAATTGGCACTTGCTATCTGCCTCTACAAGGATTAGGTCCTTAGCCACTGTAGCCGCTGACCTTCCACACCGTCTGAAAGGAGGTCAGGGCTGAGATCAGGAATGATGCACCCTGTGCTCTGGGAAAAGCTGGCAGAACGGGTCTTTAGGAATAGTTAAATATTTTCAGGAGAAAAGGTTATGAGCCCAAATCTTGCATCTCCTCATATCTAGAAAAGCACGAAAATCATTAACGATGACATCTGTTCCTTGTAACTAGCAGCAAGCCTCCGCCTAAGTGTGTGTTTGGTTGCACACACCCGCACTTCACTAAAATTATATATAATGCTGGCTTTCCCCCTACCTCTTCGGAGCAGTTCCTCAGAGCTATCTGAAATGCTGCTTCCCAGGCTACAGTCCCCATTTTTCCTCAAATAAAACTTAACTCACAACTCTCACATCGTGCAATTTTTTTTTCAGTCGACAGCTGTAACTCCTAGATGAGAATTTCCTTTGGTATATTCCAAGGAGTATTTATCCATGAAATGCTCCAAGAAAACAGATTTGGGGAATGCTCTACATCACATCTCCCACAGACAGATTCAAAATGCTCCTTAGTTAAGCACAGGCTCTGAGAAGGATTTCAGTGAGTAAATCTATTTAATTTTGTTCAGCTCAGCATTTCCCACATTCATTTAAGCATGGAAAACATTTGTTTCCAAATCTCAGCTATTAAAGTCCCACAGAACTACCATTGCTCTAACTAAAATGTATTCTAAGTAAATTCCTTCAGCACCGCTTTTAGAAGCCCAGTGCCTCGGGATCTCTCGGTACCATGAAGCAGGATATGATGCTTTTCTAGACAATTAAAAGTGAGTTGTATTTTTCTGCCTATTATCTTTCTTTACTGTTGGTATGGGTACTGGTAGCTCTCCATTTTCCATCCACCCAACTCACACCCACACCTATTCTCATCCTTCTCTGCCCTGTGCTGTCGTCCCGGATGCTCTCTGTTGGCTGCCTTCCAGGGGGAGGACATGAGCCGAGAGGGTAGGAGTAATTCTTCCTAGTTCCTTCATGCCTCCATAGCGACAGCCCTCAATGGTAGCCCCAGACCCACAATTCTGGCTCTCTCTTGCCTCTGCCACCCTCAGACCTAAGGATGGCAAAGGCCGAGTGTGTCACCTTGCTTTCGTATACCCTTAACCCCACCAAGGTCTCTGTAAGTAACCCCATCAATCAGTCTCTTTCTGAACCATCTGGGATGAATTCTTTTGTTTTCTTCTGGCAGACCCTAATTGCTAGAACAGGAAAGGAAACTGATATCTATCAGCACCTTCTGTGTATCAGACAGTACACAAAAGAACTTTATATAAATTATATAATTTAATACTTACCACCTTTGATGATAAGCATTATTACCCCCATTTTACAAATGAGTAGAATGAAACCAAAAGGCAACAGAAGAGCTTACATAGCCCAAGAGGGGCAGAAGCACATTCATTCTGAGGGTATTCAGTCTGTCAACAAATAGTTTCTGTGAACTTACTTTGTTTTAGGCCCTGGGCTAAACTCTGGAGATAGAGTCGGGGAAGGGACATAAAAAGGAGGAGAGAAGAAACAGAGGCTGACCTCTCATGTTGTACAAGGAAATCCCTTCACCCTTGAAATTCAATGTTGTAAAATAAGAACTGACTTACATCTGACTCCTGGTACATCTGGCCCACCACTCTGATCCTGACATTGGCTCCAAGGCACATTGTAGAGGGCAACATCCACCACCAAGGCTGAAGAAGAAGCCCCATAGCCATCTTTGTACTAGATCTGTCCTACTCAAACAAATCTAAAATACCTGGTCACGACCAACTTGATTGGCTCTTGAATTGTATCTCTGACATAACTGGATAATCAAGAGATAATAGCAGCACTGTCGATCTGTGTATCCAAACATTAATTTTGACATTTCTGTATCTGACATCTGATTAGTATTACCAACGCCCACCTTTCTATCTTAATTGCTTGGATTAACTCTTTCTCTCCACCCGACCAATTCCATTTCAAGTGATGGTAGTAGTAACTACGTGCCGAGCCGTAAGTGTGTGCTGAGCACCTGACCACTTTCTGAAGTTAAGCACTGGGGCTCTAGATCCAGCTTGTCTAGGTTTAAAATCCAATTCCAACACGTACTACTTAACAAATTACTTAATTTCTCTAAGTCTCAGTTTCTTCACTTGAAAAATAAGGATAACACCTATTCATAGAATTGCTATGACAATTAGATATTCCAGATTAAGCACTGCCCTCTGTACCTGGCACATAAGAGATGAGGAGGAGGAGGAGGAGGAAGAGGAGGACGAGGATGAAAAACACATAACTATATAGCACTTACTCTGTACCCAGCTTTTTTCCAAGTGCTTTACATATACTAACTCATTTAATAATCATAAAAACTTTATATGGCAGGTATTATTATTCTTTAAGCTCTGGGACTGAGGAGACAAATTAAAACGATTTGCCCAAAGGTACATGCCAGTAAGTGATGGAGTGGGTATTCCTATCAGGTCTGCCTGATTCCAGAGTCTGAGATGAAGAGCACTACAGACTAGCAGTTTAGGGGCTTCTTTGTCAAGGGAACCTCTACCTCGCCGCTGGGTTTTGGGGCTTGTCAGCCTTTCTCTCCCTTGCTCTCTAATTACAGCATGTTCTGTTACTGAAACTCCTCTTCCTACTTAGCATTCTATTCAAGCCAATTCTTCAGGGACTCTCTCTCAGCCTTTGGATCAAGTTTAGGTCTTGAAATGGGCATATGGGCTTTCCACCTGCTGTGACTGCTACCTTCACTTCCCATCTGCTCCTGAAACAGCCACACTAAAAGCAGAAGACTTCTGGGGTGAAATGTCCACTTCTCCTTGTACCTAGGAGCCTTCCCCTGGGAATAAGACCCCAGTGACAGAGTAGGAAGGAAAACTACAGCATAAGAGAGAGGGTGCTATTGCTAACAAATAAAACCTGTATTCATTCTGTCTTTCTACCTCAGATAGATAGATAGATAGATAATTTGACAAATCTGAAAACCTAAAGCTTCCCTCATGCTGTTTGGTAAGATCTTATTTTCTCAGTTGTAGTCTCCAACACTCTGCATCCAACAGATGCAGGGAAGTGAGCATGAATGCCGATTTCACATATCTCAACTTACCTGACTTGATCATAATGCAACTCTCCTTAGATTAAATATGCAAGAAAAACAGTAGTTTACTTCTAACATCCATTTCGCAGGAGCTTATCCCAAGATGTTCCCTTGCAAAATTCCCTTGCCCCATCACATGGCCCACCTGAGGTTTCCTGCAAATCAACTATACTGCTCTGCCTGTGTCGAGCTGTCTCACTCATAGATATCCCCATTCCTTAAACTCACACATTCTCCCTATAATGCTCCTCAGCTCCCCACTGTCCTTCCCTTTCTCACTTATCCTCAGATACCGTTTTGAGATGTGATGTGTATTCTTCCTCTCAATCCAGACTTGATACTTACCCCTTTACTGCTTTTCTGAGTCTATCGCTTATTTACCTTCCTTTTCCCCACTTTCTGCTACTGGTGGCACCATGGTCCATCTCCTTTCTCTCTGTCCTTACGCTGGTTTTGACACAGACTTCTTTCACGTGGTCAACAGACCATCATCTTTTTTAATCTTTCCAACACTCACCTTCTGCTTTATGTTGAAATATTGATGGATATTTCAGCCTCCTTGTGACTTTATAATGAACAACCTGTCTACAAACAGAGAGCTCCTTGGAAAGAAACATCACCTAATTGTAGCTTGGGTTTCCTCGACCTTTCAGATTGGTCCACACCCCTAGTACACAACTGTAGAAATCCAAAGCCTTATGTTACATTTAAGCAAATCCCAACAGGGTGGGGTTGAGGCACACAATTTGAATGAATTCATTATGCCTAGGGATAATTTTACTGTCTGAAGTGTGCCATTTTCTTTTCCTGTGAAATAAATTTAGATGTCAAACTCAGCTCCTGGGACTTCCCTGGTGGCGCAGTGGTTAAGAATCCGCCTGCCAATGCAGGGGACACGGGTTCGATCCCTGGTCTGGGAAGATCCCACATGTCGCAGAGCAACTAACCCCGTGTACAACAACTACTGAGCCTGTGCTCTAGAGCCCGCGAGCCACAACTACTGAAGCCCGTGTGCCTAGAGCCCATGCTCCGCAACAAGAGAAGCCACAGCAATTAGAAGCCCGTACACTGAAACAAACATTAGGCCCCGCCTGCCGCAATTAGAGAAAGCCTGCGCAGAGTAACGAAGACCTAACGCAGCCATAAATAAATAAATAATTAATTTAAAAACCCTCAGCTCTTCCCTTGATTTTTGAAAGAAGGAAATAAAGAAGGAAAGAATGGAAGGAAAAGCACTCTCCCAATATGTGTTTGTAAAATCAGATATATTTATTTACTTTTTAACAGGAGTGCCTTACATCCCAGTGATGCAAACTTAACACACTGAACATGAGATGTCCTTGGTCTTACAAGTCCTCTGTCCACGTCACCACTGAGAATTTTCTGCTAGCCATTTCACCCCACATCATGTCCCAACTTCCCATTATATCATTGGCTATTCTCTCCCCTCCAATCTCCTTTCTCATTTTCCACCAACTCTAAATGTTGTTTTACTTCCACGGTCGATTACTCTAACTATCCCTTCCATCCTCTCAATTCTAGCCACTGAGTTCATTGAATTATTTTCCTAAGCAAAAAATCCCTCTCTAAGAGGAATTCTCTGGCCAGCTATTAAGATAATAAAAAATTTTGCCCTGCTACACAACGTTTATCCAAAACTGTCCTCAAGCTCCAGTGAATCAGGGAAAAGTAATCATCAACTCTGGCACTTAATGGCCAAATACAGACTTGAGAAGGCAACTGGTAAGAGAATAAAGGGGGACTTTGGTCTGGAAACACATGCCTACAGCCATTCTATAAATCCTTACCCAGGAAACCTTCAAGATGGCACAGGAGTAAGATGTGGAGATCACCTTCCTCCCCAAAAATACATCACAAATACATCTACATGTGGAACAACTCCTACAGAACACCTACTGAACACTGGCAGAAGACCTCAGACTTCTCAAAAGGCAAGAAACTCCCCACGTACCTGGGTAGGGTAAAAGAAAAAAAGAAAAAACAGAGACAAAAGAATAGGGACGGGACCTGCACCTCTGGGAGGGAGCTGTGAAGGA
Source organism: Balaenoptera borealis (assembly GCF_965194805.1). Classification (NCBI taxonomy): domain Eukaryota; kingdom Metazoa; phylum Chordata; class Mammalia; order Artiodactyla; family Balaenopteridae; genus Balaenoptera; species Balaenoptera borealis. Next base: position 36,411,736 of record NC_138868.1, read on the forward strand.
GGAAAGGTTTCCACACACTAGGAAGCCCCTTCACTGGTGGAAACGGGGGTGGCGGAGGGGGGGAGCTTCGGAGCCACGGAGGAGAGCGCAGCAACAGGGGTGCGGAGGGCAAAGCGGAGAGATTCCCGCACAGAGGATCGGTGCTGACCAGCACTCAGCAGCCCGAGAGGCTTGTCTGCTCACCCGCTGGGGCGGGCGGGGCTGGGAGCTGAGGCTCGGGCTTTGGTCGGATCGCAGGGAGAGGCCTGGGTTGGGTGCGTGAACACAGCCTGAAGGGGGCTAGTGCGCCACAGCTAGCCGGGAGGGAGTCCGGGAAAAGGTCTGGAGCTCCCGAAGGGGCAATAGACCATTGTTTCGAGATGCAAGGAGAGGGGATTAAGAGCGCCGCCTAAACGAGCTCCAGAGACGGGCGCGAGCCGCGGCCATCAGCGCGGACCCCAGAGACGGGCATGAGACGCTAAGGCTGCTGCTGCCGCCACCAAGAAGCCCGTGTGCGAGCACAGGTCACTATCCACACCGCCCCCCCCGGGAGCCTGTGCAGCCCGCCACAGCCAGGGTCCCGTGATCCAGGGACAACTTCCCCGGGAGAACGCACGGCGCGCCTCAGGCTGGTGCAACGTCACGCTGGCCTCTGCCACCGCAGGCTCGCCCCGCATCCGTGCCCCTCCCTCCCCCCGGCCTGAGTGAGCCAGAGCCCCCTAATCAGCTGCTACTTTAACCCCGTCCTGTCTGAGAAAAGAACAGACACCCTCAGGTGACTTACATGCAGAGGCGGGGCCAAATCCAAAGCTGAACCCCAGGAGCTGTGCAAACAAAGAAGAGAAAGGGAAATCTCTCCCACCATCCTCAGGAGCAGCGGATTAAATCTCCACAATCAACTTGATGTACCTGCATCTGTGGAATACCTGAATAGACAACGAATCATCCCAAAATTGAGGCAGTGGACTTTGGGAGCAACTGTAGACTTGGGGTTTGCTGTCTGCATCAAATTTGTTCCTGGTTTTATATTTATCTTAGTTTAGTATTTAGAGTTTATTATCATTGGTAGATTTGTTTATTGATTTGGTTGCTCTTCCCCTTTTTTTAAAATATATAGATGTATATATATATTTTTTTCCTTTTTCTCTTTTTATGAGTCTGTATGTGTATGCTTCTTGGTGTGATTTTGTCTGTATAGCTTTGCTTTTACCATTTGTCCTAGGGTTCTGTCTGACCTTTTTCTTTTTTTTTTTTTACTTTAAAATGTTTTAATTTTTAATAATTAGTTTTTATTTTAATAACTTATTTTTTTCTTTCTTGCTTGCTTATTTTTGCCCTTTTCTTCTGAGCCATGTAGCTGACAGGGTCTTGGTGCTCCAGCCGGGTGTTAGGCCTGTGCATCTGAAGTGGGAGAGCCAAGTTCAGGACACTGGTCCACCAGAGACCTCCCGGCTCCACGTAATATCAAACAGCGAAAGTTCTCCCAGAGATCGCCATCTTAACGCTAAGACCCCGCTCTACTCAACATCCAGCAAGCTACAGTGCTGGACACCCTAAGCCAAACAACTAGCAAGACAGGAACACAACCCCACCCATTAGCAGAGAGGCTGCCTAAAATCATAATAAGGTCACAGACACCGCAAAACACACTACCGGACATGGTCCTGTCCATGAGAAACACAAGATGCAGCCTCATCCACCAGAACACAGGCACCAGTCACCTCCACTAGGAAGCCTACATAACCCACTGAACCAACCTTACCCACTGGGGGCAGACACCAAAAACAACGGGAACTACAAACCTGCAGCCTGTGAAAAGGAGACCCCCAAAAAAGTAAGTTAAGCAAAATGATAAGACAGAGAAACACACAGTAGATGAAGGAGCAAGGTAAAAACCCATGAGACGAAACAAATGAAGAGGAAATAGGCAGTCTACCTGAAAAAGAATTCAGAGTAATGATAGAAAAAAAGATGATCCAAAATCTTGGAAACAGAATGGAGAAGATACAAGAAATGTTTAACAAGAACCTAGAAGAACTAAAGACCACACCAACAATAATGAACAACACAATAAATGAAATTCAAAGTTCTCTAGAAGGGATCAATAGCAGAATAACTGAAGCAGAAGAATGGATAAGTGACCTGGAAGATAAAATAGTGCAAATAACTACCATAGAGCAGAATAAAGAAAAAAGAATGAAAAGAACTGAGGACAGTCTCAGAGAACTCTGGGATAACATTAAATGCACCAACATTCGAATTATAGGGGTCCCAGAAGAAGAAGAGAAAAAGAAAGGGTCTGAGAAAATATTTGAAGAGATTACAGTTGAAAACTTCCATAATATGGGAAAGGAAATAGTCATTCAAGTCCAGGAAGCACAAAGAGTCCCATACAGGATAAATCCAAGGAGAAACATGCCAAGACACATATTAATCAAACTAACAAAAATTAAATAATTTTTGTAAATTAAAAAATTTTTAGTAAACAATACTAAAAGCAACAAGGGAAAAACAGCAAATAACATACAAGGGAATCCCCATAAGGTTAACAGCTGAACTTTCAGCAGAAACTCTGCAAGCCTGAAGGGAATGCCAGGACGTATTTACAGTGATGAAAGGGAAAAACCGACAACCAAGATTACTCTACCCAGCAAGGATCTCCTTCAGATTTCATGGAGAAATTAAAACCTTTACAGACAAGCAAAAACTCAGAGAATTCAGTACCACCAAACCAGCTGTACAACAAATGCTAAAGGAACTTCTCTAGGCAGGAAACACAAGAGAAGGAAAAGACCTACAATAACAAAACCAAAACAATTAATAGTACTAGGAACATACATATCGATAACTACCTTAAATGTAAATGGATTAAATGCTCCAACCAAAAGATAGAGACTGGCTGAATGGATACAAAAACAAGACCCATATATATGCTGTCTACAAGAGACCCACTTCAGACCTAGGGACACATACAGACTGAAAGTGAGGGGATGGAAAAAGATATTCCATGCAAATGGAAATCAAAAGAAAGCTGGAGTAGCAATTCTCATATTAGACAAAATAGACTTTAAAATAAAGACTATTACAAGAGACAAAGAAGGACACTACATAATGATCAAGGGATCAATCCAAGAAGACGATATAACAATAGTAAATATTTATTCCCCGAACATAGGAGCACCTGAATACATAAGGCAAATGCTAACAGCCAAAAAAAGGGGAAATCGACAGTAAAACAATCATAGTAGGGGACTTTAACACCCCACTTTCACCAATGGACAGATCATCCAGAATGAAAATAAATAAGGAAACACAAGCTTTAAATGATACATTAAACAAGATGGACTTAATTGATATTTATAGGACATTCTATCCAAAAACAACAGCATACACTTTCTTCCCAAGTGCACATGGAACATTCTCCATGATAGATCATAACTTGGGTCACAAATCAAGCCTTGGTAAATTTAAGAAAAATGAAATCATATCAAGTATCTTTTCCGACCACAACACTATGAGACTAGATATCAAATACAGGAAAAATATCTGTAAAAAATACAAACACATGGAGGCTAAACAATACACTACTAAATAACCAAAAGATCACTGAAGAAATCAAAGAGGAAATCAAAAAATACCTAGAAACAAATGACAATGAAAACATGACGACCCAAAACCTATGGGATGCAGCAAAATCACTGCCAGGAGAGAATTTTATAGCAATACAATCTTACCTCAAGAAACAAGAAACATCTCAAATAAAAAACCTAAACTTACATCTAAAGCAATTAGAGAAAGAAGAACAAAAATACCCCAAATTTAGCAGAAGGAAAGAAATCATACAGATCAGATCAGAAATAAATGAAAGAGAAATGAAGGAAACAATAGCAAAGATCAACAAAACTAAAAGGTGGTTCTTTGAGAAGATAAACAAAATTGATAAACCATTAGCCAGACTCATCAAGAAAAAAAGGGAGAAGACTCAGATCAATAGAATTAGAAATGAAAAAGAAGTAACAACTGACACTGCAGAAATACAAAGGATCATGATAATTTACTACAAACAACTATATGCCAATAAAATGGACAACCTGGAAGAAATGGACAAATTCTTAAAAAACCACAACCTTCCGAGACTGAACCAGGAAGAAATAGAAAATATGAACAGACCAATCATAAGCATTGAAATTGAAACTGATTAAAAATCTTCCAACAAACAAAAGCCCAGGACCAGATGGCTTCACAGGCGAATTCTATCAAACATTTAGAAAAGAGCTAACACGTATCCTTCTCAAACTCTTCCAAAATATAGCAGAGGGAGGAACACTCCCAAACTCATTCTATGAGGCTACCATCACCCTGATACCAAAACCAGACAAAGATGTCACAAAGAAAGAAAACTACAGGCCAATAACACAGATGAACATAGATGCAAAAATCCTCAACAAAATACTAGCAAACAGAATCCAACAGCACATTAAAAGGATCATACACCATGATCAAGTGGGGTTTATCACAGGAATGCAAGGATTATTCAAAATACACAAATCAATGTGATAAACCATGTTAACAAATTGAAGGAGAAAATCTATATGATCATCTCAATAGATGCAGAAAAAGCTTTTGACAAAATTCAACACCCATTTATGATAAAAACTTTCCAGAAAGTAGGCGTAGAGGGAACTTACCTCAACATAATAAAGGCCATATATGACAAACCCACAGCAAACAGCATTCTCAATGGTGAAAAACTGAAAGCATTTCCTGTAAGATGAGAAACAATACAGGGATGTCCACTCTCCCCACTATTATTCAACATAGTTTTGGAAGTCCTAGCCATGGCAATCAAAGAAGAAAAAGAAATAAAAGAAATCCAAACTGGAAAAGAAGAAATAAAACTATCACTGTTTGCAGATGACATGATACTATACATAGAGAATCCTAAAAATGCCACCAGAAAACTACTAGAGCTAATCAATGAATTTGGTAGAGTAGCAGGATACAAAATTAATGCCCAGAAATCTCCTGCATTCCTATACACTAATAATGAAAAATCTGAAAGAGAAATTAAGGAAACACTCCCATTTACCATTGAAACAAAAAGAATAAAATACCGAGGAATAAACCTACCTAAGAAGACAAAGGACCTGTATGGAGAAAACTATAAGACACTGATGAAAGAAATTAAAGATGATACAAACAGATGGAGAGATATACCATGTTTTTGGATTGGAAGAATCAACATTGTGAAGATGACTATACTACCCAAAGCAATCTACAGATTCAATGCAATCCCTATCAAACTACCACTGGCATTTTTCACAGAACTAGAACAAAATATTTCACAATTTGTATGTAAACACAAAAGATCCCGAATAGCTAAAGCAATCTTGAGAACGAAAAACGGAGCTGGAGGAATCAAGCTCTCAGACTTCAGACTATACTACAAAGCTACAGTCATCAAGACAGTATGCTATGGGCACAAAAACAGAAATATAGATCAATGGAACAGGATAGAAAGCCCAGAGATAAACCCATGCAAATATGGTCACCTTATCTTTGATAAAGGAGGCAAGAATATAAAATGGAGAAAAGACAGCCTCTTCAATAAGTGGTGCTGGGAAAACTGGACAGCTACATGTAAAAGAATGAAATTAGAACACTCCCTAACACCATACATAAAAATAAACTCAAAATGGATTAAAGACCTAAATGTAAGACCAGACACTATAAAACTCTTAGAGGAAAACATACGAAGAACACTCTATGACATAAATCACAGCAAGATCCTTTTAGACTCACCTCCTAGAGTAATGGAAATAAAAACAAAAATAAACAAATGAGGCCTAATGAAACTTAAAAGCTTTTGCACAGCAAAGCAAACCATAAACAAGACCAAAAGACAACCCTCCAAACAGGAGAAAATATTTGCAAATGAAGCAACTGACAAAGGATTAATCTCCAAAATTTACAAGCAGCTCATGCAACTCAATAGCAAAAAAACAAACAACCCAATCCAAAAATGGGCAGAAGACCTAAATAGACATTTCTCGATAGAAGATATACAGATTGCCAACAAACACATAAAAGGATGCTGAACATCACTAATCATTAGAGAAATGCAAATCAAAACTACAATGAGGTATCACCTCACACCAGTCAGAATGGCCATCATCAAAAAATCTACAAACAATAAATGCTGGAGAGGGTGTGGAGAAAAGGGAACCCTCATAAACTGTTGGTGGGAATGTAAATTGATACAGCCACTATGGAGAACAGTATGGAGGTTCCTTAAAAAACTAAAAATAGAACTACTACATGACGCAGCAATCCCACTACTGGGCATATACCCTGAGAAAACCATAATTCAAAAAGGGTCATGTACAACAATGTTCACTGCAGCTCTATTTAAAATAGCCAGGACATGGAAGCAACCTAAATGTCCATCGACAGATGAATGAATAAAGAAGATGTGGCATCTATATACAATGGAATATTACTCAGCCATAAAAAGAAACGAAATTGAGTTATTTGTTGTGAGGTGGATGGACCTAGAGTCTGTCATACAGAGTGAAGTAAGTCAGAAAGAGAAGAACAAATACCATATACTAACACATATATATGGAATCTAAACAAACAAAAAAAATAGTTCTGATGAACCTAGGGGCAGGTCAGGAATAAAGATGCAGACGTAGAGAATGGACTTGAGGACATGGAGATGGGGAAGGGTAAGCTGAAAGAAGTGACAGAGTGGCAAGGACATATATACACTACCAAATGTAAAATAGATAGCTAGTGGAAAGCAGCCTCATAGCACAGGGAGATCAGCTCAGTGCTTTGTGACCACCAAGATGGGTGGGAGACGCAAGAGGGAGGAGATATGGAAATATATGTATATGTATAGCTGATTCACTTTGTTATACAGCAGGAACTAACACACAATTGTAAAGCAATTATACTCCCATAAAGATGTTTAAAAAACTTAAATTAAATTTTTAAAAAAATCCTTACCCAGACGCTCCTCTTCTGCCTGCATCCCACTCAAGCTGCCCTTTTGAAAATATCTGTTGATTGGTGTATATCTCAACCTCATTTTACTTACACATAACCCAGGACCCAGAAGGAACCACCGTTAGCTCCCAGATGCATGGGAACAGTTTTACTTATGTCATACTGTGCTCCTTTGCCATGGGGCCTATGTATCAGTTAGGATTAGGCTTCAGCAACAAAAAGCAGTGACTTGATTTTGAGGGCTTACATACTGAAGTTTATTTCTCTCTCATTTAAAGCAATTCAGAGGCAGGCAGTCCAAGAGTGAATGATATGCTGATTCTAGGGTCAGCGGCACCCAAGCTCTTTCACTGTATCCAATTCCAGGTGAGAAGGAGGCGGTAAAAGGAAAAGGCTGAAGAAATAGACTCCAGGCTGAACTTCCAGGAACAATTCCCCAAACCACACCACAGAATCGCCACACCAATGAGGTTGCTGCCCTTGCTGCAATCAGTAGGTTATAGCATTAGAGAGCTGCCGCCTTTCCAGAACCACTCCAACCCTGCCAGGATCAGGAAGCTGTCAAATCAGAAAGGCTCCAGAAAAAGCTGGAAACTGACACCATTGTCTCTGCCATGACTTAAGTCAGCATGATGGAAACCTCTATCACTCTCTTTCTTCCCACATAATTCAGTTCCTGATCAAAGCCTCCAGGACATCACCTGTTTGACAACCCTCAGTCATACTTTGTCATGCTTGGGAGCTGATAATAAGGGAATTTGGGAAATGTAGATTCTAGCATTCCAGCCAACATAAAACAGGAAGGCATTCTGTGGGGTTGAACAGGTGTTGAGTGAGACAATCCACTGTCTACCATCTAGATTCCATTACCACTCAATGCATTTTTCTTGAGAGGAATGGAAAGGCTCATCCTGACAGGACATCTTCTGCTGACCAGTAGATATCCTCAGCCAGCAACATTTGAAGGAATGGAAGAGAGAGACAGGACTGGAATCTGGTTTCAGAGCATTTGACCTTTGAGTCATGGCTCTATTAAAGAGTGATTGTAGAGATACAGAAAGAAAAAGGAGAGAGTAGGGGACACAAAATGGTGTTTGCTTTCTGCATTGCTAGGTGCGGAGAATTTGCCCTCTGCTCTAAGCTACTGTTCTGTTTCTTTAATCACCTCCCTTATCATTCCTCCTTGGCTTTATAAGGTTCAAACACTACCATCCATTTATCTTCACAGATTTCTTATTCAAAATTCACTGAGGTGTAATTTATCTTTATCACATCTCTATGCAGTAGGGAAGGACTGGTTTTTATTGACTGAGGCACAAAGAGGTTAACTGGCTCACCCAAGGTCACACAATGAGACAGAAGGATAAAACACCACCAGGGAATTCCAAGTCAATGGTATATGCTTCCCAAAGAAACCCTCCAGCTCTAAATGCTTAGAGAAAACCTACAGAGTTTGGTGGTGGGGGGTGGGGGGGGGGGTAGCTAGCTTTAGACTGTGTCCTGAAGGGACAATTAACTGAATATCAAGGATTAAAAATTTTCTAGTGAGATTTTATATCTTTTGAGCTTTGAGATCTCAAATTTGATTTTCAAGATCAGTTAGTTCAATCATGCAAGATTTTTCTCCACAAATGCATTATGTGCGTGTGCAATGGACGTGTACGTGGGCCCAAGATGGAATAAAACTGAGTCTCCAATTTCTCGAAACGATCAAATCGACCATTTTTCATCTGTGAAAACTAAATCTTCCAGAGCACTCAGTTTCTTGCTCTCTTGGGATGTAGGTAGACTACTTTGTAAGGTCTATATAAATAGTCATTCATGTATTTTCTCTGATGTCAATAACAGAAAATTCTGATGCATAATCTGGAAAAAACTTAATCAGAGTCTGATGATCTGGGTCACCCGTGTAACCCTGGAGTAAATTAACTTCTCTGGGCCTCAGGTTTTCCTTCCTAAAATAAGGATGATAGCTCTATGACCACTAATCTCCCTTCTAACTTAAAAGTCTCCAATTCAATACTTACGTAACTGCAGAGGAAAGGTTTCATTAAAGAGCTGGCAATATACTATAAATCTTAATCTTAACAATTTAAATTCTCCTTTCTCTTTTTTATAAAAATGACATAAACAGGAAATAAATAATTGGATAAATTTTACCATATGACAGGTTTATGAGCTGAAGCAAATGCCTTAGGGTTAATTAACTGCATACTTTCAGCACTGTGGCTAAATCCTGGTCCAAAGCTGGTGATGGCCAAAAGAGATAACCATCATAATACCCTTCCCAAGGCTTCTGTGTATTGAAATAACAATAAAAGCACTTTTAACAGCAGTTATTAAACCCCAATGTGTCCAAAAGTTCCAAGTGCTTTATATGTGTGGTCTCATTAAACCCTCACATCCATGTTCCCACTTCATAGTATATAGCACATGAGTCTAATTCCATACTTAATTCCTGGAGAAGACCTAGTCTTTGTGAAATAACGTCTTGTCTGTTTTAGAAAGCTTTGTAGTTTTTTTTTCTCTTTATCCGTTTACTTTACTATCAAGAATAGCCTGATTTTCATTAGGGTACCCACACCACACACACACACACACACACACACACCCCAGGAGCTTTGGGAAACACCAAGTCCAACCTAGGCTCTTGAGATGAGCCTGCGACTAAAGCTAAATTAATCTCCATAATCGCCGGCCACAGTGTTTGGTGCAAGAGTGGACATGTGAGCTCGGGGCTTCTGGGAAAGAGGCTTTCGAGCACTTCTGATAGAGTTTCTCAGAGGCAGCCTTCTCTCTGTCTCTTCAGATGTGAAAGAAAGTGTGCTGTTGGCACCCATCTTGGAATCACGATGAGATAATGAGATCCCAGGAGGCTTAGCGTGAAGTTGAAATCAGGGAAGTCAGAGCAGAGAGAAGGAAAAGAAAAGGAAAGGAAAGGAACCAAGTCTTTGATGACATCCCCGTGTTGCTGTGTCAAACTAGCCCGCAAAATTGCTTGACCTCTGGACTTATGTGTACATGAATCAATAAATCCCTCTTACCGCTTAGTCTATTTTGAGATGGATTTTTTGTTACTACTTGCAACTGAATACATCTTTAGTATCTACCACAGCACATAGACTATTCGATGTCACATTTATTGCTTACTTACAATGTAAACAATTATTTTTTAAGTACCTACTATACACCAGACACTATTCTAGGTGCTGGTATACAGCAGTGAGAAAAACCAACAAAAATCCTTGCCCTCATGGAGCTTATATTCTAGTGGGAGAACCAGACCATAAATAAGGTAACTGAGTGAAATATACAGCATGGTGGATAGTGATACACTCTAAGAAGGAAAAGTACAATGGAGAAGGGAAAAAGGAAGTGTCACCAGGGACTGACATTTTTGAAAGGTGGCCAGGGAAGGCTTGCTGAGATAAAGGCTTTGGTTAGAGGCCTGAAGGAAGTGAGGAAGTGAACCAGGCAGATGTCAGAGGGAAGCACATTCCAGGCAGAGGAAACAGCAAGTGCAATGCCCCTGAGTCCAGATGGGGACGGAATTGATGGTACCAGTTCAGGCTTCAATGGTCATGAGGGCACATTTAGAAAATAACAACTGAGAGAATGTATGAATAAAGGACCAACCTGTTACTTCCTGAAGAAGGTCCTGTCCCCTACCTTAAGATAATATTTTAGGGGGTGGAGGTAGAATGCACTTGTTCTGTTCTGATTCAATCCATGCTATCCCCGCACTATCTAGAGGAGATAATTCATTAAGCCTCCATTGGAAACACAAACCCTCAGTATTTCTGACTATTATTCTTACAGAAGTACTCCAATGAAGACAGTGCATGACAAACCGCATCATCGTTAGTTAACTTAATTGAAATAAAGTCAAGTATTTCCTAAAATATGATGACTGTCATTCTGGGATCCCTAGTAACCCAAGAACCCTGACCCAAGACCACACAAAGAGACCTCCTTGCACTGATGCGTTGCAAAGAGGAAGGACCCCATCATCGGCCACACTTTCAAACAGAAACTATCATACTTTCCTAATTACAATTCATAACCTTTTTGACTTTGTTGTTTGAATGTGATTTTAAACATTGCTGAGCACTCATTGAGATAAACCCTGCCTATTCACAGTTGAATTTCAAATTTCCTATGTTGACATCCCAAACTCAACATGTCCCAAGAAGCATTCATGTCTCATTTTATTTTCAATATTTTACAGCAAGGTGGGGGGCAGACTTTTGTTTTCAAGAGAAAATTTCACAACAGGCTCTACACCCAAAACAAAATTTAGGTCAAAACAAACCACATATCCACTTTTTACTCTCTTGCCGATGTGTCTCTGGGTGACAGACGATCTGCCTCTGTTTTTGCCCTGGCAGAGAAAGCAGAATCTCTTTACAAATGCACAGGCTATTGCCATGGAAATGAACATGAGGTAATAAATATGTCATTATGAGTGCCATCATATCTGGTAGGTGGGTAATGATAGCACTTGCATTTAGAATCTTTTTTGGTGATTTATAAAACATTAACTTAGTAAGCCTCCAATGCCCTAGGGAGAAGGCGGCTGGTTTTATACCAGTTTTGCAGATGGGGAGACTGAGAGAGCAATTATGAGATTTCCCCCAAAGCACTGAGGGAATAAGAATTAAATGTCACTCATGCAGAGCTTTCAACCCCAGATTTAGTTGCTTAACAATGCCATGAGGCTCTCCCTATCCTCACATAGCAAAACACCTTCGAAAAACAAAGTGCTGAGAAATGTGACAGAACAATAAAGTGGATACTATATTTCAAAGGTCCCACCAGAGGGAAAACCTTACATTTCCATTTACATAAAGTAGAACTGGTATTTGTGGTCTGTGAAAGGCAGAGGAAGGAAAATATGCTGCAGAAAGCGTACTGAATGAAAAGTTGGCTTTAGCGCATTGCCAGGCATGGATCTCCGCAAGCATACATGGCTTTCACACTAGACCCCTCTCCCTGGCTGTATCCTCTATTCCTTCCTGTCTTATAATTCCTTTCCAAGCCCTCCCATAGAGCCAGCTCCTCCATCTGTACCCTGCCTGCCCACAATAAAGCCTGCCTCTTAAGCATCTTCAACCCACTTCTCCCGTATAACATTCAAATGTTATTCATCTTAAAAGTCAACTTGAGGCGGACAAAGTATCTTTCACTTGACCTTGCTGTTCCTTTTAGGTTTCTCTACAATGCTTTCTAACTGTGTGACTGCCAAAAGCCTGCATATTCTAACCACTGTGCAACTTTCTATCAAAATATCTCTTTTTAAATCCTGTTATCGGAGACAGCAATGATTCTGCTCTTCGGAAGATTGCCAATGACTCTCTTCTTGTCAAATATAATGGAATTTTCCATACCTTCACTCTCCTAAAGCCTCTGTATGGTCTCTTAATTTTACTCTTAATCTCTTAATTTTACTGCCACATTTACTGCTGCTGCTACCCCACAACCCAAGGCCTTCATGTGGGGTTCTCCTCTAGGACATGGCCTTACGCACCTTTCTCTGTACACTTTCTTATATCCTTATTCACATACTTGTAGCAGGATGACTCACATCTCTATCTCTCATACCTAACTCTCACATCTAATCCAGTTTGGTATTTTTATCCACTTGTAAGTTGAATTCACCTTTTAAGAAGGGAGGAGATCTCCATTGCTTTCTTTGTATGTCTCATTCCTCTTTCCACTCTAAAAGTAAGGCATATCAGTCAGAGTTATTGCCCAAGGCATTAATTGGACCATGTTAACTGCAGGTAGAATTATACATGTAAAGACAGGCCCAGCCAATTTCCCTTCTTGTCTTTGCTTCTTTACAAGTGAGCACTGGACATGGTGGTCCATAAAGGAGAGCTGGTGATATAATTTGATCTTGATTGGTGAAGATGTCTTCACTTCAACTTGTGATTAAATTGCCTATTGCACACCACTGGTGCACAATTACCCTGTAGTGAAGAAAATGGGCACTCACCTAAAAGATGATAGCGACGTGATGATGATGATGAAAGTAATAAGTAATAGTAATAGTAGAATAATAGTAGTCATTACTGCTATCATCATCACCTTCCTTGAGTTTCATTTGCCACTCCTGAATCCTCTGGTTAAATATCATCTAATACCATTTTGCTTTATTAAACTGCACTGACCAGACACACCTGAATAAATATCCTATCGTCACTACAGACAGGACCCATACTGTTCTACGCCAAAATGACTCATTTTTTCCAATAATGCCATTTCCATTCATGGAAATGCCATCTTTCTAGTTTCACAAAGTACAAACATTAGGATTTTTAAAACTTATTTCCCTCTCTTCAATCTCCTCTATCCAACCTGCCACCGAAGCCACCAGCTTTATCCAGGCTTTGATGAAAAAGTTATCATAGAATCCACCAACTAGTCTCTGAGCATTTAATCCCGCTTCTTCCAAAGCACACTACTGCCAGATCAATCATCTAAATACCCAGTCCAGGAGTTTATAATGGCTCCTGCTGACCTATTATGTCTAATCTACTCTGGAAGACTTATATGCCCTCTATACCTGGTTCCTCCAAACTTTCCAGACATTCTTCCTAAATTTCTTCAAAACATGGGGCCTCTTCCTTTTATCACCTTCTTTTGTATTCAGAGATAATATTATAGTTTAGAGCATTGGTTTTGAATTATTCCATGTATAATAGAATTATCTCCCCATTTCTATATTAAGTTTCTTATGGACAGAGGCATTTCTTATCCTACCTTTCTGAACTCACCAATACCCACAAACCCTACCCACTGCACCACTGCTGGAAATACAGAAAATGCTACAGAAATGCATATTGATTGATCAATGGAGTACAGCCACCGTCGCGCTCAGTAGTGACTATCCTGTCATTGCTACGGTTGGATAAACTTTCAATGGTTTTCCAAAACATTCAGAATTAAATCTACACCCTTACCAGAGTCCACATAACCCTACAAGACCTGATCTCTCTGTATTGACCTAATCTTATCATGTGTCTCTCTCAGGACAGCCTTCTCTCTGTTCCTCAAACACACCAAGTTCAATCCTTTTTTAGGGACTCAGCACTCAGTGGTCCCTCTAACTACAGCATTCTCACGGAGCTTTGTATGGCTTATCCTAACCCCTTATTCAGATTCTGGCTCAAAAAGGCCAATGCCTCAATAAGCCTCATCCTACTGTCCTTTATAAAATACCCTCCTGATCAAACCAATCATTTCCTAGTCCTATATTCTCTTTTGTTTTTCTTCGCAACACTTATGACTGAAATAACAAGTTTTTTGTTTTTAATCAACTGTTTCCATGTCTGGAATATAAGCACCATGATGGCAGGGATTTGGTCTGTCTTATACCCTGCTCTCTATATGTAACATCTAGAACAAAGCCCAACACATTGCAGACACTCAAGTATTTGTTGAATAAATGATTGATATAAATATCATTAAGATCTGTTTTGCAACTCCTTGAATCATCTGGCTGATAATAAAGCATGAACTGTCTTTTAGGTCATGTGGGTAAAAGACAACCTACATTCTAGCCCTGGTAGTAGGGAGGGGTACAGGTGTTAGAATCTGAAAACAGTTTGCAAGGATTTAGGCATGCGAATGAAACACCAAGTTTTGGGACCAAAAACTGAGAATTAAGAGGTAAGAGCCAGTGTTTCAAATATTTTCCTTCAAATCTGCATAAACAAATTAAAATATATAAAGCAGTTGAGGAGAAACAGGAGGCTAATATTCATTGAGCAACTATGTTGCAGGTTTGGTGAGATATCTAGTTATATGTTTTATTTGCTGATTCCATGTGCCACACTGCCACTGGTGGTTTTACATTTATGAGTTCGCTTAACCTTCATATTATGCCATGATACAAGTACTGCTATTGTTATCACTCCTATTTTACAAATAAGAAAAAAGGTTCAGATGGGTTAAAATGACTTGCTGCCAGTCACGTGAGCTGTGGAGGTAAGATGCTAATTCAGGCCTTTCTGGCTCCAAAGTCTGGGCTCAACTCTGCACAGTGTGTCCTCCATCCAGCTGGTAAATCTGGGCACATCAACAAATGCCTCCCAAATCATCATCTTCATCTGCTCCCTGAATACCTGCACTACACCAGACATACTTCTCTGGTTTGGTCCTTCACAAGTTAACACTCATGAGACCTTTCTATCCATTTCTAAGAAATACAATCACCATGATGCCTAAAAAATGTAGTAAGTAATTTTCTTTTCTTCCTACCACTCAAGGAATCTACAGGGATGCTTTTTTATAAAAGCTACAAATAAACTGCTCTTCTGTTCCGCACTTTCCCAAAAGCCAAGGATCTCTCTGGGTTTAATGGAAAGCAATAAAGGTAATAGTAATAAAGGTGATAGTGTGTTTTCCCCCTCTTTTAAGAGGTACTATGATTACATGTTAAATATTAAGTGGAAAACAAAACCAATAAAAATTTTAATAATAGGAACAATAACAGCTAACATGTACTGAGCACATTATCATATGCTAGACATTAGGCAAAGTGTTTTACACCGATATTTTATTTCATCCTCAAAACCACCCTATGACATAAGTATTAATATTATGCACATTACACAGATGAGAGATCAAACTTTAGGGAAGTTAAGAAATGTGCACAAGTTCATTTAGTTAGGAAACCTAGTTTCACTAGCTCCAAGCACTACACAATCATACCTCCAATACTCACGTATTTGGACTTCACGTTCAAAAAGCAAGCTCTTTTCAATAGGCTATTGTAGCCTGTAAATAGATGCCTCTCAAGTGATACTTAAAACTCTGCTAAAATTCCTCCTCTGCTCATACCAATTCCATGGCAGGATGTCCTCGTTAGGCACAAATATTGTCAAATTCTCTAAAAACGCTTAACAGCAAGGATTCTATCTCTCCCACTACTTTATCTCCAGCACATAAAAGAGGATCTGAGGGCTTCCCTGGTGGCGCAGTGGTTGAGAGTCTGCCTGCCGATGCAGGGGACACGGGTTCGAGCCCTGGTCTGGGAAGATCCCACATGCCACGGAGCAGCTGGGCCCGTGAGCCGCAATTGCTGAGCCTGCGCATCTGGAGCCTGTGCTCCGCAAGAAGAGAGGCTGCGATAGTGAGAGGCCCGCGCACCGCGATGAAGAGTGGTCCCCGCTCACCGCAACTAGAGAAAGCCCTCGCGCAGAAATGAAGACCTAACACAGCCATAAATTAATTAATTAATTAATTTTAAAAAAAAAGAGGATCTGAAACAGAGCTGACACTCCACAAATATTTGCTGTTGAACGAGTGATTATTAGAATCGTCAAAATCAGGGATTTAAAAGCAAAGAAGCCAAAGGAGCACAGAAGCCTTTGGTTAAGGGTGTCCCACTCTCTTAAGGGCTCTCACTGCCGGTGAAGTTAAAACACTCTGCTTTGCCTCAACAGGCCTTGGGTCTTTCTCAGTCCCTGCTCTGACTCCTGCCAGGCCTTCCACTGGCAAAGTCTCTCCTCGTGGTTCCAACAATAACAAAATGCTATTTCACAGCTCCGAAGCCACTAACTCAAACTTTTCTTTGGTCACCCCAGCCTGAAGTGCTACCTTTCCTCTGACCATAGCACTTACACCACAGCACCATTCATAGCACTTAGAATCATACATTTTAAAAGGCCTGAAAACAGAGGTCTCCACCCTCATTTTACCAAAGAAGAAAGTGGACAGTTATGTATTTTGTCCAAAGTCATAAAACTCATAACAGTTCAAGCTGAGATTTCACTGTGGGTCTTCTGATATTTAGTCCCCATTCATTCTGTGATCCTCCATCACCTCTCTTCCCCTCCCCTTGCCCCCAGTACAGGCTAATCCTTGAGGAAGGGCACAGCTGGTCACAATTATCATTACACTGTCAGCTGTGTTGCTGCTTGGGCTCTGTGGGCACCAGTTTAAACAAAGAAGCAGGGTGAGTGCCAGAGGGGTGACATTTGTCAACAAGTGTTCAAAAGCATCTACAAAACTCTGCGTGAAAAGGGCTTCAAAAGGGAGACCAGCTGTCCATCCTGAACCAGTGTCTCCCATTCTCCTTCACAGAAACCTCCTCATGTGCAAAAGGAAGGTTCTTTGATCACTTGTATGATAATTCCAAGTCACAAGTTAATAATGGTTAATAAAACATCACTATGGCCTGAGTCAATATGCAGAAGTCACATAAAATATTCAGTGAAACAAACGCTACCAAAGAAAGAGTATTTCAGTAGCACATTCACACATTCTTTTAAAACATGTTAAAAAGTTGTAAATATAAAACTCAAAGGCACCTTTAAAAGTAAAGTTCTACAAATCAAACAAAATTGCAGTTGCAATACTCCAAATGACTATAGATGTGCACTTGGAAAAAAAAAAAGGAACAAAAGGTGCCTATTAGTATGGCAGGCATTGTGGATAAAGAGAGGAAAAGCCATGATTCTTGGCTTCAAAGAGTTAAGAGTTTAGTAGGCCCTCTGAACGTCAATTTATAATCTAATATTCTCCTGTGATCGATGAGAAAACTGAGGTCCAAAGAGATAAAATGACTTACCCAAGGACATATACTGTGTTAGTCTGGATTAAAATGTCTCTCTAGTAACCAGTACAGAATATTTTCCTCTCTACCCCATTCCTTTTAGCCAACTAACCATTGGCATTTGTTGTGAATGGTGACCCAAATTATTCATTTAGTATATGGATAGTAACATTGTTTCTAAACATCAGTTGTCAACACGATTATATCCACAGAGGCCATTTTCTGACTTTATTATTATCCTATTTTATATATATATGTGTGTATATATACATATACACATATATTATATACTATTATTATCTCTGTACTAGAAATTATTTTCCAAAGTAAACAAATGGGTACCATAGTTGGGTAGGCATGGACATCCTAGTTGCAGGAGAAACAAATTCAACATGAGGCACTGGGACATCTGTCCTCCCCTGCCAGCACGCCCTGGTACCTAGATGCTCAGTGTGGTACTATAGCCCAGGTCCAGTCAGGTTTCAAGACAATTACCTTATGTCACCAGATGTCCTCCGATAATCGCCCCTTCTAAGCCAAGGTGCACAGCTTATCAACGCCCACCAGTCTATCTATTACCTGTTGCTGAGCAGCCCACTTAGGGACCGTGACAACATGACAGCGTCAGTTCTGTGTATTTCATACACGCAGTCCTCACCTTTCTTCTAGCTACAAGAACAAAGCCAATCGATTGCAAAGCTCCAGAGAACACACAGCCAACCAACAAACACAAAATACTGACCTTCTTGCAAAAGCCTGTGCATGTTTGGGGACCAATCGCATAATGTATTTGTCCTCGGCATTAAAAAGTCAGGGCTGAAACATTCTTTTCTTTTCTGAATTATTTATCAACAGCAGGGAAAATGGAATACCACAGACATAAAAATAAAGAAAAAAGCAAGGCTCTTTCAGCTCCCTGGTTGCTTAGAGATATTTTCTAGCCCTGACTCTAGAGTTGTCACATTTACCCTGTGGAATTAAATGTGGAGACCTTGTTAACAGTAATGGGACATGAGAATTGAATTCCCTACACGCTGTGTTCAAATACCCCTTCGTGAACTCTATTCTTCTAAAAAGGGTATTGTCCTAGTAATGGCTGGGGCCATTAAAGCTTTGCTTGCCATTTAAAGAAAAAAACACAGTAACTCCCCATTTAGTCAATGGCTCAAATTCTATCATCTTTAAGTCTTGGGAAGACAGCCATGACCCAGAGTCCGTGAAAGAAGTCTCTGCGGCATATAACGGCCACGAAACCCATGTACTTGATTCCATCGGAAAATACTAGAGGCAGACGTAGGGTAGATAAGAGCCAATGGGAGTTTACTGATTTAACAAGCCTCCTTACCTCATCCTGAGTCACTGCGTAGATGACTGCTCTGCCCATCTGTTGTTTCCACAGCCTGGAAGGTCGTTATTCCAGGGATCAGCGTGGTTTACTCCCCTCACTTCTCTCATGTCTTTGCTTGTGTGCCCCTTCCTGTGAGACCTTTCCAGACCACCCCATATAAAACTGCACCACTGCCCACCCTAGCACACCCATCTCCTTCCATCACTTTATTTCTCCCCATAGTTCTTACCATCTGGCATACTATATATTGATATTTCCTGTTTATTGTTTGACTCCAACTAACTAGAATGAAAGCTCCACTGATAGCAAAGTTTTCTGTTTTCTTCGCTAATGTATCACGACATCTAGAATAATACCTGATGCTCAGTAGATTTCTCAATCAATAATCGTTTAATGAACAAAGTAATGAATGAATAACTCACTCTCTGGAAAAACCAGAATTTGATGCCCAATATGTTACAGGAAGCAAGGAAAACCACGGTAAATGTTATTTCTAGAGTAGACCCAGTAACAGGAAGAGATCTGTCCCAGTGGCATTTTTCCCAACGTTTTTTTATTGTGGTAAAGTACACATAACATAAAACTTGCCATTATAACCATTTCAATTGTACAGTTTAGTGGTATTAAATACTACATTTATATTGTTGTGCAATCATCACTATCATCTAACTCCAGAACTCTTTTCATCTTGTAAAACTGAACCTATATACCCACTAAACAATAACTCCCCAGCCTGTAACAACCACCCTTTTACTTTCTGTCTCTATGAATTTCACAACTCGAGATTCTACATATAGTGGAATCATTCTGTATTTGTCCTTTTGTGACTGGCTTATTTCACTTAGTATAATGTTCCCTGTGGTTCATCCATGTTGTACGTGTCAGAATGTGCCTCCTTTTTAAGGCTGAATGGTACTCCATGGTATGGATATATTGCATTTTGCTTATTCATTTATCTGTTGAGGGACACTTAAGTTGCTTTCACATTTTAGCTATTTTTGTGACTAATGCTGCTGTAAACACGTGTGCACAAATATCTCTTCAAAATCTTACTTTCAGTTATTTTGGGTATATACCCGGAAGTGGAATTGCTGGATTATATGATTTTTAATCTATCTTTAATTTTTGGAGGGACTACCAAACCGGTTTCCACAGCAGCTGCACCATTTTATATTCTCCCCAACAGTACAACAAGAGTTCCAAATTTCTCCATACTCTTGTCAACACTTGTTCATTTCTGTTTTAAATCACTTTTGATCCTACATCCCTCATTCAAACCATCATTTGTTCAGATCAGTCATAAATAATAACACACACATTAATGAAGCAAATATGAAAAGAGAAAAAATGAAAGGAGATTCAAGGGAAAAAGCTATAATAACACACCCGCGAGTACAGAGTCAAGGGACAAAATGAGATGAGAAAAGAGACAAAATAAAATTAAACATGTCCAAACAGCAGTGGAGCAAATTCAAAACTCCAGGAACTTTGAGAGGTAAGCACGATTACATGCCAGTGCTATTTTCTAACTTGCCGGTTTTCTAAATCCTAAAAATAGATTGAGGGCACTGCTCTCTGGCCTCACTCATGGGCTTGGCTCTGAAGCTATGAGCTGCTCCAATCTGTCCTTAAAAAAAAAAAAAAAAAAAAAAAAATGGTTTGCTTGAGGCCAAGAGAAGCATGACAGGCTATATATATCTTCACTTGATCTCCTCTGCGGCACTATAAGCCGCTCAGCCTGGGTTGCTGTGACCTAACCGTCATTTAGACCACACACTCTCTGGCTGAGACAGCAACTGTCCCCTCATGCCCCTCTCACATTGATAGGCAAGGATGCTGTCTGCTTCCAAACAATGCCACGTCTTTCACGTAACCAAGTCAAATGGACCACCTGCTCGAAGAAAAGAATTTCTCTTAATGAGAAAATACCCTAAAGTTTTGGAGAATCAAAAAGCAAGCTCTCTCTGGGCACATTTCTTCAACAGTTCGTCCAAATCCAGAATCAAATCACTGTAACATGAAGGTATTTTTTGACGCCTTATATGTCTCTAGCATCCCAGCTATTTGAAATTCCTGATACGTTAATGCTTTCCCTACATTCAGCTGATCAACCAGAATGGGAAAATGAATGCCAAAAGGGGAAAAATAATTGCTAGCTGATCTAGGAAGACTCTTTGAATTTTAAAGGATAAAGAACTTGATAAAAAATATGGAAAACACATCTCATAAACAAGACAGGGGCTCGCTGGAGCGCCTGTCTAGTTACAAAGTGTTCTTAGGTGAAATAATTATGCAAGGTCCTGACACCACCAAGATATGTGTTAATGCTACACAGTTCTTTAGGGTCCCATACTTTTCCCAGAAATGTCCTTTAATGAATAACACCTAAGAAACCCTGATCCCTCCCACTGCGTGAACCTCTAAGCATGTGTATTTCCTGCTTGGGGCTGGTCTGAGTTTTGCTCTGTGACTCACTCACTCCTCATCCAAATTGAGGCAAAAACAACCATCACCATCCATCGTAATAACAGAAGACTAAATGCATGTATATGATAGACCCAAATGAAAACACAGAAGCAACTGGATCTTAATACTTCTTCAATGTGGCAAAAACTATAATAATGCGTCCAGAAGAGAGGATATTTTGCAGCCACAAACAGTCGTATTTTTCTGGAACTTTACTAAGTTGGCCAACGCTCGTGAAATAAGTAGAAACAATTAAAATATTAATTGATAGCTGCAGTGTGATTTCCATAATGTAGAATACCCATGTAGGCATCGGGTATTCAACAGGTAGACGACAAACTCGTTGTTGGCTTTACACATCTCTCTGTATGCTGTGATTTCCCTCTGAGGACATTTCCCAACTGTCAAAACCCCATCCTGGAGTCCAACCTAGACCAAGCTTCTGACACTTGTCCTGAAAGCAATTTGTCCTATGGCTGCCCCTAAGGACTAACCAGATGCCAGCCAGAAGAGCTGATAAATGCCAAAGGTGTTCACAGTTTAGGGGGCTTCCTTTCTCAGGGAATAAACATAAATGTTTTAAGGGAGCTTATAGAACATATTCCAAAGCTCTGGTCTACAGGAACTTACAAAACGAATGACTCCAGAGGTGATATTTTTCTTTAAATAAAGGAATGTATTCCTTGCTAATTACAAACCATTGTGAATCTACTTTTTGCTGATCTCCTTAACCCATGAGCCCAAAGCATCTAGCTGCAGGCTCCCAGAGAATCTGGACACTGTCAACAGAGACTGAGCTTCTAAAGACAAGGGGCTCTCCAGATGTATTTCAAAGAGCCTCGGTGTCCCTGGAAGTGCTTCTAGAGCCACTTGGTGAGAAGAAGGGAGAAAGGGAAATTTGTTGATCAGGTCTTAGTGCTTCAATATTGAGCACCATCTCAGAGTCAGTCGTTGGGTTGGGCTTCTTCGTGTGTTTAAACATTAAAACCCAACCTGCTTTCTTGGGGTTACAAACTGAGCCATAGGGCACTTAAGGAATCACACCTAGATCCCAAAGCTTATAAAGGGCAGAGCTGTGGGTTAAATAGGATTCTCTTGGACCCAAATCCCAGGCTCTGTTTGTCATTCTAATAATGGCCAATGCATACTGAGCCTCTGCAGTCCATATTGCATTAGCATTTTAAAGGCATCTTCCAAAGAGCTCTGATGGAGGTTGCATCTGAGTCTCTGAAGGTTGAAGTCCTTCATTCCTATCTACCCCTACTCCAGCACTCCCAAGGGCTGTGGCTATGGACAATTCTCTAACTTCCCTGTGTCTCAAGTAAGATTCCTCACCTGTAAAATAGAGGTAGTAGTAGATAATGTTTGTTGAACATTTGCTCTGTGCTGAGCTCTCTTCCAACCACTTTAGAAATATTATCTAATTTATTCCTCACAAGAGTCTGGGAGAAAGGTATGTCCATTTCCCCAGAGTTGATTCAAGTTGACACTACTAATAAATGCCTGGAGTTGAGGCAGGAACCCAGGTCTGTCTGATTCAGAGCCTTCTGTTTTTCCCACTTCTACCCAGGACACCTCCAGGTTTGCTGTAGATTGACAAACATGGAGATGAATCTACGTCTAAAGCACCACACACCCTATTACTTCTTATTTCTCTTATGCCATCTCCCACTCAACATCAAAATCAAACCCATTCAGACAGCCCCCTGTGGAAAACACATTCTCTCTACCATGTAGTAATTAACGCCCTTCTTTCTCCCAGCACCAGCGCTCTTTCCCACATCATTTACACTCACACCTCACAATTTAGCACCTATATGCCTTATAAAATTATGCTCCTAAAATGTAAATTGTACGCCCCGCCGAAGAGACCATAATTTCCTAGAGGTCAGGAACCATATCTTAAAGAATCACAGAATTAGAAAAGTAGTAGCTTGCAAGATTACCTCTTTTGTTAAATAAGCTGAACTCCTTTCAAAAGAAATCTTATTTGGAATCCCAGCTCCTCTGACTGAAAACTATTGAGCTAATTAATCCTTAATCTTTCAAGGTCCAAAGGAAAGTGTCGAGACAGTGGCATTCATTCAGTGAGCTGGTGTCCAGGGTAGAACTAGAATCTAAGTTGCCTGATTCTCATCCAGTGGTTGCTTTTCTATGAAAATCCTGGGACTTTTCTGTCTCCCCTCAGTATCTCTCTTTGACTTGGCTACAGTCAAGGAGAAAAAAAAAAAAAAATTGGACCAACTGCCTTGAATCTGGAAACCCTGTCAGAAGAGCTGAAGAAAAACAGGGCAGGTAGGACCTGGCTATCAGATCACCTTCTAGGACCCTCAAAGGAGGAAAACAGCATCATAATTGCAAGTGCCCTTCAACTGACATATTGGACAATCAAATTACTCAGAAACCTGATGAAGCAAAGCCATTGCTTTTAATCTCTTTAGTTGAAACTCCTAATCTATGTCACTAAGGATGAAAGGCATTAGCACAACCAAGTCCTAAACTTTTTTTTTTTTTTTTAATAACTTATTTTAGGAACCACACTCTCTCCTGGCAACTTAATACCCACTGCCCCTTTCTTTCTTTTTTTTTTTTTTTAATTTATTTATTTATTTTTATTTATGGCTGTGTTGGGTCTTTGTTTCTCTGCAAGGGCTTTCTCTAGTTGTGGCAAGCGGGGGCCACTCTTCATCGCGGTGCGCGGGCCTCTCACTATCGCGGCCTCTCTTGTTGCGGAGCACAGGCTCCAGACACGCAGGCTCAGTAGTTGTGGCTCACGGGCCCAGTTGCTCCATGGCATGTGGGATCTTCCCAGACCAGGGCTCGAACCCGTGTCCCCTGCATTGGCAGGCAGACTCTCAACCACTGCGCCACCAGGGAAGCCTCCCTAAACATTTTTTTAAAATTTAATTTAGTAGGATGACACTTAGGAGATTTTTGAGGAATAAACTCAATGTCATCTTTATCTAGCATTTTCTGTTTTCTAATATTTTAATAACAGTTTTCTAAAACTAAAATGTAATACAGTTCACTGCATTGTATTCCATTCCACAGAAAAAAGTGGAAAACACATAAAGTGTAAAGAAAGGATATCACATATAATCTTCCATTCACAAATACTTTCTGATACCTATTTATCTGGGGGAATATTCCCTGCCTCTATTTCTATGTGTTTATGTATATCTGTAGATAATTTTTATTTATTATTTAAATTGGAAAATAGTATATATACTGGTTAGAATTTCATCATACTGTATGATGAGAATTTTCCATTGACACTGAATAGTCTCCTGAATATTATTTTAAAATTCATTGTATTCCAATATATGAATATATTGTAATTTATTCAAACAAACTTTCATTAGTTCATATTTAGGCTGCTTCTAGTTTCTTTTCTTATAAATAATAAGTGGAATAAATGGGCACAATGAAAATCTTCTCACATATGTAACTGTGACTGATTGTTTCTTTAGAATAAGTTGCTGTAAATAAATATTTCTAGGCCTTTTGATACATCCTGTCAAATTATCCTCAAGAATGTTTGTATCAATTTATATTCTTACCAGCAATGTATGAAAGGGTGCCTGTTTCCTAAACCATCTCCAAAAATGGGTGGTTGACATATATGTAAATAAATATAATATCTATCCATATATCTACACAGTAGGCACATACATAAATTTAGTATAAGTGTCTAATTGCATTTCTTTTAATTACTACTACGCTTGAAATAGTTTTCAAGGCTTTGAATAGACTCTAATAGATGCTGTCAGTTGCCTAGGCAACTATGGATCTACACATACATATCATATCATCTCCTTCCTTGACAATACAACCCAAGTATTATAAAGGAAACCGAGACCTGCCCCACCTCAGGGATAAATCTTGATTCAAGGTAATTCTATTTGCTTTTCTAAGGTATAATTTATTAATAGGCATATTAAACAATTTTGGCCAAGGAGACATGAAAACAGATCTGCTAGGGATGGATTTCTGATAAAGTTATCCTTGCTCTTAACAGAGGACTCTAGGAAGGAAATCCTCTTTTCCCTTATGACTTTGGGACATTGTTAAATTGAGATATGATGCATGGGGTTGCCTCAGCCATTCTGAGACCTGGAAGGGAATTAGATCAAGTTTCAAACTATCACGATGAAAATAGCAAAGTAAAAAGTTGGAAACAATCTATGTCACTGATGATGTCATGGAGCAGCTGAATTAACTAATTCTAGAAACACTGTCCTAGACGTTTTGTTATAAGAGAATAAATTTATCATTTAAGCCGGTAGAGTTGGGTTTTTCTTAAATCATTCTTTAAGCTAAAATCATCCGAACCGATGTACTTACACTGTCTCACTTCATCCTTCAACAACTCTATGAAGGTGTACAGAGGATACTGATGAAGAAGCAGAGAACTTTAATGGTTTTCTAATTTACAAAGTAAAAAGGTGGCACTGCCGAAGCTTGCAACAAGTTGAGTTTATACACCAGATTTTAACCATGAGAATTTATAGCTTTCATTTGGCTCAAGAATAAGTAATGTATATTTTCAATACTCTTACATAAAGGAAACATAATCCAAAGATACTTCACTATATCTTAGACAAGTGTGGAAATAGCTAAACATATATGCATTTACCAAGTCTTTAAGATGGAAATAAAGAATACATGATAGCTTGCTGGGTTATTAAAGAGAAATGCCCATTCATTGTGTCGACTCAAATGTGGGTATAAGCAGGGCTGCAAGGCTGGCCTCAACAGTGTTGTAAGTGCTAAAGCATCCTTAATCAAACCCCTTTACGTGAAAGCTTAATTGTGATTCTGCATGCACAACTCCAATAATGGAGTGTACAGAAATACTAACAAGCCTTTTATGATGAATTTGAGTCAAGGGCAACACACTTCTTAATAGGCTTGTGCACGAACACCCTGGGGGCAAGATCCATCATTTATTCTAGTTGGTCTGCAGCAGCTAATGTGGTTCAGATCCTTTACAATACGTGCTGATAAAAAAACAAAAACCGAAAAACCAAAAACAAACAAACAAACAAAAACCTCTCAGTTAAACCCCACAAGGAAGCCAAACACCAGACAAATCCTTCATCCTAAAATATCAAGGGAAATGCCCTTTGATATCCTCCCTAAGACATATTTCCTGGCTTTAATAAACCTTAGCACTATTTTAACATTACTACTGCTAAATGGAATAAGTTTCTGGTCTTTGGCTTTTCCAGGACTACATATGGAAAACTAAAATTGGCCCGGAAAACCAAATATTCTATTAATTTTCACCCCATGAACCCTGTTTAGAGGGGTCTCTTAATTTTTTCCTGTTTTCTCCTTTTGTTAACTTTTTTGTTTTGTTTTGTTTTGTTTTTCACCTGTGAAAACAGGTGATGGGCAGAGAAGCCCAGTCACAAATTTGTACGTGCAAGTAATGTAGCTTTCTATAATTGCTTCGTTTCAAATTAATGAATGGTTCTGAGCTCCTATTCTTCTGGACTAGTGGGGTAGTGAAAATGTCTGAGTCATTTTAAGGATTCTTTGCTTTCATCTGTCTGTGTCATGGTTCTAGGAGATTCCAAGTAATCAAGACACTCGCAGAGAGACATCAGTCTGGTCCTTGGCCCGTGGAACACACAGGTCACCATGGAGATGTCCCATTTATCTTTAAGGGCTCTTTGAGGCATCATAACAGTCAGGACACAATTGAAGATTTGGGACCTCCCCATGAGACCCTACCTACAGAGAATCCCACAGCCTTTCTCTCCCCAGAGTCTTACACATCCCAGAAGGCAGCCTTGGAGGCAGAGCCCTTTCCTTGAGAAACCATCCAAATCTCTGCTTTAATTACCTTCTGCCACCATGTCACCCACCACCCATTCAAAGGAATCCTTTTCTAGTCTACAATATAGAGGGCAATTTTTCTTCTCTCTGATTCCACCCCCACCCCAATATTCCCTCCAAACTCTAACCATCTCTGCTCTACAAAGGCAAGAGCTCTCAACCACGACTGCATATTAGAATCACTTGGACGTTTATACGAAAACACTGAAGCCAGGTCACAACCCCAAACTAAATGAAAATCAAAGCCTCAAGGGGTAGATCCCAGGTATTGACTTTTTAAAATTCACGTCCTAAGTGATTCTAATCTGAGATGAGGGTTGAGACCCTCTGCCCTAAAGGGTTAGAATTTTGGAATCCTGCTTTGGTACTTTCACATCCCTCCTCTGGAGGGGGAGGAAGGTGACAAAGTCTGTCTAAATAAAGGGAAGAAAAAATGAATATACCAGGCAAACAAATCAAAACAAAAGGCAAATGCCTCCAAAGAACATCAGAGTTTTTAATTGGGTTTTGAAATATCCAAAGGTACAAGTCTTATTTTGACTTTTCTTATTCAGTATATCAATAAATGTAGTCTGTTATCTTCAACAAAACGTTTTGCATTCTAAAGCATTTGATAGAGCATTTCCCACTAAAGTAAAAGTAGTCTACAAGTCCATGACTGGAATTTTATTCTTATATCTGTATCACCTCTTGACTGAGAGGCAAGTAATTAGAATTTGCACCTTTTATGATGCCAGATAGTCAAAAGTACACCAGAGCAAAAGTGTCCAAAACAAGCACATACTATGTGCTTGAAAGATAAGGATAATCAGTGCATAATTTACTACTGTGCTCAATCAAGGCGGAGGATTTTCTGCTTTAGCTCCATTTCATATGGCTCTGCTCAATGAGAAAATATCAGGTATCTCAGATTTGAAATGTTCTGTATTTCATCGACCTTAGTAGGAAAACATTTTCCATAAAACTAGTGTAAAATTTCTTTTACATCTTTTAAACTGTTATCTCACATCTTTCATCATGTGGTACCTAATTTAAACCATTAAATTAATAGACTATTATATCTAACTTTAACTAAGCTTACTTGATTTCAAATACATACTTCCTTCAAGCCCTCTTCCATGCCAATATCAAAAAACATAAAAAATCTCTCAGCAAGATAATGGAAATCACATATAATATTTGTTGTCTCACTTGTTCCCTTTATTTCTTACCTTTATGGAAAGTTTTTGGCATAAAAATGGGTGCTTACCCATTACTGTCAAGTACCTGTCTTATTGCTGCATGCTTTTATCGTAAACCACAAGTATCCTCCTTTAAAGCTGCCTGAGTATTCAAAGGTAATGTCTTATCAAACAACCTAAACACAGGGGGTTTAACTGGGGATAAATGAAAGTCAGGGACCAATAAATCAAGCAGGTTGACCATTTCTAAAATCAAAGCGTCCAGGGAAGAGGAAAGGCCTCCCCAACCTCAATTTTAGACACTCCTCCAGCTTCAAAATTCATAAAAAAGCAAGGGCAACTCAGGGATCTCTTACAGAACAGAAAGTGATTTAGAATCACACACAAATTCCAAGGCCAAAAACTCCCCCAGTGACAAAGGTCCAATGTTTTCGATTTCACCAACAGAAACGTTCCTAGAAAAAAGAATGGAGCCTCATACAAATTACACGGTTATGTCAGGGAACCCCAGCCATCACAGTAATGATTCAGTTATAGCACATTTTAAAATTCTAGATAATTATTTTCCATGTTGAATCCTCAGAACTTTTATTATCCCATGAGATATGACTTTTTCACTATTTAACCAGAAAAAAAGTAGGAAAGAGGTAACATTTCTTTTCTGTTTGATATATTGTCTTTCCTCTCCAGCATCATGCTTGGCATCTGCTGTCTCTGGTGCAGCCTTTCTCAAAGAACTGTTGTTACAGCATAGAACTGGGAAAGGCAATTTTGGGGATCCTTCTCTGGAACTTGTCAAGGACCAACACTATAGGATGTGAAATACCCAGTACTTATCTAAACCCTACTAAGACTTTAAAGAGGGATTGATTTGGTAAACTTGGAACATTTTTGTTGGTGAATGCACATTTGAGTTTTCTCATCTGAAGATCTTGCCTCACTAACCATGAAACTCCTGGGCAAAGAGGTCATTTGTCACTAATGTCTTTGGCCATATTTCCTAACACTCATGACAGACACTAATTGTATATTGGACACATAAATGAATAAATGAATGAGTGAACGAATGAGTGAATCAGTCATTCAATAAATCAATGTATCACCAAAGCTCATATGTCTTCTTTAATTCTAGGCTCACTAATTTTTGGTTGAATGGAGATTTTCAATATGACTACTAACTTCTAAAATGTTAGCACCAGAGTAAATGACAAACTAAAAAAAAAGAGAGAGAAAAAAATGACCCAATGTACTTTGAAAACCAACTGAACAGTGGCAGCAGATACTAACTGATTTGGGATAGAGACTAGAATGATCTTTGGAAATAAGAATGTCAATAATGAGAAATGCCATGTCAGGAACTCATGGCAGACAAAAGGATGTCTTCAGGCCTGTCAATTTCTCCTAGCAAATTTCTTCTGGAAACAAAGCATCTGAAAAGACATCTTACAGTGGCAGATATCTATTATACACCTCATTTATTACATAGGCTACTAACCACTTGGGGGGGAAGAAGTCTTCTTTGCCAATAAAGAAATGACAGAAATTAAAGGTGTGGACCTGCTTATCTTGTAAAGAGCACATTTGGCTTAACAGGCTTATTTTCAGGACACCAAGGTAAATGTCAGAGTTCCAGCTTACTATGGAGGTGTCTAATGGAGGACCTTGAATCTGGTCTAGAGGAGAAATGACCATCAAGGAGAATGCTTGTCTCTTACCTCTCCTCATTCCCATCCATATTCTATATTCCCATTCACATCTCATCTATATTCCCAAATTTCTACTTTACATGCATGCTAACGTGACTCGGTAAACTCCAATAGCTCCTCTTGGCTTGCAAAAACATTCCAAATGCTCGATCCTGACAATCAAACACCCTTTTCTTATTGCGTTTTGCTTGAACTTCCATCATAGCACTTAGTACAATGTGTTTAATATCATTATTATTTTTTGAGACTACGTTCCCCATCACATTGTGAACTGCGACTAAAAAATAAGGTTACTTTAATCAATAGCTCCTCATGTCAATGGACACAAAATTTGTTAAGAATCTATTGTGTCATTTGCTATGGTATTTATTAGCACCATTCACCAAATACGTCTAGTTATCAAACCGAGGCACATGGTAGGAAGGCCTTTCCTCTTCTCCTTGTAGTTGGTTAAGGACTGGTAACTAGTTATAGTTAGTCAATGAGGTGTAGGTCAAAGGGATTTGGTTAGACTATATTTTGGCTGATACAAGACGCTCTAGGCTCTCTTTCCCCTGTCTTGGTGACTAGCAATGTTCACAATAGTGACTATTCCATCAGCTTATATCCCAAAGTCATTACGATAAGCAGAGCACCACTCCTGTTGACCAGTGAAATACATGAGCAACAAACAAAACCTGATTATTTTAAGTCACTCATATTTGAGGTTGTTACTGCAGAACATCCTAACCTGACTGATACAAGGGCCATGATAAATGTTTTCACACATATTATTTGACATTCACAATAACCTATCGGTACAGCAGATATGAGCAATGTTTTATAAGTGAGATTTAGAGAAGTAAACAATTAGCCCAGGGTCAAGCAGCTTTATTCATTCCCTCATTCAATACTTATTGAGCACTGCCCTGTGCCAGGCTATATTCTAAGTAGCCAAGGTAGAGCAGTGAACAAAAGGGAAAGGGTTCCTCCTCTCAGAGCTTTCATTCTAATAGAAAGACATAAATTTTTAAAAATCATATATAAATAACAGAAACTCCAGATGGTGATAAGTGATATTCAGAGGATTAAAATCAGGTGATATGACAGAAAAATGGGTGGCTAATTATATGAATCAGAGAAAGCCTCTCTGAGCTGATCATTTTTAGGCTGAGATCTGAATGCCAAGAAAGCCAGGTATGCAGAGAGTAAGAGGAAAGGACTTCTACAAAGAAGCAACAGCTCATGCAAAGGTCCTAAGGCAGAACAAGCCTGTTGAATAAAAAAAAACAAAGTCAAAAGTTTGGGTGGCCACCTCCTAATGGACAAGGATGGAAATGGTACAAGATAAAGTCAGAGAGGCAGAAAGGAAAAAAGTCACATAGGGTTTTAAATCAAAATAAGGAGAATTAATTTGATTTTCTGAAAAATGGAAAACTACAAGAGGTCTTTAGAAAGGCCTGTTTTTAAAAGTTTGCCCTCATCACTCTGTGAAGAGAGAGTTACAGTAGAGCAAGCCTGGGGCAGCAGGTCCAGAATGGTAACCACTGAGAAAGTCTGGTAGTTTGGTAGTAGAGGATATGGACGGAAATGGATGAAGTGGATGGACTTAGGACAAGGTGTGGAGGGTAGATTCAACAAGTCTGATGTACAGACTGAAAGTGGAGGGACAAGAGAAAGAAAGCAATCAAGTATCACCCATAGCTTTTTGGCTTGAAAAACTAGATAGATGGTGCTTTCATTTGCTGAGATGTGGAAAATTGGAAGAGGAGGAGGTTTGCAGAGGTGGAAGGAAATCAAGAGTTCTGTCTCATACATGTTAATATGAAATGCCTATTAAACACCTATGTGTAGATGTCAAGTTGAATATATGACTCAGAAGCTCAGGAGAAAGACTGGAACTGGATAGAAATTTAGGACTTATTAACACAGAGATGCTATAATGTCATAATACTGAATGGAGGCATCTGAAAAGATGATATGGATGAACGAGAGAAAAGGGTCCAGGGCAGGGGTCTACAGTACCCTAATCTTTAAGATATCAGCAGAGGAAGAAGAATAGCTAGGGACACTGGGCAGGTGTGACCGGTGACATAGAAGGAAAATCAGGAAATACACTGTCTCAAAAGTGAATAAAATAACGTGCTTAAAAAAGGAAGATGTAGTCAGCTTTGCTAAATGCTGCTGAGAGGTCACAAGAGATAAGAAGATTAGACTGAACAAAATGGAGCTCATGGTTGACCTTGATAAATGTACTCTCTGTCGAATGGTGCATCTGGAAGACTTAGTGGGAGTGGACGAAGAGGGTGTGTGAGGTAAGTACATGTAAGGAAGGCAGTAACCACTGACGATGCAATTAAGACGTCTGCTATGAACAGAAGCAGAAAAATGGGCAGTAGATAAGAAGAAATCTGGGATCCATGGAAGTTTTTTTTTTAAGAAAAATATCTTATCCCCAATTCTATGATCTATGGGGGAAGTCCAAAAGCCCTCATTGAGATTTCTGACACTCCTGAGAGGAGGCCGTGGTGACTGTGATTATTGCATGCATGTCTGTATAAATGTACTTTGGGTGGCAGGGAAAGGATCGGAATGGTTACCTCTGAGGTCACGATATCCTATACACACATGTACCATTTCCCTCATTGTCCCTCAGGTTAACCTGCATTCACTGGGGTCAGAAGGGGGAGGGTCTCACCCGGTCTTCAAGGTGGCAGATTTTGCAGAAGGTTGGAGGGTCATGAGGAAGACTTGCCCTGCGTACTATACAGCAAAACCACCACAACAAAACCCCTCACACTAAATATTCCTCCCCTTAAAGTCCTTTCAGCCATCCTTTCACTGAGCAGTTTTCGTTGACCCCTGTCCTCCACAGCACCCAGCCCCTTGCTCTCTGGCTGGTTCCCCTCTCCTCCCTCTTTTTTTTCTCTCTTTTGTTCTAACTTTCTTATTCTCTCTCAGACAAAATACATGCGCAATCAAAACAAAAAGTTTCCCTGCAGAACTACTTACTCTTTTTTTTTTTGGATGGTGTACCCACTGATACTCACACACTTGCCTTTTACTCCAAACAACACATTTCTCTTTCTAAAAGTAACTCTGGAGCTAGTTCTTAAAATAATACATTTTCCATCTGGTTGCATATATACTGTACAAACTACCAGGCAGAGCACCTATCCTTAAGAGGCTTTCAACAAGCACCAGCTCTTGTCTTCCTCCTTCAGTGAAGAAAATAAGAGCAGAGGTGCTAAGTATTCTGATATAATTTCAACAAGGCCTTTCCACCCAGCAGGGCCTTAATCAGGTCTGAGTTGCATGATACGGTGCCTCTGTGTTGGGAGACGATCCACTGCCTTTGCCTCATGTTAGGGTTAACGTAAGTCAGGACCTGGACAGACCACTGAGAACAGAACAAGACTCATTTGTAACGTCACAGATTTTTAGACTGCATTTGTTTACAGGTCCAAAAGAGTTTTGCCCCCTTAAAATGTTTGGATCACAGCATAATGTTTATAAAGTCTCTTTTTTCTCTGGGAATTTTATAATAATATGTAAAAGACAGGTAAACGATATTTGGCCTACTGCAGGAGTCAGAGTCCTGCATCAATCTGAAATCCTTTAGCCAAAAAACAGTAACATAAAAATATACAACAATCAATGGCAAAAGTATTTGGACATACAAACATGCTTCTCGAACTTTTATAACTTTTTGCACCTCTGAAAAGGCCATTCAAAATAAAATATATTGGGGCTTCCCTGGTGGCACAGTGGTTAAGAATCCACCTGCCAATGCAGGGGACACGGGTTCGAGCCCAGGAAGATCCCATATACCGTGGAGCAACTAAGCCCGTGTGCCACAACTACTCAGTGCACGTGCCACAACTACCAAAGCCCACACGCCTAGAGCCCATGCTCCGCAACAAAAGAAGCCACCACAACGAGAAGCCCGCACACCGCAACGAAGAGTAGCCCCCGCTCGCCACAACTAAAATAAAGCCCGCGTGCAGCAACGAGGGCCCAACGCAGCCAAAAATAAATAAATAAATAAATTTTTTAAAAATTAAAATAAAATAAAATATATTAAGAAAAGAGTGGAATTCCATTGTGAGTGAAAATAATTTAAAATTTTAAAAATAAATAAAAATAAATTAATTAATTTAAAAAGAAATCATTTTTTATATACCAGTCATTAGGACAAAGAGAAAGATGCAAGAGTCAGAGAAATACACAGCATGACTGAAATCTTGTATTCAGGGAGCCCCTTCCTTATAGGTTACAGATTGGGCATTTAAAAACATTTCATCCAAGAGAAGAAAGACTCAGAGTCTTCTACCACCCTTAACCAATTTACTGTTCCTGTCTCTGTGTTCGTGATTTGAATGATAATGGAACACCAAACCAAATGCCCACCAAGCCAGCACTGCTCACACAGAGGCACTGACCACAATCCCTGGAGTTCCAGTTTGGTGCTGACAGCCCGGTGATAAAGGGAAGAAGAGGGACAAAACTGACAATAAGCATATGTCAGTGAAAAGTCTTGACTGGCTCCCATATAACCAATCCGTGCCCACCAGACACTCTTGCTCCTGCTTTAAATTTAACCTCTTGTCTTTCCCAACAAGAACAAAGTACATTTTCTCACATAAAAACACATTTCATCTTGATGGAAGGAAAATAGTTTGATACTTTTCTCATTTTGGAATTGATGTCTCTCTCTAAGTCCTTCAGTGTTACCATAGGCAACTGGGTCTTCAATTTCAAATCATATACCCATGCACGCATGCACACACACAGAGGCAGAAATACTAGGAGTGGAAATAAATTAGGCAGACAAAATTTCTCTTATGATCATTTCATTCCTAAAAAGTTGATGATAAGATAATGCAAGAGAAGAACTAGTTAGTTAAAAATAGTACTTAGTGTACTTAGAGCTAAATGTAATGACACAGATATGGCACAGAGAAGGACTGAATCAGAAAAGCAACATTGCTCCTTAATGCTCACCGGTACAAGAGAAGTCATCCACGCGAATGTATCCTGGGACACAATCACAGCGATATAACCCAGGCAAGTTGACACACACAGTGTTGGCATGACAGTAATGCATCTTAGCCGCACACTCATCAATATCTGAAGGAGAAAAGAAAGAAGCAATATCACGGTTAGTCAAATGAATGAACCGGAATGTAATCATCTTACAATGAAATTAGAAAAAGCGAGTGCCCATTGAAGCCAAGAGAAAAAGCAAGATGCGTTAAACACAAAAGCTTAAGTGCAAATTCAGCTGATGCAGAAGATCCTATCTTAAACTGAAAATATTTCTAGAAAGATGCATGGTGGGACACAACAGTGAAGAACCTAAATATGAAGACTGAATATGTTATTATTAATCTCTAACCAAGAAAGATACTTGATTTAAATGTCCAAAATCAAGGAGTTCTGTATCCAGGCATTGATACCAATGAATATTTATTAGGTGTCCACTGTACATGGTGTTGCTTTTATCAGAGAGATCAAGGGAATCCAGCCCCTCTCTGCTTGTTTTTCTTACTAAGACATGCTTTAATCCATCTGTTACAAAATGATGGTGTAGCCACTTTCTCCCACGTTGTACTGTGAATACAGACTGCAGCTATTGTCTAATGCAAATTAATGTCTTTCATCCCTTAACCCGGAGATGCATCCCATGTCAAAGAATAATGGGCTGATTCAACAAAAAAGATCTTTTCTCTTTGGAATGGAGATCAGAGCACCACCTGCTTTCTCATAAAAAGTTCATGGTAAGAATTAAGATAACCTACAACCTTAAGTGCAGAGTTTAGTCTCTTCTGGAGTTTATGTTTTCAAAAATGGCTTTACAGCAATCTACAGATCCAATGCAATCCCTATCAAACTACCAATGGCATTTTTCACAGAACTAGAACAAAAAATTTCACATTTTGTATGGAAACACAAAAGACCCCGAAGAGCCAAAGCAATCTTGAGAAAGAAAAATGGAGCTGGAGGAATCAGGCTCCCAGACTTCAGACTATACTACAAAGCTACAGTCATCAAGGCAGTATGGTACTGGCACAAAAACAGAAATATAGATCAATGGAACAGGATAGAAAGCCCAGAGGTAAACCCACACACATATGGTCACCTTATTTTTGATAAAGGAGGCAAGAATATACAATGGAGAAAAGACAGCCTCTTCAATAAGTGGTGCTGGGAAAAGTGGACAGGTACATGTAAAAGTATGCAATTAGAACACTCCCTAACACCATACACAAAAATAAACTCAAAATGGATTAAAGACCTAAATGTAAGGCCAGACACTATTAAACTCTTAGAGGAAAACAGAGGCAGAACACTCTATGACATAAATCACAGCAAGATCCTTTTTGACCCACCTCCTAGAGAAATGGAAATGAAAACAAAAATAAACAAATGGGACCTAATGAAACTTCAAAGCTTTTGCACAGCAAAGGAAACCATAAACAAGACGAAAAGACAACCCTCAGAATGGGAGAAAATATTTGCAAACGAACCAACTGACAAAGGATTAATCTCCAAAATTTACAAGCAGCTCATGCAGCTCAATATCAAAAAAACAAACAACCCAATCCAAAAATGGGCAGAAGACCTAAATAGACATTTCTCCAAAGAATATATCAGATTGCCAACAAACACATGAAAGGACGCTCAGCATCACTAATCATTAGAGAAATGCAAATCAAAATGACAATAAGGTATCACCTCACACCAGTCAGAGTGGCCATCATCAAAAAATCTACAAACAATAAATGCTGGAGAGGGTGTGGAGAAAAGGGAACCCTCTTGCACTGTTGGTGGGAATGTAAATTGATACAGCCACTATGGAGAACAGTATGGAGGTTCCTTAAAAAACTAAAAATAGAGCTACCATACGACCCAGCAATCCCAATACTGGGCATATACCCTGAGAAGACCATAATTCAAAAAGAGACATGTACCACAATGTTCATTGCAGCTCTATTTACAATAGCCAGGACATGGAAGCAACCTAAGTGTCCATCAACAGATGAATGGATAAAGAAGATGTGGCACATATATACGATGGAATATTACTCAGCTATAAAAAGAAATTTTGCTTTACAGAAGAGTGGATGTCATGAAAGTCAAGAGGAAAAATGTTTCAAGAAAGGAGTAATGGTCAGTTTTGTCACGTGATGCTGAGAAAGTTGAATAAGACAGAAGGAGAATTAACCATTGGATGTGGCAAGAAGTTCACTGCTGCCCTTGACCTGATAAGAGTAGTTTGGGGAAAGTGGCTGGCAAAGCCTGACTGGAGTCAATTAAAGAAAGAATGAAAGATGAAGGAGACAGAAAAGAAAGGCAAACTTTTTGAGATATTTTGTCATCAAGAGAAGAAAAACTGAAGTAGTAGCTCTAGGGAGACTCGATGTTGAAAGACAGTCTTGTTTAAAGACTCTCTCGTGATGGAAAAGATCACAGTGAGTTTATACGCCATTGGGAATGATTCAACGCTAGTGAAGAAAATTGACGCTATAGAAGAGAGAACAGATCTTTGCAGAAGCCAAGTCCTGGGGAGGCAAGAGGAGTTGTGTTCCAGGCCACAGATGGAGCAAGTCATCTTTACAATAAGAATGAAATCAAGAGATAAGGGAAGAGGTGGAGATAAGTTGGCATATTTGGTGGTGGAAAGATGAAGTAGTTCTCCTTTACTTGTTTTTTTATTTCCTCAGTGAAACGAGAAGAAAGAGAACTAGGAGAGGAAGGAGGTATTGGATGTTTAAGGAAAGGGGAAAAGGTATGAAATAATCATTTTGGAAAGAAGGAAAGAGAATTTACTAGAGAGTATACTAGGTGGCTGCAGAGGCATGTGTGATTTGTGGCCATAAATATTAAGTGAGAGCAGTCAGCATGGCCATGTGTGTTTTTCCTGTCCCATCCAGATATCTGGGGTAGCGGCAGGGTACTTGGAAAGTTAGGTGTACCCAGACATGAGTTTTTAAACAAACAGGATGGGTTAAAAGAGAAATAAGGGAACTGAGGTTGCAAAAAAAAGAGATGATAATGAGATGCCAAGGAACCTCAGCTATTAAGGACAGAAGTGAGGACAGTAAGAGGGATGTAGACGGTTGAAATGCACTGCCCAGATCTCTCCTCACAACTGAAGAACTTATTCCCCCAGCTGCCTGAAGTACCGCCTGCTAATGATCTTCAGCTGTTAGCCTTTTAGGAAAACTGTCCTTAACTGAATCGAGCTGCCTTACCCTTAGTTACACTGCCATCCTGAGGACAACCTTCAATGGAGGCTGGTTCTCCTTTACCCCAACTCAAGATAAGTGTAAAGGACTATCCCAGGTTCAGAGAACTCATTGAGATGAGCTAAATCCGCCCTCTGCCCAATCCTGTATCCTTCCCTTCCCCCACATATGTTCATCCCTACAGCACTCCCTAACAAACTTCCAGCACACCAGTCTCCATCTCAGAGTTTGCTTCCTAGGGAACCCTAACTGCAGCAGGAATCCTGATGGAGGCAAGGAACTATTCCAGTGAGAGTACTGCAGCGTGTGAGCTGGAAAGCTAGGAGATGGAGTTATAGAGTAATGTGCTTGACACTGAGATATCAAAGGTGATTTAGTTATTGTTGATTACAAGGTCTTTCATATGACTATGTGAGAGTAGAAGAATCAATCATTGTAAGTGAGAGACTAGGACACCAAGAAAAGCCAGGTATAGGAGGGGGCTAGTCAGCATTAGTACTGTTCATCCAGTATTACCAGTTTTCCTCTTCCTGGGCACATAATACAACTGTACTTCCCCATCCTCTTCAAAGCTAAGCATGGCTATATGACAAAGCATGAATCTGAGCAGGGGCATACCACCTCGGGGTGGAAAGACTAAGGGCTAGCATCAGGCTTAACACATTTCCTTCTTCCTTTCTTGGAAAGTATGGGAGCACAGAGATGAAGTCTCTTTCAGCCTGGCTCCCTGAATGAGGAACAGGTCACCAGACCAGCATGATGGACACGGTTCATGACCTAGAAATATGCTTTTGTTAGTTTAAGCCCCTGAGCCTACTTTGACTAGTACAAAGAATGACCCTGAGAAACATCTCAAAGAAGATCATTAAGCTTGATCTTGAAAGATGAACAGAAATTCAGCTTAGAGATTGGAGATGAGGAAACAGAAGGGAAACTACAGGGGCTAAACTTTTTGTCTTTGCAGAGTTAGAAAGGGAGAGGACCATTTAGTCTGTACATTCAAAGAACACTAATTAGCCCTCTACTACACTTTGAGGCAGAGTGATGAACAAAACTCCATCATGGACCTCATAGCCTGGCAAGACACTGAGCAGAACTTATATGTTCTACCAATAATGTGAGATCATTTCATGGGGATTTGACCTAGTCTGAGAGGTTCAGAGAAGGATTCTCTATGGAAGTGATTGCTCATCCAAGACCTGAAATAGAAATGAAACAGGTGAAGGGGAGGGGAATAACATACCAGATAGAGAAGAATAAGAAGAATTCGTTAGAGGAGGGAACTCTGCCTATTTGAAGAGAAACAGGAAAGATGAGCTTGGACCAGACCCTGCTGGGCCCTGGAGGCCACGTAAAGGAGCCTGGGCTTTAATCACGGTGGTGGCACAGTCCAATTTCTGTTTTTAAAATATCACTCGGCTGTAGTGAAGAGAATGGATTGGAGCAGGGCAAGCGGAAGGCTAAATCACACTGGTATTTTACTCACAGAGATGCAGCCACACTGAACTCATTCTGTACTGCTAGGATGGCCAGCCATTTTTTAAGAGGAGAAAATAGTCAGGACTCGCCTCAGAGGCAATTCAATCTTCTGCCCATGGGCCACAGCTGCCAACCAGGCTGCTGCTGGCAATGACTGTTTCTCTGTCATGGACCCTTGTCAGCTCCTCCCAGAGAGAAACTCCTGGCTCATTTCCCTCAGGCCACTGCATAACTGCTGAGAGGCGACTGCCTCATCTAGATTTGAAGGGGTTACTTGGCCATAACAAGTTTATTTTGATTCAAACAGCCAAGCTATCTCCTTGTTTCATAGGATGCCAAGGCCCTGAGTAAAAATATTTTCAAAAATCAGAAAGGGGATGTTAGGAAACCCCAGAGAGAACTTCTCACACAGGTTTATCCGACCCTTGCTCTCTGCGATCCACCTAGGACCCCATGGCCACAAATCCCTGCCACTCTGCTGATGTGTCTTTGAGTTGGTTTTGTTTTCAATTCATACCATTGGTAATTCCAGCCCTTGCATATCTAATAATGCTCCGGTACCAGTCCAGAAAGAGGAAGAATCAAAGTAAGGCAGAAAAGTTGACAAATGTACCAGAAAATTAAACTATCACAATCTTATCTTTGTTGCTTAACTTCTATCACACAAACAGCAGATATAAAAATCCTGGTAAAAATGATGGTAGGGAGAGAAAAAGTGTTTAGAGTCATCGGTTAGGTCCTTTGAGACAAGAGGATGGAAGAAAGTAAGGAACTGACAATTCCCCTAGTTTCAGGATGGGGACTGGGAATGGAGGGGAGACACATCTGCCTAAGAAAGATTGCCTCTCCGTCCTCAGGGAAAGGCACAGCCCTGGAGACAGTTCCAAGAGGATTCACGAGTGCTTCACAAGCAAGTCTGGTTATGCAGAGAATCAAAACAGAATTAACATCTTCAGAGAGCTGGGATATCCTGAGAAAATCTTAATAGCAAACAACTGAGATTTTTCAAAACGAGCCTAGGACAAATGCTTTTTGTGCACAGACAAAAGATCCTAAAAGGTTATGAATAGTTACCAAAAAAAAAAAAAGAAAAAGAAACAAACAGAACTCCCCAATTAAAGAATGAACTGATGCTCAGAAAGAGAAACTGAGTGAGCCCAAAGCAATGAGGGTTTTTTTTCTTTTTTTTAATATATAAATTTATTTATTTATTTATTTATTTATTTTTGGCTGCGTTGTGTCTTCGTTGCTGCGCGTGGGCTTTCTCTAGTTGCAGCGAGCGGGGGCTACTCTTCGATGCGGTGCGCAGGCTTCTCATTGCAGTGCCTTCTCTTTGTTGCAGAGCATGGGCTCTAGGCACGCAGGCTTCAGTAGTTGTGAGATGCAGGCTCAGTAGTTGTGGCTCGCGGGCTCTAGAGTGCAGGCTCACTAGTTGCAGCACACGGGCTTAGTTGCTCCGCGGCATGTGGGATCTTCCCGGACCAGAGCTCGAACCTGTGTCCCCTGCACTGTCAGGTGATTCTTAACCACTGCGCCACCAGGGAAGTCCTACAATGAGGTTTTTAAATATAAGCCTGAAAAGCCATCTGACTTTTGCCCGGGTGGTGATGGTGCTTTGCTTAAAGCAGATCCCTCTCTCAAGCAATGGTCCTTTCCAGTCTGATATTTACCCAAAAGCCAGAAGGCAAGAAAAGGCAATGTTTGAGACCGAACTTCAAAGGAGAAGTTGAACACACTCAAGGCCAGCCTCAATCTAAAGGTTTGGGTCAGTCTAGCAAGAATTTCTAAGAACCACAATTAAGCTGACTACCAAAAGGATGAATGGATAAACATTTTAAAACACATCATTAAGCACAGTATGATACCAAAATGAATAAGAGGCTAACAGTTGCTAACCTCAAAAGGTAAAACTAGG
This sequence comes from Balaenoptera borealis, assembly GCF_965194805.1. Taxonomy (NCBI): domain Eukaryota; kingdom Metazoa; phylum Chordata; class Mammalia; order Artiodactyla; family Balaenopteridae; genus Balaenoptera; species Balaenoptera borealis. The sequence goes on from NC_138868.1 coordinate 36,453,460, forward strand.
AACAGCCCCTGGCACCTGGTTAATACCCAGTAGCTGTCATTTCGACATATGAGACACTATGCTAGGTACTCCACAGGTAGCACCTCATCACCCCATTTATTCCACTTGACTACTTACTACAGGAGATAGATACCCCCATGTCAAGATGAGGAAACCGAGGCTCAGAGATTATTAGATCACTTGTCCAAGGCATAAAGTCAGTAAGCCTAAGACCCTGGGTTTGAATCCACAGTCTCACTTCAAAGTTGGCATTGTTTTCACTGGGCCAGTTCTAGCCCTCCATAACTTTTCGATCCTGTGACTATGTTACACATGGCTGATGCTATCACAAAGTGTATGGAAACAGGCAGATCTCCAAATACTATGTCCATGTGCAATACTGTTCATGACATTTGTTTTGTATTACACTCTCTGTTAAAATAGTAAAGCTGTACTGTGCATCACCACTTCTGTGGCTCTTTTATATTAAATCCTAACACTTTCAAACTTTAGACTCCAGAGATCCAGGACCCCAGAACAGGTGATAGCATTCTGCTCTGAGCTGGAACCCTTGATACAACCTTAACTCAGGATGCTTAAGACTACTGAAGGCCCCTTGTAGGATTAGAAACTAGTGACAAAGGGGCCTGGGTCTTTTATTAAATATTGTTAGAGAAACATCTATAAACCCCACTGCAGTATATATCAGCTGGAGTATAATGGGGCTCAAATTGTGATTCCTTCTTAGAGATTGCTTGTCACCTTTGAAATATCGGTGCTTGTCCTCTGTTGGTCTTCTGGGGTAACAAAAATACATAATTTATGTCCCTTCCCAGGAAAATAAAGTAGTTTGTTTTCATTTTAAGAAGGTATACCTATGGACTTTCAAATGAAATCTGATGTGGCATAATGATTCTTCACATATCACCAGCCTCCATCTGCATGAGACTGTTCAGAACAAACAGAGCTGAATTTGGCATCGTCGTCATTAAATTAGAGCGTAGACCTTGGGTAGCAAAGATAGAAGCAAATGCAAAGAATTCTCTAAATAAAACAGTGTGATCTACTCAGACTTGTTACATAAGAATTTCCTAGAAAAAGGCAGCCCAGAGAGGGTTGAATGCAGGGGGTGGGGCGAGGGGGAGTAGGGGGAGAAGTTATGCCCCACTCCCTGTGCACATTTAAAAAAGAAACAGAGTGAAGAAAGAAAATCAATATTTATTGAGACTGTGCTCTGTGCCTAGAACTGTGTGCATCTCATTTCATTATCCCCAACCATCCAATGGGCTGCCATCAGAAACGACATGGAGAGCACCTACAATTTCACCCCAAGTTTCTGTGACTTCAAGAGCACACTTCTTCCACTCTGTTGGACACGAGCACTAGATTGACAGTCAAGAGTCAAGCTCTATTCTTGCTCTTTCTATTAGGTAACCCTAGCACTGGGCACTTCTCTAGACATCGGTTTTCCCATTTACAAAATGGTGAGTTGGACCAGAGAGCATCTAAAGACTTCCCTGGTTCTAAAGTTCTTGACACATTCAGGTGTTTCTGTCCTCACAATTCATCATAAACCCTGCCTCTGAAGCATTATATTCTGGGCCACCCCCTTTCATCCTGTTTCAATGAGCTTGAAGATGTTCCAGATGTCTTTTCCAAGACACAAATCCTGGAAAATACTACTAAGGTGACCTGAACCTTCACACTGTTCCATGATACCTGTTTCAACTGAGTTGGCATCTCCCCAGAAAATGAAGAACAGCCAGGACAAGCAACAGACATTCAAACAAAAGCACAGCTCGGGACAAGTCCTCCAGGGACTAGTAAGATAACTTGCAGAGCAATTCTACCTGACTTTAATCTCCTGACTTTTCAGAAATCATGAGTTATAAAAACACGGTGGCACTGGGATTGATATTAGAACTGTCAATACTCTCGCAACTGTGTCACACTGGATATTTTGTAAAGTGAGGGCCTCTATGGTCTCTAATTTGAACTTATAAAAATCCAGTGAAGCAGACAAGGTATGAATTATTATGACCTTTTTCAGATGAGAAAATAAAGACCTAGAGAAGAATTCTGACTTGCCCAAAGGTACACAGATAATCAGTGAGCTGGTCAGAATCAAGGTCTTCTAACTCTGGACTTAGTGCTTTATCCAATGTTCCGTGCTTCTCTATAATTATTGTTTTCTTCCTAAAGCAAGGGGAGAGAAATTAAATGCCTATGGAATCTAGAAATATAAACCAAATGCCAACAGAAGCCAGGTAGAAGATATACGTGCAAAATATGCCTCTTCCCCAAAATAAATAAGGTATATATTATTTTTCCTAAAATATAAATCAATCCCTCCCTCCCTACCTTTCTCTCCCTTCCCTCCCTCACTCTATCAATCTCTCTCAATCGTTTTCATTTCTCTACTTCCAAGAACAAAGAAATGGTTCTCTCTTACAAGGTAAAAAAACACTGTGCAAGGCGAATGATACATGGAAAATTACACTAAACCTAAGTGGCAGAAAGACAATGGAAGAATTTGAACTGTTATCTTCACTTTACAGATAAGAAACTAGGGCCATAGGAATGGACAGTTAATTGTCTAAGGTCCCATAGCCAGGAGGTGTACCTGGACTGCCAGGATGTGAATTCAGGCAGCTTGGTTCCAGAGTTTGTACTCATCACTCTGTAGTATTGCCTCCCAGGAACTGTGGGCTAGATCGCTGATCTTTCTAGAGAAGTTACATACCCTAGTATTAATTTAACTTTTTAAAATAGTGGCTCCATTTTTTTTCAAATATTTTGAACCAAGCAAAACACATCTGCCTATCAGATTCAACCCACAAATGTCTGTGCCTTGAAGCATGTTATCACAAGGAGCTTTGGGGGGCACGGGGTGTGTAAGAGAGAGGGGTGGGAAGAGAGAGAGAGAGAGAGGAAGGAGGAGGATGGAAGAGAGGATGGAAATGGGCAAGGAAGGAAGGAGGAGGAGAAGGGAGGGAGGGAGGGAGGGGAAGGGAGAGAACATGACAGGAAGTAAAGAGAATATAGGAAGGCAAAGAAAAGAGAAAGTAAGACAAGAAAAGAGAAGAGAAGAGAAAAATAAGACAATCTAGGGAACTTCCTATATAACGTCTATGGACTGAATTGTGTTCCCCCAGCAAATTATGTTTATACACTAACCTCCAATGTGATGGCATTTGGAGATGGGGCACTTGTGGGGTAATTAGGATTAGATAAGGTCATGAGAGTGGTGCCCTCCTGATGAGATCAGTGCCCTTTTAAGAAGAGACACGAAAGAGCATACTCTCTCTCTGCCACGTGAGGACACAGGGAGAAAGCAGCAATCTGCAAGTCAGGAAGAGAGCCCTCACCAGAACCCAACCCTGCTGGCACCCTAACCTCAGACTTCCGGCCTCCAGAACTGTAAGTAAATTTCCATTGTTTAAGCCATCCAGTCGATGGCACTTTGTTATGACAGCTCCAACTGACTAATACAATAACCGTTTAAATTTCTCTGTTGCCTGGTGAGATGAATTTTTACATCATATTCTAAGATATGTGTCAAACAAACATGTCGTCTGCCAGATCAAATATTTGCAGATTAAAAATTCAAATAACCTTTTGGTCATCCCATGCATAGTAAAGAAGTCTTCTCAAACAAGGTTAAATACATCATAAGGTAGAAGTTAGATTGTTGGATTTTCTGACATTTTAGAAGTATTTCCCATATATAGCTATGTCAGATATTTGCAAATTCATGCTAAGATGTTTTTTTCCCCCTGCTGGGCTCAATTTCAGAATTAAATACTGTCATAAAGTAACATCTCTTTGTGCCACTGGGAATCACAGCACACCAATTTTTAGCTGACATCAGAAAAGCATTGTAAGATACCTCTCTATGATTTTTTTTTTTTTTCTCCCAGGCTGGTATTTCTGACCTTGGAGAGTATCCACAAACTGATGCTGAGCGTCTGCAAGGAAAGAAGCACATTGAGTGAAAGATGACTCATTCAGCTTTAGCTGTAGGCTGTGCTCCAGCCTACGTGAATCTATTAATATCTGAACCCTACTTCAGCCAACGGTACCAACAAAACCAGTGAGCGCTTCCAGAAAGATCCAAGATTTCCTCCTGAGTTATGAGTCAGTTGGAAATGTGGAAGCTATGATGGTCTCCTGCCTTCCCTACCCCTGGGAAAGGAAATTCAAGAGCTATTAAGAGACTGCTGAATTCCAGAGGCAGTAACGATTCCAAAGGTCAGTGAGATGTGGTCCTTGTATTCTGGCTTTTATACTAAGTGAAAAAAGCCAGGTCATACAGAACCAGTCCTAATCCAGTAAAGAGGCAGTCACCTGAACATGAACAAAGTTCTACCAGAAAAAGAAGTGGCTAATTCCATCAAAAACTACTGAGGAAGGTTTCACCCAAAAGATGTTTGTTGTGAGTCTTGAGAAGGCAAGAAGAAGCCTTCATAAAATGTTGATGGCCTTCCCTTATCACTTTGATTGGGCAGCAATTCTTCTTTTTCCCCCAGCTTTATTAAGACATAATTGACATATAACATTGCAGAAGCTTACGGTATACAATGTGTAAATTTGATACACTTATTGTTGCAAAATGATCACCACCATTGCCTTAGCTGATAGCTCCATCAGGTCACATAATTACCATTTCTTTTTTGTGGTGAGAAGACTTAAGACCTACTTTCTTAGCAACTTTCAAATACATAATACATTATTGTTCATTATAATCACCATGCTGTACATTAGACCCCAAGAACGTATTCATCTTATAACTAAGAAGTTTGTACTCTTTGACCATCAAAAGTTGAATGAAAAAAGATGTGAGATACACAACACACACACACACACACACACACACACACACACACAATGGAATATCATTTAGCCATAGGAAGGAAGTCCTACCATTTGCAACAACATGGATGAACCTTGGGAGTATTATGCTAAGTGAAATAAGCACTTCTCTCTCAGACAGAGAAAGACAAATACCGTAAGATACCACTTATATGTGGGATCTAAAAAAGCCAAACTCATAGAAATTACTAAACTGGTGATTACCAGGGGCTGGGAGTTGGGAAAAATGGAGAGATGTTGGGCAGTTATTCTTTTGCTTTACAAAGATATACAAAAGTTAGCCAAGAGTGAATGAGATGGGAGACTGCAGTACCACCAGCCAAGCATCTACATCCTCTTTATCTCTGGTTGCACTATTCTTTCTATAGGTAGCATTTATTGATCACTACTTTGTGCCATAGTTATAAAGCACTTTGCATGTATTAACCCATTTCATCCTCACAAGTACCACATAGATAGGTATATATTAATGTTTTTATTTTATTTTATGGAGGCACAAAAGCTTAAACAGCTGGAAGGTGACCTCAGAGAATTTGAACCTTGGTATCTACTCTATTCTGCCTCTCTACAAAGCCACCTTAGCTTCCCCTTCCTCATACCCACTTTCCTCAGTTAATTAAATAGCAATTTCCTGTAGCCACAATTTGTCAAATTATTTATTCACCACTTTTCCCATGCAGTCAAAATAAAGTGCACAGAGGTTTCAGTCTTTTAAAAATAAATGATTTGGTGCCAGAGGTTTATATCTGATTCACTACAGCATCAAATTAACCAGTGATTAAATACCAGGCTCTGAATTACACAAACAGGCGCCTGTGGACCTATGGGCAGTTCGTTAATGAACACAACCGGGTTTCAATAAAACCAGTCCTTGTCTTCCAGCACCTGTATGAAGACTGATGATCAGCTGAATGTCCTCAGGAAGGACAGCTACTTCTCTGTGCCTTTCCCCATATGAAGAGATTCCTTAGATGAAACAATCTTCTTGAATTGAAATCAACATTATTCCCAACTCCAAATTTTTACACATCTGACTGAATCCATCTTATCTAATATGAAAGCCGAAACCGTAAAGCATTTAAAGTGGTCCTTAAAATTCACCAAGTCCAGACTCCTATGAAAAGTGATTGTTGAAAAAATTTAAAAATAAATGGATGAAGAGAAATGAGAAAAAAACCCACAGAATAATGACTCATAACCCACTTTCCTCTAAAAACACAATTCAAAAGTACAATGGAAAACACCATTCAAAAGGAGGAAAATGGAATAGAATCAGGTTTTCATACAATCCACTGGTCTTGAACTACTTTTAAATAGAAGAACCGTTTAAAAAATAATAATAGTTAACGTTTGTGTAGCATTTACCAAGTACCAGGTACTGGCCTACATTTGTTAACTAATTTAATTCTCATAATAACCCTTTGAAGTAGGTTTTTCATAATTTCAAGTCTATAGATGAGGAAATTGAGGCATGGGAGACTAAGCAACTTGCCCAAGGTCACCCAACAAGAAGGGGGCAGAGCTAGAACTCGAGTCCAGGCAGACCTGGCTCCCAAGGTAGTACTTTAATCTTCACACCGTCAACTCTCAACCGGGTTCTTGGGGGAGAGAAAAAATCTTAGCTATTTTTAAAAGTTTGTGATTCTCCAAAGGGCCACAGCACAGGAGCAGATGTATAGTGTATCTCTGGTATTAAATTTTCATGAGAAAATGATAAGGAAAAAAATGTCAAAAAGACACCTTAGGGGGCTGACAATGAAAAAAACATTTAAGACACATTGCTCTATACTGAAGTAATTCCATTTGGAATAACATCTAACTTGGAAGCTCAATATAAAAAACAGAATTAAACCCTACATCAAATTTAAAAGCTTCTATACGGCAAAGGAGACCATCGACAAAATGAAAAGGCCACCTACTGAACGGGAGAAAATATTTGCAAATCATATATCTGATAAGGGCTTAATATGCAAAATATACAAGAACTCATACCATTCAATAGAGAAAAGTCAAACAATCTGATTAAAAAACAGAAGACCTGAATAGACATTTTTCCAAAGAAGACGTATAAATGGCCAAGAGTCCCATGAAAGGTACTCAACATCCCTAATCATCAGGGAAACACAAATTAAAACCACACTGAGCTATCACCTCACACCTGTCAGAATGGCTTTCATCCAAAACACAAGAAAAAACAAGTGTTGGTGAGGATGTGGAGAAAAGGAAACCCTTGTGCACTGTTGTTTAGAATGTAAATTGGTGCAGCCACTGTGGAAAACAGTATGGAAGTTCCTTTAAAAATTACAAATAGAACTACCACATGATCCAGCAATTCCACATCTGGGTATTTATCCAAAGGAAATAAAATCACCATCTCAAAAAGGTATACACACCCCTATGTTTACTGAAGCATTATTTACAATAGCCAAGACATGGAAACAAGTGTCCACCAATGGATAAAAGGATAAAGAAAATGTGATATATATAGATTTAGATATAGATGTAGATATAGATATATACATACACACACACACACGATGGAATATTATTCAGCCATAAAAAAAAGTAGAAAACCTTGCCATATGTGACAACAGGGATGGGGGACCTCGAGGGCATTATGCTAAGTGTAGTGAGACAGAGAAAGAAAATACCATATGATCTCATTTACATGTGGAATCTGAAAAAAAAAAAATCCGAACTCATAGAACAGATTGATGGTTGCCAGTGGTGAGGGGGCGGACAAAATGGGTGAAAGGAGTCAAACTTCTGGTCGTAAGACAGGTAACTCATGGAGATGGAACGCACAACATGGTTAGTATAGCTAACAACACCGTATTGTTAAAAAGAAAAGATTTAAGCAGAGCTGCTAAGGTAAAGAAGAGGATCGAGCATATGGTTGGGATGAAGGAAGAAAAGAACCATCCACCTTTTAGCTGTGGCGAATAACACTGCAATGAACACTGGTGTACAAATATATGCTCAAGCACCTGCTTTCAACACCTCTGGGTATAGATCTAGGACTGGAATTGTGGGGCTATCTGGTAATTCTATGCTTGGATTTTCGAGAACCACTGAACTGTTTTACTGCCCCAAACTGTTATGGCCGCACCAAGATGAGGGGTTTGCAGGGGCTGGGAGGCGGGAAGGATGAGAAGTCAGGGCTTAATGGTTACAGGGTTTCTGTTGGGTGATGAGTAAGTTTCATAAATAGAGAGTGGTGATGGTTGCACAACACTGTGAATGTAATTAATGCCACGGAATTGTACACCTAAAAATGGCTAAAATGTCAAATGTTAGGTCAAATGAAATGTTAAATAAAATTTAACACACAATTTGTAACATGATGTACTATGTCAAGCACCATTGGTTTGAACACTTTACATCAGTGAATTGTATGGTATGGGAATTATACCTCAATAAAGCTGTTTGAAAAGGGGGCAAGGGGGACAATCCCAAACCTGTATTTCTCCTTTCTCAGGGGGACAAAAACAGGTAAGCCCCTGTGCAGCTGAATGTCACAGAGCTAGAAAGAAAAATATGTGGCCCATCTCAGTTCAAAGCCCAGCTTCGCTTCCAATGAGTGTTACTCTGGGCAAGTTAAGGAATATCTCTGAACTGGGTTTCCACGTCTGAGGAGCACAGTATCCTCATGCAGAGTCAAAGAGACAGCGTGCATGACACACATGTGCACCTGGACGGTGTCTTGGGCCTCCATAATGTCTTTGGCTGCCTCTTCTCACTTTTTGGCTTCAAAGGCAGCCATTCTTTTTTTTTTTTTTTTTTAACATCCTTATTGGAGTATAATTGCTTTACAATGGTGTGTTAGTTTCTGCTTTATAACAAAGTGAATCAGTTATACATATACATATGTTCCCATATTTCTTCCCTCTTGCGTCTCCCTCCCTCCCACCCTCCCTATCCCACCCCTCTAGGTGGTCACAAAGCACCGAGCTGATCTCCCTGTGCCATGCGGCTGCTTCCCACTAGCTATCTATTTTACGTTTGGTAGTGTATATATGTCCATGCCACTCTCTCACTTTGTCACAACTTACCCTTCCCCCTCCCCATATCCTCAAGTCCATTCTCTAGTAGGTCTGTGTCTTTATTCCCGTCTTACCACTAGGTACTTCATGACTTTTTTTTTTTTCTTAGATTCCATATATATGTGTTAGCATACGGTATTTGTTTTCCTCTTTCTGACTTACTTCACTCTGTATGACAGACTCTAGGTCCATCCACCTCACTACAAATAACTCAATTTCATTTCTTTTTATGGCTGAGTAATATTCCATTGTATATATGTGCCACATCTTCTTTATCTGTTCATCTGTTGATGGACACTTAGGTTGCTTCCATGTCCTGGCTATCGTAAATAGTGCTGCAATGAACATTGTGGTACATGACTCTTTGTGAATTATGGTTTTCTCAGGGTATATGCCCAGTAGTGGGATTGCTGCCAGGCTGCGAGGCCTGGCTCTCCTCTCTAGCCAGCCTTGGGGGACCCAAGCCAAAGGGAGCAGGCTTCTCGAGTTAGCGTCCTCTGCCAGTCAGTGACTCCTCCACAGAGCCAGTCAATGCCCCTTGACTTGTTCCTTCAAAGATGAGAAGAGGCGGTCACTCTCCTCCTCCTCGCCCCGCAGCTCCCCATGCCCCATCCCCATCAGTGACAGCAGGGCTGCCACCCACTGCTCAGGCTAACTCACTTTCCTTTTCCTCCCGAGAGCAGCTGCCATTCCTGGGACTACCTGATGGCACGGCCAGTCGATCTGTTGAGGGTGTGTGCGTGCGTGTGTGTGTTCTGTAATGTCTTTGTCCAATAAAGTGTGAAAAATTAAAATGCCTAAGTTTAAAAACTCAGAATTTATGCCTTTTGAGTTGAAACCTCCTTTGAGGGCAGCAGATTCTTAATTTAAAAAAAGGCTGATAACAAAGATGAATTGGTCTTCCTACCTTAGGAAAATGAACTTAATCTTAGAAAAATAAAATTTAAATACCAATAATAATAATAATAATAATAATAATGGCATTTCGGTGAGGTTAAAAAATGCTGAGATCCCTCCTTTTAGATATACATTGAGGTCTAATTCAAAGATATGCCTGAGAGTTGCAAACATATTTTAGAATTTTAAAATATACCCCCCCCTCCACAGAATAAAGAGAGAAAAAGAGGCATACAAAGTGGGGGGGGGGGTGTGGAGATGGAATTGGGAGGCATTGATTATCAGATGCTCATCTAAAAACATTTACTGGGGAGAAAAGCTGGAGGAAGAAAAGAGGGCCAGAGCTCAGTCAATGGCAGACCCCTCCTCTTCGGGGTCTTATACACCTCAGCCCGTGGAGCACCTAATTCAAGGTAAAGATGCTTTTACCAAGTGGTACAACCAGGGCTCTCTTAAAAAGCCACATTAAAAATTACTATTGATCTTTCCAAGGATTGCAGCACTATTTCAGGTTGGGGGGACGGGGTGGGGCGGGTGTTTTCTCTGTGGGTTCCTGAGGGTGAAAGTGCTTACCTGGGCCCGAGCCTGGCCCTGGGATGCTCGCTCTGCCTTCAGGAGTGCAACGGGCCAGGAGCTCTGATGGCTGGCGTGGTGACAGAGGTGAGGCCAGCTTGGCCAGGGCGTCCACAGTGAATAAGGGGAGACCGAGGCATAAACAAAGAAGGACACTGAGGTTGAAGCCACTTTGGAGGGAATACGCATGGAACAGCCGCAAGGAGGTAATGAGCAATTCTATCCAGCAAAGGGCGTGACGGGAACCACCATACAAGAGATGTTCACACAATTGATAAGGGAGAAGGTAAGAAATGGGAAGGCCAGGAATCCCTGCAAGAAGGATTACCAGAGGAAAGGCCCAGGGCGTGAAGGAGACACATCTGTGAACATGACTTCACAGAACTGAAAGGTCATGAAGGAACCAGACAGAACTAAGGAAAGTGGGAGGAAGGTGAGCGTAGGTCAAAGCCAGGCCTTGAACGTCACGCTCAGGGGTCTCCACTTCAGTTCTGAGTTAAAAGGTTTATATGGGCCACATGGAAACACAAGCTGCTTGAGGATAGCAATTTTTTGAACACGAGGAGTTGACAAATATTTTTGTTTCATTCTTAAAGAAAATATTAATGAGGTGTATACACCTATTGAGTGCAGTGATTTTTGACTACTTAGTTCATTGTTGTATATCTGTAAATGAATGAATCAATAGAATTATTAAAGTGTTTTAATCTAGAGAATAACACGATCACTGATGCATTTTTAAAAGATCGTTCTGGAAATGCACGGAGGGTGGATCTGGCAGGAGAGCGCTGGTGACCACGATAAGAACAGCACCAGTAGAATGAGGGTAGAAGTCTGGCTGCAGTGGGTGGATAAGTGGAGAGAGAGTGTGCACGAGCTTGCAGCTAAAAGATTATACCCAGGGACAGGAGTTGATGAATTTAGGGACAGAGCAATGAAGTGATGGCAAGGTCAAGAGCTTAATGAAGTGGTGTGGGAGCGAAGGCGACTGTGCTCCCAAAGATAAAAATCTTCAAGGCAAGTCTTTTGCCAAGAATGAGGGCACAGCTCAGCGTGGAATTGAAGCCTGAGCAGCCAGGTACCAAAGGCCTCCGTGAGTGAGGGGGAGTGGCCAGGAGATGTGTCACTGACGGCAGCTAGAAGGGACAGCAGGTGTCAAGAGCAGATGGCTGAGACTTCAAAATAGAAAAGGTTTTGTTATGAGGAAGAAAGAAATTACTCTAGATGCAGCAAAGCTATCTTTGGAGAAGCCAGTGTCCCCTCTGGCCTCCAAGGTACATGAGGTTCTGAAGAAAATGCAGTCTCCGCTCAGAGAGCCGTAGGAGAGCTGTATTCTGAGAGGAATTCAAGGAGGCTGAGAGATGGAGGGATATTATTCTGCAGAGAGTGTGAGGACATGGGGGCATTTGTTTACAAGGCAACAAGGGTTCCAGAGAACACAGTGCAATGGGAGGAAAAAGACCAGACAGAAAGAAGAATCAGCTCAAAGGACACACAAAATAGGACTGGAAGTAGGGTCTAGAGGACAAGCGATCGGAAGACCTGGCAGTTCATGCAGTGAGTAAAGATGATGGAGATGGGCGGCGGTGTGGCTCCAGCAAGCCCGGGGGATGATCTTAGGCAACGTCAAAAGCCTGATGACGTTGCTCAGTCGAAAAGTACATCCTTTGCTGGGGACCAGATTGAATGCCAGAGAGTTCTTTGGGGCCAAGGAAGAGGCAGAACTAGTGGAGACTGCATCATGATGGCTAAAGAAACCCCCAAGAGGATTCTGCCCAAGTGGTAAAAGATGGCATTTGTGGGTTACAGGGATAACCACCACGGTTTATCATCTGGGGTCTTGAGCTGGGGCTCTGCCTCCAGTGGTGTGATGCTGGTGCTGCTGCTTTGAACGGGCTCATGAGAGGTGACTGTGTCCGTATCTTCCCAAAGCCACAGTCAGGTCTTCACATCGGCTGCTTAGTGGTTATCGTTAAAGCATGGAAATAAACAATCGCTACAAATCAGGCCCCCTGCTCCCTGAACCAACATTAAACATTGACCAGCACACCACTGCCTGCCTTGCCCTTGTTCCTGTAACTCATGAGAAACAACATTCATGCCTCAGATTCCAAGCTGCCTCTTCGCTACTCTGATCTCACCAGGCCACCCTCAAGAGAACTGCCCACCTGCCTAGACTTCTACAGTGAGTCTGTTTCTAGTTCCACCTTCACTTTTAGGTACTCTCACACTAGACCTACCCCTGGGTCTCCCAAGCCCCATGCCCTCCCACTGACTGCCCACCACCATGCTCTCCAGCTATCAGGTCTTGGCATGAAAAATATTAATAGTAAACAAGTAGATTTGAATGTAGATTCTCCTCTTGTACCTTGCTGTGTGACCTTTCCTACAAAATGGCTATTTTATAGAAATACCCACATTGGATTGTTTTTAAGGATTGATCAAGTACGTAAATTGCCTGGAGTTGTGCCTGAAATGCATAAGGGCCTCAATTTTTTCCCATTCTCTCTAAGGAGGAGATATCATCATCATCATTATTATTATCATCAGAATACACAGTACTTCTGTGGGCCAGACACTCTTCTAAGCTCTTTACATGTATTTAAAATTTAAAAAGCAATTTAAAAAGCAATCGGTACAGGACCTGCACACTTGGAAGGGAGCTGTGAAAGAGGAAAGGGTCCCTCACCCTGGGAATCCCCTTCACCAGCTGGGAGATCAGGCAGAACAGACAGGGAACTTCAGAGGCTCAGAGGAGAATGCAGCAGCTGGCTTACAGCAGACAGGGCAGAGAGAGACGAGCATAGACACTCCTGGACACCTCCCTGCACTCCCCAGCCCAAGACACGTGTACGCTGGTACACACGTACAACCCCAGACCCAGGGAGAGGACTGGGGTTGGCCGTGCAGAGAGAGCCCAAAGGGACAGGAGTGTGGTCTGGCCACACTGGGGGTGTGTGCAGAACAGAGCCAGGTTCCACCATAGAAGCCCTGCTGTTAACGCACAAGTAAAAGGAGGTGCAGGGCCACCTCTAGGAGCCCTGGGAGCCACAAGCACCAGTGGATTACCCACACGCGAAAGCAGGGCTGAAATCTGAGCCAAGTTCCGCGGCTGTGTGATTTTGGCGGATTTACATGGCTGGTGGCTTTGGATTTATGCGGCTGGTGGCTTTGTAAGTGCAGTTTCTGTCGGACATCCAAGTAGATTACTGGCTTTCCCGTGGCTGGGGCAGGTCCAACGTTAGCAGGGGCCGTAAGAGAATACTATGAACAATTACATGCCAACGAATTGGACAACCTCAAAGAAATGGACAAATTCCTAGAAGCATACAGCCCACCACAACTGATTCAAGAAGAAACAGATAATTTGAACAGACTGATCACTAGAAGTGAAATAGAATCTGTAATAAAAAAATTTAAAAAACCAAAACCTCCCTGCAAACAAAAGTCCAGGACTGGATGGCTTCACTGGGGAATTCTACCAAACATACAAAGAACAACTTACACCAATCCTTCTCAAACTCTTCCAAAAGATTAAAGAGGAAGGAACAATTCTCAAGTCATTCTATGAAGCTGTCATCACCCTAATAACAAAACCAGACAAAAACACGATCAAAAAAGAAAATTACAGAATAACCCCAATGAACATGGATGCAAAAATCCTCAATGAAATGATAGTAGACTGAATTCAACAAGACGCTAAAAGAATCATACATCATGATCAAGTGGGATTATTCCCAGGGAGGCAAGAATAGATCAACATCTACAAAATCAACATGATACGCCACATTCACAAAATGAAGGATAAAAATCATATGATCATCTCAACAGAGCAGAAAAAGCACTTGACAAAATCCAACATCCATTTACGATAAAAACTTTCAACAAAGTGGCTACAGAGCAGGGGTCCCCAGCCCCCAGAACTGGTCCTCAGCCTGTTAGGAACCAGGCTGCACAGCAGGAGGTGAGCTGTGGGCAAGAGAGCGAAGCTTCATCTGCTGCTCCCCATCGCTCGCATTACCGCCTGAACCATCCCCTTCCCCATTCCGTGGAAAAATTGTCTTCTACGAAACTGGTGTCAAAAGGTTGGGGACCACTGGTATAGAGGATATGTAACTCAACATAACAAAGCCCACATGTGACAAGCCCACAGCTAACATCATACTCAACGGTGAAAAGCTAAAAGCTTTACTTCTAAGATCAGGAAAAAAACAAGGATGCCCACTCTCACCACTTTTATTCAACATAGTATTGGACGTCCTAGTCAGAGCAATTAGGAAAGAAAAAGCATCCAAATTGGAAAGGAAGAAGTAAAACTGTCACTATTTGTGAACAACATGATTTTATATAAAGAGAAAACCCTGAAGACTCCACCAAAAGACTTCAGAGCTCATTAATGAGTTCAATAAAGTTGTGAGGTACAAAATAATACATAAAAATAAGTTGTGCTTCTATATACTAAGAAAGAACCATCAGAAAGAGAAATTAAGAAAACAATCCCATTTACAATTGCATAAAAAAATAACAAAATACCTATGAATAAATTTAACCAAGGAGGTGAAAGACCTGAACACTGAAAACTATAAGACACTGATAAAAAGAAATTGAAGACAACACAAATAAATGAAAAAATATTCTATGCTCATGGATTAATTTATATTACTTAATTTATTAATATTAATGTATTATTTATATTAATTAATACTAATTAATATTATTAAACTATCCATATTACCCAAAGCAATCTACAGATTCAATGCAATACCTATCAAAATTCCAATGGCATTTTCCACAGAAATAGAACAAATAATTCTAGAATTTGTATGAAACCTCAAAAATTTCCAAATACCCAAAGCAACCTGGAGAAAGAAGAACAAAGGTGGAGGCATCATGCTCCCTGATTTGAAACTATATTACAAAGCTACAGTAATCAAGAGAGAGTGGGGGGGGGCGGGGAAAGTGTGTTATTGGCATAAAATCAGACATACAGATCAATAGAACAGAAAAACGAATACAGAAATAAACCCACACATATATTATTAACTAATTGTGGATAAAGTTGGCAAGATTATACAATGGGAAAAGGACAGCCTCATCAATAAATGGTGTTGGGAAACAGGACAGCCACATGCAAAATAATGAAACTAGACTACTGTCTTACACCATATGCAAAAATTAACTCGAACTGGACTAAAGACTTGAATGTAAGACCTGAAACCATAAAATTCCCAGAAGAAAACACAGGCAGTAAGCTCCTTGACATCAATCTTGGCAAATTTTTTTTTTTTTTTTGACTCTGACTCCAAAAGCAAAAGCAAAACTACATCAAAAACTACATCAAACTGTGCTTCTGCACAGCAAAGGAAACCAACAACATGAAAAAGCAACCTACCAAATGGGGGAAAATATTTGCAAATCATATATCCTATAAGGGGTTAATATCCATAACATATAAAGAACTGGTACAACTCAATAACAAAGAAACAAACAATCCAATTTAAAAAATAGGCATAAGATCTGAATAGACATTTTTCCACAGAAGACACACAGATGGCCAACAGGCACAATGGAAGATGCTCAACATCACTAATTATCAGGAAAATGCAAATCAAAACCACAATGAGATATCACCTCATACCTGTCAGAATGGCTACTGTCCAAAAGACAAGAAATGCTAAGTGTTGGCAAGGATGTGGAGAAAAGGGAACCCTTGTGCACTGTGGATGGGATTGTAAATTGGTGCAGTATTAGAAAACAGTATGGAGGTTCCTCAAAATATTAAAAATAGAATGACCACATGATCCAGCAATTCCATTTCTGGGTACATATCTGAAGAAAATGAAAACACTATCTCAAAAAGACATCTGTACCCCTATGTTCATTGCAGCACTATATAAAAGAGCCAAGATATGGAAACAACCTAAATGTCCATCAGTGGCTGAATGGATAAAGCAGACATGGAGGATATGTGTGTATATATCACATATACATACATACATATACACAGTGGCATGCTACTTGGCCATAAAAAGAATAAAATCTTGCCATTTACAACAAGAAGGGACCTTGAGAGCACAGTTGGCCTTGAACAAACAGGGGTTAATCTGTATATAACTTATAGTTGGTCTTCCATTTTCATGGTTCCTCTGCATCTGTGGATTCAGCTATGTAGTTCTGTAGTATTAATTATTGAAATATATCCAGTATAAGTGGACCCACGCAGTTCAAGTCTATCTTGTTCACGGGTCAATTGTATTATGAAGTAAAATAAGTCAGACAAAAACAAATACCATATTATTTCACTTATATATGGAATCTAAAAAACAAAACAAACAAACAAAGAAGACAAAACTCATAGATATGGAGAACAGACTGGTGATTGCCAGGGGGGAGGAGAGTTGGGGTGGGTGGGCAAAATGGGTGAAGGGGGTCAAGAGACACAAACTTCCAGTTATAAAATAAATTTAAGTCTCGGGGATGTCATTTACAGCCTGGTGACTATAGTTAATAATATTGCATTGCATATTTGAAAGTTGATAAAAAAATAAATCTTAGTTCTCATCAGAAGAAAAAATAATCTTGTCACTTTGCATAGTGATGGATGGTAACTAGAGTTATTGTAGTGATCATTTCACAGTGTATACAAATAACAAATCATTACGTTGTACACCTGAAATACAATGTCAATTATACCTTGATTTTAAAAATGTCCCCTAAAATTTGAACATAGATTATCACCCACTCCTATCCATGCTCCTGTGCATTTGCTATCAGCTTCAGAAATAACCTCATTTATTTACTAAGTCCCCTTTCTCACATACCTGGGTTATTTAAACCAGAGTTAAATGAAGGTCAGTTTTCAACTAGCTAGAAATTCCTCTACGTATATTTTATAATGTTAAGAAAATGTTCTGAGGTCTTTAGCTAAGCTTTTTAAATATTGGGGTAAAATCTATTGAGTAACATAATATATTTCCAAGCTCCAGAAGAGGTCTTTAGAGAAGAGGGTATTTCTTGGTGAGAGGATATTCAGCCACAAATGAACTGCCTGACACTGGCTGAGGTAAAATACCTATGTGTCATATAAAAACAGCTACAGTTTACTGAACACCTATTATGTGCTGGGAAATGTGCATTCATTAGCTTTAACCTACATGATTCTTCAAGGCATTAATTTTCCACTCTATAGAGAAGGAAATTAAGGTTTTGAAAAGTTAATTAAGTTTCCTAAGATCATGTGACTCACAAGTGGCAGAGCCAGGGTTGAAATCTGCCTATTTTATTTTGAAGCTCCAACTTTTTCAAAATATGATGCTCATAAAGAGATTGTACCTGATCATAAGACAATTAGTTAGGAGTGAGCATATTATATCAGGTTCTTCCTACCAGAGCCAATACATCCTCTATCTGAGTGAATCTCTGTCATTTGTCTCCCAAGGAGCTGGAGGCTTTGCCTCACACCCAAATCCCATCTAACAAAAATGATCCTCCATCAGACATACTCATAAGGATATTCGTTAAGGTCCACCTAAAAATAAATCCATTTCTTTTGCAAGTAATCAGACCAAGAGAGCCAAAGTTTAAGCAGACCTCTCTGCACTTATGGCACTGATCTCCTCCCTAATTTGTCCTATTCAAGATACTAGGCATCTCCATGAGCCCAAGGACACACGGCTGAAAGAGACAGAGCCAAGCCTAAATCTCAGACACCGTGACCCCAAGGTTCACTGCTGCTTATCAGAAATATGCCACCACACCATCAACCAAAACACCTCTGTTAAACCTGGAGAAACACTGAACAAGCAAACAGGGAGAACCCCAAAGCCTTTTTCCATTATTTATGATCCACATCGTGGCTGTATTTTGCTTGCCCTCCTAAGAGAGGGGTGTTGACCATAATTTCGTGGCGAACACCCACACCATCAGCCATGACTAATGATGCTGTTGAATCCTGGGAAGATGAACTCACCTTTATAGACTCAGCTGTGAGCAAATGTTTCTGGGCCATTTAACACCCATTCTTGGGCCATTTCTCTTCTTTGCGGACTCTTTCTTTTCTGTATCATTGTACACTGTACATTGTACATCACAAGCTACAGGAAGCGGCAGAATGGAAGTTGAAGAATATGAGATGAATATGAGATGAACATGAGATGAAGCTAGCTGGCTCACAAATGCACCGCAGTCCATGAGAAGCCCTTGCTCCATCCCCCATCATGGCCAGAAGAAAATGAGCACTGAGAAGCTACTTGCCTCGGCAGTGCCCCCCTCCCCAAATAAGAACCATATGACAATCTGACTGCAAAAAGGCACCTCTTGGGTCCACATTTGTTCGAGGAAATGGCCAGCCAGAGTGCCTTCCATCCCTAACACTGAAAACTCCTTCCTCATCTGCAACACCCCTCAACTGCTCTCTCCTCCCTCACAGTCAACCAAGGACTGAACAGCAATTGGAAAGTCTCCCCCTGTCCAACTTCCAAAAATCACACCTATATAGAATGCTTGCCAATCAGAGACTATCTCAGCCTTTCCTCTTTTTACTCTATAAAAATGACTCTCCTTTGTAATACCTTCGAACCCTGCAGAACTAAAAGTAATGGCAGATGGATTCCCTTGCCAGAAGCTTATGAATAAACACTTTGTTAATTTTGTCGTGGACTTGGTTTTGTTTCTGACAGAATGTATATAGTTAGCCATATCAATATGGATCCTAAATGAGGGGCTTGATGCATTATTTATAGCCCACTCCTCTGTCCACGAAAAGAAGCCATTAAAAGAGAGACGACTTGGTCCAAAGGTGGGAAGAGATTCATCCACGATAATTTTTCATTCTAATCTCAGTGATATTTTTATTTAATACTATTCAAAATTTTAGAAGAATTTCAAGGAATTACCACACTTAGGTTATTTTTATACACGCCTTTCACCTACCTTGAAGATGAGAATGAAAAGTGAGACATATTAATATAATTAAACCAATTTCCATATGTTTAATACATATTTCACTTTCGCAATCCATTAGACCTGATTCTGCTGCTGGTCTAGGATGAACACTAGATCACTGTACTCGAAAATGAGTAATTCTTGCCTTACCACTGCTTTATTCTGAACAATTATGTTAAAATAGCTGCCACTCTGAGTATTTTTATCTATTTCCCATCCCCCAACCATCTGGGCTGGGGGGCAGGCTCTTCACTTCTCTCTCTTTTTTATCTCTAATACTCTTACACTGGCTGTGTCCTATCTCTGTGCTGTGATATTGACTAGCCTCTCTTTAAATTCAGATAGATGCTATCTTCAAATGATAAATCATAGCAGGCTACTCATATAATTGATCTCAAATTCCCCGTGCCCCCAACAACCTTTAGGTCTGGCATTTTGAAGGACTTTGTACCTTTTTGAAAAATTAAATGGTGATGAGAATGCTGAAGGGAGGATCTCTCTCTCTCTCTCTACCTTAAAAAATGTTGCAAATCTTCCAAGAAGTGTGAACGCTGACCTCTATAACCATTTTGAAGATATACTTTTTAAAAATTAGATGTGAATTATGAATAGCAGCCTGTGGTAAGAAATTAATACTCTCTTACTTTGCAGCTGGAAAAAAAAATTGTATTTCCTTGACCTGTACATGCAACATAAGATAATGTGAAGTTGAGGAAAATGACCTGTTGCTATCAGTACAAATCTGTTGACTTTGTCTGGCTTATGTATACAGCTTACCCAGGAGAAAGCAATGAGGTGGTAGAATGGACATTTATGGGCTTTGGGCTAAAATTCTGGTTTGAGTCTGGGCTTGTTCACTAGATTTGTTGCATTAAGCAAGTAACTTCTCTGAATCTTAGTTTCCTTATGTGAAACCCTAACTCTTCCACCTTGTAGGGTAATGGTGACACTTAATGAGACAAAAATGTACAATACAGATTCAGACATACAGAAGCACTTTGTTAAAATTAGTTTACTTCCGTCAAGATTATCATTTTTCCCAGACCGCTGCTATGTCTCCTTTGAATCACACACTATGAGTCATGTCCCTTGGGGCTTGCCCTGGTCATCTATAAACTCCTACAGCCAGGTGTATAAAATCTAGAACAGTAGGCTTTACTGGAGCTACAAAAATTATTCAGCAACACACACACACACACACACGCACACACGCACACGCACACACACACACACAAAATCACTTACTCCCTAGGAGTCACAGAAAACAAGCTGTCAGCCTAGAAGACTGATTGACAGTTTGCTTTTTACATTTTTCTAATTAAGACTTTTTTTTTTTAAATATTTCTTTATTGATCAGTTGTTCCACTGCTGTCTTCTTTTTTTTTTTTTTTTATATATAGAATTTCATAGTCAGTTGAATCTACTGATTTTTTTTTTTTTAATTTTATAGCTACTTTATTTATTTATTTATTTATTTTTTTGGCTGTGTTGGATCTTCGGTTCGTGCGAGGGTTTTCTCTAGTTGCGGCGAGCGGGGGCCACTCTTCATCGCGGTGCGGGGACCGCTCTTCATCGCAGTGCGCGGGCCTTTCACTATCGCGGCCCCTCCCGTTGCGGGGCACAGGCTCCAGACGCGCAGGCTCAGTAGTTGTGGCTCACGGGCCCAGCTGCTCCGTGGCATGTGGGATCTTCCCAGACCAGGGCTCGAACCCGTGTTCCCTGCATTAGCAGGCAGATTCTCAACCACTGCGCCACCAGGGAAGCCCCTAATTAAGACTTTTTTTAGGGACAGTTTGGATTCACGGCAAAATTGAAGGGAAGGTACAGAGATTTCCCATATCCCCCTCCTCCACACAGCAGAGCCTTCCCCATCATCAATATCCCCCATCAGAGTGGTACTTGTTTTACAATTGATGTGCCTACACTGACATATAATCACCCCAAATCCATAGTTTATATTACAGTTTACTGTTGGTGTTAATCATTCTATGGACTTGGACAAATGCATAATGACATGTATCCATCATTACGGTATCAGACAAAGTATTTTCACTGACCCAGAAATCCTCTGTGCCCCACCTATTCATTCCCTTCCAACCTCTGGTAAAAACTGATTTTTTTTTTTTTTTTACTTTCTCCACAGTTTTGCCTTTTCCAAAACATCACATAGTTGGAATCATACAGTATGTAGCCTTCTCAGATTGGCTTTCACTTAGTAATATGCATTTAAGGTCCCTCCATGTCTTTTCATGTCTTGATAGCTCATTTCTTTTTAGTGCTGAATAATATTCCATCAGCTGGATATACTTCAGTTTGTGTATCCATTCACCTACTGAAGGGCATCTTGGTTGCTCTGAAATTTTAGCAATTATGAATCAAGCTTATATAAGCATCCGTGTGCAGGTTTTTGCACGGATATACACTTTCAACTCCTCTGGGTAAATACCAAGGAGTACCAATTTGTTTTTGGAACTAAATACGGCAAATTGTAAAATCTGCCTCTGAGGCAGAGGTTGACAAACTTTTCCCATAAAGGGACAGATAGTAAATAGACTTATGTGGGTCACATCTCTATCACAACTGCCCAACTCTGCCACTGTAGCATGAAAACAGCTACTGTATACACAATTCATAAACAAACACGTATGGCTGTGTTCCAATAAAACTTTATCTACAAAAACCAAGCAGTGGGCCAGATTTGGCACAAGGACCGTAATTTGCTGACTCTTGATCTAAAGGAAAGCAGGGAACAAGTACATGGAGTCAGCATCTTTTGTTCTCCTTCCCTCCTGCTGTGTTTCAGCAAACCCTGGTATTTAAAGTACTTTCACATCCAAACACTTTCACAGGACATCAAGTCTGTAACACTCATAAATAATATTAGCGCAAGACAGGGAGTTCTTATTGGTCTTCAAAGAATCATTTCTCACTCATACACAATGGTAACGTTTGTCAGTATGATAATGAAAAAATAGAGAATAGACACCTCTTTCAATGAATTTGGGTAATCTGCTATAATTTATAACACTAGTAACTAGAGAATTATTTTCATTCTTTTTGTTTCTCTTTCCAGATCACACAAGCACTAAATTCCTTAGGCATAATCTAAGGTAACTCAAACAGAAAGCTTTTTTGTTTTATAATTCCAGGATATGAACACAAAATTTTCTCACCCTTCCTTGTTCCATCCTTGAAGCTTAGTGAAAATTTGATCTAAATTGTTTTGCTCCTGGCTGTGAAATAAAACTAGCATTTTCATTCTGCTGCCTCCAATGTCAAAGCCAAGCTTTATCTTTAGTTAAAAACTATTCCATTAAGACTCAATAGTCCACTGGTTACTCATTCCTTTTTCTCTCCTGTTCAAGATTTTTTCAATCTACCTTTAAAACTGGTGCTTTTTATCTGAAAGTCATGCTGAGTTTGATCTGGATTTATAACCTCTTTTAGGATAAAGGCTGATAAAGGATGAAAGGGTTATTATGAAAGTGAGTGGAAGCATCCAGGATTGACAATGATGCAGTCAGAATCTGCCAGATGCGATTGGGAGCATCACGCTGTCAGTTTAAGTTTATCCAAAGGACAGAAGTCAATGAGTGGTGGGTGTCCACAGTGGGTAGACTCAGACTCACCTCAAATTTCATTTATTAGCTGCAGCAATGATCGCTCGAGAAGTCTTTCAATTCCACCTACTCCATACTTAAAGATCACACTTAGTTAAACGAAAACACTAAAACAGTGCTTTTAGTGGACTGCAGAAGCGAAATCTCCTTACTGTTAAATAGACTGTGGACCCAAACAGAAAGCAAAACTTTGACATCAAATTTATTGCTTGAAAATCTAGAGGCTGAAAAAGAGCACTCTTTTCCGTCTTTTTCAGTCTTTTGCTATGTTTTTGACATTGGAAATAGTCATTCAACTTACACTGCTGAGAACAAAACAACTGGGTTTGGTCAGGTGCCAGGGTAAGACACGGCCCCTGCCTACACGCCCATGGGGAATATGCTTCCCATACACGGAACTTAGAGGTTCCTGGTTCATTCCATTTATTCCTCCTTCCAAAAGCATTTACTAAGTGACTGCTGCATTTGAAACACAGAAGACAGAAAGATGAAACAGCTGCCCTTCAGGAGCTCATGGGTTTGAAAACACAAATACAACAGCTTCTTGACGTTCCCATTTCAAGTTTTGTCCTTTAAAGTCCATTTCTGCCAAAGCAGCCTGAGCTATTTTTAAAACAACATAAATCAGATCATATCCCTCTCTTGCTTAAAACTTTCCTTTGCTTTCTCCTTACATTTAGAATAAAGTCTATTTGCTTTCCTATGATCCATATAGGACCTGACTCTCACCTGTCTTTCCTACCACCCTCCTGGTCTCCAATTCTACTAGAACACCACCAAATTTCTATCTGTTCTTTGAACCTATGAAGCTCATTACTGCACTGGGACATTTCTTGTTCTTTCTGAATAGAATAATCTATCTAGAATAATCTTTGCCCAAAACTGGTCCCTTCTCATCCTTCAGGTCTTAACTCTAAGGTCACCTCCTCAGACATGGCCTCTCTGAAGACCTGAATAAACTAGCACTTTCTCCAGTCACTTGTCACCCTTTCTATCATCCTGAAATACAGGGTTCATTTATTTGTTCTCTTGTTTGGTATCCGTCTCCTCCAATAGCATGTGGTTCGTATGAGTGTAGAGAGCTTGTCTGTCTTATTCACCATGGCACCCCAATACTTTGAATAATATCTAACATATGATAGGCACTCAATATTTTAATAAATAACTGAATGTATATTCACGTGTGAGAATATTTAACACTTATTTAATTTTATGTGCTAAACACTGTTATAAGCATATTATATGAACGATCTCCTTTAATCCCCACACCATAAGAGGTAATTACTTTTCATACCCATTATACAGGTGAGGAAACTGAAGCACCCCATCATCAAGTTCTAGTCCAAGGTCACACAGCTAATAAAGCGCACAAGCTAGGAGAATGCGCTCTTAAACCATTACCATGTTGAGAAAAATATCCTAGATGGCGTGTTGTTAACCTGTCTGGGTCTACTGAAGCACCCCATCATCAAGTTCTAGTCCAAGGTCACACAGCTAATAAAGCGCACAAGCTAGGAGAATGCGCTCTTAAACCATTACCATGTTGAGAAAAATATCCTAGATGGTGTGTTGTTAACCTGTCTGGGTCTATGCATATACTGCCATTAAGTCCTCTCAACTCTAGTACTGTGAGAAGGATTAGAGCCATGAGACACAGATGCACTGTGCTTGTGCCATCAGGACAAAGGGAACCAAACAAAACAAGATGATGGGCAGTCCCTTGTACTTACAAACCACTGGCTAACAAATAGCACCTATCTGGAAGTAATCATGGTGCCTGTACCTACTTGATACCCCAGCAGAGTTGGCCCAGCAAACTACCATTCCATCCTGGGCCTGAGACATCCTCGATGCTAATATGGAAAGCCAGACTTTCAGCTCAGAACAAATTTCATTAACCAATAAATCAAATCAATACAATAACTAAAATCTGTTGAGCCAAATGCCACATTTAGAATGTATTCTTTATCTTGTTCTATCCTCCTAACAATCATAAGTAATTGCTACTATTCTAATCATTACTGAAAAATTTGTTGGTTGAAGGGCATATTGGTCTATTTACATCAATGTAACAGCCAGGAGGACTAAGAAACTGAGGTGACAGATAAGTAATTACCTTTGACTCTACCTTTAACATTCATATACCCAGGACGTCAGAGCTTCAGAGAAGCTCAGGACGTAGCCCCATTGTTAGATGCAACCGCAACCTTGTATGAGAAAGGGAGACAAAGGCGCCCCTTTCTCAAGACATTTCAATGCCACCTACCTGAAAATCGCAATAACAATAGGAATCTATAGTACCTAAGTTGAGAACAGCACTCCTTGGAGTTGTGCAAAGTGCTACCTTCACTATCATAAGCAATGTTCCTGCCAAGTCATTTCTATTTTTTTGAGGCTCTTTGTATATTTTTAAAAAATGAAATTCCAAAATAGGATTATGAAAACTGTATTGATGTTTACCTAACACAAAATAAGACTTGTAACATAACAGTGCATTTTCATTGAGTCACTGGCAATGATTAAAAAAATTAATGCACATTAATTTACGTATACTATATAGCAGTGAGGACTGGTAATAAGGCCCATTTAAAACTGTATGATAGATGCATAATTTCAATGCTGTCAGAATGTCTCTGTCACCGCAGGCATAACCTTGCAAGGAAATGTCTACAGTCTAAATTAGAGGTCGTTACAAATGGGCCTTCCACTCTGCCCTGAATCTTATCACAACTCATAATATAATAGCCAACAAGAGGTGTTCTGAGAAGCAGTATATGCCCTGGTGACACTGATACCGTAAGAGATTCAACTAGCAGTGTGACCCGAAGCATGTTATTGTTTTCTCCAAACCCCTTTTTCTTCCAGAAGGCTCTCATAAAAGGAAACTTAGCACGCCAGTTTTGGGAGAGTGATCCTCGCCCTGGGCAAAATCCCTCCTATAGCTTCTGACCTCAGGCCATGTGCTGCCTCACAAGAAAACAGCCTCCAAGCAATCTGCTGTGCGGTCCACCACACTCCTAACCGGTTCTTCCTCTCTGATATTTTTAACCTTCCCAATGGCCCAGTAAAAAACGTACTGACTTAATTCTCATCTACAATCTTGTTCCCTCCCCTCTACTTCACCTGGGAGCCGGCCAGATGCCCACTCTAGCTGGCCAGTCTGGGGATTCAGTGACCTCCACCTGAATATACATTCTCCAGCCCTGAGGTTCTAGCTATCCCAAATGGCCCAGCCCCTGCTCTCTGCCTTACTACTAGCCCAGCAGTACCAAGGACCCCTAAACTCGCCATCCCTTTAGAAAGCCTTGCTCTCCAATTTTCTGAGCTTTCTACTAAAAGTCATGCTGTAAGAGAAAGAGTAGCAAACAGTAACAATAATCTAATATCTCCCTAACACTATGCCATATGCTTTCACACCTTAAATAAGGATTTTTAAATGCAGGCATTGGGGAGTACAAAGCATTATAGGTTGAAGAACCTAAGAGAACAAGGAAATGGAGTGAGAAAAATATGCGTTTGTGTAGGGAAAAGCAATTTGTTTTCATTTATGAGAGCATAATATATATTAAGGGTACAGGCAGAGATAAGTCTGGGGGAAAAAAATAGCACTGGAACCACATCCTAGAGAGTTTTGAAAGCCAATATAAGAGTTTGGCCTTTGTTCAGGAGGCAGGAGAAAGCTGCAGAGGTTCCTACTTACTGAACTTGCTGAATCTGGGCTGTATTTTTAGAAAGATAAATTTGGCAGCATGGGGAGGATGGATTGGAGGGAAAGAACTAAAGGTGCTTGCTTTTATGCAAAAGCTTCATGGAGACATTGTCATCTAAAGGTAACAGTCTATCTCTGCATCTTTGATTACTATGGTTAACTGATAAGAGACCAGTGGCTACTCGGCAGTTGCAAAGAAAGAGTACATAAATATGTTATTGCTATAGAATCACCTTGGTGCTGTCCAATTCCTCTGTACTTTCAGAAAGTTTTCTTTCCTCGCTGGGTCCACACCAGACTCCCAAAATGGTGAGCTCACTAGAATTCTGAGCTCTCTAGCTCAGAATGAAGCCCCAATAAGCTTGTCCTAATTCAACTGCCTAAAACATGACTCCTTCTGACGCTGAGAGCCAGAAAAACAAGTGATCGCCACTGTAAAGAATTCAGCTGTAATTTTCAAGGTCCCCAGAGGCACTACAGATGAAGTATTAAGCTACAAGAGTTCAAGTCGCTGTTAGGAGGAAAATGGTACATTTCTGCGAAAGAGCACTGCCTGGTGGTTCAGACTGTGGGCTTTAGAATCAAGCAGCCTGGGTTTATATCTCACTTGCCTCCCCTGCTATCTGCGTGACCTTGATCAAATTGCTTAACCTCGCTAAGGGCAAGAGTAGTACCCACCTCGTAAGATCATTTGAAGAATAAATGAGATGAGCCACATAAATCACTTAACACATAGTTGGTTCTCATATGACTTGATCTCTATTTTTGACAAAGATCGCTCTGACTGCTGGATGTAGACTACGTGGGATGGGGAGAAAAGGGAAATGTAGAGAGCAGAAAAGAGGCTATCTCACTAGTTCACAGAAGAGACAATGGCATCTTGAACATGGGGACAAGTAGATGGACTGGAGATACATTTCCTGGGTAAACTGAATAGAAATTGCTGGATGGAGACTTGCTTGATGAAGACAAGAATGACTCCCATGCTTCCAGCAGTAGAACTGGATGGGTACCAGCCTAATAGAGTAAGATAGTAAAGACGGCCAGGGGCATGTTTAGGGTAGAAAGTCAGGAGTTCAGCTTAGGACACAGTATTTCAAAATAGGACTTGGATGATTGTATACACACTTGGAGCTCAGAAAGATCTGAGCTGAAGATATTAACCTGATGCCACCTAATGTGAATTTATAGGGGGAAAAAAAGAAACTAAAAAAAGAGAGTTCAGGACTGAAGTTGGAAAACATCAAAATTTTGAGTTTAGTGAGAAGAGGAGCCTGCAAAGATGATTAAGAAAGAGTGACCAGAGAGGTGGGGAGGGAAAGAGGGAAAATATGTAATCACAGAAGAACAGAGATGAAGTTGTCCCAAGAAGAGGAGTGGTGATTAGCCCAGGTCAAATGCTGCTGAGAGATTAGTAAAGTGATAACAGGGAGCGGTCCCCTGGATCTGGCAACACGTTAAGTCGGAACAGAGTGGTAGGCTGGAAATGGCACTGGGATAGGTTACAGAGTAGATATAAGAATTGGAAGCAGCCTAAAGAGACAATTCTGAGAAACGGCCTTGAACAGACATACAGATAGGAGCAAGGGCTGCTAGAGGATGTGGACAAAAAAGGAATTTTTGTAGGGTGAAAGATAAGGATAGTATACTGAAGTAAGGAATTCTGGAGAGAGGGTGAAATTGATGAAGCAGAATAAAGAGTGAGGTCCCAGGAAAGCAAAGAGAACATGGAATGCAGAGCACAGAGAAGGACCGGCCTTTAATCAGCTAAGAGGCACTTGTTGCAACAGGAAAGAGGAGCATTTGGGTGCTGACACGGGGTGGATCTGGGGGTTGGATGACAAGGCAGTTCTCTTCTGGAGATTTCTATTTTTCTCACTGACATATGAAGTAAGGTTACAAATTAAGGGTGGGAGTGACAGCATAAAGAGGTTTGGTTGAAAGTTTGAGTAGAAAGAGAAAGCATACAAGGTTACTAGTAAAACATTAGATGATTGCTGAGTAATGTCGAATTTCTAAGTGAAATTTTGTGATCCTAAGTGTAAAATGAAGTTTACCTGGTTTCTTTCTCTGGTCATGCTAAGCTACCTGTGAACAATGTGGAGAAGCTGGATAGTTGGGTTCACCCAAGGTTAAGGTATACAATGTGGAAGAAAAGGCCACAGGCATTGGGAAATATTTTTAAGAAAGTGATTATCATAATGGACCATGGAATTTAACCTGTACCCAGGAAAGACATGAGAGGACCCAGGAATCATGAAGAAGAGGTGGAAGCAATGGATTAAACATTTCAAAGAGGTAAAGTAATTTTTTGCTATGGGAGTGGTTGAGCAAGGAAGATGGACGGATACAATCTTCTGCCTAAAGAATGGAATTGATTCAAGATGCCGGAAACACTGCCATTTCTGATGATGACAAATCCTTAGGCACCACCATGGAAATCATCAGCATAAAAATATTGTTTAAACCATGAGAAGGAGTTGACGGATGGCTATGGTCAAGTGGAGATAAGAAGCTCATGAGACTGAGATATCACCATGTTGGACAGCTTCATCCAAGTAGATGTTGAAGTCATCAAGAATAATGACAGGAATTGGCATGAAGAGAAAGACTGTAATCAGAAGCTATGGATAAGGGAAAATGATAACAGATGAGAGTATCAAGATCAGGGAGAGATTAGGTACAGTCAAATGGTGTGGATCCCAGTGATGAGAGAGATTTTTGCCACAAACTTTTTGGAAGGCAAGTTGGAAGTATCTACCAAAATTTGAAATGCACATTTGATATAATCCACTTACAAGATTTGTTTTCTACAGATGAACATGAGCATGTACACGTGCACCAAGAGATAAGTTCAATGATATTCACTGAAAACATGTTTTGAAGAAGCAAACCTAGAAACAGCTGGAATATTCACCAATAGTAGTCTGGTTAAATAAATCAGGCCAGAGCTGCGCAAAGGAATACAACATAGACATAGAAAAGAGGAAGATGAGTCCATATGCTGCCAACATGGAATTATATCCAACATATATGGTAAGGTGGAAAAAGGGGCACTTAATAATATGTACAATATGCTTCCATTTGTAAAAATAAAAAGGAATATATGCACAAACTTATATGTACGTATTTTCCTAAATACGCACACAGTATCACTAAAAGGGCATCCAAGAAACAAGAATAGTGGTTATTTCCAAAGAGGGCTGTTGGGGGGCGTCTAAGAGAGGCAAGAGGGAGATGTGCATTTCACTCAATAGTTTCTTATAAAGATTGAATATTTAATTAAATATTAATTTAATATTAATATTAATACAATTAAGCAATATATTGTATTGCTTTTTAAAAAAAATAAAACCACTGCATTTTATTTAAAAGGAAAAATACAGGGGCTTCCCTGGTGGCACAGTGGTTGGGAATCCACCTGCCAATGCAGGGGACACGGGTTCGAGCCCTGGTCCGGGAAGATCCCACATGCCACAGAGCAACTAAGCCCGTGTGCCACAACTACTGAGCCTGCGCTCTAAAGTTCGCGAGCCACAACTACTGAAGCCCGCGTGCCACAACTACTGAAGCCCGCGCACCTAAAGCCCGTGCTCCGCAGCAGGAGAAGCCACCACAATGAGAAGCCCGTGCGCCACAACGAAGAGTACCCCTGCTGGTCGCAACTAGAGAAAGCCCGCGTGCAGCAACGAAGACCCAATGCAGCCAAAATAAAATAAAATAAATTTATAAAAGGAAAAATATAAGACAAAGCCCACTTTTTAATTATAGGAGTACACTGAGGATTGAGGCAATTTTGTAAATCTCTTAGCACAGTGCCTAGCACATTCCAGGCTCGTAATAAAAATATTTACTGCTATTATTGTTGTTGTTATTATTATTATTACCTTATTTCATTGTAGTAGTGAATCAGAAGCCAGTATGTCCAAAACCAAGGTTATCATTCTCTCTACCAATCCTCTCCTCCCCTCCTCATCCAGAAATCACTTCCAAAAGGTGCCACCCTCTCCCACTGCTTAAAAACCTCTAAGATCTCCCTTTTCTAACCACCATTCATAACTCTTAGCAATTGACAAGTGCCCCATTCGATTTTCCTCATCTCTACTCCCCATAGGGTATACCTTCCGCTCTAATCAGTCCTATAGGCTATCTTTCCAAAATAACAAAAGTACGTAAAAGGATGAATTTACATCAAAATATAGGTTTGGCCACATAGCATAAGTTTGGTGTGTAGTGCTGTCTTTATTTTATATATCCTAACAATTCTAAATAATTCTAAATAATTTGTTCTTTATGTTTGAATTCTTCTTTGAACAGAGTTATTTAAGGAGATTATTTTGAATATAATATACATTTCTGAGTAGTTGAAGTTTTTAGGTTTTTGAAACTATTGTCATTCTTTCAGAGTTTTACTGTGCCCAATGTCGAAGCATATAGTCTGACTAATTTCTAGTTTGGGGACTTTACTAGTGTTTTTCTATTATCATCATTGGTAATGTTCCATGAACATTTGAAAAATAGGTATATTCTCTATAGGGTACAAATTTTGAGATATATGTATTAATTCCCTTTTGTTAACTGTTTGATTCTTATGCTCATTTATTTTCTGTTTTATTTGTCATAGACTGAGAGTAGCACATTAAAATCTGCCACAGGAATTATGTTTCTGTCAATTTTTTCCTGCTTGTCTAACAGATTTTGCTTTATGTCTTGATATTTTATTAGTAAACACAGATTCATATCTACAACGTTATTAAGGATTTTACCTTTCCACGATATTAAGTGACTATTCTCTTTTCTCTTAAAGCTTTTTACCTTGAATTTTATTTTGACAGATATTAATACTGCCTCTCTTGCATTTTTCTGTTCAGATTTGTTTTCTATACTTGGCTCAGTTCTGGAATTTTACTGCTTTTGTGCTTTTGTTTTTTTAGAAATAGCACCTATAACATGAATATAATTATTTTTTTAATTCAAGGGCAGTCTTTTGCCTTAACTTTTTATGTTTAATTTATACCATATACTTAATTTTTCATTATCTTATGTTTAATTTTCTATATTTTAGGTTCCCTCACCATTTGTCTGTTTATTTGTTCATTGTATTAAAAGGACTTGATTAGTTTGCTTGTACCTTCTGTGGTGATTTAGAACACTGATCCTCTATCTTTAATTTTACTAGTATTTACCTTTAAGATTTTCAAAAGGAGAATCACATCCCCTCCTCCTGTCTCTCATACATGTGTGTGTACATGTTTTTCCTTAGCAATTAATTTACATAAAAATGATTTACATTTCCTTCTAAGAGCAATCAGCTTTGATATTCATTGGTATGTGTTTTTTAATTAAAAAATCATTTATTAAAATGATTACTCCATTCTTGAGCTCTTTACTTTAAATTATTTCCTGGTTATGTGGTATGCCTCTTCTAATGTATGAATTTTGAGCCCTTAGACTTTCTGTTGTCATATATAAAGAACAATTTGACTGGAGAGGTATTTCTTAGATTGCATAATTTTCTCCATCAAAACTCAACATAATTTCTCTTTTATCTTTTGATATCTTGTTTTGCAGAGGAAAAGTCTGGGACCCGCTTGATTTTTGTTTCTTTGAGGCTATACTTTTATTTTCATTTTTATTTCGTCCTCTAGAGGATTTTATAGAATTTTAAAATTCTTTATCTTTGAAAAAGTCATCAGAATATATTTAGGTATAGTACTCTTTCTGCTATTGTTACATGGAGTCTTTTGTTCTATGGATGAATATACGTTTTGGTTTTATAATTGATTATATAATTTACTAGTCTATGGTATTTTCAATGTTTCATTTGAGAAGCACTATTATAGTTGCATCCTATCTATAACCTTCTGACCCATTTTCTTTCTTTTTTGTCCTTTCCCTCTGCTTTCTAGGACAACTTCTCAAGTTTGAGTCTATTGATCTGCTATTAATTCTATTTTCTACCATGTTACTTATTTACGGTACAGAACAGGAATTTTAATTCTGCTCTTAATTTTTAATATTCTTGCAACAGTTGCCTTGTCAGTCAATATGTCTATCGTCTTGAACTGAACTTCAGCTTACGGGCTTTTTATAGTATTCTGATATCTCCTTGTGATTATGTACTTTTATTTCCTATCTTAATGAGAAATCATCTAAAATTGCCTTTTGTTTCCTGTGGAGCATCATTTACAAAGGCATGTAAATTATTCTATGTCTTATGTTATTCTGGTCAATTTTTAAATAAGCTCATATGCTTTCCTCTTTATACATCTTTAAATGAACAGAGAGCAAGGTAGAACTAGTGATTAAAGGGTGTGAAAGATCTTTTCCATCACTTTTATTCTCTTGAGTACTTGTTATTTGTCCTCCATATTTAAAATTGGAAGGTGAGCTGACATGGACAAAACCTAGTCCGGCTCTGCTAACACTCTCAAGTACAGTTCTGCTGGCCAGTGTCTTCTCTTACCTCCCCTACCTGACTCTGTAATTCTGAAAGAGATTTTTGTCCTAGGAAACTGAGACGGTTTGTAATCTTGCTTTAATGTAATCCAGCCTATGAAAAACCATAATCCCCTGCACATACACCATTTCCGGGTCATTTTCTGCATTAGCCCCTGCCTACAGTAGTGTTTGTGAAATAACCACAGATGCCAGCAATGTCCCATATCTTGTTTACAGTTACAGTCTTTAGTGGAGGAAAGTAAGGAGCCAACAAAGGGTAGCTAAGCGAAAAATCCAACTCTGTCCAGCTCAGAACATGATACCCATGTCATACAGGGTCAGCCCCAATTCTGGTTGATGCAGACTCTACATCCATGCTGGACACTGATGGTGGGATGAGTTGAGGCTGTTTTCAATCTTTTTCCTATTAGCTGAACTGTTCCACATCCAGAGAGCAAAAGACCATTTCCAAAGCTGTGCTTCTCAATCCAACCTGTAAGCATTTGAGTCAATAAAATTTCCTCCAGGCTCTGGAAAACTGTTTAGTCATCTTTAGTTAACAGTTTAAGAGTTCAGTTATGTCTTTATAAAAATTCATCCAGAATCAGTAAGAACCCAAGAGAGACATAGTCAGAGATTCTAATAGATTCCAAGTTGTTCTACGACCAAGTTTTTCTCCTTACCACTCTCAATAACCATGTTTCTTCTGAACTCTGTGCCACGTGACCCATTATTGAAAAATGGAGAGATAAGGAGAACACTGCAGGAAATGTACTTTCTTGTGAGCTTAAGAGTGAAGCGAAACAAAAACACTGTAGAGCTGAGATCTTGGCAAAGACTGATCTGTGCATGTATCACCTGTGGTTGCTTCAAGCTTGAAGCTCCCTCCTCTTGCTCACGACATTATAATGAAACTTGGCCAGTGTAAATGAAGAGTTTCTGGAGTGGAGCGACACATGTATCAGTACTATTTATCTTAACTCACCTTTAGGGAAGGTACAGGGAGATACTTGGAAAGTTTTGTGCAACACACAATGAATAGATCGAAAAGGAGATATCTTTAATTACAGATTTAAAAGGTACTAAAGTCATGTGTTCAGGAATTTCTTTGGTATGGTAGCATTTGGGAACTGTTGACCGAAACCACGCGCCTTGGCCAGACACAATAATAACTGCTTGCATGAGTTGTCTCACAACAGGAGGTCCCGATAAGGAACATGGTGCTGCCACCAAAAACTAACCAGGAGAATTCCGGAGGGGCCAAAAGGAGGGAGGAGACACCAGCCCATAATATGTCCTGCCAACCTCCCAGAAACCCTCACACAGGAATCCATCTTGGCTGAGAGTTGCGTGTGCCACCAGGAAGGACCCTCTGTCAGACCAAATATGGGCACAAGCAAGGTGACTGTCCAGAGACAACCCGGAAAGCTAACCCCACCACTATAAACCCTGAGACTATGAGCCACAGCCACGTGGC
The DNA here is from genome assembly GCF_965194805.1 of Balaenoptera borealis. Classification (NCBI taxonomy): domain Eukaryota; kingdom Metazoa; phylum Chordata; class Mammalia; order Artiodactyla; family Balaenopteridae; genus Balaenoptera; species Balaenoptera borealis. The sequence goes on from NC_138868.1 coordinate 36,488,014, forward strand.
AGAGCAGTTCTCCTGGGTTCCCTTATCTGCTGCTCTCCGCCCAGTGCCCCTTCCCAATAAAATCTTTTGTTTTGTCAGTATGTGTGTCTCCTGACAATTCATTTCTGAGTGTTAGACAAGAGCCCACTCTCAGGCCCTGGAAGGTAACAGTATAACGTGTTGCTCCTGCTGAATTTGGTCATACTATAGAAAATCTATAGGTCTAAATATTTCACACATCACGTTGCCTAATTTCTGTATGAAAAGGAACCCCAGATAGGAAAGAGGTAGGAAAGTCCCCAGATGTCACTATCCACCAAGTCCATCAAATAAAACTGACATAATCCTAGACTCCTAAATTAATTCTCTACCCTAGTGGTCCCCAACCTTTTTGGCACCAGGGAGCAGTTTTGTGGAAGACAATTTTTCCACCAGGGGGAGGGGTGCGGGGGATGGTTCAGGAGGTAATGAGAACGATGGGGACCAGCAGATGAAGCTCTTCTCGCCTGCAGCTCACCTCCTGCTGTGCGGCCTGGTTCCTAACAGGGAGTTGGGGACCCCCTGCTCTACCCCATGAAAATTAATCATGAAATCCTGTTAATTCAACCTCAGAATTCTCTGAATTCCTCCCTACATCGCTGCTTCATACAATCACACACACCTTCACTTATTGACACTGCCCAAATTCGAAGCCTCTTGTGTCTTCCATCTGGGAAGTATGATAACCTCCTGCTAGTTTTCTTCCAGGGGCTCTCAAGCTTGGCAGCACATTAGAATCATCTAGAAAGCTTTTTAAAAACACTCATGTATGGATGAATTTTGTGGTATGTAAATTATATCTCAATAAGGCTGTTACAAAAATACTCATGTATAAACTCCACCCTAGACTAATTAAATCAGTGTCTCTGGAGGTCTGGCCCTCACATTGGCATTCTCTGAAACACTACAAGGGATTCTAGTGAACAGTCATGGTAAGAATCACTGCTGTGGTCTCACACATCGGTAGCTCCCAAACCTGGATTATTAGAATGTCTGGGGGAGGTTTTCAAAATATGGAAACTTATACATAATCTCTACAACCTCCCCACACCCCTAGCCCCAACTTCTAATTCATTAGATCTGCGTTACTGCTTTTAAAAAAATTCTACCCAATTGACTCTGATTCAGATGACTGTCAGTGAGGTATGACTGCATTACAAGAGGCTGACCACACGAGAATACTTCTGCTTTCTACGACAGTGCTTCTCAAATGTGAAAGTGCCTACAAGGAACCTGGGAGTCTTGTTAATATGAGGAATTGATTCAGTAGGTCTATGAGGGTCCTAAGATTCTGCATTTCTAATAAACTCTCAGGTGATTCTGATGCTAATGGTTCTGGACCACATTTTGGGCAGCAAAGTCCTTAATCTCCTAGAAATGCCATTTACCACAAAAACCCATCCTCAACCAATAAGGCTAAAAAACTGGTATTCCCAGTCTTGATCTAGTTCTCAACTATATACCAAATGTTTGTCTTTTTTAATTCCTGACTACTTTACATTCAACAGCTACTGGAAGGAGGTAGCTGCCCTTTTCTCTCCAGCTTAAACTTTATTGTGTTTTGCTTAGAAGCCCCTTTTTCAACTGATAATGGAAAAGGTTTACGTATTCCCTATTTTTAGCACTTGAATTAATTGATTGAACCTAACTACAAAAATAATTTTTAAGATATATTACTAAAATGTGAAGTAATAAAACAACTGAACTGTTTTTATTGTTTTCACTTTACTGCCTTCAAATCTCAGATTAAATGCTACTTCCTCCAAGAAGCCTTTCCTGACTGTGCTTGCTCATGATAACCTTATGCACCAAAGGTCTCACCCCATCCACTAAAACTTGCATCTGAGGGGCTGGCATCTCCTTTGGCTCAACACTGAACAGCTACACAAAACTCAACTTGAAAATCATCAACTCATTCATTAGATAAACTGTCCTTACTGACATCTATTTATATCCAACCGCAGATTCCCAAAACTGTCAGACTACAATAGACTAAATATTGGTTTATATCTGTACTTTCTCTTCCATTCAAGATACATCCTGGAAATGGCACCCTCTGATTCTTTCTTTAGAAAATCCAGGCACTGAGACTCCAGATCAATCCTAAGTAATCTATTCCAAGGTGGCCTATGATGATTACCAAAGATTATCTGCAAAATGCTGGCACTGATTAAGGTTTGTTATCTGCCTCCCAGGCGATGAGACCAGACAGTCATTCAACAAAACTTCCAGGTGTGGAGAGAGTTGGCTCCAAGTCATCTTGTACAAAAGAGCAGCTTACAACGTCAACAGCAGAAAGAAAAAGGGAGGGAGATTGCCTAGGAAGAAAAGGTTCAGGGAGCTTTGATGAGATAAATGATGAGGAAAGAGCAAGAGAGATTCAAAGGTCAGGGGCATAGTTCTGGGTGCTGCGTACTTGAACAGGAAGCAGAACACACGTTAGTGAAATGTAGGCTACAGCCATATTGTTGACTAAAGACGTACACATATGGTTAATGACACGTATTCTGAATAATCAACAGAAAAAGAAATGTTTTGCTTCTGAGACAACAAAATTAGGGCATGTTATTCCTGACTGATGTTGCCTGAGGCAGCCATGTCTCAATATAGCTTTGAAGCATACGTTCTTTCCTTTTTCAATTCCTCTTTACTCATTTCTCTGGCATGAACCAGAGTTCTGTTTCTCCGTATAAATCTTTGCCAAGCTTTATGTGTTGGGTTTTGTTACAACTTAACCACCTATCTTTAGTCTGTCATTTTTTATATCTCCCATCCATATAAAGAATTGTTACTGTGCTATATTCCTCATAGAAAACGCCAAGAACCTTCAGGGCAAAGAATGCTCTTACACAATGAACTATTGATGTTTAAAATGAAAATAGGATTCAAGTCAGAGTTCTGCAGCTGAGGGGAAAAAAAACAATTTAGCTGAGAATTATAAATAAAATCCAGAGATCACTGTGTACTGGACAATAATAGTGAGACAACTGTGATGTATGAAGTTTCAATATTTCAACTTGTATTGTTCTTTCCTTCAAATAACAATGGAGTACTTTACAAGCACTCAGTGTTTCTATTCCAGGCCGTTACACTTGTGTTTAATAATTCCCATATTTACTGACTTGATTGTTGTATGGCATTTGGCTATTAGCTGCATCAGCTCTCTAGAAGTTCACCGGCTACACTAGCGACTCTGATGGCTTCCGGCACCAAGCTAAACAAGTTAACAGACCAAGCCTTCATAAAGATATCTTAGTTGCTAGTTTAAATTCATTCTCTTCTGCATATATGGGTAGCAAGGTAATACTATTCCCCTGATAATGAGAGGAGCGTGGCTCCCCATTTTCTTTTTTTCTTTTTTTTTTTTTAAATTTTTATTTATTTATTTATGGCTGTGTTAGGTCTTCGTTTCTGTGCGAGGGCTTTCTCTAGTTGCAGTGAGGGGGGGCCACTCTTCATCGCAGTGTGGGGACCTCTCACTATTGTGGCCTCTCTTGTTGCGGAGCACAGGCTCCAGACGCGCAGGCTCAGTAATTGTGGCTCACGGGCCCAGCTGCTCCGCGGCATGTGGGATCTTCCCAGACCAGGGCTCGAACTCGTGTCCCCTGCATTGGCAGGCAGATTCTCAACCACTGTGCCACCAGGGAAGCCCCCCATTTTCTTTGTTTCTCACGAACTTCTGCTATCCAGTTGGGCAGGATGATGAAGACCTGATCATTGTGAGACCTACTGAGCCATCAGACAAAAAAGAAACCCTACAAAGATATCTAAGATGTCAGACCTGCAAAAGGGTGAAACACTTTCATTCAAAGATACTCATTCTTCACAGAAGGAAACAAATGCTTTCCGGAGTGACTGTCCCATTAGGTCACCTACTGAGCTAAAAGACTGGAAGAATTTGCCATCTTCTCCGCTCTTAGAGTAAAGTTTTGAGTCCAGATGTCTGAGTCCATGAGCTACCTGCTGCTTCCAAGAGCCACCCTCATCAGTCTGGACACACAAGGCTAAACAGAGAGATTAGAAGTCACGTCATCCTCACCTGATGAAATGAGTCGGCCAGAGACCTGTCCAAAACCACACTGATGATATGAAAAGGGATCTAAATGACAGGAGACTGATTCGCAAGACGCCATTTGAAAAGTATCCCGCCCTCCTTCCAGCTACAGAATACTTTGTAGTTTTCTATTTTGGCAGATGCAGTAACTTAATGCTAATGATACAACTATTATTATTATTACTACTATCCTAACCATTTTGAGACTGATATATGCCAGATTTACTGCTAAATGCTTAATATGCATTATCCATTAATTCCCATTAAGTAATATTTATTGAGCATCTGCTATGGGTATCAGGGTTACAGCAATGTTCAAACCAGACTCAATCCCTTCCCTAGAGAAAGCATACATTCTGGTTAATTTATTTACTTAATCTTCACAATAAACTTACTAGATAGGTACTATTATTAAAATTTGCCCGAGTACACAGTAAATAAGTGATGGGGCAGGATTTAAAACCAAGGCACCCTGATTCCAAAGCCATGTTCTTAACCTCTTAACTATGCTGATGTCCTGAGGCAAACCTGAACTATACAATGGGGGGAGGGCTGGAAACAAGGTGAGCTCTTAGCGTACTTGGTGTCTTTACACTGGGAGACATGTTTGTCAGTTTCTAGGCAAGCAGGATAAGTAGGTTTTCCAGTTGTCAAAATGAGGGACAAAAAAAATTGCCCGATATTAGCCATCTGGCAAGTGGGAAAGCTGACGTGGCTAAGAATCTCTCCTACTTGGAGATGCTGTTTAAGGCATCTTCAGGCTCAGATCTTGGACAGTGATTTCTCAGATTTCTTCAGACGCAAATCCCAGTGTCATTGGGCGCTTTGCAACTCATCATGAATGATGGAGATTTTATACTCAAATCACACTGTGCTGAATTGTGTATGTTCAGCACATACCAGGCTCTAGATGAGTTAAGAAACAGCAGGTGCCAAAGTTAAGAAAAAACATGGAAGCATGTCTTTCAAATAAACACATTCTGTGTATTAATGTACTTTCATGCAAAGTAGGAAAACACCTGTTTTCTTCCATTTTAGTAGCAGACCCCTCATGGAGCCCCTGACAGTAATAGACTCACTGCTCTTGGATCAGCCCCATTGTCTGGTTTTCTAATTCTTTTGCCTCTAACTGCAGCCTCTGAGAACCCGACCTCCCAACACCAAATGGAGAGAAAAAACAGTTCTGATTTAAAGCTCAACCAGGATCCTCAACCATGAGTCTATCAATTCCAAAACCTTCCTTATGTTTATAAGGGCTTCTTAACTCCTGAAATATTCTCTCTTTTAATTTATTTTATTGAAGTATAGTTGATCTACAATGTTGTGTTAGTTTCTGGTGTACAGCAAAGTGATATTTTGTTTTCATATTCTTTTCCATTATAGTTTATTATAGGATATTAAATATAGTTCTCTGTGCTATACAGTAGGACCTTGCTGTTTACCTCTCTCTCTCTTAAATAAGAAAGCCCCAGAGGAGAAAGGCTATGTACAGATATTAGTGTATAACTAGCTTCCTTCCAGTTTTCTTCTCATTTACTTTGGCACAAGGCTCCACATTGGAATCTTGATCAGTTTCCCTTTGGCATCAGGCTACTTCAATAAAACCGCCTTGGAGTGACCAAGGAAGTAAGCTACTCGGGGTGTGAGATGAACAAACGTGCTGTTCGGGGCAGGAAAATGATTTTGTCCCTTCAATTTAAATGACCACATGATCCCTGACAGCAGCATACTTGTCTATAAATACCTATATATCTGTGACAAGGGAAAAAGTAAAGTGAATATACAAAGAGTACCTAACTCTATGTCAGGCATTGTGCCCACATACTTCATCTTCAAGCTTACAACGACCCGAAAAAAGCTCAGAAAGGTTAAATAACTTTCCCAAACAGGGTCACACAAACAGTAAGTAGTGAAGTTGTGAAGCTGCCTCCACAGTCCATATTTTTCCAGTATATTCCTCGGGTCCTTAATTGGTGATTCCCAGCCTACAGTACAATAACCATTTCAAGAAAAATTCAAAAGTCCTCCAAATAATACTGTAAACCAAAAATCAATCTAATTTTAAAACGTTTAATAATAAATGTATGTCCCACAACCCTCTGTGTGGAAGAACAGACCTAATTAAATAAAACCAGGTTACACAACTTCACAAACGGTTGGGACTTACTGGACTAAATGTACAGATTTTACTCTGCACGTTACTTCCCCTCCTGAGCCCCTTCTCCCAGAGTAACATTATTAAGCCAAGTGCCAGCAATAACGCTCCAAAGGTGCCCTTCTTGAAATGTTTAAAGAGTGTTGACAACTTCTAGAAGCCCTCACCACAAATGGGAGGGGTCTTCTGTTCTTGCCAAGTGGACAGAGATATTCACTGCTTTCAACTCCAGACCATAAGCGCCAAATAGAGTGTTTCCACAAGATAGAAAATTCCGAAAGAAACGCAGAGTCTGGCTCTGTTATGTAGGCTTTAGGTCCCCGAGGACTCCAAGGAATACGTGTACACCTGTACGTACACATGTTTAGAGCTAATCCATTCCTGCTGCCACTGCCTTAGTTCAGAGGCTCACTGGGCCCCCAAAGCCTTGTTTATTTAATAAACATTAAGCAGACCCTGGGGGTTTTCCTCCGGGCAAACTCAAGGTGTTCTAAAGGCAGTCCTGCCCCATCAATCTAGCCCCAAGATTCGATTCACCTCGAGTCAAACTGCACAGCTGTGGCAGGCACCTGGACTCCTGAATCTGTTGGTCAATAGCAAATTGACCAGCCCATTGACCTTTTTTTTTCTTCTTCTCTCAACTCTTCAAAGTTGAGATTCTGACTGTACTCTCAGCAGCCCCACCTACCTGCTCTATCCATTTATCTTGAGCTAATGTGGAATCAAAACTCTGGAAAACGTGCATGTTTGAACGTATGTGTGTTTCTGTGCGTGAGTGTGTCTCTCTCTCTCTCTCTCTCTGTGTGTGTGTGTGTGTGTGTGTGTGTGTGTGTGTGTGTGTGTTGAAAAGCAAAGAGAAGTAAGAAGAGAAGGAGAGTAAGCCCCAGATGGAAAGTAATAGCTCAATTTCTACACGTACCCCAGGTCTGTCAGTGATTCTAATCCATATAGAGTTATCCTCTGCTTATGTAACTAAGTAGAAAAGAGTGGACTCTGGACTCAGAATGTCCTTCTTTAAATCCTGAGTCTATTTATTAACTCAGCAGCCTTGGGCAAATAAATTAAGCTCTCAATGTCTACGTCTAAAATGGGGAGAATATTGATTGTGAGGATTAAATAAGGTAATACGTGCAAAAGATATAAAATAGAACATACCACATGGTAGGCACTCCAGAGATGTTAGCCACTGTTCATGTCATTACTCTGTCCTGTAAAGCACGGCCCTTCCTACAAAGGGACTTGCATTCATCCTATCGAAGGGTCTGGCATACACCCAAAGTCTACCCACACTGCAATGAACACATCACCCTTTATGAGGAGGACTGACTGAAAGCAAGGAAAGGGTCAAATTTGGGAGGAAAAGAATGTAGATGATGGAGTTTTAGAAATGTATCTTATTGCTGGTATAGACCAAGCCAATGCTCCTCCCAAGCTCTTTGCGTTTGCCTCTAGTTCCTTTCTAGACTTCTTCGTGAATGCATTTTTCCTCAGTGAAGAGGAAACCCCCGCCTCTGTAAAACCTGTCAGTATTTCCCTCGGCCAAATACCATCCCGAAGATATTCCTCTGAACACTGACAATTGCCTTGCTCCCAACATATGGAAGGTCTCAGCAGAACAAGCCTTACTTCCATTAGAGACAGAGCGTTTTATCCCAGGCTAGGCCAGGGAGATTGAACACTACTTTAGAATGCAAGACTTTCAGAAAATATCGTGTCTGCAAATTTAGAAGCTTTCAAGTCTTGCAAGCAGTCAGTATCTAGGACATCTGGTTTAATGTGCTGTCTAGAAATCTCCCTTGATCATTTGCTTTCCTTGCACTTGTTAGGGACTCTCATGTTTAAAAAGTGTGACTTCACATGAACTCCCCTTTCATATTCAAAAACAAACCAACAGAAATGAAACAATAAAAAAATGTTAAATATACTTTCACTAAGCTAATCCCTTACTCTGCAGGGAAGGAAAGTCAAGGATTAACATTGTACTTAGGAACTACTACGTGTCAGACAGCCTCATTTCCTACCTCATTCAAGCCTTAATAAAAAGATCCAAGAGAGCAGGAGCTATTTTATTCAGGTTATAAACCCAGTGCCTAGATCACTGCCTGGCATGTAGGAGTTGTCAATAAACACACAATGAATGATTGAATGATAGTACCTGTTACCTTACAGATCAGTAAGCTGATGAACACAAAGAGAAATAAATAACCCAAAGTACTCAGACGAGGGAAAAGCTACAGATTGAAAACTGTAAATCCACAGCCCATATTTTCCCCACTATTCCATGTTGTACTTTTTCATGGCATATTAAAAACAAAAGCAAAATCAAAAAGCATTCCTTTGCCAACTCCACTGATACGGTCAGAGCAGAGAGTTAAAACACTTGCTATGGACCACTGCCAAGGCAAAATGTGAGATCATCAGAGGATGAATGCAATTCCAGGGCTGCCTGTTAAGGTTTTCTTATCAGAGGGATGAAAGTGGTACCCTGAGAGAACAGGGAGACATCACGTCTTTATAAAGAGATTGGCAGCTCTAAGTAAGGGAAAGGGGGAAAAGATGTCATCATTTATCATTCACATATCTAGCCTGAAAAGCCTTTTGTTTCATTATTAGCAAGGACTCCAGAGCAAATGAGCCCAAGAGAACAAATTTGATGAACTGTATTCATTTAAAAGGGGAACTAGAAATCCCACTCAGGAAAAGGCTGACAAATCACATAAACTGTAATATGCAAAATTATAAAAGAATTAAGGACACCTAGGGCAGACATGGATGAGTTCCCCAGCAAAGGCATAAAGTGCTTATAAAGGGTCCTACCCAGAGCATATTTGACAAAAAAGGGAAAATACTTGATCCTTGAGAATTGCTAGTTTGATTTTTTAAACTGATATTTTCTCTTTCTTCCGTAGCTCAAAGAATATCAGAACATTTAATCACACAAGCACTTACTTAGTTGAATGGGGAAAAGTCGTTTCTTCCCAGATTCATTGCAAAACCTTTCGGCTTGTTTTATAATAACTGAAAGTGAATTCAGAGTTAAGACAAGCAGTGTCCCCTTAGAATTATCTACTCCACAGTTAAAATCGAGCCCTATATAATATAGCTAGGACTAAACATCTCTTTTAATTCAATACATGCAATCCAATGCCAGGCTACCAGGAAAATAAAAAGGAAACCTATTATCTAGTCGTAAAAACAAAACCAACGGTTTGTACTGTTTTTGAAGCCTCTTAATAATTCTCTAGACGCCCTCACTGAATCAGGGTGGAAAATACTTCCATGGTGACATGAACAGACCATATTAAAGCAAATGGAGTCAAGAAGCAAAATCATCAACTCATTCTAGCAAATCTGAGATCAGTGTGTCCAAGAAACTCAAGGTGACTTCTGAAAAAGAAATGTAGAAATTATATAACAGAACCTAGGACGCTGTCTATACTTGAATTTCTCTAAAATCTTGCCGTCATGAAGCCAGTGGGAACCAAATCCTTTTAAAAGATACCACTCAGAGTGGCATTGAACCAAATGTAAAATAGATAGCTAGTGGGAAGCAGCCACATAGCACAGGGACATCAGCTCGGTGCTTTGTGACCACCTAGAGGGGTGGGATAGGGAGGGTGGGAGGGAGACGCAAGAGGGAGGGGATATGGGGATATATGTATATGTATAGATGATTCACTTTGTTATACAGCAGCAACTAACACAACAATGTAAAGCAATTATACTCCAATAAAGATGTTAAAAAAAAAAAAAAAAGGTACCTCTCAGATGAAACAGCTTCCTAACTGTCCTCCTGTTATCCAGGGTCATTTAATCCGCTAGGCTTATAAGCCTATAAGATTTTTAGGAGCCTATAAAAATCTTTAAGACCTGGGGGGGGGGGAACAATGTGCTCAAAAATACAAAAAGAAAACTACACAATCAATATTAACGTGTGTTGATTTGTCTACAAAATGTACCATTATGTCAATTTCAAAAAAAAATTATTAAAATGTACATTTGCAAAAACACCTTTACATCTGAAAACAATTTGCAGGTTAGACTTTTCTCACTTATCCTAGGTATGCATTATGATTGTTGAGAAGTCAAAGTCATTCATGAATTAAATGTGTAACCCAGGTCAAAAATTTCAAAAGTAAAATGAATAAACTCCTTTAAAATTATTACAGTAAAAATTGCTATTTAACAGAGGACGTGGGTGTATTTTAATTTGTTTAATATGAAGGGGGTTCGGTCCTCCACAGTATGAGCACTTAACAGTTACAAGAATTTAAATGCCTCCCCTGGCCCCAGCATCCTCTCCTCTTTTCCCCTTTCCCATCCTTCCTCCACAGACCCTCCAGAGTGATGGCTGTAAAATACTAACGTAATCAGAGAACTCCTCTGCTTACATTCTTGAGTAGCTCCTCACCGCAGTTAGGATAAAACCCAAACTCCTTATCATGGCCTAGAAGATATTCAGGGGCCAGTCTTACCTTAGACCACTCAATCCCTCACTCTCCAATTTTTGAGGAAACCCTGTTAACTCTATCTTCAAAACATATCCAGAACTGGACCATTCTCACCACGTCCTCTGCCATCACCCTATTCTGAGCAACGATCATCTCCTGCCTGGAGAATGACAACTGTCTCAAAGCAGATCTCTCTTCTTCTATCCTTGCTTGCTATAGTGAATTTTTACATAGCAGCCTGAGTCAATGTTTCAAAAGGAGTCAGGTCACGTTACTCCTCTGCTCAAAATTCTCCAGTGGAAGAGTTCAAACAGAATAAAATCCAAAGTCCCCATCAATGGTCTACTAGGCCCCCCATATAGTCTGGTCCCTTGCTCCCTCTACTTTTCTCCTTTTCTTTCATCTTCATTTGCTTTTCCTGCCTGGTTCACACTGGCCTTCTGGTGGTTTCCTATCCTACCAGGAACATTTCTGCCTTTGGGCCTTTGCGCTGGCTGTTCCCTTGGCCTGGAACATACTTCTTCAAGATTTCTGCAGGGCTAACTCCCTCACCTCCTTCAAGTCTCTGCTTCAATGTCAGTCTCAAACAAGACCGACTTTGACCACCATATTATAAGTCACAACCTATCACTGCCACACCAACCACACCAGCACTGGTAATCCCTGTTCTACTCTTGCTTTTACCCAGGGCACCACCTTCTAGTATAGTCTGTAACTAATTTATATAGTAGGGTTGTTGTTTGGTTTTTTGTTTATTGTCTGTCTGCCCCTTCCTGAATATAAGTTCCAAGAGACCAGGGATGTTTGATGTTCACGGTATATTTCAAGTTTCTAGAACTATGCCTGGCAGCTCAATGAACACAGGTTAAATGATGAATTGGTCTATTTGCTTTTCCCACACTGGACTTTTCAGTCTGTTGTATAATAAAGAATTTGTCTAGCCTTTGTCCTGGGATCTGGGTACAGAGCTTTTAAAACTCTTAGAATTTCCCAGGTAATAGAAGTGTTTTTGTTATTCCTGAGCCCCCTGGATCACATCTGAGTTTTTGCTAATGGGGTGACTCTTGGTGGGCCCCTAGGTAACTTCAGGATGGGGGCTAGTCACCAGAAAGACCTACCACATGATTACAGGTTGGAACTTTGAGCCAACCTGACCTCCAGGGAGAGGAGTGGGGCTGGAGATTGACTTCAATCACATAGTCAGTGATTCAATTAATGGTATTTACATAACAAAATCTCAATAAAAACTCTGTACATCAAAGCTCATGGACCTTCCTGGTTGGCAAACACACTGATGTGCCAGGAGGGTGACACATCCTGACTCCATCAGGACATGGAAGCTCTATGTTTAGGACCCTCCCAGACCTCGCCCTATTCTTCTCTTCATTTGGCTGTTCCTGATTTGTATCCATTATAAACTGTAATTATAAATATAGAACTTCCCTGAGTTCTTTGACTTGTTCTAGTGAATTACTGAACCTGAGGAAGGCTGTGAAACCACCTCCCACCCCAGATTTGTAGCCAGTGGGTCTGAAGCTAGAGCAGTCTTGTTGTAAGCTGGGCCCTTTAACTCACAGGGTTGTGCTAACTCTCGGTGCTTAAGGCCAGAACTGAAATGCAATACACCTGCTGATGTAGAAATATAGTCCCTCAAACCTATTAGGGACAAGGGGCCTAAAATTCACTTTCTACTTTTTTCAATTTTAATTAGTTTATAAAATAGAGAAAGAGCATTAACCAAAAGGGATCAAATTAATAGATTTACTAATACTGGATTGAAGACTATGGCATAGATCTAAGGAATCTCCTAGAATCCTCATACTTCTAGATCAGCACCATTCAAAGGAAATATAATGTGAACCTCAAATCTTAGCCACCTACATATTTTTAGTTTTATTACTAACCACTTTTTAAAAAGTATAAAGGGTAAATTTCATTTTAATAAATTTTTACTTAACTCATTATGCCCAAAATATCAGCCCCTAATGTAATGAATATAAAATATTATTGAGACAGTTTACTTTTTTTCACACTAATTCATCAAAATCTGCCACATATTTTATACTTATACTGAAAACAAGCAGGACCTTATGGGGCCCTCTGGGGTACAAAAGCCTTTCCCAGTCCCCTATTCCTTGTTTGTAGAAAAAAGGTTTTAACCTCCTAGGCCTTCCAAGACTTCCAAAGAACAGGCTCAAGCAGTTAATGGTTAGGAGAAGAGTCACAGGACTCCTAGTTCCTCCTGAAGGGATATGGATAATAATCTGATGTATATCTTTGAGTCATTCTAAAGAAACTAAGACTCCCCCCCACCCCCCCAGGTGGAGGATGGTGACTACATGCTGACCACAAGCATGGAGACCCCAGACTGGCTGGAACCAGAAGGTTGAGATTCCCCAAACATCACCACCAACCAATCAGAAGAAGGTACATGAGCTAATCATGCATCCTATGACCCTCACCCCTAACAATTACTTTAAAAACCCTTGCCTGAAAGCCACCAAGGAGTTCAGGTCTTTTGAGCATGAGCTGCCCATTCTCCTTCTTGGTGCCCTGCAAATAAACCCTTACTTTGCTGCAAATACCCACTGTCGGTTTGGCTTTCTGTGCCCTGGGCACAGGAGACCCTGCCTGGTAACAAGAGCACATCTCAAAGTGGACTGATCATATTTCAAATGCTATCAATAGCCACATGTTGCTAATAGCTACCATACTGGACAGCTCAGTTCTAGATACGAGAAACTGTCTTGAAAAGAATAGACTAACCAGTTACGAGAGGCAAAATGGGAGAATGGCTGGCCTGAGGCAGGTCTTGCCTAAGTCACTTCCTTTGAGCAGGAACCTCAGGCTAGGAGGTAGGGAGGGGAGTGTGCTCATTTCAAAAGAGCGGAGCCCATCCCTCCAGAGCAAAGAATGGGTTCACCCTCTTCTAAGGAAACACGGCCCCGTGAATGTCTCAGACTCTGACTAGTCAAATTGGAGGGGAAGTACAACAGGGAAGCAGCAGAAATCCCACAACCTCCAGTTCTCCACAGGGGAGAAAAAAGGGAACTTTGCTTCTCTATCAGCCACAGCAAAAACGGTAGAGAAAACGGCTTTCCTTTCACTGCAAGGCCTTTGCAAGCGTTAATGCCAGCTAATGTTTCTTGAGAAGGCACATCATCAAGAAATTTAAGAAATATATTTCATTTAATCTTTACAGCAGGGACTTACCCAGTGGCACGGTAGTTAAGAATCCTCCTGCCAATGCAGGGGACACGGGTTCGAGCCCTGGTCCAGGAAGATCCCACATGCCAGAGAGCAACTAAGCCCGTGAGCCACAACTACTGAGCCTGTGCTCTAGAGTCTGCGAGCCACAGCTACTGAGCCTGCGTGCCACAACTACTGAAGCCCGTGTGCCTAGAGCCTGTGCTCCGCAGCAAGAGAAGTCACTGCAATGAGAAGCCCACTCGCCACAACTAGAGAAAGCCCGTGCACAGCAACGAAGACCCAATGCAGCCAAAAATAAATAAAATAAAATAAATTTATTAAAAAAAAATCTTTACAGCAAACCCCTTTTTCAGATAAGTAGATTAAACACAGTGAGGTTAAATATAATACTTTATCCCAGGCCAGCTAGTAAGGAGCAGATTTGAATTTGGAAACCAAAACTTTGACCCCAAAGCCTAACTTCCCAACTAAAATTCTACAATGTAAACAGCTTTCCCCCTTCCTTTTCACCTGGCCAATTCCTGCACACCCATCAAAGCTCAACTGAAAGACCACCTCCTCAGTGAAACCTTCCGTGATCTCCTTGCTCAATAGAGTAAACCCTACTCCCACTCCACCCCAACCATTTCTCTCATTACTCTAGTTGATTTTGTTAGTGTCTTATCATCACTTGAAATTTTTACACACACACACATTTCACATATTTGTCTCCTCACCGTCTGTCTCCACTAGAATATAAGTTCCATGAGAGCAAAGACCTTGTCCGTCTTGTATACTGTTGTAGCCCCAGGGTTTAAATCAGTGATTTGTGCATACAGTAGGAAGGGCTGATGAATCAACCAGATGTGTCAGGACAGGTATCAGGTTTTCTGATGCCAAAGATGCTTCAGGTATTAAAAAAAAAAAAAAGGGAAGTCCACAAACACAACCACTGTCAGTAGAGATAACTGAGGGGATCCTAGACAATTCAAGAATTTTCTTCTGTTGTATTTCATTCTTCCCTACACTCTGGTTCATTATTTGGTACATAATAGGATTCTGAAATCAATAATATAACAATTTACCAGATGTCAGCAAGCATACGGAGAAACAGGTTGAAATGTTACGTAAAAACACATAGCACGCAAAGACCATCCTCTTAATAATGATGGCACAGCTAATCCACATCTTCACAGGAAACCAAATGACATAACTTATTAGTTAACAATAACTGTTAACGTTTTTAAGTGCTTATAATTCCCAAGGTTTTAACACATATTATGTAATTTAACCTAATCTTCAAAACATTCCTATGAAGTAAATAATATTATTGTTTCCATTATACAGAGGTTATTAGTCAGGGTTCTCCAGAGAAACAGAACCAATAGGATAAATATATATACAGATTTACATATATATATATATATAGAGAGAGAGAGAGAGAGAGAGAGAGAGAGAGAGAGAGAGAGAGATTTATTACAGGAATTAGTTCATGTCATTATGGAGGGCAAGAAGTCCCACAATTTACCAACTGCAAGCTAGAGACCTAGGCAAGGCAGTGGTGTCAGGATTAGTCAGAATCCTGAAGGCCTAAGAATCAAGGGAGCCTATGGTGTAACTCCCAGTTTAAGGCTAAAAGCCTGAGAACATGAGAGGCCACTGGTGTAAGTCACAGAGTCTGAAGACCCAAGAACCAGGAGCTCCAATATCCAATGGCAGGAGAAGACGGACATCCCAGCTCAAGAAGAGAGAGAGAATTCACCCTTCCTCTGCCTTTTTATTCTAGCCCAGCCCTCAACGGTTTGGATGATGCCCACCCACATTGGGAGAGCAATCTTCTGTACTCAGTCTACTAACTCGAACACCCTCACAGACCAGACACACTGGAAGTTATGTTTTCCGAGCTATCTGGGCATCCCTTAGTCCAGTCACGTTTTCACGTAAATTAACCATTACAGAGAAGGAAACTGAGACTCAGAGAAGTTAAGTAATTTGCTCACAGTCCCAAAGCGAACAAGAAGCAGAGTCAAGAGTCAAATCCAGGACTGTATGAGTCCAAAGCCACAGCTCTGCTAAGTGAGGCTGGAGCTATAGAAATGGCGTAAAGAAATGAATAGTGACAACGTGGCCTTCCCAAGGAGAAGCAGAAGCGGAGAGTGACACTAAGGTCCTATTTACCTAGTTAATATGTCTAACGCCATGTGGTTCATTAGCACAAAGCATTCTTCACTCTGGCTGCCCTACTGGGCCCATGCAGATAGACTCCTGAAGATGTCATAGATGAATTAAATTTTTTTTTAATATAAGAACACAGATCCAACCTCTGATCCAGCAACAGCGTACTCCACTTAATCCCAATGGCAGCAATGGTAGAAGCACTAGTACAAAGCAGACCTATTTATTCATCCTCATGCCCTGTCATCCCACGGTTCATTCTCTCCCATGTTCTTAAAATCTAAAGCCAAGAATGTGATGCATGCAAGTCCAGAGGCTTTGGAAATTTCCCAGTCTGCTTTTCTGAATCTCTCCAAGAGAATCCTTCTCAAATGCTCTCCTCACCTTCACTCCCCAAAGGGAATCTTGCCTGTTCTCCTGGCTTTTATTCCTGATGATACTAAAGGCATCCCAACAAGACATTCTTACTTACTCTAATTTTATTTCACCAAGGAAAAGCAAAATTTATATTTTACCAATTCAGAGAAATTAAGAGCTTCTTGCTTTCTGATATACATTAGGGTCTGAAAGTGATCGACATGATATGGCTGGCTTCCCGTATTCTCAAGGACAGCTGTCATCTGTTCTCTGCCCTAAGAGACCTAGGGATGACAGGCAAGATTCCCTTTGGGGAGTGAAGGTGATGAGAGCGTTTGAGAAGGATTCTCTTGGAGAGATTCAGAAAAGCAGACTGGGAAATTTCCAAAGTTCTATTCAACATATGAGGTAAATATTCATTAAGTATGACCATGGGTTAGGCACTGAAGATAATAATCTAAATAAAATTTGGTCTGTGCCCTCAGGAAGCTGAGAAACTCACAGTATAGATGTAGAGATAAAGAGTTAAGATTAAGTGCCATGCAAGGTGAAAAGTATGTAAAAAGAGGTTATCTTTAAAATATTACCAGAACTCGATGAGGGAACTGTTTGTTCTACCATGGAGAAGGGTAATATTTGCACTGAGCCCTGAAGGATAAGCATGATTTCACAACTCATCATGTGTCTAATATAGCATTAGGTGCCAGGGCTGCAAAGACTCAACCAGAGGAGACCAGAGAAAATGGTGATTGTCTGACCAAAGTTGGCTCTGGGTCCACAAGCAATGGAAGTTAATTCTCGCCCTGCGGAAAATCATATCTCTCATTCTGGAACTCAACACAAAACCAAAGAGATGACACAACAGTGAAAGGGTGGGAGGAAAGGAATTAGGGCCAGAAGTCTGCTGGAAGCACCATAGCGTGTAGTCCCTCTGATGTCTCAATGCATCAAAACTAGATGTCACATTTCCTTAAGACATTCTAGAGCTTTAAAGCCCTGCTTATACAAATAATCCACTGCTACATCTGACTTAATCACATCTCCCCCACAACCAAGAGGAAGTGCACTTGGCACTGTGGATAAAGAAAGGTTCATATTAGATCTGGGAGATCGCCTCGTTTTACAAGTGCAGATAAACACAAATATCACCATTAGGATTTCAGCAATAGGAGGCTTAAGTGTCACCAAGAGAGCAGGGTAAAATGCTGAGAAGTCTCCCATCTCACTTCCAAAACAAATCTCAATGCACAGTGCAGTGAAATAAGAAATGACACAGAGTGTGCTTAGTACTAAAAGTGAAAGAAAACAATTTAATTTAAACAAGCTAATCCAAACATTTGCTTCACTTAAAGCTTGGAAAATGCCCTTTCATTAAATCATGTTTTCATTTCAAAAGATGACAGTCAGACCCAAACTATTTTATTATAATAGAAGAAAGGAACATAAAGCTAATACATTTCATTCATTCATTCATTCATGGCTGTGTTGGGTTTTCGTTGCTATGTGCGGGCTTTCTCTAATTGCGGCGAGAGGGGGCTATTCTTCGTTTTGCAATGCGCAGGCTTCTCATTGCCGTGGCTTCTTTTGTTGCAGAGCACGGGCTCTAGGCACATGGGCTTCAGTAGTTGCGGCACGCGGGCTTCTCTTGTTGTGGAGCACAGGCTCTAGAGCGCAGGCTCAGTAGTTGTGGCGCACGGCTTAGGTGCTCCGTGGCATGTGGGATCTTCCCGGACCAGGGCTCAAACCCGTGTCCCCTGCATTGGCAGGTGGATTCTTAACCACTGTGCCACTAGGAAAGTCCCAAGATAATACATTTCTAGATTAAGCAATTCAAAATGTATTTGAGATTTTAGAAAAATTTTATAATGAACTTATGAATCACTAAGCCTAAACCAGAGAGAACCGTGAACAAATTTGCTTCAAATGACATCCATGGACCCATGCCCACATAATTGCCCTTCTACCTATGAGTCCAACAGTTACATAGTATGGGAGCTGTGCCCATTGGTGACTGATAAAATCTCCCTAGTCAGAGGACTTGTCCTTGTACGCAACAACATTGCCTATATTCTGGGATCTTCTATTGCGCAGATTTTGAGCTCAAACTCAATCTCCTTTGGCTAGAAGCTGCCAAACAATTGACATAGCAGTTTTTAATCAACAGCCTCTCTGCACATAATAAAGGTATAAGAAAAAGGAATAACAGTTTCTTTAAACCATTTAAATGTCTTTGGAAATAATCCAAATACTTATCTTTTTATTATTATGATAATAATTCATTGTCATTATAGAAAAATAAAGAAATATAGATAGATAAAAAGTTTTAAATTATTCATAATCCATAGCCAGTTTTAAATTTGGGGGTTAAATTTCCAAATGTTGATACAATTTTTCAAAAGAGAGATTTCATTTAACACCCCACTTGCAGCTTGCTTTTTGTACACAGAATATTATATCAAGTATTTATTTCTCTTTTATTGCAGACTACATTTTTGTTAATTACATGGATTAACATTAATGACACTTGATCAGTTTCTTGTTATTAGACATTGTTTCAATCACTCTTTATTTTAAAAATGATAGGTGGATAAACATCTAGATATTGACATATTTATAACACATCCTAAAGATAACACAACCATAACACGTCCTAAAGATAAATTCTGAGGGGTGAACTGCTGGCTCAAAGAATGTGTAAAAGTTTAAGACTTTTGATGAGCACTGCCCAATTGCTCTGCTAAAAAAGGAAAGTATGAGGGTGTCCATTTCCCTGTTTGTGCCATCTTGACACATTTGATAGTTTGGAAAATGGTATCTTGACTTATTTTATAGTTTGGAAAATGGTATCTAATTGTTTTAATTTGCATGTATTTGATTAACAGAGAAGTTTAACTTTTTTTTTCATTAGATGATCTTTTTTTCTTTTTTTCATTGAAGTTGACTTTAAACCACTTATATCAGTTTCAGATGTACAACATACTCATTTGATATTTTTATAGATTAGGTACCATAAAAATTATTACAATATTATTGACTATATTCCCTATGCTATATATTATATCCTTGTGACTTACTTTATAACTGGTAGCTTGTACCTCTTCATCCCCTTCACCTGTTTCACCCATTCTAATTTTTAATGGGCCGATATATTTCTTCTTTTATGAAATGTCTTCTTATATGTCATGTTTTGCTTGATATTTAAAATTTACATGTTTATCTTTTTATTGATATGATGAAGTCCTTAATATATGAAGGATATATACAATGGTATTATTTTGCAAATTTGTCATTTGTCTTTTACTTTTAAAGCTTTCAAATTTTGAAACCCACAAACCCCTTTTCTTATCCTTTTTCCTAGAAATGTCTTCAATTTTTCAGGCCTCTGACAGCCAAATATTTATACCATGAAAATCATGGAGATAACACAGGCTGTAGCTAGAAACCAAACACGGTTTTTGTATCACATTCCTGCCACCTAATTACCATGTGATCTCAGGAAGTAATTCAGCATCTCTGAGCTTCAGTTTCCTTATCTGTGCTAGACAATTTCTAATATCTTTTCTGGTTCTAAAATTTGGTGAGTCTACGAAATGACAAATATTAAAGTCTACATTTGATGTGCATTTATGTTTTAGAGGAGCATTTCTTTTTCAATTTTAATAAAAATTGAAAAGAAATTTAATGGTGAGAAGAGCCTGCTAAAGCAAATGATTTATTCAAAAAATAAGCTTTGTGCTCAGCATAAAAATATAGTCAGTCTCAAATGAATGCCCATTTGAAAGGTAGGTCTGGGAGCCTATCTTCTGAGGGTAGAATGTTGTATTATAATCATAGGTTGTTAGAGTTCCTGAAAAGTTCTCTGAAGCTTACATAATCCACCCCCATTTTTCAGATGATGACACTAAAGTCAGAAAGTGAAAGTGACTAAGTCACACACAGAGTTAGATGAAGAGTTGAACAGGAATGCAAACCTCCTCGCTTCTGCTACAGCCCGTCTTTAGCTTTTGGATCCCAAGCATAAAAGTTCGATTTACGGAAATTAGCAAGTAAAGTCGTATTATTTGCCAATATTATGTCATATTGCCATGGCCAATACGCTGTCGTATAATTCACTGGACAGAACTTTCGTGAATCAGTGTAACTCAAATTAGCGTTTGGGAACAAGGGCTATGGAACTGCACTCCCTGGCTTCAAAGTCTGGCCCTGCCCACCACTGCTGCTGATACCTAGGCAAATTGCTGGAGCTCTCTCACTTCAGATTTTCTGGAGATGACAAAGTGCCTAGCTCACAAGCGTACTGTGGAGATTAAATGCATTCATGTGAGCTTCTTGCTTGGCCCAAGAGCTGGGAAGTTGACAGTACTCAGTAAACATCACTGGTACACTGACTTAGATATTACAGTGTTTCCAACTATACAGCGTGGAAATCAATATTTCCCTCCTTCCCTCCTTTCCCAATCTCACCTATAAGCAGAAGTTAAAAAGGATTATTATGAATAACCAACAAGTACTTTTTACAAAAGTTTTTAATGAGTTTCTATGGTGTGTTCAGAATGATGTTGAACTGTAGGAGGAATAAAAGTTGAAAGAGAAACAATCCATGTCCAGGTGTTTCCTCTTACAGGAGGCATCCTTGACCCCTTATTCCCATCAGGGCCATGTTTAAACAATCTCTCCTCAGTATTTCCTCCACTCAGTATGACACCCGTTAAAAAATAAAACCATAGATCAATATCTTTCCTAAATCAGACCAACATTCAGCTAGAACATCTAACAAAAGTTTCTGTTCATAACAGTGAACCATAGGCTTAAATACACAGTAATAGATTTATAAAGAAATATGCAAGACCTATAAGAAGAAAATAAACTCAAAATTTTTATTAAGGGATTTGGAAGTTGACCTGCAAAAGAGAGAGAAGCTATATTCCTATAAACATGGCAATGCTCTCAAAATTACCTACTGATAAATTTAATGCAATTTCAACATAAATGTCTTTCAAAGTTGATACAATTATTAGAAACACCTTCTGAAAAACTCAATAAGGAAGAAGAGTCAAGGAATTTTTAAAGACAAAAGAAGAAAAAGAAAGAGAAAAAGATTTGAGGTAAAAACTTATATAGTCTGATATTGAAAACACAGTGCAATACTACAAAAACTGAAATACTGACTTGTTATTTTTTTATTTGATAAAAGAGTTTAAATCAGAAATAAAATGAGGATTATTAAGTAAATAGTTCTGATTCATTTGATCAACTATTTGAAGAAAAAAATAATAATGCTACACCCCTACTCACCACAAGGCCAAGTAAAGCACAAATAATGGTTTTAAATGAAACTAATGTATAAATTACAATAGTCCATCAGTGACAAATATCTTTCTAATCATAAAAGCAAATAAGGAAGGAATGATGATTAAGATTTTAAAGATTTGATGTAAACCAAAAACCTCTATCAATCCAGGAACATCATAAACAAAATTAAAAGGCAAATGACATACTTGGAAAATAACTGAATGTGCTCATAAAACACAAAAATAATAAAGGCAAAGATGAATACACTGATTTAAAAAAACGGGCAAAGGACATGAATTTGCAACTCCCAAAAGAAGAAATGCACATGTACAATATGCATATGAAAAATATTTAACACATTAAGAATCAGACCAATGTAAATTAAAACAACAGTGCACTATCACTTACTGACCTATCAAATTGGAAAGACTCAAAAACTATAATATCATGAGGATAACGCGGTTAGGGTAAAAGTACTATATAAACTACGTGGTATGAAGTCATACAATTTTTTGAGGACAATTTAGCAATATTTCACAAGAACCTTAAAAGGGTAGAATCTATTTTCTTTAGCCATTCTACATGTTCTAAGAAAAAAACAGAGATATTCACAAAAATGTGTACACAAAGTCCCCCCAACAATTGTTTAAATATTATTAAACTTTAGAGAGTTATAATACACAGAAGATACAATGCAAGAAGCCACTTAAAATTATGGTCTTGAATATTTAATGCTGAAAAATATATTATTTAATGGAAAAGCATTTAGCACATAGTAAGTACAATATGATACGAACTTTATAAAAAAAAGTGTTCATATTAGAGAGAGAGGGAAAGACAGAAAAGAGAGAAAGACAGAGACAGAAATAACGGAGACAGAAACTGGAAAAGTCATTATCGAAATGTTAACTGTGGTTGATCTCTACGTGATAGGATTATGGATGGTTTTATTTTGTCTTCAGAGATTTTTCTACATTCCAACTTTTCTGCAATGAAAATAGACTACTTTTGAAATCAGGAAAAGCAATTATATTTTGAAAGATACATAGGAAGAACCTACAAAAACGTTAATGGGAAAAAAAGAAACACATCAAGTTTTTTGTTGCTGTTTTTTATTCCTATTGTTTAGATTCCATAGAAACAGGAATTGATTTTGACCAAGAATCTGGTTTATCAGAGAGACACATTCACTCAAGTAAGGCACCCTGCCACCTGAAGGAGACCTATTGTAAACATGCACACACACACACATAAAGAAAAGCAATTTTGCCAAACAATTATGTTTTAGGGAAAGCTTCCTAGGCCTGACAATTTCCCCAACTGCCTCTGTTTTTTGACTGATGGAGATGATGGTAGGAAGCTCTCAAAAGTGATAAAAAACGACTGAGAGAAATGCTGATGGATTTTTCCCCCCTTAACTGTGCAGGACTTCCGCACCTCCTGCAACTTATAAGCTGACACTGAGTATGTAATGTACATAGCATACAGCTGAGCATACCCCTCTGGGCTCCCTGGGGAGAGCTCCTGCCCTGAACTCTTGAGGGTCTCAGAGGAGATCCTCTGAAGTCCCAGTGCACTTGAGTTCAGAACGGGTCATGCTAACACAGACCATCCAGCTGTAACGGATCAATAGTCCCAGCTTCACCTCATTGGCGCAGCTGGGATGGAGCCTTACTGAGTATGGGCTCAAGACAGCTGGCACTCAGCTGCAGCAATGTGGTTCTAGCATCAAACCAAAAATGCCTGTTTCACCCTTCAAGCTGTCTGATGTCTCTGACCTGACAAGCCTCAGCGATTCAAACTCTCCCCCTTGATCCAATCCCCACCCTGATTTAGCCCCGTCCACCTTTCCAACTTCATCTTCTATCTCCACGTCCACTCCTTCGACTCACCCACCCACTCCAGGCTCCTCATGCCCTCAAACAGGCCAAGCTTGTGCCGGCCCCAGGGCCTTTGCATCTGCTGTCCCTTTGGCAGTGGAATGCTCTCCTGAAACATTTTACACTGTAGATTCTCCTCCTTCAGATCTCAGCTGCCTCTTCAGTGATCAACTAAACCAACTCACCAGTGCTCTCAACGACTCATCTCTAGAGTCCAAGATATAACTCACTTCTGTTTTCTTCACAGCACTACTGGAAATGCCCTTGCTCACTATATCTCCATGTCTGGAACTGGCATACTGAAGACCATTCAATAAATATCTGTGGATTGATTCACTAAATTAATAAATTGTTGACTATACTCCCAAAATATAGGTAGAATGTTATCACTCTCAACATCTCCACTGCTACCACTGTGGTCCCAGGTACCACCATATCTTCCTGGATTTTCCCAACAGCCTCCTGAGTGATCTGCCTGCCACCACCTTTGCCACCCTTGTCTCCCCACCCACGAAAGTCTATTCCCAACACAGCAGTCATAGTGATCCTGTGTTGAAATGTCAGACCATGGGACTCTTCAGCTTAGGTTCCCCTGTGGGAAAGTTCACTCGGAGCAAAAGCAAAAGTTCTTACAATGATGCACAAGGTCTTGGAGATCTCACTCGCCCTGGCCTCTCCATCTCCCCTCCTCCCCACACTCCAGCCACACTGGCCAGACTCCTGGCGCTCGTCGCTCCTGCCAAGAACACTCCCACCTTGGGGCATTTGCACTGGCTGTTTGCTCAGCCTGGGACTCTCCTCCCCAGATATCCACACGGCTCACTCATTCTCTTCAAGTCTCATCGATTGCCATCTTCTCAGTGGGCAGCATCCTGACCGCCCCACTGAGAACGGCACCCTTCCTGGGATCAGAACTGCCCACCTGCCTGACTCTACTGTACTTTTCTCCCTAACACTTACCATCTTCTAAATCATTATATTTATGTTCTACTCCCAATTGCTAGATAGGATGTAAGCCCTACAGAAGCAGGATTTGTGTCCGTTTTGTTCACTGCTATATCCACCTCCCCCCCGCCTCCGCAGCCCCCTAGAACAATGCCTGACGCGTTGTAGGCACTCAACAAATATCTGCTGAATGAATGAATGAACCACGAGAAGAAGAAATAGAACAGGTACTTATTTTGGCACCATTTGTGTCAAACATGTGGTGAAGGTCACTTCCTTATCTCTCTGCCACTGCTGCCCCAGAATTTATAAATGAAAAATGTCACATCCTACAGTTAAACAGATGCAAATAAAATGCCACTGGATTTGATTGGGTACAGAGTCCAGAAAGTGAGAGGTACTCCTCTATGAGCTCCTGTCCCTGGGATCCCTTCCCACTAACAGGACACAGACCCCAGCAGCTGTGACAATCTTGGTGAGCCAGCAGGGTGGTGAGGAATTAAGAGTAGCCCCCTGAACCTCAAATCTACAGAGGCATGGTCACTTGGCTGTCAAGAATAGATCTTAAAGTCACAGAATTTCAAAATGAGATGCAATCTTTGTGGCCCCTGAGTCCAACCCCCTCAACTTTACAGATGAGAAAACTAAGTCCCAGAGAGGTTAAGTGACCTTGAGGTCACCCAGATATTTCCTAATCTTGGTTAAGGCAAGAGGACAAACATTAAAGAATAAAACTTTTTCAAAACCATTTCTCTAACAAAGAGGCTCTTGCTGACCCCAACCCTAGTTGTGCAGGCTGATTCAGGATGTAGGGCTGCAGATTTACATGTCACAGCAGATTTAGAAATAATTCTTCTTGTCTGAGTCAGACAACACTGCATATTTTAATTCTGCCAGTTGTTTCAGAGTTTGTGCTATCTACACCTTATTAAGTCAACCTACCCCCCAAAAAAGCCAATTTAAAATAGACTGTCTCAAAAATTACATTTATATAATTTATGAGTTTCAAGTAATGTCTATTCAGATTGTCACTTCTAAGAATCTGATTAAAATTATTAGCTTACAGAAGAAAGACTGAAGCAAGCCTTAAAAGAAAAGAAGAAAACCTTGCAGGTTTTTCTTTTGGTTTCCCCACCTATCCCTGATATTACGATGTTAAATAAAACCATACAGATGATCTCCTGTGATGGAAGGGGGATGGGACGAGCCAAGTTAATAATACTGCCGACAAAGGCAGACAATTATATCTTATTTTTATTCATGGGCTCTGAAAGCATTTCAAATGCAGCACAGCCATCTCCAGTAACTGACATCTACATCTGTGTTTGCTTGTGGCATCCGTTGTCAACCTAACATTTCATTAATACATATTTTTTTTTCAATTTAAATTTTAAATCCTTGAATCTGGGCCTGCAATGGGGAGTTGCCAGGAATTACTGAGCTCTGTGGGTCTTCAAAAGATTGAACTCGTATGTAGCAACATAAAGTTGAGATCTTTGTTGGGGGTGGGTCTGTATGTTCTGAGACCCACCAAATTGGGGGCGGGGGTACTTCAAGTGATGGCTGTGAATAGGTATCCAGGCTTAAACAGTTTTTCCTCTTCCCTGATGGCTTAGCAGGAAAAAACTTAGGAACTCCTAAAAATGCAGTTCAAAAATCTTAAACACAGTTCACTTTACTGTGGAAGGAGGGAACGCAAAGGAACTAAGGGACGAGAAGAAGACCTCAGAGATGGATGCACAACAAGGTCCTGAGCCTCCCATACGGCACGACTTCAGAGGGTGCCACTCGCTATATTCCATGTGAACAGCGCTCCCTGACTTTATGCAGTGACCCCACCTTTCTCCCAGTTAATCTCTCTCCTTCCTTCCTTATTTTCTACTTATTCCCATTGTTCAACATGCTGACATTTGTAAACCCATGAGATCAGTTCCAAGGGGCAAGATCAAGGGCTTTGTGCTTTACTATTAAAAAAAAAAAAAAGTGCTGCCATCTATCAGTAATTCCCATCACTCTCTCATTTCCTTCATTCACTCATCCATTCTACAAACATTCACTGACAGCTTACATATTGCTGGGCACTGGCCAATGACAGAATCAAGTTGAACTGAGTCACAGTTCTATATAGGGGCAAAGAAACCATATCTAATATGCAGAACCACCTCAGACACCAAGAAGTATGAGGATGGACCACCAGATTTCCTGCTGACATAAGGAAAAATTAGTGAAGGGGACTCAAGGCCATATAGGCTGATTCCAGGACACTGCAATTTCAGACACTTAAGCAAAGATGAAACACGTCTGTCACACCATCTGAGGATGGTACCTGTGGTAGAGTGTTGGCAAAAATGCCCATAATAATTCTCCTCCCTGTATCCTTGCCTTTGGGTAGTCCCCTACCACACTAACTCCCATCTTGGCCATGTGATTTGCTTTGTCTAATAGGACGATAACAACCATCACAAAAACAGAGACATAAAAAGTGCCTGTGTGTTGGCGCTTGCCCTCTCATGCTGCCCTTGGGAACTCTGGAAACACTACCACGTGACCAAGTCTAAGCTAGCGCCCTAGAGGATGGCAGATGTGTGGCTAATTCCCTCCATGCCCCACCTGACATTAAGCCACCTTCTCAGTCATATAAGTAGGCCCTTCAAAGACCATCCAGCCCAGGCTGACCTGAAGAAACATAAGAAATTATACACATTTTTGTTATTTGATAATAACCTTGAGGGTGGTTTGTTATTCAACAAAAGTTACTGAGTCAGTACCTCACTCTAAGGCAGGGGAAACTCAAAAGATACATCCTATGACAGTGGTCCTGATTGGGAAAGACTGTGTTTAATGTGCAATCCTAGACATTTTAATCCAATACTATCTAGCTCAGATCTTGGAGGAGAATTTGCTTTATGTTTCTTGATTAATGAACATTTCAAGTAGCTACAGTTTCTGGCATCATCGCAAAGCCAAATCAACTAAAGGTAGTTGAAAGCGATGTAATTTGGGGGGGAAAGATAACATTTGAAAACACTTGTGGCAGAGATGCCTGGTCAGGAGAAGTTTCAACAACAAAAGCAAAAGCGGAAAAGGACAACAGTGAGTCTTCCTATAATGGCTGTAGGGCTACGCTGCCCGGCTCCCTTTACACGACTGAAGCACTTAATCCCTCCAATTTTGAGAGTGTTGGCAGCTGATAGATCTCAGCTGAGTCTCTATCTAGGAATCTCCCTCAGCTGAGGAGAAGCTGCCTTGCCCAAGGTCATGTCCCTTTTCTAGGATCACATCCAATGACTGGTCCCCCCTGGGTTGATGCAATCTGCTTATTCAAATGCAGGACAAGTCTGCCAGCCAAGCCCACTCCAGAGCTTCCTGTGGGATTGGCTGAGGCTTTAATTTTGACCACATCGCAGTTCAACTTCCTCCTCTTCCCAGTCCTGCTTCCTTCCTTTCTTCACGGGCATTGATCCTGAGATCACTCCCTCCAAAAATTCCTGCATGCTAGTCTCTAAGCCAGGGTGGGCGTTCTGGTGAACTGGATCTGAGACACTCCCAGAAGCACTGTCTTGCCAGATGAGGAAAATAAAGGGCAGCAATCACAGAAGGAAGCCACACATAACAGGGAAGAAAAGGAGGAAAAGGAGAAGAAGCCATCAGAAGCATGAATGTTCCATATGCATGAAAAGGAAGCAAGGGAAGTAGCCTAAGGAAAGAAAGTAGTTGATGAATAGGGCTTAAACACCCTTGTGACTGGCTTCCCATGGTTTGTATAGCCCCGAGAAAGCAAGAATCATGTTTGTTCACTGCGAGGAGAAGGCCAAACCTAAGTCACAGGAGCCAGAAAACAGAAAAAAACAAGTAGGTGAAGAACTCCTCTCCTGGAAAAGAGGGGACAAGAGGCAGGAGAATGTGGCCACATATCAAACAAGGATTGTAAGAGGCAGAAAGACATCGACAGATCAAATGAGACAAAGACACAGGAATAAAAATGAGAATCTAACAAAAGACCTGAAGGAAATTGGAAATTATAGCAATATTTTGACTTTCTTGTTAATGAACATGAAAATTTTGAAGAAATAAACCACTTTCTAGAAATCACAAGATCACAGGTTGATTCAAAAGTGTAAAATTTGACTAGACCAAAATGCATCTAAGAAATGAAAAGACATCCAATAATTAGTTTCAAAAAAGCTTCCAGATCTACTTTCATCAGAAAGTTGTTTCTAACTTCAAAGTTACCAATAACCCATGTGTGATATAGTGTCCCAGTTAAAGGAAGAAACGGATGTTCCCTGATGAGCCCAGGCCTGCTCTAGGGCTGATGAAACAGTGAGAGACAGAACACAGAAGTACCTCAGTGTGGTAGAGTAAAGTCTTATATGGTAAGAGACGGACCCTCCAATGCAGATGTGAGCCCTCCCTCAGCCTAACCTAAGTGTGCAAAGGCACACCCCTCAGCTCTGGGCCTCTCTGACTTGAAGGATTCACCCTCCAAGTGGATTGTGTTATCACCCAACTTTTGGTGCGCTTCCCCAGAGGACTAGGAGGTGCTGGTGAGCCATGTCCATTCACCTGTATCCTCAGCTGTTGTATAAGCTCTAAGTCTACATGTTAGCTGGTTCAGTAGGCAAACCAAGTAAAAGCAACTCTGAACTGAGTGTAAGTTGTCATTCTTGAACCTAAACCAACCCTCCGCAGTCTTGCTAATCTCTCTTCCTAATCTATTTTATTATGTTAACAAACCTGGATACCATAACCTAACGTAACAACACAAAACAATCAGAAAACCAGTTCCAAGACAAAAGCTAATTTTGATAAAGAACCGAGTTGTAAAATACTAGAAAATAGTATTTAAGGTATTTAGAAATTCTAGAAATTTTAAGCATGAAATATTAAATTGTACACTGCCGCTAAATAGATGTCTGTTCAGTAATGCAAGAATGACTTACTATTAGAAAATCTATTAATAACATCATGAATGCATCTGTTAATAACCAACAGGATCAACTAATAGATGCCTAAAATGAATGGGATAGAGCTTCCCCTGTGGCATAGAGGTTAGGAATCCGCCTGCCAATACAGGGAACACGGGTTCGAGCCCTGGTCCAAGAAGATCCCACATGCCACGGAGCAACTAAGCCCGTGCGCCACAACTACTGAGCCTGCGCTCTAGAGCCCGCATGCCACAACTACTGAAGCCTGCGTGCCTAGAGCCGGTGCTCCGCAACATGAGAAGCCGCTGCAATGAGAAGCCTGTGCACCACAACGAAGAGCAGCCCCCGCTCGCCGCAATTAGAGAAAGCCCACGCACAGCAATGAAGACCCAATGCAGCCATTAATTAATTACTTAATTAATTAATAATAAAATGAATGTGATAAAATTTGATGCAGATTATAGTGAAACACTAGGGGAATGCTCATTAAAATCATAAACAAATAAATAAAAACAGGATGCCTACTATCATTTTTAAACATTAGTTACCATTAGACAGTTCTGCCAGTAAGCTAACACAAAGAGCAACTGAAAATGAAAAGATCTAATTGGTACCTCTTTCATAAAACACATGGGTTGTATTGTTTCACCTCAATTTCCCAAGAGCAACATTTCTCACACTTTGCTTCATGGAATCCCTAAATGTTCATGGATGGATACATTCTCAGGGATCCTCCAGTTCTCAATAGTGCTTTTATGTTTATATTTTTATTTCTATGATCATCTGAAATATAAACTTTTACAAATCTAGAATAAATGAATGGGGAAAACTGTATTTGGCCTGCAGGTCATAGATGATTATAACTGCGAATGGCCATATAATTTGCTCACAATTATTCCCAAGTATTATTGGATTTTCTTTAACTTAGTTTTTTATTGAAGTATGGTTGCTGTACAATACTATATAAGTTACAGGTGTACAATATGGTGATTCACAATTTTTAAAGGTTATACTCCATTTATAGTAATTATAAAATATTGGCTATATTCCCTGTGTTGTATTGTACAATATATCCTTGTAGCTTATTTTATACCTAATAGTTTATGCTTCTTAATTCTCTACCCCCATATTTCTCCCCCTCCCTCCCTTCTCCCCACTGGTAACCATTATTTTGTCCTCTATATCTTCGAGTCTGCTTCTTTTTTGTTATATTCACTAATTTGTTGTATTTTTTAGATTCCACATATAAGTGATATCATACAGTGTTTTGTCTTTCTCTGACTTATTTCATTTAGTATAATGCCCTCCAACTTCATCCATATTGTTGCAAATGGCAAAATTTTGTTCTTTTTTATGGCTGAGTAGGATTCCATTGTATACATATATCACACTGTATATATATACAACATCTTCTTTATCCATTCATCTGTTGATGGACACTTAGGTTGCTTCCATATCTTGGCAATTGTAAATAATGCTGCTATGAGCATTGAGATTCACGTATCTTTTCTAATTAGTGTTCTTTTTCTTGTTTTTTTTTTCGTTCACATATATATCCAGGAGTGGAACGGCTGGGACATATGATAGTTCTATTTTTAGTTTTTTGAGAAATCACCATACTGTTTTCTATAGTGGCTGCACCAATTTATTAATACATTACATTGGTACAACAATTAGTGTACTAATTGTTGAGTGCTGATAGGAAAAGAACACAGTTGCACATAAATTTACCATTTTCATCAAGTGATGACATGAATGAAGGCTTTGCAGTGATGGAATGAATGAAAATCAGGGAGAGAACTGAGCCTTCACAGAGCATATGATATTTGAGATGTGTTGAACCGTATGACCTTGGGCTGAAGCAATCAGTACACCGTCACATCACAAGCACTGGTTTGAATTCAGCAAAATAATGTCATTAACTACATGTAATGAATGCTGTTAATCTGATGTGTATTAGTTTTGTGGCTTATAATTAAGAGCTACCAAAATAAGAAGTATATTCCTAGTTATAAGTTTTTATATTTTAGGAATGTTATTCTAATTATCTTCAAAAAATAATTTAAGTCATTACACATTGTTCAAAACATTGTTTTCTTTTAAAAATTGGTCTACACCTTACTGAGACTTAAGAAACACTGCTTTAGAGAATCAGTTAAAATGCCATTAACACTAATAAAAGAGTTCAGTAATAAAGACAGATACAAAGTAAATATACAAACATCAATAGCAGCCTTAAGCACGAGCAATAGAAAGGTATAAAATATAGTGGAAAAATATAATCACCATATTAGCAGGACAACAAAAGATAACCAGAAAAACATTAACAAGAAATATTCAGGAAAGGCATACGCTGGGGGAAAAAAACTGTTAAAACTTAACCTAGAGGTCTGGGCAAGATGGCAGAAGAGTAAGACGTGGAGATCACCTTCCTCACCACAGATACATCAGAAATACATCTACACGTGGAACTGCTCCTACAGAACACCCACTGAACACTGGCAGGAGACGTCAGACCTCCCAAAAGGCAAGAAACTCCCCACGTACTTGGGTAGGGCAAAAGAAAAAAGAAATAACACAGACAAAAGAATAGGGACAGGACCTGCACCAGTGGGAGGGAGCTGTGAAGGAGGAAAGGTTTCCACACACTAGGAAGCCCCTTCGTGGGCAGAGACTGTGGGTGGCAGAGGGGGGAAGCTTCGGAGCCATGGAGGAGAGCGCAGCCACAGGGGTGCGGAGGGCAAAGTGGAGAGATTCCCGCACGGAGGATTGGTGCTGACCACCACTCACCAGCCCGAGAGGCTTGTCTGCTCACCCACTGGGGCGGGCGGGGCTGGGAGCTGAGGCTCGGGCTTCGGTCGGATCGCGGGGAGAGGACTGGGGTTGGCGGCGTGAACACAGCCTGAAGGGGCTAGTGCGCCACGGCTAGCCGGGAGGGAGTCCGGGAAAAGGTCTGGAGCTGCCGAAGAGGCAAGAGACTTTTTCATGCCCCTTTGTTTCCTGGTGCGCGAGGAGAGGGGATTCAGAGCGCCGCCTAAACGAGCTCCAGAGACGGGCGTGAGCCGCACTATCAGCGCGGACCCCAGAGACGGGCAGGAGACGCTAAGGCTGCTGCTGCCGCCACCAAGAAGCCTGTGTGCAAGCACAGGTCACTCTCCACACCGCCCCTCCTGGGAGTCTGTGCAGCCCGCCACTGCCAGGCTCCCGTGATCCAGGGACAACTTCCCCGGGAGAACGCACGGCGCGCCTCAGGCTACTGCAACATCATGTTGGCCTCTGCTGCTGCAGGCTCACCCCGCATCTGTACCCCTCCCACCCCCCTCCTGAGTGAGCCAGAGCCCCCGAAGCAGCTGCTCCTTTAACCCCGTCCTGTGTGAGCGAAGAACAGACGCCCTCAGGCGACCTACACGCAGAGGTGGCTCCAAATCCAAAGCTGAACCCCGGGAGCTGTGCGAACAAAGAAGAGAAAGGGAAATTTCTCCCAGCAGCCTCAGGAGCAGCGGATTAAAGCTCCACAAACAACTTGATGTACGTGCATCTGTTGAATACCTGAATAGACAACGAATCATCCCAAATTGAGGAGGCGGACTTTGGGAGCAGGATATATTATTTTTTCCCCTTTTCCTCTTTTTGTGAGTGTGTATGTGTATGCTTCTAGGTGAGATTTTGTCTGTATAGCTTTGCTTTCACCATTTGTCCTAGAATTCGGTCCGTCCATTCTTTTTCTTTTCTTTTTTTTTTTTTTAACTTAAATTTTTTTTCTTAATAAATTTTTTCTTAATAATATTTTTCTTATTTTTTATTTTAAAAAATAAAAAATGTTTTTAATAAATTTTTTTCTTAATTTTTTTCTTATTTTTTCTTAAAATATTAAAAAATTTATTTTCAAAAATTAAATTTTCTTTTTTAATAAATTTTTTCTTAATTTTTTTAATTTTTTATTTTCATAGCTTTATTTTATGTTAACTTTATTTTATTTTATTTTATGCTATCCTCTTTCTTTCTTTCTATTTTTTCTCCCTTTGATTCTGAGCCATGTGGATGAAAGGCTCTTGGTGCTCCAGCCAGGCATCAGGGCTGTGCCTCTGAGGTGGGAGAGCCAACTTCAGGATACTGGTCCACAAGAGACCTCCGAGCTCCACGTAATACCAAACGGTGAAAATCTCTCAGAGATCTCCATCTCAACATCAAGACCCAGCTTCACTCAACGACCAGCAAGCTACAGTGCTGGACACCCTATGCCAAACAATTAGCAAGACAGGAACACAGCCCCATCCATTAGCAGAGAGGCTGCCTAAAATCATAATAAGGCCACAGACACCCCAAAACACACCACCAGATGTGGATGTGCCCACCAGAAAGACAAGATCCAGCCTCATCCACCAGAACACAGGCACTAGTCCCCTGCACCAGGAAGCCTACACAACCCACTGAAACAACGTAAGCCACTGGGGACAGATACCAAAAACAACAGGAGCTACGAACCTGCAGCCTGTGAAAAGAGACCCCAAACACAGTAAGATAAGCAAAATGAGAAGACAGAAAATCACACAGCAGATGAAGGAAAAGGTAAAAACCCACCAGACCTAACAAATGAAGAGGAAATAGGCAGTCTACCTGAAAAAGAATTCAGAATAATGATAGTAAAGATGATCCAAAATCTTAGAAATAGAATAGACAAAATGCAATAAACATTTAACAAGGATGTAGAAGAACTAAAGAGGAACCAAGCAATGATGAAAAACACAATAAATGAAATTAAAAATACTCTAGAAGGGATCAATAGCAGAATAACTGAGACAGAAGAACAGATAAGTGACCTGGAAGATAAAATAGTGGAAATAACTACTGCAGGGCAGAATAAAGAAAAAAGAATGAAAAGAACTGAGGACAGTCTCAGAGACATCTGGGACAACATTAAACGCACCAACATTCGAATTATAGGGGTCCCAGAAGAAGAAGAGAAAAAGAAAGGGACTGAGAAAATATTTGAAGAGATTATAGTTGAAAACTTCCCTAATATGGGAAAGGAAATAGTCAATCAAGTTCAGGAAGCACAGAGAGTCCCATACAGGATAAATCCAAGGAGAAACACGCCAAGACACATATTAATCAAACTATCAAAAATTAAATATAAAGAAAACATATTAAAAGCAGCAAGGGAAAAACAACAAATAACACACAAGGGAATCCCCATAAGGTTAACAGCTGATCTTTCAGCAGAAACTCTACAAGCCAGAAGGGAGTGGCAGGATATACTTAAAGTGATGAAGGAGAAAAACCTACAACCAAGATTACTCTACCCAGCAAGGATCTCATTCAGATGTGATGGAGAAATTAAAACATTTAAAAACAAGCAAAAGCTCAGAGAGTTCAGCACCACCAAACCAGCTTTACAACAAATGCTAAAGGAACTTCTCTAGGCAAGAAACACAAGAGAAGGAAAACACCTACAATAACAAACCCAAAACATTTAAGAACATGGGAATAGGAACATACATATCAATAATTACCTTAAATGTAAATAGATTAAATGCTCCCACCAAAAGACACAGACTGGCTGAATGGATACAAAAACAAGACCCGTATATATGCTGTCTCCAAGAGACCCACTTCGGACCTAGGGACACATACAGACTGAAAGTGAGGGGATGGAAAAAGATATTCCATGCAAATGGAAATCAAAAGAAAGCTGGAGTAGCAATTCTCATATCAGACAAAATAGACTTTAAAATAAAGACTATTACAAGAGACAAAGAAGGACACTATATAATGATCAAGGGATCGATCCAAGAGGAAGGTATAACAATTGTAAATATTTATGCACCCAACATAGGAGCACCTCAATACATAAGGCAAATACTAACAGCCATAAAAGGGGAAATCGACAGCAACACAATCATAGTAGGGGACTTTAACACCCCACTTTCACCAATGGACAGATCATCCAAAATGAAAATAAATAAAGAAACACAAGCTTTAAATGATACATTAAACAAGATGGACTTAATTGATATTTATAGGACATTCCACCCAAAAACAACAGAATACACATTTTTCTCAAGTGCTCATGGAACATTCTCCAGGATAGATCATATCTTGGGTCACAAATCAAGCCTTGGTAAATTTAAGAAAATTGAAATCATATCAAGTATCTTTTCTGACCACAATGCTATGAGACTAGATATCAATTACAGGAAAAGATCTGTAAAAAATACAAACACATGGAGGCTACACAATACACTACTTAATAACGAAGTGATCACTGAAGAAATCAAAGGGGAAATCAAAAAATACCTAGAAACAAATGACAATGGAGACACGACGACCCAAAACCTATGGGACGCAGCAAAAGCAGTGCTAAGAGGGAAGTTTATAGCAATACAAGCCTACCTCAAGAAACAGGAAACATCTCGAATAAACAACCGAACCTTGCACCTAAAGCAATTAGAGAAAGAAGAACAAAAAGACCCCAAAGATAGCAGAAGGAAAGAAATCATAAAGATCAGATCAGAAATAAATGAAAAAGAAATGAAGGAAACAATAGCAAAGATCAATGACACTAAAAGCTGGTTCTTCGAGAAGATAAACAAAATTGATAAACCATTAGCCAGACTCATCAAGAGAAAAAGGGAGAAGACTCAAATCAATAGAATTAGAAATGAAAAAGAAGAAGTAACCACTGACACTGCAGAAATACAAACGATCATGAGAGATTACTACAAGCAACTCTATGCCAATAAAATGGACAACCTGGAAGAAATGGACAGATTCTTAGAAATGCACAACCTGCCGAGACTGAACCAGGAAGAAATAGAAAATATGAACAGACCAATCACAAGCACTGAAATTGAAACTGTGATTAAAAACCTTCCAACAAACAAAAGCCCAGGAACAGATGGCTTCACAGGCGAATTCTATCAAACATTTAGAGAAGAGCTAACACCTATCCTTCTCAAACTCTTCCAAAATATTGCAGAGGGAGGAACACTCCCAAACTCATTCTACGAGGCCACCATCACCCTGATACCAAAACCAGACAAAGATGTCACAAAGAAAGAAAACTACAGGCCAATATCACTGATGAACATAGATGCAAAAATCCTCAACAAAATACTAGCAAACAGAATCCAACAGCACATTAAAAGGATCATACACCATGATCAAGTGGGGTTTATTCCAGGAATGCAAGGATTCTTCAATATACGCAAATCAATCAACGTGATACACCATATTAACAAATTGAAGGAGAAAAACCATATGATCATCTCAATAGATGCAGAGAAAGCTTTCAACAAAATTCAACACCCATTTATGATAAAAAGCCCTGCAGAAAGTAGGCATAGAGGGAACTTTCCTCAACATAATAAAGGCCATATATGACAAACCCACAGACAACATTGTCCTCAATGGTGAAAAACTGAAAACATTTCCACTAAGATCAGGAACAAGGCAAGGTTGCTCACTCTCACCACTATTATTCAACATAGTTCTGGAAGTGTTAGCCCCAGCAATCAGAGAAGAAAAAGAAATAAAAGGAATCCAAATCGGAAAAGAAGAAGTAAAGCTGTCACTGTTTGCAGATGACATGATACTATACATAGAGAATCCTAAAGATGCTACCAGAAAACTACTAGAGCTAATCAATGAATTTGGTAAAGTAGCAGGATACAAAATTAATGCACAGATATCTCTTGCATTCCTATACACTAATGATGAAAAATCTGAAAGTGAAATTAAGAAAACACTCCCATTTACCACTGCAACAAAAAGAATAAAATATCTAGGAATAAACCTACCTAAGGAGACAAAAGACCTGTATGCAGAAAATTATAAGACACTGATGAAAGAAATTAAAGATGATACAAATAGATGGAGAGATATACCATGTTCTTGGATTAGAAGAATCAATATTGTGAAAATGACTTGACTACCCAAAGCAATCTACAGATTCAATGCAATCCCTATCAAACTACCACTGGCATTTTTCACAGAACTAGAACAAAAAATTTCACAATTTGTATGGAAACACAAAAGACCCCGAATAGCCAAAGCAATCTTGAGAACGAAAAATGGAGCTGGAGGAATCAGGCTCCCTGACTTCAGACTATACTACAAAGCTACAGTAATCAAGACAGTTTGGTACTGGCACAAAAACAGAAACATAGATCAATGGAACAGGATAGAAAGCCCAGAGATAAACCCACGCACATATGGTCACCTTATCTTTGATAAGGGAGGCAAGCATATACAGTGGAGAAAAGACAGCCTCTTCAATAAGTGGTGCTGGGAAAACTGGACAGCTACATGTAAAAGTAAGAAATTAGAACACTCCCTAACACCATACACAAAAATAAACTCAAAATGGATTAAAGACCAAAATGTAAGGCCAGACACTATCAAACTCTTAGAGGAAAACATAGGCAGAACACTCTATGACATAAATCACAGCAAGATCCTTTTTGACCCAGCTCCTAGAGAAATGGAAATTAAAAAAAAAATAAACAAATGGGACCTAATGAAACTTAAAACCTTTTGCACAGCAAAGGAAACCATAAACAAGACCAAAAGACAACCCTCAGAATGGGAGAAAATATTTGCAAATGAAGCAACTGACAAAGGATTAATCTCCAACATTTACAAGCAGCTCATGCAGCTCAATAACAAAAAAACAAACAACCCAATCCAAAAATGGGCAGAAGAGCTAAATAGACATTTCTCCAAAGAAGATATACAGATTGCCAACAGACACATGAAAGAATGCTCAACATCATTAGAGAAATGCAAATCAAAACTACAATGAAATATCATCTCATACCGGTCAGAATGGCCATCATCAAAAAATCTAGAAACAATAAATGCTGGAGAGGGTGTGGAGAAAAGGGAACCCTCTTGTACTGTTGGTGGGAATGTAAATTGATACAGCCACTATGGAGAACAGTATGCAGGTTCCTTAAAAAACTAAAAATAGAACAACCATACGACCCAGCAATCCCACTACTGGGCATATACTCTGAGAAAACCATAATTCAAAAAGAGTCATGTACCAAGATGTTCATTGCAGCTCTATTTACAATAGCCAGGACATGGAAGCAACCTAAGTGTCAATCATCGGATGAATGGATAAAGAAGAGGTGGCACATATATACAATGGAATATTACTCAGCCATAAAAAGAAACGAAATGCTGTTATTTGTAGTGAGGTGGATGGAGTCTGTCATACAGAGTGAAGTAAGTCAGAAAGAGAAAAACAAATACAGTATGCTAACACATATATATGGAATCTAAGGGGAAAAAAAGGTCATGAAGAACCTAGGGGCAAGACGGGAATAAAGACACAGACCTACTAGAGAATGGACTTGAGGATATGGGGAAGGGGAAGTGTAAGATGTGACAGAGAGAGTGGCATGGACATATATATACTACCAAACGTAAAATAGATAGCTAGTGGGAAGCAACCGCATAGCACAAGGAGATCAGCTCTGTGCTTTTTGACCACCTAGGGGTGTGGGATAGGGAGGGCGGGAGGGAGGGAGATGCAAGAGGGAAGAGATATGGGTACATATGTATATGTATAACTAATTCACTTTGTTATAAAGCAGAAACTAACACACCATTGTAAAGCAATTATACTCCAATAAAGATGTTAAAAAAAATTTTTTTTAAACCCTTAACCTAAAGACTCAAGAGTACTTGAATAAGTGGAAAGAAAGGCATTTGGGATAAAACTAAATAATGTTTAAAAGGCAATTATGCCAAAATTTAATTATATGTTTAACTCAATTTCAATTAAAGTCCACACAAGATTATTACTGAAATGTAACCATGTTGGCCTGGAAGAATAAAACGGTGAGAATAGTCAAGAAAGTTTAGCAACAGATAAGAAATAAGAATGTGGTCCCCAAAAAAGTTATAAAAGTTAATTCATTTATCTAAACAGGTATCTTTCTACCAGAGTTCTTGGTGCCTTTCCAATGCAAATATGATCTGTATCTGAGGAAGGGGAGTGATAGAAAATTATGCAGTATTTACCAAGTGCATTTGACAAAGAAACTCTTCTTTATAAAACAGTCCCTATACATATTTCCTCTGCACCATAGAAGACAGTTTGAGAAACGCTCAAAATACTATAAATGAGTCTCCTGGACTCTGTTTCTTCACCTCCTCACTATCAACACTCTTCGTTCAATCCACTTAAGCCATTCACACCATCACTGGCACCCAAGACCTTATCAGGACCAGAAATTTTACTTCCTTCAACAATTTCATTATAAGCCTCTTACATTCAAACAAATAGCTCTTTATAATTCTGGCTCACTTGCACTGCTTCACTTCTGTCACAATTCTTCTACCTCATAGAATAGTAGATCCATTAATCTACTATTTACTTTCTCACTGGTCACCAGCCTTCTCCCCTGTCTTAGACTAGATTCCATGTCTTTCTTTTTAATCATTTCCTTAACCTCGACCTCCTCGATCATCTGTTCCTCTATATACTTTTCCAGGCAAAACCCTAAGCCTTGTTGAACTCAACTCTTCATTTTGCTCTGCCTTCACACAATTAATTGAAAGTTCCAAAAAAAACCCAACAACAACAAAAACACTAATTCACACAACCAGCTTAATGGACACTCCTATACATTCCTTTTAACTGTTCCCTCCCCAACTCTGACTAGTTAAACCTTCTCCTCTTACCTCCAGATTCCCATCGCTGTATTCCCCCCACCTTTCATCTGATGACCCCACTTCACACTCCATAGAGAAAACAAACTGCCTAATATAGAACCACACTCATCTCTCCACCAACAAATCAACACACCAACCACACCCATCTTTTACTTCTTGTTAAGAAAAAAGGAATGTCCATTCCCTATCAACGGGCAATTTCTCTACTTGTCCTATAGATGCCATACTACTTGCCCCCTAAACGATCCCCTCTCTCTGACATCACAACTCTCTCCTCTATTGGATCTTTTCCATCCATGTTGGTACATGCTCTGATCTCTCTCATCTTCAAACATGAACATATGTACACACATTCCCAAACAACAAAAACAAACTTCAACTTGTCCCCTGATCTGTCCCTCTGCTACTAACCCATTTTTCTGTTACCCTTCAAAACTTCTCAAAAGAGTTGCCTACACATGTTTTCTCCACATTCCTACTTTTCATTCACTCCTCAACCTACTCCTATCTGGCAGCCTTCTGACTCAACTACTCCCACTGGGAACTGCTCTTTGTTAAAGTCACCAACAAAAGAATCCTCTTGCTGAATCAAACAGATATTTTTCTGATCTAATGTTTCTCAGCAGCATTTGAGAGAATTAATGCCTCCTCTTGAAATCCCTATCCTAGGCTTCTGCTTTCTCATTGAAAGCACCTTCTACCTCCCTGGGCACAATTTATCAGTCCTCTGCTGGCTCCTCCATCTCCATTAAACTCAAAACTTTAAATCCTCAGGATTTGGTCTGAGCCCCTATCATTCTCTCTTGATGATCTCAGCCGTGTTTGTGGTTTCCAATATCACTTACATCCTGATAATACCCACATTTGTATCTCCAGTCTGCACTGGAGACTTCTCCTTTGAACTCGGGACTCCTATGTCCAACCTCCTACTACTCACCTCCTCTTGGATATTTCACAGATATCTCAAGAAGAACATGCCCCAAAGGGAATGCTTGCATTTCCCTCTCACAAAGTGACACCATCATCTACACAATCACTAAAGCCAGAAACTCTGTGATCCTCCCTGAATCCTCTTGTCTTTTATTCCACTCTACTCTCTCCATCCCCAAGTAGTATTATCTGTTTGAATATATTTCAGTAAATGCATATCAAGTCCATCCACTTCTCTCCATCTTCACTGCTACCATCCAGTCACCGTCCTTTCTCCCTGGAGAAGCCTCTCTGGAGTC
This sequence comes from Balaenoptera borealis, assembly GCF_965194805.1. Classification (NCBI taxonomy): domain Eukaryota; kingdom Metazoa; phylum Chordata; class Mammalia; order Artiodactyla; family Balaenopteridae; genus Balaenoptera; species Balaenoptera borealis. The sequence goes on from NC_138868.1 coordinate 36,529,373, forward strand.
CTTGTTTCCATGTGATCTCCTCCACCACGTTCTTCATAAATCAGTCATTAGATCATATAAAAATCTAAATCCCATGATCTGTCTCTGCTTAGAATCTGTTAGTAAGGAATTCTTACACTTAGAAAAAATTAAAAATTCCTTAGCACAGCCCTCAGACTCTTCAACATGTGAACTCTGCCAGCCTCCTGAACTGCATGGTATGCCTCTTTCCCCCTATTTCTCTAAGCAAACCCACACTCCCAAAAACACACCATGTCCTTTTCCAAACTTAAGCCCTCGACTTCTAGCATTTATTAACATTTTTGGCCATTTCATTTATTTTCTCATTTAGTATCTATTTAATATCCAGAAAATAACTCTCATAAGTTCAGAGCCAGACCTTGTCAACCTCTTAACTGCTGTATCCCTTGCAGTGAACATAGGTGCTTGGCCATTATAGATTCACAATAAGTATTTTTGAAGTTACTGGGTGAACAGAAGTACTCTCCCTTGCCCACATGCCACTTTCACCCCAAATGGGACTACCATATTTTCTTGCACTCATCTTTAGCTGCTTTGAAAAGATAATTTTGTCACAGCCATGTCCCATTTCCATCTTTGTGCATTATTAATAGCAACTGGATCAGTATTCATAAACTTTTTATGAATTTTACGTGCATTACCATAAACAACACTCAGTGTGCTTATGACGATTTCAAAAGCTACTTCAATGCATTGATCCATAATTACTATTCATCTGGGTCCCCAATTTACCAAAAGACACGTTTACGCACTAAATATGAAAAAAAAATAGGCATTACAATGAAATACAATCTCGCAAAGCACGTTCTGTGTATGCAGTTAGGGCAACATAGATAAAACAAATACAGTAAAATTCAGTTCCCAATGGTGCTAGAACACAAGGCTGGGAATCTGTGCCAGCAACAGTTCCCTGACCTCCCATTCACCTTTCATCAGATGTTCTCAAGCATCATCACCTGCAAGTCCCCAGGACAGCCTGCCAAGGGGCTGGCTCTCACCAGCAAGAGGTGAAAAGACAGGACGCTGCAGCGAGGAAGCCGCTGTCCCCAGAGCGGGTTTCCATTTCAGGCGCCTGGTGCTGAGACCTCTGACACCTCTGTGTCCAGGCTAAGCTTTGGGAGTACAGACCGTTTGGACCAGCAGCACTGGTGAGTCTCTCAATGAATACTGCTCCACAGCTTTGCTAGGCTCAGTAATACCTGTGAATATTTCTTTTCCTAGCCCCTGTTTTATTGTTTTCTCCCAGACACTGTCTTCCCTGTGGGTTCATGAGCAGAGCAGTACGGCCCAGTGTCCTGAAAAACGGTTCATAAGACACTAAGAATATATGGATGTTTTCCGGCGTATATGAATCCTATGCAATACAATATGTTTTGACAACAATCTTTGTTTTATGTAAGTATATTTACATATATACTGGGATTATCTGGATGAACTCTTTATAACAGCGCTGCTGTGCAATTTTTGTGCCTGTCTTTGTTTTTTATTTATAAAGCAAGGTGCGAAGAGGTTATACTTTAAGGACTATTAGCAAATAAGAAGGAGGCGGACTTGACTGATAAAGCATATGTTCAAGGCCAAATGAAATTTACGGCACACTTTCCAAAAGAAGACTTAACGATGGTTCAGATACAGAAAGTGGAGGCAAATGAGTGGTCACACCGCAGTTGGTGGTGTACATGTGCCAATTCCAGAGAACCTGTGCTCTCTACATGCCACCACTGCAGACTGAATTCCAGCACACACCATCATTGGTCATGTTGAATCAATGAAATTAAAATTTGAATTTTATTGGTCTGTGGTTTTGTTTATACTTAACTAGTCAATTGGTTTGCCTTTGTAGATGTATAAGAGCTCTAATTATAGGGAACATATACCTGATTTTATGTTTGTATGTATTAAAGAACTGTTAGAACAGACATATTTAAATCAAGGTCAATGTTTGCTTGTTGCCCTTTAAAAGTTTATGAATACTGATCTAGTATAAAAAGCATGATGTTTAGAATCAGACCAATCTAAGCTCAAACCCCAGCTCTGCCAGCAACTAGCACTGCAGTCTTTCGGAGCAATTTACACATTCCCTTTGAACCAGAGTTTCTCCAGAATGATTGTAAGCATTATGAAAAGTGATGTATGTAACCACCCAGCCCGCAGCTGGTGAGAAATAAAGCTTGGTTTCCCTGGACTTGCTGCTCTGTAAAACCAGCTAAAAAACTGAACTCAATAACCACTCAGTGTTCACCCATTAACGGCACAATATTACATTAGTATTAACCCTTTATATTTTTACAACACAGTTAAGTATGAACTGAGAGTAACCTTGGAGGCAAGCAATTAGGCATTATTAGTCCAGTCTTGTTGAAGTGGAAAATGAATTTTGAAGCAGCTGATAAATTAGGAGTTTGGGATTAAAATATACACACTACTATATATAAAACAGATAAGCAACAAGGACCTACTCTATAGCACAGGGAACTATACTCAATATCTTGTGATAACCTATAATGGAAAAGAATATCTATGTATGTATAACTAAATCACTTTGCTGTACACTTGAAACTAACACAACATTGCAAATTAACTATACCTCAACAAAAAAAAGCAGCTGAGAGACATTGAGAATCACGCAGTGATACACCATCAATGGTATAGTTTGCACTCAGCTCCTTTAAGTCTTTTTACTCAAGTGTCACTGTTCTCTTCACTAGACTATGTCCAGATTATGATCAAAGGAATCCTCTAAATTCTTTCAATGTGATACTACACTGTGGTTTGCTGATAGGTACGTGAAAAGGGCCCAGCTATTTCATCAATAATGTACAACAACAAAGCTGAGAAAGAAAAGCTGTACAGCCATGGCAGGAAACACTGGCTTTAAAGCAAGGGCACTGATTACTGACCTTGACAATTTCATTTTTCCCTTTCTCCTTTCATCATTTAGCTCACAATTGCATCCTTTCAGATTTTAAAGTCTATTACAAATTCATGCTGCAAAGAGGTTGTGTAATGGCTTTGGAAATTATATTAGGTCAGAGAAGAGTTATTCTTTTTCTAATGACCCAAGATAATATGAAGGATAAGCAGTTTAAGCTTTCACCATGAAAATATAGGTACAGTTGAATTTCCATTGAAACTGGAGGAACCACTCACTCTCATCTTTTTTACCCAAGATTGGCTATGAGGGCCAAAGCCCAAGACTGGCAAACACTATTGCCAGAGAAATTTCAGGGTCCAAGCAGACATAAAAATTCCCGATTAAGAATATGCCAGATCCTTCTCATGCTCATGTGAGAAGGGGGCCAAGCCAGCACTAGCAGCAAAGCCATGGCTCCAAGAGCACAAAGGTAACAGAAGCAGAAACATAGGGTCAGGGTAAAGGTTAGAAGGCTACAACGGTTTGACACGTGATGCCACATTTGCTCACACCCACTTCATTAATACAATTTAATTCCTTCAAAATGCACTCAAAGATGAATCAGAAGATGTTTACCAACTCATACATATAATAGGGGAAAAAATTAAAACAATCTAATAGTCCAAAAATAGTGGAATGTTTATGTAACTTACTCTATCCTCGTGATAGGATATTGTGCAGCCATTCCATTGATGTTTACAAAGAATTCTAAGGACATAGGGAAGTGCTTTTGACATGATGCCCAGTATTTTTTAAAAGGTGTAAATATTCACAGTGTGATCTCAACTGTGTTTAAAAAAAAAAAAAAAAGTACATGGGTGAATAGAAAAAAAGCTGGAAGGAAATACATGAAAATATATGTTATAATCTTAGGTTGGTGAGATTAGGAGGAAATTCTTTCTGATTCATATTTTATCTGTATTTTCCATCATATCTGAAGTGATCATGTTCCTTCAGTATCAGTAAAAATACTAAGTTACACAACTTCTACAGAACTATTAACATTTCTTGCATCCACTGAAACAGAGCTGAGCTCCCCTCAAAAGAAGACTTTGTATCACCTGAAGCCAAAGAAAGGTGTGTGTCAGTAGAATAAGGGCATTAAAGATCTCTGTTGGCTCAGAGATGACCCCAGACTACCTTCGGGAATTCCCACCCTCCAATTTCATGCCTTTTAGAGAAGGATTTTCCTCTGTTAGCCCCTGCATGAGGACTCAATAAAGCCAAACCTGCTATATTATTGCATTTTTTTTTTGTTTTATGCAACAAAAACTGAACCAGTTAGCAATGATGATGTTGGAGATTTTTAAGAGATCTTGGTACAGATCTTCCCCAGAAAACTGGATTTTCCCTCATCTAGAAAATCATCCAGCAGTGTTAATTTTTTATTTATGAATCTTTTTCTTTATGGATCTTAAAAAACTTTTCTAAAGGCAGAGTAAATATGTGCTTTAAAAAAAAATCCCTGGAGTTTCTCACCTAGAACTTGCACCCTTCCCCTTAAACATAGGGCCTTCCATTCACCTCTGACCTGCCGTCCCTTTCCCATTGAGTCTTACCCCTATTCCTTCTTACCTCCTTGATCCTTTAACCCTTCCTCATCCTCTAACCCTATGTTATTAAAAATGATTATTTTGAGTAAGTTTTGTTTCAGTCCACAAGTTAAGAAGTTTATTCCGGAATGTACTTTATTCTCAGATAAAGTTTTGCTGCAAAAATAATAATAATACCAATAGAGAAAGGAACAAAAATGTCATCTAAAATAAGCAGCATACTTAGTGACTGGAGTAAGCTCAATTTCCTGTCATAGACCAGGAACAAATATCTGGAGGGCAGTATTAGTCCACATACCACATTTTGAGTTACTTCAGGGGAGAACTGTGTTTGAAGGTGACATGAGTTGGTAAAAAGCAGCTAGCCAAGCAAAGATCTAGAGAAAGAATTTCCAGGTAGAGGAAATAGCTGGTGCAAAGGTGCTTCGGTAGAATATGAAAGTTAAGTAAAAATATGACATAATTCAAAAAGATACTGATACATGCACCCCAGTGTTTACTGCAGCACTGTTTACAATACCCAAGGCATAGAAGCAACCTAAATGGCCACAGACAGAGGAATGGATAAAGAAGATGTGGTACATATATACAATGGAATATTGCTCAGCCATAAAAAAGAACCAAATAATGTCATTTGCAGCAACTTGAATGGACTTAGAGATTATCATATTAAGTGAAGTAAGTCAGATAGCATACGATATTTGTCTTTTTCTATCACTCATATGTGGAATGTAATTTTTTTAATTGAACTTATTTACAAAAAACAGTAACAGACTCACAGATTTTGAAAACAAACTTATGGTTACCAAAGGGGAAATGTTGCAGGGGCGGAGGGATAAATTAGGAGCTTTGGATTAACATATACACACTACTAAAATAGACAACTAATAAGAACCTACCGTATAGCACAGGGAACCCTACTCAATAATCTGTAATAACTTATTTGGGAAAAGAATCTGAAAAAGAATGAATATATGTATATGTATAACTGAATCACTTTGCTGTACACCTAAAACTAACACAACATTGTAAACCAACTATACTCCAATAAAAAAAAAATTTTAGGTAAAAATATGATAGAATTATTAAGTGCAAGTGAATTTTGGAAGTCACCTAGGCTAGAGTATCCTAAAGCTCCACAGGATGTTAAGTGGTACTTCATTTTAAAAATGCTCCCTGGTCAAGTAAGTTTGGGAAAAGTTGAGCTAATTAAGTTTAAACTGTTTAAAGAAAAAAAAAAAAAAAAGTCACTCAGCTGCTAGTGGGCATTGGGAATCTCCAAGTGCTCCTTGGAGCCCAAGTTGAGATATGCTTTCCAACACCTAAAGTTGAGGATACTGAGGTTCAAAGACATTTGATGGCTTGACCCACATCCAGTGGTGTGCTGGCAAACGTTTAACAACCAACTCTCCCCCTCCCTCCTGTCCCCAGAATACACATACTGTGATGGGCATACCCTTAGATGACCTTTGTGATCCCCAAATTTTGATGCTCATGCTTTTGTGTATGTTCTTCCCCTTGAATGTGGGTAGAACCTGTGACTTGCAAAGCTGATGAGACATCACTTGTGTGATTAACTTACAGAAGACTCTATCTTGCTAGTAGACTCTCGCTAAAGAATTTCTTTCTGCCTACTGGCTTTTAAAAAGTGGCCGTCCCTGAAAGCAGAACCTGAAAAAAAAGACTTGGGTACAGGAGCTTCTGGGGATCCATTGTGTGTGTTATGCTTCACAATAAAACAAGTCAACACCAATAACAACAAAGGTCTTAAATGTAATAGCTAACACTTATTAAATGCTTTCTATGTGCTAAAAAAAAAAAAAAAAAAAAGTGGCTATGTGGGAGGCCCACAGGGCAAAGAGCTGAGGATGGTCTCCAGGAACTGAGAGCAGCCTTTAGCTGACATCCAAAAAGAACCCAGAGCCTTCAGTCTTACAGTTGCAAGGAAATGAGTTCCGGCTACAACCTGAGGGAGGCTGGAAGCAGCTTCCAACCCTGTTGAGCCTCCAGATAAAAACACAGCCCACCTGACACCTTGATTGTAACATTGGGCGACCCTGAGTCTAGAATCCAGCTAACCTGTGCAGGACTCCTGACCCACAGAAACTGTAAGATAATAAATATATACTGTTTAAGCCAATAAGTTTACCATAATTAATTCTGTAGCAATCTATACCTAATAATAGACATACATATGTACACAGTTTTATTATAGTCTTACTGCTATAAAGGATGTGCAGTACTACAAATAATAAAATATGCCATAGTCTTTATTATAAATTCTATATAGCCAGTTGATTCTCACAGAATACTTCTGTTGATTTTTTCTGAATTCCTGAATCCATAGACAACCTATTGTTGCAACTGATGAACAAGCAAAGTTCCAACATGAATGCTGGTTGATATTCTTATTTAAACTAATGAGGAAGATGAAACAAAAAAGACATATTTCAAAACTTTGTTCATTTTATGCTGAGAGACATTTTGCTGAATTGGAAAATAGTTTTTGAATCCCAGAAGACTATTTCTTCCATTTTTTTGTACTATTCACAAGGTAACTACTATAGAAATGAAACGCTCTTACATTTACTGTATTATTAATACTTTCTCTATCACCTTGTTTAGTCTAGGTCAGGAATCAAACATTTTCTGTGAAGAGCCAGACAGATATTTTAGGCTTTGAAGGCCATATATGTATGTGTCATGTATTCTTCTTTGTGTATTTTTTAAATTCGTTTGTTGCTATAACCTTATAAAAATGTAAAAAACATGCCTAGCCTTCTAGCTATATAAAATCAGTCCTGAGCTGGGTTTGTTCCATGAGCCATGATTTGTCAAACCCTGGTCTAAACAATCAACAAAACAATAAATCAAATACACTCTGATTTGTATCATTTGCCAATTTCTGTGAAGTAAATACTTCCAGCATGGCCAGTTTGAAGCTACTGACATGATGTCACTACACGTGGAGCTGGGAAGAAACGCATAGTAGTGCACCATTTGTCTTAGTCTGCTCAGGTTGCCATAACAAAATGACATAGATCAGGTGACTTGAACAACAGAAACTTACTTTCTCACAGTTCCAGAAGCCGAGAAGTCTAAGACCAAGGACCAGCTGACTTGGTCTGCAGTGAGAGCTTTCTTCTGGCTTGCAGACAGCCCCCTTCTCTCCATGATCACATGGCAGAGAGAGTGAGTGAGCCAGGTCTCTGGTGTCTCTTTGTATAAGGACACTAATCTTATCCTGTCAGGACCCCACCCTGATGACCTCATTTAACCTTAATTACCTCTTCACCTATCTCCAAATGCAGTCACATTGGGGGTGCAGGATTCAATGTATGAATTTTAGGAGGACAACATTCAGTCCATAGAACCATTTCATAGCATTACCACCACACAGATGCAAGATCACAGATAATAACAGTAAAATGTAGAAAAATAATTAGGGAATGATGAGTTTTCTGTATTTATTACCTTTGTTTTTAATATGATTTATTTAATCATAAATCGATGTAATTTAATTTTAATATGGGCTATGCTAAACTGGCTCTCAAGATGCCTGAAAACATCATGCTTGGCTCTCACAAGCCATTTCAAGCCAATTCCAGACAATTCCAGCACATCACTGCCAAAAGCAAGTTAGTGCCAGAGCTGGTTCTAGAACCCATATTTTTTTTTTTAATTTTTATTGGGGTGTATTTGATTTACAATGTTGTGTTAGTTTCAGGTGTACAGCAAAGTGAATCAGTTATACATATACATATATCCACTCTTTTTTTAGATTCTTTTCCCATATAGTCCATTACAGATTATTAAGTAGAGTTCCCTGTGCTATACAGTAGGTTCTTATTAGTTGTCTATTTTATATATAGTTGTATGTGTATGTCAATCCCAATCTCCCAATTTATCTCTCCCCCTCCTTATCCCCTGGTAACCATAAGTTTGTTTTCCCATATTTTTTTAATCTAGTGTTTTCTTTCTCCTTCAGCAAATTGCCAAGACAACATTATTAATACCTGTATTGCCTAATATCAAAAGGCAATGCAATCAACCTATTGTGCCAAGTAGTTTTTTTCTTAATTTCTCCAGGTTTTAAAAGGTATGAAGACTAATAGATTTTTATCCCACAGCCTGTAAATCCTTGGCTCACTCATTATGCATGATTCCTGTACGAGTTTACTATTTGCTTTCTTGCCAGTCCAGAATTTTCTTGACAACATTTTGATTAAGTATCAAAAAAGATTATAAACCAGTAGTTTCCCAAATATCTACGCACTGGAATCAACAGAGGAAGCTTGATAAAACAATACACCCGACAAATTTAGTCGTATACCAGAATTTGGGAGGGATGGACCCCAAGAATCTCTATTTTTAACAAACGCTGATGGTGATTCCAATGTAACTAGGCCAGCATCTGTTGTCAGACAAACATTTGAGAACTCTTAGTATAAATGATAAAATTACTCTAAAGAACATGCCTTTCAGCAAGCTCAATATTTCTTATTCCTTCATATGCCTTTCTGGGGGTCCTTTTCAATCTTATCTGTATCAATCTTTATAGTAATGCTTTGCTTCCATCCTGTGGACAATATGAACAAAATATAATTTTACTAGTTTTCTCATAAAAGTTAACAAGGCAAAACTGTAAGCATATGCTGTTTCTCCAAAATGTTTCCAATCTTTCCCTTCTGTTTCCTTTGCATCTCCCTGAATATTATATCTTCTTTATCAAATTTGCTCTTAGGAAGGGATTAGATAAGCTTATTCACACTAACATGTAAATGACTAATATGGGATCAACCTCAATTTTGCTCTCTCTCACAAACTATATCCCATCTCATCAACAAATCCTATCAATGTCATGATGTATCTATCCAAGAAGCCAACCACTTCTCACCACTTTTTCCACTAGAACTCTAATGAGGCCACCAGCTTCTTGTGCTAAACTATTATAACAGCATTGTAATGGATTTTCCTGGTTCTACCTTTGCCGCCCATCAGTCTGTTCTCAACACACAATCAGAATGGCACTTGTAAGGTATAAATAAGTATGTCATTCTTCTGCTGGAAACTCTCCAGTGGCTTCCTATCTTACTCAGAGTGAAATCCAAAGTCCTTACTTACCATGGTCTAGGACGAGCATGATCACCTCTCTGCTCACCTCCTACCCCATCCCCTCTGTCACATGCTCCATCTACATGACCACACCTTCCCTGACCAACCCATGTAAAAGAACACACACACCCTACATCTCCCCATCATTTCTTCCCGCCCTACTGCATTTCTTTTTCAAAGCACTTGTCATTTGACATACTATTTATTATTGTCTGTCTCTTCCACTAGAAAGTAAGCACCATGAGAGCAGCAATTTGTTTTTGTTCATTAGTTTTGTTCACTATAGCTTCCCAGTACCTGGCACAGTGTCTGGCATGCGTAGTAGTCATTTAATATTTGTTGAATATAACTGATTGACCAACAGGTAATTTTTGTCACCTTCCCACAGGCGTTTCTCTCCACCAACTGCCTACCTGTTCTCCATCAACCCCTGATGGCCACCCTTCAGCACACTTGGATTCCTCTCAATCAGGACCAGCTTCATAACTTGTGGGGCCCAGTACAAAATGAAAACATGGGGCCCCCTGTTCAAAATTATTATCAAACATTTCAAGATGGCAACAGCAGAACATGAAATCAAGGGCGAGGTCTTTCTAAAGGCAAGACCCTGTGTGATTATACAGGTTGCTCACCCATGAAGCCAGCCTGCTTTCAGTTCCCTGAACCTGCCACACTTGTCCTCGTGCTGGCCCTGCATGCTGCCTGACCCACTGTCCCCTTCTCTCTAACCTAGTGGTCCCAGATTGTCCCTCACGGAGGCACTTCTAAGCTCCCTGGGATAGATTAGACCTTTTGCATTTCCACTGTGTATTACCTCTTTCATAAAACCTTCACCCTTGTGATAACTGTGTTGATTTTGGTCTTCTCTGCTAGGCTATAATGTAGCTGGTAATGTATTATATAACTGTACTCCCACCACAGAGCCTGGAACCTAGTAGGTACCAATAATTCCTTGTTAAATTGGCTGAAATGACGAACAACTTGCTAGTTGTAGAATTTTAGATATTATGAAGTAGACTGGAAAGGTATTTGGATCATCAGGGAATTCTCAGGCCGTAGCAAAACTGGCTGTAGTTGGAAGAGACTAGGACCCAAGCAGTCTATTGGGCGTTTCTGCCTCAGGCCTAGGAAGGTGTGGACATAGGACAGTGTAGGTCATAAAAACTGATACAGCTTGCGCAGCCTTGGCAGTGAAGCATGTAACAAGAGGAAGAGTAAGATGTTAAAGTTAGGAAAATGCAAGCCTGAGAAGGAGGCATATAAAATCAACAGTATCCCCAAGTCATGCTAAACCGGAGACTGCCTTGTTGGCATCTTGATTTGATACACAGGAGCCATGAGAGGCAGCCAGGTATCAGCAGTTTCTTGGCAGTGATGGTGTCATGATTCAGTAAAGAGCATCAAGGGGAAGGGCCTGCATAACATGAATGCAGGTGTCCTAACCTCAGCCCGGCATGCTGAGGTGCCAAGGACAGTCTGAAGCACAGCTAAGAATCAAAGCAGAACCCCAGCCCCAGGAATTGGAGAAACTCTTTAGCACTTAAAGACTAACTAGAACGCGGAGCAAATAGGTGGAAACTAGGGTCTCAGCTAGGTATTCCATTCCAGAAGCCTGGTGCTAGAACAACAAATGAATTCCAGATCCCAGCCACCAGCTGGTGCACACAGGTTGGCCCGGGGACTGAATGAGGTTGGTGCCGAGGATAGAAGTCCTCGGGTCCTCACCAGTACAAGCACACAGAAGGCAGAGCCAAGGCAAGTGGACCTTCCTGCCTCCCACAATGTGACTTTCTCACCCAGGTGAGTTCCAGAAAATTTGTCTCACCAAGTAGATTCCAACCATTCTAAGTTTCCAGCACTGCACTGTAGCAGACACTTATTTAACTATCTCCGTACTCATTCCCAATTCCTTCCTTGCCTACATTCTACTCAAGAGTTTGAAAAAAGTGAAGCAATCAATTTTCCAACATCCTTCGCAGTCAGGGGTGGCCATGTGATACAATCCTTTCTAGTGAGACAGAAGAGCTTGGTTCTGTGAGGGCTTTAGGGAAAGTCTTTTCTCTCCCCATTAAAGGGACAGACGTAGCTGTCACTTCTTCTCCCTTCTTCCTACTTTGAAGAATGTGATGTCTGGAGTATAGAAGCCATCTTGCAACCATGAGGCAAGCCTGAGGATGAAAACCAAACATGCTGAGGATGGAAGGAGGAAAAATAAAAGAGCCTGGCTCTTTGACAGCATCATTGAACCAGCATCCAGACATCCTGCTATGTGAGAAAGAAAATTACAAACACCGTATTATAGCAGAGAGCACACCTACAACCTTCACTTACACCACTGATTCTGTAGTGACAGAAATCAAAACATGCAACATTAGAGAGTATTTCTAAAATGATGTGCAGCGGTTCAGAGTCGGGCACTGGCTTCAAACCTGAGTCTCATTGCCTATTAGATGTGTGAACTTGATCAAGTTTCTCAATCTCTCTGTGCTGATGTCCTCAATGGAGAATAATGTCCTCAGTGGAATTATAACGGAACCTACATTATGGAGTAAGTGAAGGGTTAAAAAGAAAAATGAATAAGCTTTTAGAACAGTACACAGAATATGGTAAGTGTTCAGTGAATATTGGCAATTACAATGATAGTGCTGAGAGAATAAAATTAAAAGATTCAGAAAAGGAGCCATCACCACTAGCCCTTCCCCATTTTTATTTGCCAAAGTATAGTCCTACAGTCTTCCTAGTACAAATTACCCATGGCCTTCTCTTTTTGTATTACACAGTTGTTTTTTCTGTGTTAGCATCTAATTCATATATGCATTTTAAAATGGAGAGGGATGGAAAATATATTGACTACTTAACACCAAGAGACTCATCAAATCAAGATCATCTTTCCAAAAACAATCAAAACAAATAAAACAAAAGCATCTACAACATATTGCCTCGCTGATTGAACCTCACTATTATCTCCTGGTTTTCTCGTACAGTTGCAATACAATAATGTAACCTTCACAATGTGGATTCATGGCTCACAAATCAATAATCCTATGTGCCTTGATATAGCTGGGAGAATAGTATGCTTGCAGCTTGCTCATAAACCAGGTATGTTAAACCCTAACTATAAACAAGTTAGTGGTATTCAGTTGCCAATACAAAATATCATGTTTCATCTATTTTATTCATGAACTTAGTAGCCCATGAAAAAGACCTATTTACATTTCTGTTCTGTTATTTAACTACCAACAAACATATCTCCCCATGCCCAGCAAGAAAGGCCTCCAATATCTGCCCACTACAAAGAAATTAGAAGAATTGGAGACACTTTCATTTCCAGCAATAAGGCAGAATAAATATCCTGAGAACTGCCTATTTCTTAACAATGAGTGTTGTCAGATAAAATATAACAAACCCTTTTCGACAAATGAATATCTGAGCTTACAAGGATAGAGAAGAAATTTGCAGTCAGCAAAAGGAAGGGGGAGCTAGCAACCACAGATATGAGTGACTGATGACCAAATGACCACCAGATTTCACTGTTCAGGAAAGAAGAGAAGGATTTAGATTTTCCCAAGATTAGAAACAAAATCCTTAAGTAAAGCTGGGACTCCTAAAGAATCATGCATGCATTGGGGAAAATGTGGGCTAAAACTTCATCTGCCCACCAGAAAAGGGAGATGGATAAGTAATGCGCCTCTCTTGTATGTATAAAAATATCCCCCTGAATTTGTGTAACCACAGGCCTAGACTGACAGTTTCAAGATCAAATCTATTCATCTTTGTAGCATGGGATAGATAGTACAGGTACAAATATTAACATAAAGTGGCCTCAAATTAGTAGTTCCCAAGTGTACCTGGAAGAAGCAAAAAGCCCTATGCTATCCAGCCTTATGACTAAATTAAATTTTAATTTAAAGTTCAGTTCCTCACATTAGTCACATTTCAAGTGCTCAATAGTCACATGTGACTAGTGGCTACCACACTGGACAGCAGAGATAGAAAATATTATACTTCCATCATTGCAGAAATTTCTATTGAACACTACTGGTCTGTACATACACACTCTTAAGCCAGGCTTCATAAGATCCCCATAGCTAACTGGTACTGAAAATGAATTCATAATCCACAATTACTAAAAATAAAAAATACAAGGAAACAAGGCACCATGAGTGAGAGTAAACAGAAAAAGAACAGTGGAATAAAGCTAATAACAACTTGGATAATAGAATTTTCCAATACATATTATAAAATACATATGTTTTAAATGTTTTTAAATTGAAAACGGACTCAAAAATGTAACAAATTAAAAAGATGCTATCAAAAGGGGTCAGGGAGATTTGAAAAAGAAGTAACAGAACTTCTAGAAATACATATGTATGTATATATATGTGATATATGTGTGTGTAATCATTGAAATTACAAACTCAGTGACTACAGAAAGAATTCATTCACTGGCAGAGATATCTAAATAAACTACCAAGAATGCAACACAGCACTTTCCACAGCAAGTATAGAAATATGGGTAAAGAGACATGAAAGGCAGAGCGAGGAAATCTAACTGGAGTTCTAAGGGAGAGAGAAGAGAGAGAATGGGAAAGAGCCAATACTTGAAGAGAAAAGCTGAACATTTTCCAAATTTTATGATACTCACCCCCCCCCTCAAATTGAGGAAATTAATACTAAACAGGATAAATATAAAGAAATCCACACCTGGATAAATCATTTTTTTTCTACAATTAAAAAACACATTTATTTTGTCATTGTTCATAAAAGAAATGAATAAATCTTAATGAAACTGCAGATAATCAAAGAAAACAAGATTATACAGACTGAAAAGCATCACAATATTCAAGAGAATATTGACGACCACAGCAGCAGATGTCTCCATATCAACAAAGGGAAGCCAGGAGACTGTGGGATAACGGCTTTAAAATACTGAGAGAAAATAAGTGACAACCTAGAATTAAATATAGAGATAATTATTCAAGAATAAGATTGAAATAGTCATTTTCAAACAAACAAAAACTAATATATTTACCACTAATAGTTCTCACTGAAGAAACTTCTCACGGATACCCTCTGACAAAAGAAAAGTAAGCCAGGACAAAAGACTGACAGGTAGAAGGGAGTGGTGAGCAAAGACCACGTGGATAAATCACACCAACAATGCCTATGCAGTGTAATTAGTTTGGGTAGTGAGGAAACAAAATAGAACTAAAATTCTGAGAAAAGCAACATAAAAGACAGAGATGGTTGGACTTCAAGCATTCTAAGTAAGGTCTGTTCAGAAGGAGGATAAAAATAATAACTTTAGATTTTGTTAAGCTAAGTCTGGATGTTAAAACTTGAAAGGTAACAACCAGAAAGAGAGAAATAAAGTGGATAACTTCAAAGCCAGTGAAGTGATAAAGACATACTAGGAATGATAAAAACCTAATTCTGAAGAGCAACTTTTTGGGGGAAGGGAGAGGCCATGCAATTGGAGTGGGTACAATGCCTCAATTAGATTAGTAGTCGTTACATAAATAAATGTTTTATTTCCTAAATCAGATGTTGGCCACATGGATATTTCTTTTATCTTTTGTATCGTTTCACTTGTCTAAAATACTTAATAAATTAAAACCAAAAAAAAAAAAATGATATGGCTCACTTGAAAACTATCTGCTGTACAAAGAAGTATTAAAAAAAACCTCACAAGATGAAAGTGCTTTCAAGTTTACGAAGTGCTTCTATTCTCACTGCCTCATTTGATCTTCACAACAAGCGGAAAAGGAAAGTAAGATGAGTTTCATATTCTCCATTTTGCAAACAAGGAAGCAAAAATGACCAGGGCAGTGAATCCCCTTCCCAAAGTCACACAACCAAAAAGTAGCAGAACTTGTCCTCCGTCTCAGTCTTCTAACTGTAATTCAGTGTCTCCCCAGAACACAATGCTACCTTGCATCTGTCAAAAAATTTAAAGACTACTTTATAGAATCAGCAAGCCCCATAGAAATGGTATTTTACCTGAAAAAATTTCGAGTATTAAGAATATACTCAAAAGGAATTTAAACAAGATTTATGCACAAGGATGTTCACTGAAGCATTATTTATAAAAGTGAAAATTGAAAATGACCTAAATATCTCACAATACGGAAGTGCAGAGAATGGTATATTTGTGCAATGCAATGTTACACAGTCATGATAAATCATATTCTAAAAGAATATTTGTATCTTAGGAAAATGCTAATGATATAATATTAAGGGGAAATATGGTAAATATCAACACTGTAATATCCATTCTTTTAAACTATAGATGTTGATGTAAAAACTAGCAATAATGATAGATATATGCATATTGAAAGCCTATAAGTAAATGCACCAAAACATGAACAGTAATTATATCTGGGGTGGAGGGGGGGAAATCATCAATGATTTTTATCTTCATTCTCTAAAATGAACACATATTGCTGCTCTAATCTGAGCAAAGTAAAATTAACAAATTTTAGAACTCCCTTTTCACAAAAGCACCAGAAACTTTAAATATCTTACTCCCCCACTGAGTTAAACAGCTAAAAGTTAAAACATGCTAAGAGAAACCAAAACCAAAAGAAAGTAAAACAAATCAAAGATGAAGATAAAACATTTTTGAAATTGCATCATATGAGGCCTGGTTCTCATTATCACTGGGTCCTAAACAAATAGGTTAACTGGCCTCAGACATATAACCAAAAACGAAACACAGAAGGACCCTAATCCCCCAAGTTTCTGGTGTACCAACACTATTAGCTGAATATCAAAAAGGCTGCCCCCCCAAAAAAGGCACTCCACTCCAGCCGCGACATTTCCTCTATAACTGTTGTCTGTGCCACTGAAAGGTCAAATGATGTCTCAGAAAGTGCAAACCACCCAACTACAGAGACACATCATATCTTCTAATCGTAAGAAGGCTGTAACCTGAACCAGGACAAATTAGGGACCCTTCCTAACCATCCACAGTTCCTAAATCCAGGCATGCAAGGGCAGTAACAATTTTCTTGTAGAAGATACCCGTTTTGAGTCTCTTCTGCTGACTCCTAAAGAAATATCTAATGTAATATTAAAGTTCAATTCACAAGCCAGCATCCAATACTACAGGCTGTCACTTCCCCAAACGTTTGTGTACCCATCATCTAATATATCGTGATGAGCTTCTGATCACTTCATTTAGTTCTATACTGACAATCTCTTAAGTAACTATTCAGCAGGTCACTAGAGGTCTTGCTGAGGATGGAGATTAAGATCTTCAATCTTGTTTTCAGGTATAATGTCCCTGCCATCAAAATAAAAGCAGTTAACGGTTTTTCCATCTCTTTTCTGTGAGACAAATGGTGAGTGGAGAGGGGAATGAAAGCTGGAAGCTAACATATTAGGTGATTCGTCCCTTTATTTAAATCAAACGTTCTTCTCGTATCCTTTATTCAAGCCCTCTCCTGTTCCCTTCTTCCTCGCCTGCTTCTCCTTGGCACTGCGAGCCTGAATCCAAGCGGTTCAGGAAAAAGTAAGTTTGGAACTCAGAAAAATCAGATGAATCTAGCTGAAGTCAGTAAAGTGGATTTTTCAGAGACAACCCTGGTAGGTCAGGCTCTTGCATAGAGACTCAGATCTCAATTAGGTGCCTTTGGGTGGTCACAGTGATGGTGGTAGTGATGATGGTGGTATGATGATGGTGAGGGAGAGGAGGAAGATGTTGAGAAAGAAGTGATATGAGCTGGGAAACTCAGCACAGATTAGCCTACGAAACAAAACATATTTGTTACACAAACACCAAAGTGACTAAAATACAACCGACGTCAAAGGAAGACAGTACAGACCTAATTATGATGTAAAGTTTAAATTAAGCTTAACTTTGCCATTTATTGAAGACAAAACCCCTGTCTCTTCCACCTTCAATGAATGTCAGGAAGGTACAACACAACAAGCACATTCCTGACATCCAATTAAGATATTTACTGGGAAGCAAATAGTTATGTACTTCACTGCTTCGTTTCTGAAACATTAAAGTTAACACTTACAGACCTACACATGATGTACGATGAGAAAGGAACATTAGCTGGCTCAGGTGATTCTAATGTAACCTGTATTGTGCTAACCCAGCAAGGGAATCTATTTCTATTAGGTTCCAAGAACTCACAAGAGGCAGAGAGCAGAGTGGGGGAGGGCAAATCTTCAGGGTAACATATTAAGGATAGCTTGAGAGCTTTCTTTTTTTTGGATTTTATTTTATTTATTTTTTTATACAGCAGGTTCTTATTAGTTATCCCTTTTAGACATATCAGTGTATATATGTCAATCTCCCAGTTCAGCCCATGACCACCCCACACACTTTCCCCTCTCGGTGTCCATACGTTTGTTCTCTACATCTGTGTTTGAGAGCTTTTTAATTTAAGAACTATAAACTGTCCAACTAATTTGTTTCTAAGATAAATCACTGGGAACACACAATTCCTCAGTAAACATTGCAGACAACACAAAATATACCTCATCTCATACTCTGGCCAAAGAGAGAAATAAGAAAAGCAAAGGGAAAAAGTGGAGAAAAATATAAATCAAAGAAGAAAGAGAAAGGAAAAGAGAAAGAGGTAGAGTGTATGGATACAAAAGAGAGGGAAGAAGAGGAGAGAATTGTAGAGAGGGGAAAGAAGACCAGAAGAAAATCAGACTGTGAGGTAGGCTCAGTAGATTGTCAGGTAAATATATTAATTAACTAAACTGGTTTTACCAATCCCAGCTTTTCATTTCATCAGTGGACACTCCCTGTTATCACTGCCCTTTGAAATGCTGACTAGGTCCTCAGTATGGAGTCATTCACTTAAATCCCCTGTGTTCTCCAAATGTTTTTTCTAGCTCTGAATGGGTCATATTTCCTCTGGCCAAAGCACTCCATGAAGTCTGCAGGAGGAAATAATTCTCTTAGCACCAAGACCAGAGAGCTTGCCTAAAGCAGTAGTTCTCAATCCTTGTATTAGAATCACAAGGAGAGCTTTAAAAGAAAATACTGACGTCCCAAATAAAATACTGATGCCCTGTCTGCCTGAACTAATTAAATCAGAATCTCCGAGGACCAGTCCTCAATGAGGAAATCTTATGCTCTGGCTGGAAAACATTGTTCCCTCCCCTCAGAAATGTAGAAGGGTTTCTAGAGTGTAGGTACCTACACTCTAGATTTTATAATTATAACATGATATATATAATTATGTTTTGTTTTTTCTCTGTTTTCAGCTGGGTTCTGCAAGAAACAAATGAGTTTCTAAGAACCAAGTTCAGAGGCAGGTTTGCTCTGCAAACTTGTGTCTACCTGACTTTTGTAACATGTGTGCAAGAGGAGCTAAAACCACTGAGAAAGCTCAGCTGCAGGGGGAATTGTGTGTTCAATGACCCCTGAAGCACAGCCCAGCTTCACCCCCTTTTGTCCACTGCCAGGCCCACCCCGGCAGCTCAGCACCTTTTAATGCCTTTTACCTGTTCATTTTAGTCCAACAAATAAACTATTCCAGAGAGGGTGCTACGGTTTCAAGGAAACTAAACTACCAAAAATCAAAACAAAACAAAAGCCTTTTAGAAACTGTAAACTGTAAGAAAATTGTCCTTAAAACTGACCCTCTGCCCTCTGGTTCCACTGGCAGAATCCCAGAACCTGAGAGGTGGTTATCGCCGAGACAACCCAATTCTGAGAGAACCACAGCATTATTTGCACATAATCCACGGACGTCTTTGAGCGTTAACAGTACAGTGGAGGAATAAACAGGCATGAAGATCATTATCAACTCTGGGCCTGGTGTCAAGATTCTCAACAGAGGATGTTTGAGAACTGACTTCGTGTCGTCGTGTATTCCTTTATTCTGCCAGCTTGGAATTTTTTGTTTACTTTGGTTAATAGTCAAGAGTGCTTTACTCACTGCTAATTGGAGACGCGGTCCCTGCCCTGCAGGAGCTGGAAAACTAAGTAGAAAAAGCAGAAATAGAGAGGAAACAGCTAAGTCAGGCTTTCCCCAAAGTAATCATGGGAGCTTTTGGAGCTTCAATCAGAGATGCCCTGTGAGACTGGCCGGTGCTCTCAGACATGGTGAATTACTGCCTTGTGAGAACTAAACCGATGGGTGTAACATTTTTCCTACATATGTCGTTTAAAATAAATGTTGATCTTAAACCTTCCCCTCACCCAGTCCCTTACGCTCCTTTATGAAAGAAAAATAATCACTGGCATTGATTCTCCTACCTTCCCCCAGAGAACATTCGTTAATCCTCGGCAGGACACTAAGAAAGGACATGTTACAGCCCACCAGAAGGAAATGTCCCCAAAGGGCTAACCGTGCATGTGTTTCTAAGAAAGAGAGGGACAGGCATCTGGGCTGGCATACAAAAAGCAGCAGAATGTAATTATCTGGAGCAGGGGTCTTGAGGTGAAGCAGACCCATGTCTACACTTAGCTGCATGACCTTGAGCAGGATATTTAATCTCTCCAAGCTCAGGTTTCTCCTCTGTCAAGTATGTATGATAAGATTATTTAATTCAAAGGATAACGGTGGATATTTTACAATTTGCTAATGAATGCAAAGTGCTCAGCACAATGCCGGCGCACAATAAATGCACGATTGATTCACTCACGCAAGAAAGATTTCATGAGTATATAGAAGGCGCCAGGCAACGTTCTAGGGAGTGGGCCAAGAAACACGACACAAATTCCTGCTCCTCTGCTGCTTACCATCTACTGTTACGGTGTAGAGTGTTTCACGTGGTGGTGATTGCTATGGAGAGTATGAAAGCGGAGAAGGGGGACAAGGAGTGGGGACGATACGCAGTTTGAAATAGACCTTACTGATTTGACAACATGTCAAATCAGGAAAAACCTGAAGAGGTATGGGAATGAGCCATACAGTGGAAAAGCCACGGCCTAGAGGGAAACGTTTGTCTGGTGTGTTTCAGATAAGCAAGGAGGTAGGAGGGGCAGGAAGAGGCTAAGTATGGGGAAGATTAGGAGGAGATGAGATCTGGGAGGTAAGGGCATCGCCGACTAGGGAGGGCTTTGAAGCTTGGTTTTTACACTGAGTGAATTAGGAAGCTGAGGAAGAGGTCTGGGACAAGTGACACGATCTGATTTACACTCTACCAGGATCCCCTTAGCAGCGATGTGCAGAAGAGATGGGGGGGGGGGGAGGTGTGCAAGAGCAGACACAGAGAGGGGAGTGAAGAGACGGCTGCAATCATAGAGGTGACAGTTGACGGTGGCTTAAACCAGATAATGACAATAAAGATGGTGAGAAGTGGTCAGAGAGATTCTGGATCTATTTTGACGGTTTAGTCGACAGAATTTGCCACTGAATTAAATGTGCAATGTGAGAAATCGGAATCAAGGATAGCTCCTGAGGTTTTAGCCTGAGCAACTGGAATGACAGTCTTTAATTGATGGGAATGATGGGCAGAGAAGCAGGTTGGGGAAGATAAGCCATGGGAAATACAAGAAGCTCAGTTTTAGATGTAAGTTGTACATGCCTTCTGTACACCAAGTGGAGTTATAAAGTAAGCAGCAAAATATGTGAATCTAGGATGGAGGGGTCAGGGCTGGATTCACATGTAAATGTGGGAATCACTAGTATATAGATAGTATTTAAAACCATGAGACTATGCTAACACATATATATGGAATCTAAAAAATAAAAAAATGGTTATGAAGAACCTAGAGGCAGGAGAGGAATAAAGACGCAGACATAGAGAATGGACTTGAGGACACGGGGAGGGGGAAGGGTAAGCTGGGATGAAGTGAGAGAGTGGCATGGACATATATACACTACCGAATGTAAAATAGATAGCTAGTGGGAAGCAGCCGCATAGCACAGGGAGATCAGCTCGGTGCTGTGTGACCACCTAGAGGGGTGGGATAGGGAAGGTGGGAGGGAGGGAGATGCAAGAGGGAAGAGATATGGGAACATATATGTATAACTGATTCACTTTGTTATAAAGCAGAAACCAACACAACATTGTAAAGCAATTATACTCCAATAAAGATGTTAAAAAAAAAAAAAAAAGAAAGAAAACCATGAGACTAGATGAGATCAGCAAGGAAGGGAGTAAAAACAGAAAGAGAAGTCCATGAAGAGCACCCTGGGAGCTTCAATGGTGAGAACTCAGGAAAGCGAGGAAGAACCAGCAAAGGATACTGAGAAGAATTAGCCAATGAGGACAACCAGGTGATATATATGTAACCTAAACTTCCTTTAAACTTATACACCTAATTATGCATGCCCCCATGTACCTACCCAACTAGTATGGCAAAACAGTTCAGAACATGAACTTTAAAATGCGATAAACTTGGATTCAAATCCAGAATCTTCACTAACGAGGTCTGTGATGCTGGGAAGTTCTTTAACCTTGCTGAGTCTCTGTTTCCTTGACTATAAAGTGAAGAGAATAACACTAATTTCATAGGATTATGAGGAATAAAGGAGACTTTGCATATAGAGCATAGAGCTGGGTAACCCAGATGCTCAACGAAGAATGGCTACATCATATGTAAATCAATGAATTTAGAACATTCCCTCACATCATACACAAAATAAACTCAAGATGGCTTAAAGACTTAAATATAAGACATGACACCATAAAACACCTAGAAGAGAACATAGGCAAAATAGTCTCTGACATAAATCGTAGCAATGTTTTCTTAGGTCAGTCTTCAGAGGCAATAGAAATAAAAGGAAAAATAAACAAATGGGACCTAATCAAACTTCTAAGCTTTTTCCCCGGCAAATGAAACTATAAACAAAACGAAAAGACAATGTACAGACTGGGAGAAAATATTTGCAAAAGATGCAACCAACAAGGGGTTAATTTCCAAAATATACAAACAGCTCATACAACTCAATAACAAAAAAACAACCCAATCAAAAAATGGGAAGACCTAAATAGACATTTCTCCAAAATAGACGCACCAATGACCAATAAGCACATGAAAAGATGCTCAACTTTGCTAATTATTAGAGAGGTGCAAATCAAAACCACAAGGAGGTACCACCTCATACCAGTCAGAATGGCCATCATCAAAAAGTCTACAAATAATAAATGCTGGAGAGGGTGTGGAGAAAAGGGAACCCTCCTACACTATTGGTGGGAATGTAAAATGGTGCAGCCACTATGGAGAACAGTATGGAGGTTCCTTAAAAAACTAAAAATAGAGTTGCCACATGATCCAGCAATCCCACTCCTGGGCATATATCCGGAGAAAACTCTAATTTGAAAAGATACATGCACTCCAATGTTCATAGCAGCACTATTCACAATAGCCAAGACATGGAAGCAACCTAAGTGTGTCCATCAACAAATGAATGGATAAAGAAGATGTGAGATATATATATATATATATATATATATATATATATGGCTACAGTTTTTGAAATTATTACTCATTAAGCACTTTTTCATCACCTACAGGGAATGCAAATAGCACAGTCTCAGGCACTGAGAACAGAATTAAATCCAGCAGAGAACAAAAGATGAAAAGTTCAAAAACATTATATAGACCATGGTCTCCAAGACAAGCTCTTTGAAAGAAGTGGCCTTTTCCATTTGATTTATACAGTCTTATTAGCAAGTGGGACAAGGAGGGCACTCAAGTGCTTCAAGAAGGAATGAATAAGAGACTGATGTGAAGAAACACTTAAGAGTTTGTGGCAGAGAGAGATCACTGGGAGTTGAAATGGACAGAGAACACTTCATCAATGAGATGGCGAAAAACGTTTTCGGTAAATTTTTCCCACTGAATGAACCACAATTTACATAAACAGGCAAGATGAAAGAGAAAAAAAAGAGTCTGGATTATAAAAGACTATAGCATTGGGATTACTGAGTAAGCCTTGGAATTTAAACAGAGAATCCTTTCGCCTTGCTAAGTTTTGTATTAAGGAAATTTCTTTGGTTCTCATTTGTCAATCACAGAATGCAATCTCCTTCACTCATGAATATCAGAAATAAAAGTGAATGGTCATTGAGCTCTAACTTGGGCCAGGCACTCTTGAAAGCAATCTACATTCAGTTACTCCTCAAAAGAATCCTCCAAGATAGATACTATTATTATTCCCACTTGATCGATGAAGAAGTTGGGACAATACAATTTTAACTAACTCTACTAAGTACTTAGCAGAGCCAGGACTTGCAGCTCTACTCTAGAACTGAGCCCTTAGCTATTACAGTGTGTCCTGTAGAGACTATATGAGCGCATAGGTCCAAACACTGACAAGCGCCAAAGAAGCTGTTAGGTAAAGAAAGCCATGAAACAGAGAATTCAGTCAAATTAATGATAAAGATGATAATATCATTCCCCTGACTGACTTGATTTTGAGCAAATCCATTTTTCTAAGTTGGTTTCATAGTTCAGATATTTGTAAACGAATGAATGAACAAAACACACACATTCCGAAAGTACCCTAATCTCTGAGTGAAACTGAATGTGCTTGTTCTTACTTTGGAACATCAAAACATCTCTAGATCTTTTTTCTTCTCTCTACAGGATGAGAATTGTTACTCGTTTCGAAAACTCATTAGCCATCTTTATTTGCAAGAAGACTTTTGAAAAACATTGGCACCTGTTCTGGTAGAGCAGCTTCTACGCAATGATGCACCTCCTTAGAGAAATGCTTAGTGATTATTAATACATGCACAAAATGGAAATAAAATAAAATGTGGTGTACTAAAACCCATCGAAGCAACTGAGCAGAATGCCAAACACGTCTGTTTTCCCCGGAGTGATGGGCCAGAACAAAGATGCCACGCCAGCCACCCGTGCCCATGCAGCTGGGACATGGGGGTGAATGTGAGCAAGCATCATGCGTTGTGTTTATTAGCATGTTCCATGGTACATTATCTCTCAGGTAATGGTCCACGGGCCCGGCAGGGTTACACACTACCGATATTCTAAGTCTTAATACTCAAAGGACTTTTCTTTTCTAGGTGGGGAGTATTTTTCCCCACTAGCCTATTCAACCTGCAGTCTCATAGCCTTAAAAAATAAACGAGCAGCATTAGATATTTTCTGATTTGCAAAGTGATAACATGCGCATGGTAGAACATTCAGAAAATACAAGTAAACACAAAAAAATATGTTACCTGTATTAAAAAAAAAAAAAAAAAGTTACCTGTATTGCCACTCCCCAGGGGTAACTCCTTAGATTCCAGAATTTAAAAATCAAAGTACAAGTAAAACTAGCACACGGGACTTGGAGGGATGACAGTCTTGTGGCTGACTAGACTGTTTCTTTTACTGTTCTTTTAACTCTGCTATAAAGTCATTCTGTGAGGTTTTTTTTATGGGAAAGAAGATATTAGGGCTTGGTTACAATTCTTTTTATAGTGAGAAAATAAAGATTTAAAGGAGGAGATCAGGACCACCCAGCTGCTTGTCTGAACAGAACTAGAACTTCTGTGTTTCCAGCACTAGGCTTGGCCCTCTCTGTACTCAACTCTCCAAGGTGAAATCCCACTGTTATAAATTCATGGCTTTGGGTCTTTATGGCATTTTGCTTTTCAACAGTGCCCTGTAAGTTCACAATATCCTAGGAAGGGAGGAAGAGCTTAAGCTTTGAGTTACAAAATTTCAGTGAGTATTCTTTCCAGATGCAGCCCCTCAAGAGAGCCAGAGGACCCTGAGAGCCCTTCACGGCACCCCTCGCCCAGGATTCTTCTCACCTATCACAGCCCCTAGGATTCTGCCTGCTTTCCTTTATGTCTTGAACTCTACCACCTCCTGTCTTCTCTTGGGGTTAATACTAATAATATCAACTCTATTGAGTGTTTAATATATGCCAGGAGCCATATTATACATATACGTTATCTAATTTAACACTTAGGATAGCCTTGTATTCAGTTTATTATCTCTATTTCATAGACACAGAGATACAGGAGGCATATTCCTAAAGTCATGGAAAAGTAAGTAGTGAAACTCAGATTTGCATCTAGGTCTGTCCAATTCTAAACTCTTCTTGCTTCTGGATACTGAGAAGGATGAACTCTTCCAGAGTCTTGCCATGGCTGTTCTTGAAACCCTTTTATTGTTAAGAGTTACTACAGATCACTCTGGGGAAATCAGACAGAAATATCAAAACAACCAATAGGACTTTGGACTTAAATCATCTTGATTTCAAGGTTCAGCAACCCAATTTAGCAGCTGTGCTCCTGACCTTTGGCAAATCACTTGAATTTCAGAGCTTAATTTCCTTTTCTCCAACTGGGAGGATCTAAGTATTCTACTCAAACCTATGGTGTCTTTAAAATTTGTCATTGAAACCTGTATACTTTTGAAAGGGAAAGGGGGTGCTATTAATAATTGCAGTGTGACAACAGGTATAAAACAGGACTTGCCAAGGCAAATCAGTACACGTGGTCCTCTGTTAAGGTCAAATAACCTCCTGAATTGTCCAGCATATAGTTGAGGGTCACAGTGTAATAGACTCCTTTTTTTTTCTGTATAAATGAAGCATTGAATAGTACAGTGGTTTTTCAACCAGGGGCAATTTTGCCTCCTAGAGAACACTTGGCAATGTCTAGAGACATTCTGGTTGTCACAACTCGGGGAGGGAATGCTGTTGGGATCTAGTGGGCAGAAGGTAGATATGCTACCAAACACCCTACAATGCACGGAACAGGCCCCTACGAAAAATTGGCAATTATGCCAAGGTGGAGAAACCCCCAAAATGCTTCTCACGGTTTTATCCTGGGTCAGCCCAACCATGGTGCTACTGAAATCAGTCCCCTTGGAATTCAAGAGAAATGGTACATTCTTTTGATAGTTTAATTACTAGAAACAAAATTGCAAATGGGCTTATCACCACTCTGAAAGTATCATCTCACATCTCAGAGGCAACTCCCTGTGTAAGGAATCAAGAGGCCAAGTACAGCGTACATAATGCAATCTGCATACATTCAAAGAACAGCAAGCTTGCACGCAATCAACTCAGGTGCTTCTCTAAAGGTATAAAATTGTAATTAGCAATAATAAAGCCTTCATCTGACTTGCCTTCCCTAGGACATGCTCTGATGATGAAATAAGTTTAATTTTTAAGCCCTGTGCCTAAAATGAAGCAACTATTTGGGGAACCAAAGTTCTCTGAGCGTGAATGAGCAATTACCCTCAACTGTACGGGCCATAATTAATTGATCATTCACTCATATTTTCACACTCTCAGATAAACATGAAAGAGATATTAAAGATTTAGAAAGCTCTGTTCAGATTTGCACCCCTCCCTCACCCCCATCAGGCCAAGCTTCAATATTCAGTGTTTCCTTCAGTCTGTGCAGCTTGGCTCAGGAGATTGGCTGTAAGGCTGGATATGTAAACACATTTATCTCAACTCTTAAGGCAAATGTAGCTCATTAAAATACAGTTACAAGCAAAACATAATCCCTCTTTCTCTGTAGAAAGGGCACTTTGTAGTTTGGGTACCCTTCTGAAGGTCTAAAAACTTTAGGAAAGAGAATTTTTTTTTTCTTTATTCCGAAGTTTCTCTCTGTACTATCAGCCAGCAGATCCCTACCGGGAGAGGTTTCTTCCTGCTCATCCCGAGGGTGAACAAGTTCAAACAGCTTCACAGATCACCGCTGATCAGTACAACGTCCAGCTGGTCTACTGCATGGGCTCCCAAAATTAGTGACCAGTTTGGGCCTCCAACAGTGGTATCTCTTCCAAGCAGGAAAGGGATAAAAGGAGCGAGTTCAGAGGCCCTCCCACACAAAGATGTCTTTTCTGACACAAGTCTATTTATCAAGGCAGAAGAAGTACAGAGAGACAAGAAGGAGTGATGTCTTCCTGTCACTGCAGATCAGGGAGGTAAAGTCAAAGTGATACCAGGCAGGGAGACTGAACAGCTGAGATGTGGAGAAGGTTCAAGAGATAAACCATCTTGAGTTTAGAGAATAAGGCGAAGTTTCTGCTTTCTACTGGGAAAGTCCTTCTCCCCATCTGCTTTTTCATCTTTTAAAAAATGAACCTTTAAGAAAAAAAAAAAAAAGAACTTTCTTCTCAGATAGGCTCAGATAGAATTAACCACTCCCAATTTGGAGCTGCTATAGGAGAACATATACAGTTCTATTATATTCTTTGGACTAAACTAATACATTTACTTAAATGTATGTTTAGGGCGTTTTTTATTTCCTACTGCCCAGCACTGTGTCTTGCACAAAATAGGGCATAAGATAAAGTTTTGACCAACTGAATTGAAATTATATGGGAACCATATCCTGATGCTATATTGGTGTGTATTGGCTCTGGAGTATAGCCAGATACATAATGGTTAATATCTCTCAAGCGCTTACTAAGTGCCAAGCACCATTCTAGGTGCTTGGTAGTTGGCATATGATAGTATTATTTCCACATACTAATTGGACTACAACCGAGTAAGATGGGGACTCATATCTCCATTTTAGAGTCAAGCAAGTGAAGGCACAGAGAGTTGTCTGTGGTCACATGACTGGTAAATGACAGGCCAGGATTCAAAGTAGGCATTCCATCTGTTAAGTCCACATTCTTAACCATTAGGTTATACTGATGCAAGAGACTATTCCAGAGTGAACAATGGGCAGAGAAGAGTCTAATGCAAGTTCACGTCATAAGCAGGTACTGGGCTCAGATTAACATATATACACTATTATATATAAAATAGATAACAACCAGGGACCTACTGTATAGCACAGGGAACTGTACTCAATATTTTGTAATAACCTATAAGGGAAAGGAATCTGAAAAAGATATATATATATAAATGAATCACTTTGCTGTACACCTGAAACTAACATAATATTGTAAATCAACCATACTTCAATAAAAAAATAAAATTTAAAAAATTCCGGAGCAGAATTCAGGATTTGGGTCCAGGGCTAAACCAAGAAATGGCCCTCAGGCAGGCCCCTCAGAGTGCTAATCACCTCCTCTGGGCTGTCTGCACCCAGATGGGTGCTGCTTATCCCGACTAGTCCTGGAGCTCCGGGACAGGACTAAATAGAACACATCAGTATTTCTCAACCACAGCGCTACTGGTATTTGGGAACTGGTAATTCCTTGCTGTGGAGGGTTTGTCCTGTGCACTGGGGGATGTTTAGCAGCATGCCTGGATTCTACCCACTAGATGCCAGTAGCATATCCCAGTTGTGAAAACCAAAAATGTCTCCAGACATTACCAAATGTCCTCTGGAGGCAAAATCACCCCCAGCTGAAAATACGTGTAGCCCCTAACCAGACAAGACAGACTCAGAGTGTACAATGACCCCACTTCCCTTTCTGTCATCAGAGTAAACCACACTCACCTGGAATGATGGGCCACTCTAACTCTTAAACCCCTCTTGGGCCACATATAGTCACCCTTTCTCTCGCCACTCAATATTGGCAGGACAGAAGGTGATGTTAAAGTTCAGCAGCGTCTTACTGCTTGGGAGTCTACGTTTCCTGTGTAACGGATCACTCATTTAGGGGAAAAGGAGTCCAGTTGACCCTCGAACAACACGAGGGTCTGGGGCAGCAACCCTCCGTGCAGTTGAAACCCTATGTGTAAATTACAGTCAGCCTTCTGTATACGCAGCTCCTCTGTATCAGTGGTTCCTTTAGCCACATTTCTGTATCCACGGATTCAACATCCGTGGATTGTGGAGAACTGTAGTATTTACTACTGAAAAAATTCCGTGTGTAAGTGGACCTGAGGTGTTCAAATCCACGTTGTTCAAGAGTCAACTGTACTGGTCCTCGTTTTGCCCTAGAACTAGAATGCCCTTCATCAGACTAATATACCCTAGGAGGTAAGAAGAGCAAATGTAATCATTCCTATTTAAAACAGCATGCACAGGAGACTCAGGTTAGGTGATTTATCCAAAGTCACAAAGCTGGCTTGTGTTAGAGCTAAGACTCAAGCCCAGACTTTTTATGTCAAACTTGATTATAGCTCCCTGACACCCCCAAGGGAAGTAAAGCTTTCACAAGACCAATTAAAGCAGAAAGAAAGGTGAAAACTTCCCAACTGCATTCTGATGGCTAAATCATCTTGAGGCGAGAGTGGGAAATGTCCAAACATTAGGAATACTTAAAATGAAGCAGCATACAAGAGCTGAATGGGAAGCAGCCTGTGCCAATGAAAAACAAATAAGGATTCTGCCACATCGCACCATTTCTAACTTGTACCATTTGGTAAATAATAGAGCTAAGCATTCCTGCAAAAACCCACTCGCTAAAAATTCCCACGTACAGCTGAAGAGTCACTGAAAATATACATCTTCTCTTGCACCAGCTTGGGGGGAAACAACAGCACATTACATGTTGGCTTCATCTTTACATCTGCAGCCGAGAACCTCTTTTCCTACCAGACAGCCGTGATGTAATGTACCTGCCACAATGAAACAGCCAGTGACAAGAACCAGGCAGACAGAGAGGAAAACAGCATCCTCTGAAGAACTGAATATTCTCCTAATCAGGGAGACCAAACCCAAACATCTGACACCCCTGGAGCTACAACAGTGAGGACAGTTTGTTCCCAGTTGCTATTGGTTTAGCAGATCAGTCTTTGTGCCCACCAGCCAAAATATTTCCCACTGTTCCATATACTCATACTCAGACATAGCTTTGACAGAATGACAGAACCTGTAACACCATGGCCTCTAACCTCCTGTGGACCCCGAGCGTGCTCCTTTGGAAGTTGTAAGGCTGAGGTAGGTATGAAAGTGTTCGATCATTCATATGTTACACATATATTACTAAATCCCATTCAATCCTAGTCCCTGGGCTAGGGATACCGGGAGGAATAAGAAAAGGTTCTTGATGCAAACATCTTACAGAATTAAGGAAAAGACAAACATGCAAATATTTACTTTGGATACTTTGAGGTAAGCCTGATAAATAAGTTCAAAATGTAAGAGGACTAAGGAGAAATAAATGACCAATTGTGCCTAGGATCTCAGAAAGCAGAAGGATGATGTTTAAGCAAAGTATTAAAGATGGAGAAGTTAACCAGGTAGATAAAAGAGGGAAGGATCTCCCCAGCAGATGGAACAGAATGTGCAAAGGCACGGATATATGAAATACTCAAGTAAGTTACAGAATTCTCAAAACTTCAGTAGGGCTACAGCACAGACTGTGAGTGGGAAGTGATCAGTCATGGCCAACTTTATCTTCCACTCTATGGAACTAGTTTCTACTTTACCTCCTAGATAATGAGGAGTTATTGCTGATTAGGAGAAAAGACACATGATCAAATTTGCATTGACAAATATCCACCTGCCAATGCAGGGGACACGGGTTCGAGCCCTGGTCCGGGAAGATTCCCACATGCCGCAGAGCAACTAAGCCCATGCACCACAACTACTGAACCTGTGCTCTAGAGCCTGCATGCCACAACTACTGAAGTCCACACGCCCAGAGCCCGTGCTCCGCAACAAGAGAAGCCACTGCAGTGAGAAGCCTGTGCACCGCAAGGAAGAGTAGCCCCCGCTCGCCGCAACTAGAGAAAGCTCGCATGCAGCAACGAAGACCCAACGCAGCCAAAAAATTAATTATTTTAAAAAAGAAAGCAGAGGAGGCTTCCAACAAAAAAATCTAAATAGAGCGGAGCTCATATTCCAATGGGAATGGGGAAGACACATAAAGAATAAATATAAAATATGTTAAAAGAGCTTCAGGTATGTATGTCTGTGTGTGTGTCTGTATAAAATTCATTTAATCCTACGAGGCGGTACTATTATTATCTGCATTTAACTCATGAGAATACTATATCAGTCAGAGCTTGATTAGGAAAATAAAAGCCAACCTATGGATTCCAGGTATGGGAAAGAAGGTGAACACTGAACCTGTTCATAATGTTTGGAAGGACCAGGAGAGTAAATGCTGGGAAGCAACCATTAGTGATCTCAGACTGTAGCAATGAAGTCAGTCATTTCGAGAGCTCACCAGGAAGCCGCTAAAAATCTAAAGAATCTCTGGGACCCTCCTACCACTGCTTGGAGCTGCAGTGTAAACAGGTCATTCTTAAGAGCTCACTGGAAAACAGCTGTGGCGCCCACATCCACCAGGTGTCTGGCTGCAACTGCTTCTGGAGAACAGGGGCTTCTCCTCTCCTGCCTCCTAACACATGTCCAAGGGCCTGTCATTGGCTGCTACTAACCAGAAATCATTTAGGAAAGAAAAGTCTGGGAAAGTTTTTTCCTGCTTCTCTGTAATATGATGTAAATGGTGCCTTTAGAAGGGGTTGGTGGTGGTGGTGGTGGTGGTGGTGCCCAGTCAACAACACAGAATCCAGCATAAAAACTGAGGCACAGAGAGTTTGGGTGACTTTCCCAAGAACCCCTAAGTGTTGAGACCAGAGAGGTTAAGTAATTTGCTCAGGGTCACACAGCTCATTACAAGTAAAGCCAGAATCTTGAGACCTAGGCAGTCAGATTACAAGGCTTACCCATTTAACCACTATGCTGATATGAGAAATGAGGGAAAAGGAGAGATGAAGAATAACTTGCAGGTTTCAGATTGGATAACAAATTTAGATGCTGCTAAATTTAAAGTATTCTAAACTGGTCTTTTGTCCCCCAAAAAAGCCACGTGAAACAGGAAAAAAGAAGAAAAAAAAAAGCTTAAAGGCTATAATCCTCACTTTAATGGAATTCCAAAAAGCTCTTAAGTTACTGGTATCTGGACCTTGAACATTTTCAGCACACCTGTGACTTCAGTGGCCTAGAGGAAGTGCCAGGACAAAGCAGTGTGAAAGCCTCCTTAATTTTAACCCTGGAAGCAGAGCAGAGGTTTTGGGATCAGATCCTTGAAGCTGTTCTTCTCAGTCTTAAGAGAATGTTGCCGTAATAGTCCCAGGATAAAATGGCTTTCCAATGAGATTTCTATAAAATATTACTACAACTACTAATAATAAATTCAACAGCCAATATTCCTACCATTCAGATTAATGTGGCTTTTCCATTTCATAGTCCTTTACTCAAAGCTTTCACCTTGATCAAATTGCTAAAGGACATGAATTTTAAATGCCTCATGGATCAAGTAAAAATGACTCAAATAGATTGTTTCAAAACTTGTAAAAAGCCTACAATAATCTACCATAGTAAATAAAGCCAATATTTATACCTAACTGGAATCCTCTATAATATTTCATTCATTCATTCATTCCTTCAGTGGCTACTCTGTACCCCACACTGTTGCAGGGTCCAAAGCTACAAAGACAACAAAGTCACATTCATAGAGACCAAGAGTCAGCACACTTTTTCTGTAAAGGGTCAGATAGCAAATATTTTTGGCTTTACAAGTCATATGATCTACTCTTGCAATTAACCTGACTCTGTCATTGTGGTGTGAAAGCCTCCACAGACAACGTAAATGGATAGACAGACTGTTTCCAATAAGACATTCAAAGACAGGTAGCTGGCTGGGACTTCCCTGGTGGTCCAGTGGTTAAGAATCCACCTTCCAATGCAGGTTTGATACCTGGTCGGGGAACTAAGATCCCACATGCCGAGGGCAACTAAGCCAATGTGCTACAACTACTGAGCCGGCGCACTCTGGAACCCACACACCACAGCTAGAGAGAAGCCCGTACACCGCGAGGAAGAGCCCGCTCACTGCAACAAAAGATCCCGCATGCCGCAACAAAGATCCCACGTGCCAGAACTAAGACCTGATGCAGCCAAATTAATTAATTATTTTAAAAAGACAGGTAGCTGGTTAAATCTGGCCTGGAGGCTATAATTTGCCAACAGTGGTCTAGACCACTAAACCAAAGTATGAATCCTCGGAATCTAGAAAAATGGTACAGATGAACCTATTTGCAGGGCAGGAATAGAGATGCAGATGTAGAGAATGGACGTGTGGACATGGGGTGGGGGGAAGGAAGGGGGATGGGATGAACTGGGATATTGGGACTGACATATATATACTACCGCGTGTAAAACAGATAGTGGAAACCTGCTGTATAGCACAGGGAGCTCAGCTCGGTGCTCTGTGATGACCTAGATGGGTGGGATGCGGGGGTGGAGAGGTGCAAGTGGGAGGGGATATATGTATACATACAGCTGATTCACTTTGTGTACAGCAGAACTAACACAACATTGTAAAGCAACTACACCACAATTTAAAAAAAAGAGAAAAAAAAATATCAGCATCACTTGGGGACTTGTTAGAAATGCACATTCTCAGGCCCCACACAAGCCCACTGAATCAGAAACTCTGGGGGTCGGCCCTAGAAACCTGTGTTTTAATAAGCCCTCCATGTGATTCTGATACATACTAACGTCTGAAAACCACTGGTCTGGACCTGCGCTGTCCAATATGGTAGCAACAACCAACTATATAAATTAAAGTTTCAGTGCTCACTTGCACTAGCCACATTTCCAGTGTTCAGTAGCCGCACGTGGCTGCTGGCTACCCTATTAAACATATTCCCCTTCACTGCACAAAGTTCTATTGGACAGCACTGGTCTAGACAGACACATTGACCAAAAATTGCCAGGTGTCATGATAGGTACAACAATGTACCAAGTACAAGTGGGGCATGAAGTTAGGGATGGTCAGTTCTACAGGTGGGGAAGGAGGTCACTGAAGGTTTAACAATGATGGGGCATGAGTGGGAAACCAGTAGGGAGAGGTAACTAAGGGTAAAAGTACAGCGTGTACAAAGGCACCAAGAGGTGAAGGGCATAGGTTGTTACAGGGACCTGTGATTTCTTCACCACAGCTAGAAAAAAAAAAAAAGAGTGCCTGTGGGTGAGAATGGAGAAAGGAAACTAGAGAGATGGCGAAACTAAATCATGGCACACTTATGTGCCTTTCTCAGGGGTTTGGAGACCTCCTCCTGGGTATTCAAAGTAGGATTGGTTTGTGTTTACAAAGATCACCCAACCAAATGCTTCCATGGCCTAAGGAAAAGTAAGCAATGTGTTTATCTGATTTATCTCAAGGCTTCTCTAGGTAATTGGTTGATTCTTAGCTACTGGAAGGGAGAAAGTGGGTGAATTCAACCAAAACTGATTTGTCATTAAAAAGAAGGTACGTAATTGCACTCACCTTGCCCTGAATAGTCCTGCCTGCCCAAACACACAATGGAAATGGAAAGGTTAGTTAACGACATATTCATTATCTAGCATCCGTCCATTAGTGGTCAGTAATGCCAATAAGCACCACAATGGAAGAGCCTCTTTCCACCGCAGGATCTGCAGGATGCAGTTACTTTCTGCCAATATGGGAAGCACAGAAGGCAAATGCTATAGGATCCTGCAGCTCAGTGTTCAGATATAAAAGCTCTATACATCAGATCCCCATAAACCAGGCTGAAATGGCCATTTATATAGCAAAACAGTTGCCCAGAAACAGCGACAGTGCAAAGATCATTGTTTGTGGGAATGAAGAACATACTGTGTTTCTAACAGGATGCGCCTGCTTAAAAGAGAGCAATGTTATGTTTTACTTAAATGCAATGTTAACACCTGTAAAGAAGAACCATTTAGAGGAAAAGCACAGATGGGGCTCTGGAATCGATTATTGGTGGGAGGGGGAAAAAAGAAGGGATGGGGAGGAACTTGAAAATGGGCCTTACATTCCATTATGAACCAAAGGTGTTTCAGAGCTGCTGACCTTTTCACAACAGCATTGATTCGGCCACAGGACAATAAAGCCGTGGAGCAAAAAAACAGTCACCTGAGGGTAACAGGTTAAAGCAAATTGTGAAAGAAGAAGCTTGACCTTCAAAGGCTAATATATTGTCAGGCCAACACAACCCAGAAAGGCATTTATTTATCCCCAAGGTCACTCCCAAGTAGGAACTGCTTTCACCATAGAGAAATGGGAGGCTGGTTTGCAGAGCAAACCCTGAGCCCACTATGTGCTTATACCCAGTACCCACAGCAGTAAGCTCAACAGCAAGGATGAATCTCTTCCTCTTCTTCTGGGCCCTTCATTGACAACCTTGCTCCGTTCACACTTGGGTCCATTCTTTATAATGGCATCCAGCAATCAACAAAACTAATATATTCACCAAACTCCTTGATGTTAAAGCTTGAAGGAAACTGAGCATCACACCTCCAGGAGAAGGAAGAAAAAAAGGAAAAAGAAATAAAACTGGTGAACAGAAGAAAAATTGTCAAAAGGTGGTTACCTAAAGAAAAAGAGTTGACATAACAAGAAAAGGTACAGAAATCTGAAAAAAATGGACAAAGTTCAGGTCAGTGAACAAGTATGCTCAGTGCTAAGTGAAAGCCAAGAGGCAAAATGTCTGACAAATGCCATGGGAAAGGTCAGCTAAGGAAAACAAGAGCGAAAATTAAGGCTATTTTTTCAAAAGTGTTTAAGAAGCTGGTAAGAAAACCCTCACAATGGGGAGATGGGGGGTGGGTGGGACACAGTCTCTGACTTTCTTTAAATAATATTTTATTAACAAGTTCACCAAGATAAGTAAACAAATTAATTACTTTTCCAGTCCTGTGTTCATTTATTTAATCAACATTGTTAAGCCTCTAATATAGTATTGTGCTAGGCAATGGATTCACAAATATACATAAAATATACTCTGTCTTCCAGGATTTCATAGTGTCCTGAGATTAGAGCAATCTACAAGCAAATAATTACAGAAATATAAGTGCTCAAACCAGGGGTTGTGCATTCACTGAATTATGGTTTCATCAGCCCCATGAATATAAAGCTTACTTGGGAAATAAGCCTGTCTAGTGCTTGCTTAGAAAAAGTTCAGACTGTAAAGAATGCCAGCATTGCAGGGCTGAGGAAATAATAGCACATTAAACTCCATTTCTTCATTAATCTGTCCTAGGGAGGATCTTTCTCAGCTGTTCAAACAGAATTTACAGTGTGAACAGGGAGAGAAGATAAGGTAACAAAATGTACAAACTTGATTCCACTCCACGAATTTCCATCTCTGAGGTTAGGAAGACCTGCCCCGGAGCTGGTTAGACACATTCTGGCAACTGAAAGAATCTAATCTTAAAGTGACAGCACAGGCAGCTTCTGCTCAGGGCCCCAGTTTCCTACTGTATCAAATCCAACTAAGTCACTGAGTTGACACAGTTGAATCCAACTGAAAATCCCCTTCCCAGGAGCCAACTGAAGGAGCTCCCACACGACAAGGCTTTAACAATTAGAACAAAATAAAGTAGTATTGGATTATAACCCAAAGTACAAAATAAATATCTATGAGTCTTCCTCCCCAAAACACATAACCCCAGCCTAATAGTGAGGAAAAAAATCAGACAAATCCCAACTGATGGACATTCTACATAATGTCTGACCAGTACACCTCAGAACTGTCAAGGTCATCAAAAACAAGGAAACTGTCACATCAAGCGGAGCCTAAGGGGAGATGATGACTAAATATAAGTGGTGTTCTGGATGGGATACTGTCACAGATAAAGAACATTAGGTAAAACCAAGGAAGTCTGAATAATGGCACGGGCTTTAATTGATTACAATGTACCAACTCTGGTTCATTCATTGTAACAAATGCATCACACAGCTGGAGAAGATGCTAATATAAGGGAAACTGAGAACTCCTTGCACTCTCCTTGCAATCTTCCTGTAAATCTAAAACTGTTCTAAAGTCAAAAGTTCATTTAAAGAACAAAAGAGAGAGGAAAAACATCCTTGGCAGATGACGTTGGACCTACTTAATTCTCACAGCAACCCAATGTTGTAACAGTTGTAATTATCTCCATTTTACAAAGAAGAGAACTAAGACAGAGAGTAGTTAAGTGACTTGCTCGAGGTCACATGACTGGTGGCAAGTGGATTCAGATCCAAATGGTCTGATTTCAG
Organism: Balaenoptera borealis; assembly: GCF_965194805.1. Taxonomy (NCBI): domain Eukaryota; kingdom Metazoa; phylum Chordata; class Mammalia; order Artiodactyla; family Balaenopteridae; genus Balaenoptera; species Balaenoptera borealis. The sequence continues at coordinate 36,566,763 of NC_138868.1, forward strand.
AGACTGTGCTTTCAGCCACCACACTGTACTGACCCCACATCCTGCACTCCAAGTGCTTTCTCACCTGCGCGCGCTTTGTTCCTACTCACCCCTTCCAGGGATAGGGCTTTTCTCCAGCCTAGACCACTGCTTCTAGGGCTTTCCTGGCACAGGCTCTGAGATTTTCTCCTGCCTGGTTGCCTCCTTTGCTGCCATTTCCGCCACCCCCGTCCTCCGGCCATCTATGTTCACCCCTTGCCTCAAGATTAGAAACCATACTGGCATCTTCCTAGGCTCTTCCCAACCAACTCCAGGTTTTTCTAACCTTTCCAGGGCTAATATCTTCAGCACTGTTATACCCTGGGGCCAGAGGGAGGGCTTAGGTCAGATGAGTATCCACTTCAACATGGGGCACAAGCCAGCAGTCCCAGGGGACGGCCAGGGCTCTGCCTGCATCAGGGCACCATGAGTATCATGGGAGAGACCAAGAATGGTGGGCTGGTCCTAAGAGATGCCAGCCAAGACTCCCCCAGGATGAGGGGGTGAGTGGGCTTCCCATGCCCCTAACTCAAGACAATTCCTGGATGGGGGAGACAGAAAGGGCACCCCTGGGGAAAACTCTGTGGTCTTCAGTGGAAGGCTGACAGGGAGAAGAGCTCTGAACACAGCACACAGGCAACATCTGGGATACGCTCTCCGAGTTGGAAAAGACAGAGCAAAGCACGTGAAGATTCGCAGCTCCAGGATGCTTGCTGTATGAAACAGAGCATTCCGGTTATAGGAGGGTGCTCGACTTACCTTAGCGTGGCATCAACAGGAAAATACAGCAGCTAAAGTGGTGCCCAACGTGGGGTGGCCTATGTCCTCTGGGCTCGAATATCGACATGGAAGCCAGAGGAGACACAGGTCCTAACTCAGAGGCGCTCTCATCGTGGTACCCGGAAGCCCAGCCTCAGCGGCACAGCTGGCTCAGTGCATGGGAAAATGCTAAGGCCCTGGAGTCAGAAAGTTGCTCAACTTCTCTGAGCCGCAGCTCTTCGACCGTAATGTGGGAGCAATGGCTTTTATCTCACAAAGTGGTTGTGAAGATAAAACCAGTTTGCAGGTGTAAGGCTGGCACAGTAGCAGACCTCCAAGAGGGGCTCAGGCAATAGTCATTTTCTGCCCTTCAGATTACAGTGATGACTACAGTGGTAGAAATAACTGTAGGCGTTGAAGACAAACACTGGTTTTATGACTTTTTTTTGCATGCCCACTACATGCTGGAGATGATGAGCCCAACAGAGACAGAGCTCCTGAGCTTAGCTTACCATCCTAGGGAGAAGGCGGACAATAATCAATAAATTACAACCAAGGGTGTTCACCAAGAAACTGACATGAGTACTCTGCATATGTGACAGACACAAAGATGGACGTCTAAGACCGCCACCCCCAGCCCCCCACCGACCCCGCAGGAAGGACTGGCCACCCAGCTGCAGAGCGCAGTCAGCAGGCAGCCCCCAGCTGTCAGCCCTTTCCGGGTCCACCTTAGCTGCAGCTCTGAGGACATGCTCTTCCCAGGGCAACCTGCACTGGGGGTGGAGTCAAGAGTAGATCTAAAGGCATGGGTGTCCTGGTCTGACGTGACATACCTGACAACTCGGACATACAGTATTTACTCCAGATCTTCGATGTATCAGCATTATAACTTCTCCCTCTGCCCAATCCTGCTTCCTTCCATTTCATAGGTGTTGATCCCTAATAAACATTTTGTAGCCCACACTCCATCTCAGCAGCATCTGCTTCCGGAGAACCCAACTGGTAACAGGAAGAGAGGGGGGTGGTCCATCCCATGGAGGGCAAAGGAAGTCCAAAAAGGCTTCACCAAAAAGAAAATTCTGAGATCGATTTCTGAGGATGATTAGATCTTAAGGAAGCAAAGCGAAGAGAAACAAGGTTGCCAGCTGAGAATTAAACTCATAAAATCCACATACAATGGGGTGAGATTAGCCATCTGGGGAAATAAACCTAGGGAATGCCTGTAAATGTGTGACTGAGGGATTCAGAAGCACTGAAAATCCCAATCAAGGTGATCTGGGAGTCATTTCAAGGAATGAGAACTGCCCTGTGATTGTAATTTACTAAGCGGAAGGAAGCCTCATCAATGACATTGTACCTTGTTTAGAGAAAAACTGAACAGAAAGGGGGTTGGGCAGCCAAAGGTAGAAAATTACTGCAGAGTGACATGGCTCAAAGCTGGCCAAGCTAAGGACAGTTTGCAGAGACTTTTTTTTTTTTTTTTTTTTCAGGATCTGAGGCAAAGGAGGAGGGGCATATTTCTACCTGCTTTAAATTCTCCAGTATAGAAGTATTTCTAGTCAAGCACTCTGCGACACCTCACCATTCAAAAGAGCCCCTCAGGTCTACCCTTAGCTTAGCCTGTTCTTAAGGTATGCAATTATAAGCACTTTACATATATTATATATTATTTACCCTCACTTTCTAGATGGCAAGTATTACCACTTTGATTCTGAGGAGGTTGAAATCCAGGGTCCTACATTTTAAATGACTTGCCTGCAGTCTTAACTGTTAGGGCAGAGCATGGGATTTGAACCCTGGTTGGCTGTGCCCTGGGCTTTGGGGATTACAACTGCACACTCGGCAAGTTCAGCCTTTTCAAACCTCACCAGAAGCTTCCTGTTAATCCTAGTTCTAGCAGAAGGGTGAAAAGAAGGAAGGGCAGACAAGGCGGGGTGGGGAGTAGTTAGCAAGCTGAATCCTTGTTTAACTGTAAGAGAAACACCACGGAAAATAAACAAAACTGTGTAAATGATAACATACACACACATCCATAAGGACAAATGGAAATAAACAATGGAAGAAATTTCGAAAGAAACTTCCTTAGGGAAGGAGTGGGAAGGGGTGAGTGGCAGACTGCTGTTTTTTCCATTATAAGCCATGGATCCCTCTGTCACTTTAAAATATACAAAGGCTGTATTTTGATAAAAATGAAATTAATATGAAGTGCAATGCTCTATGAAGAGAAAAAAAAATTCCTGTAGCACAGTCTGAAAGACATACCCTCAATCCATTCCTCTGAATACTTTACACCTCGATTAAGCCAGAATAGTAAACAGCTGCATTGCCAGAGTGCAAGGACAGAACTGGGATGTCAGGAGGGCCCATTCTGGGGAGAGGGGATTCTGGTGGCCATTCAAGAAGAGCCACCTCCTGACTGGGGGTTGTGTACTGTTCGGATGCAGTGACCAGCATACCAGAGCCAGCTACTATGAAAACCTTCCTCTGAGCACATGCTCGTTAAGGAACCCTCTGATCATTTTTCTTTCCCTTCAAGGTGAGAATATCCTGGTCTGCCTGAGATAAATGTCTGACCTGCCTGACAGTTACTGTAAATTACTGAATTGACATTCTGAGATATTGTCTATAATCAAGTTCTACGAGCATGTCAAATATAAGCCTGTCCCTCAGAGGTGGAGCTCTTCTCAGCAAACTGGCAAGATCAGATGTCTGAGGCAGCAAGAGGAGCAAGAGGCAGCAAGAGGCAGACTTGGGAGGCAGTGATTTGCATCAGAGGAATTGCCCCCTTGAGTGTGATCTCTGGGTAACCTATCACACGTACCTCTGCTGGCGAAACCCTCGGCTCCACTGTGAGCCCCAGGCTTGTTCTATGAGATATTATGAAGTCAAATTAGGGCTTGGGGTCTTATTTTACTCCTCCCACATCACAGTGAGCACTGAGAACACAGGTAATGGTCCTTCCATCTTCATATCCTCAGCACTTTGCACACCACCTAATAAGTAGAAGACCTTCCATAAATGTTACTTGAATGAATGAATGAATGAATGGAGTGATGCTAAATTCCATGAGGCTCCTTAGAAGTTGATGTGAGACAGCTGTGGGCTCAAAGCCAAGGAGGATGCTGAATCAGGTGCACTGGAGTTCCAGGCATTTTGCTGATGGCAGCTGTGAGTCAGAGGTGGTCATTACTGGGACCCATCATCAGCACTTGCAATGATGACAATAGTAAAACGAAGTACAAAGGTTTGGGAACATATCAAATTGACACGGGCCATAGGACAACCGAGTGTTCATAAATATTCACTTCCCACCAACCAAATTATCTCATTTGCACTTTACTTGGTATTCTGAATTGCCTCCGTTGATGGGACCTTGAGAGCAACAGTATTTTAGGAACTTCACCTTCCCCTCCGTGTTAATTACCACTTGCCCTCTCAAGTGCCCAAGGTCAGTGAGGTAGTAGAAGAGCTGGCACTACAAGACAACAGAAAGTTCTCCAGGGCCCAGGCCCCCAGAGGCAGATCTCTCAAGTCTGCCTGTCTCACATGCTGGTGTAGGATATACGTGAGGGCAAGCATGGGGATCTCGACAAGCTAGCTTTTCCTTATAAATCTCCTCTCTCTCAGCTTCTGTCCATAGCTTTTTTCCTAACTAGTTCTTTACCCACATCCTTCACTCATTTACTCATTCATTTATTTATTTATTTTAATTAATTAATTTATTTATTTATTTATTTTTGGCTGTGTTGGGTCTTCGTTTCTGTGCGAGGGCTTTCTCTAGTTGCGGCGAGCAGGGGCCACTCTTCATCGCGGTGCGCGGGCCTCTCACTGTCGCGGCCTCTCTTGTTGCGGAGCACAAGCTCCAGACGCGCACGCTCAGTAGTTGTGGCTCACGGGCCCAGTTGCTTCGCGGCATGTGGGATCTTCCCAGACCAGGGCTCGAACCCGTGTCCCCTGCATTGGCAGGCAGATTCTCAACCACTGCGCCACCAGGGAAGCCCCTCATTCATTTATTCAGCAAACTTTTTTTTCAGCATCTACTATGTACCAGGCTCTGTGAATCTAAAACTTACTCTAATGTAACCTTTTCCCCAAGACACTCACAGTCTAAATGCCATCTATTGGAAGGAAATCTAAAATGTTCAGATCTCATTTTTAATTTCCTAGTATTCTTTTACATAGAATCATGTAGACAAAATACTTGGCTTTTTCAGTCAATCAATGAATATTCACTGAATCTTTCCGCTAAACGATTAGCATCAACCCAGCCTTCATGACAGAAAAGCTTGCAGGTCTTACCCTTAACACACTTTCAGTGAAGTAGGTTAGACAAGTCTGCACATATGAAACAATAAGCAAGCAATGTAAGAAGTTTCAAAATATGTGATCCAATTTCTAATTACTTGGGGATTCAGGGTATAATTACTGTCAGAGTTGAGAGAAGGTGAGTGGGAGCAGGTTAGTGAGAGCTGGTGAATTCAACCTCTTCCACTAAAGAGGCTTAGGCGAGTTACTTCACTCCTTTGGGCATCTATTACCCCTACCGTAAAAGAAGAGGGTTGTCTTCAACGATTCAATAAAGTCATTTCCAGCTCTGAACTCCTTGGTATGTCTCTTGTACAAGTTATAGAAGGCTTCATGTTCGGGCATGAACTTCATATATGACGTTTTAACTACATATGTGAAGTTACAGAAATCATCTTAGATAGCAGGCCACACCTTAATGTTTAAAGTTGCTTGTTTTGAACTGGGCATCTAGATCCTATGATCACTGTTCTTTAATTTGAGAACTGAAGGATGTGATATAATTACTCACTGTTAAACCATAATTGCATAGCACCTACAATTGCAACTGAGTGTGAATGAGCATGCATCCCTCCCACACAAACCTGGCACTGAGACACCAGGAGGATGGAAGCTGGCTGCCTTGTTTCTGACAAAACAGAGCGCTCTCCAAGACAGGGAAGAGAAGGCCAGCCAGGAAGGCTGGTGCGGGGAGGGGGTGTAAACTATGCATATGCAAAAAGCTCCAGACGAGAGTTGCAGCAGTTACAGCACACAGCAGCCCCAGGCTAGCAATAACTTTCACCCCAATCATTTCTGCAGCTTCTCACCCCATGCCTGATATATACACACCGGTTGTGAATGCCCCAATCCTAACAATATGTCACATGCTATTATGTCTTCTAGGGAGAATATGTCACAAAGAACTGATAGTTGTAACAAGTTTAAAGGTTCCAGTAATTTCAGAAATGCCTGTCTCCATCCCAACTTTGGTAAACAGACAATAAGAGGATACGGGAAAGATACTAGGTGAGTTGACTGCTTTCTCTTGTTTCCCTAGTTATGGGATAGGATGGAGGTTGACACCTGGAATAGAATCCTGCCTTGTTCAAGAAAAAAGGTCTGTGACCTTCTGTTCTAGTCCCAAGAATAAAGCAAGATCAGCCCACCTTCACCTCGCATTGTTATATGTAAATATATCACCTGCTACCCCACCCACAGGCGGATATCCATAAAAAGTTAACTCTGATTTTTACTTTGTGTTTTGCTTTCCCAGGAATTCACAGTGTTAGAGGCAGATAGAGACGTTTATTTCATTCAGAGGCCAAGGAATTCATTTTGACCCATCCAGCCGACCTCCCTATGAAACTGTCAGAGAGAAAGAGTGTCAGGGTCAATGACAGTGGGGAAATAAGGCACCGCACTGGCCAAAACTCCAGCGCCAAGCTTTCCGATGAATGGGATGGAGTTGGTGGCTTCAATCCCAAGAGAAGTCTTGGGATCTTACCCTGCATAAGAGACCTGTCACTGAGAACCTATAAACGCTGATGGGAGGAGAGCAAAGACAGGACTGAGGACCAGAGTGGGTGGGGTCTGTTCAGGGAGCAAGGCCTGAGTCACTCACCACATGGAGGGAAGATGAAAAAGGGCGAAGATCAAGCACGGTGACTGCACCCGCTAGAAGATGGGGCTCAATCATTAAGGTACAATATGACACAGGTATATTAATGGTCCCCCTTCTTGAGAAAAACAAGACTTGGAGAGAAGGGTCCTCCATATCTTGCATCCCCACCCCCCCCCCAACAGGGTGGAGATTCTGCCATTCAGAGACCTTACTGAGGGAGTAGGAAGGCTTCTGATTGTCTACACTTGCTGTCACTCTGAGTCTTAGTAACCCCAGGCAAAGCATTTGATTTTAAAAGTTCTTTGTGTGCCACCAGGAAGGTAACACACAGGACTGACTTTATCCCAGTACTTAGCTAGACACTAGATATGTATTTTTTTTAATTTTTACTTTTTTCTTATTTAATCTTCCCCTGAAGTCTAGGAGATTAATAATTGCATCTATTTTATAAAGAAACTGTGACGCAGGTTAAGTGAGTTGCCTAAGGCTTACTGGCAACAGACACAGGTGGGATTCAAGCCCAAATTAGTCTAAGTCCAAAGCTGGCTTTATCGCCGCTTTGTTATACTAGCGTCACACGTTATGTTCCTAACATTATGAACAATTATTAACCAAGAATAAGCCCACCAAAGGGGCACCCACCACTTTGCCACTTTGGTCTGCATCTCTAAAGCATCCATCACCGCTAAGTTTGCCTCTGCAAATTAAAGTCATTTGAACGGTAATGATTCAAGCAAGGGTTCCTAGACAATATTAAAAATGAAATGCCACTGTGAGTTAATGAGACATCGGAAAGCTTTTAACCTTGGGGCTGCAAAAGTGCGCCGTTAATGCTGACGCTCACAAACACTGTGTTTATCAAGAAGAGAAGAGATTGGAAATACCTGCTACTCATTCATAAAGACAAGGGTCAAGAGGCAGCAAAATGCCAGTGATCAGGCAGCAGCACCCCTGAGCAGTGACGTGGGCTCCAAATGCCACCAGTGTGATGGACCATCCACGTTCTTTGCCCAGCAAAAACTCTGTCAAGAGTCCAGTTCAGGGCTTCCCTCGTGGCGCAGTGGTTAAGAATCCGCCTGCCAACACAGGGGACACGGGTTCGAGCCCTGGTCCGGGAAGATCCCACATGCCGCGGAGCAACTAAGCCCGTGCACCACAGCTACTGAGCCCATACACCACAACTACTGAGACAGTGTTCTAGAGCCCGCGAGCCACAACTACTGAGCCCAAGTGCCACAACTACTGAAGCCCACGTGCCTAGAGCCTGTGCTCCACAACAAGAGAAGCCACCGCAATGAGAAGCCCGCGCACTGCAACGAAGAGTAGCCCCCGCCCACTGCAACTAGAGAAAGCCCACGCGCAGCAACAAAGACCCAACACAGCCAAAAATAAATAAATAAATTAATTAATTAAAAAAAAAAAAAAAAGAGTCCAGTTCAATAGCCACTGGGTGGGAATGAAGCCCGGGACAAAAACCACACTAAACCTGGTGGAGCAGAACTTCTGCACCCAGTATCAGCTTCTGGATTGAAAAGTGGGGAAATCTGTTGTGTCATTCAATTTGTAAACACAGGGGAAAAAAGGCAATTGTCCAGCATGCTCTGGAAATAATAGAATATGAATTTAAGATGAGGCTTAAATGAGAAATAGCAACGAACCTCGTTTTAAGTCTTAGAAATAATAGAATATGAATTTAAGATGAGGCTTAAATGAGAAATAGCAACGAACCTCGTTTTAAGTCTTAGTGTGGACAGTCATCATACAGACGTTTTTACCCATGCCTAAGCGTCAATGAATACCGTCATAATGAAATACAAGCTCCTAAGGATAATGTGACTACAGCTATTATTCTGAATATGAGTCCTCACTTTCCAGGGATGTAGCTAAGGCAAATACGAGAAATTAGATTTGGTATATTCTGATTCCAGGACACGCCCTAGATGACTTTGGGATGGATGTGGTCTTAATTAAATTTCTGATACGCGCTTGTTTCCTCATCATTTGCTTCCAGGAGACAGGCGTGGAAAAAATTAACTAGTTGAGGTATTTCACCAAGGTAGCTGTGGTTCCTCGGCTTTGGGGTTTAGCAAACTGGCAACACTTCAAAAAAAATTTTTTGGTAATAATGTTTATCTTACAAACTGTAGCCAATATTCTTTTTGGACAGTATAGATGTTTAATATACCATGTGCTACCACTATCGTTTTATTTTTAAAAGGACACTTTAAAACAACATAAAGGATGGTTCTTTATTTTAAATTCAGCATTATAAAAAACTCATTCATTACTCTTATTTTACTCATTTTATCATGGATATGTGCAAACCATCAAACAGGCACCAGTCCATGCCTGGTATTTGAAAATCTCCATGGAGAAGTTAGGGCATGTGGTTTGGAGCCAGGATTCCTGGGCTGGAATCTCAATTTTCTTATTAGATAAAAACGACTCCTCTGATTCTGTGCCTTCCTGGAACAATGGGAATACTAATACCTCTTTCCTCGGGTTGATATTAGAATCAAGTAAGGCAATAAACAAAAACACTTTGGGGGCTTCCCTGGTGGCGCAGTGGTTGAGAATCTGCCTGCCAATGCAGGGACACGGGTTCGAGCCCTGGTCTGGGAAGATCCCACGTGCCGCGGAGCAACTGGGCCCGTGAGCCACAATTACTGAGCCTGCGCATCTGGAGCCTGTGCTCCGCAACAAGAGAGGCCGCGATAGTGAGAGGCCCGCGCACCGCGATGAAGAGTGGCCCCCGCTTGCCGCAACTAGAGAAAGCCCTCGCACAGAAACGAAGACCCAACACAGCCATAAATAAATTAATTAATTTAAAAAAAATACTTTGTAATCAAAAAAGATCTGCATTCATGTTTATTACTATACATATTATTATGTAAACTTAGCCTGTCATTCTAATTATTAGATTTTATTATCTATTATTTCAATTAATATATATTGAATACCTATTATGTACCAGCATCTGTGATAGGCTTTAGAGACATAGAGAGGAATATGGCGATTCCCTGCCACTGAAATTCACAGCACAGCCAGGGAGAAAGACACTGATGGACAACGAAACTTCAGTGTCACAAGCGCTATAAAGGTCATCATAAAGTGCAGTGGGGAAACAGACAGGAAGACAGTTCTTCAGGTGGGAGCATACAGCACTAGTGATAGAAGGATGAATACAAGGTTTCCAGGCAGAGAAGCTGAGGAAGGGATTCTAAGGCAAAGGCAACGCAAAAAGAATATACATGGGTCCTTCTATTTTTCTCACATCCGTCACTCCACAGAAGTCCAGGGGAAATTTTCATCTGTATTTTGTATTTAAACACTTCTTCACCTTAAAATCTGAGCCTACATGGCTTTGTTTCAAAAGCTCAGCTCTGATGAGCTACACAGTTTCATTACTGGGATGACTTGCTTATCAAGAAACCATGCCAACCATCCAAATCGGTAACATCTTTCATGTGGGACTGAGGTCAGGCTTGGGGACGAAGGTCCAGAGGATCCTGTGCCTGCTCTCGAGTGAGGGGATCAGGCATGGAAAAAACAACAAGCAGCTACTTAAATGTTCAAAATGCCACTTGTGGTCAAAGCAAAAGCTCATATCATCGACGCTGGGGAAATTCTAAATGCTGCTTTCTTCACATTTTCAACCCTTGTGGATGACCATAATAAATCACAATCATAATAAATCAATAACAAGGAAACATGACAACAGCTAAAAAAAATTTGAGCCTACAGAGTTTAGAAACACCTGCTTTCATAATTTATGTACAACACAAAAAGTAATTTGGCATTAATTCTAGCAGTTTATTTCTTGGAGTCAGAGACCCTCCGAGCTAAGGATCCTGGATTTAACCCAACCTGTAGCTTACACGGTGGCAAAACCTCTTCCAGCTTCCCTGGCACAAGGGCCACTGGTCTCTGCACCAACACATGTCAGAAGAAAGCAAAGAGTGTGGAGAAAGAGGCAGGGTCCCAGATCTCTCATTTATGGGATCTGACCTTGGGCAAGTCACTTTTCCTCTCCAAGCTGTGGTCTCTGGGCCAATAAACTAGAGTCTGAGCTAGATGGTCTCTAGTGTTCCTGCCAGCCTCAACTTTCCAACACACGAGATTAATGTGACATAATAGAACAATGGAGTCTTAGTGACCACTTCATTGTTGATGTTCTTTAGGCTTGTTCTCATCATATAGGCTTATATCATATCTCGAGGTAGTGGTAGCTGGCCCACCAGACACATCCCCACTCTGTCAAAGAACCAGGGATCTTTCAGTAAAGTTAAAAGAAAAAAAATACTTCTATGTTTATAAGCATGATTTATAGGAAAATGTAAAGACCTTGAGCCTTCTGAAGTCAGGAACCAAGTCTAAATGACTTTATTCCAAAATTTAGCACAGAGCCTGGAACATAGGATATGCTCTGCAAATGCTTGTTCAATTAATGATCAATTAGTTAATGAATGAGAATAGAAAACACATTTAAGAATACAGAAATTATCAACTCCATTAGCGAATGAAATATTAATTTAATACTCATTCTATTAGTGGTTAAAAATTGCAATCATGCTTTTAAGGAGTCAGCACAACACCTCAGGGGCAGAGGTTAACTAGGGGCATTAGAAGAAATCCTTAGCGTTCAAGATGACTCCTAGGATAGCCAAAGGTTGCAGAAGAAAATCCATTGCAAGTGGAAGTGGCAGGAGACAGCATGTGACAGCTGCAGGGGGGAAGAGGATTAGGAGAAGAGTCTAAGTTTAAGGGCAGTGTGCCTCACTAAGGTGACTTAGCAGAGGAGGAAAGTTTTCCACTGGCTGAGAGCCACAGAATTGGGCAGTTCTCTGGCAAGCAGCCCTTGGGCAGTAACACCTTCTGCCAGACTGAAGGCCACACTTTTTGGATGGAGCAGGAGACAGGGATGTTTGGGGGGAGGGAGGAATGTGGGAGGCAGATTTGGTGCAAATCCAGGAAGACTTTTCCAGTTGAGGAAGTTCCAGACAAATATACCTACCTCTTGCTCTGCAGCATCCCGTTATTCTTTACTTATGAAGATTAAAGCTTTCTAAATAGAATGGAATAGACAGTCCAGACAAGCAGGAAGACTTTCCACTCCATCTATCCCTCGACCCTCAGCATTTCACATTCACTGCTATGGATACAACGTTTATCAAAGACAAAATGGCCAGAATACCCAAATATCCACATAGTCTTTCCCTTTGTTCATTAATCAATGTAGGTAATTGTTATAGAATATCTTTGCCCAGCCTCCATATTCTAGGAGCCTCTATATTCTAGTCTAAAGCCTTTTATGACCCCTAATCGGTACTTAGGTCCTCCTCAGAAATGTTACGTTGCAGAGATGCTGGAACCGTTGGGAAACACATGGAGAAGTCGTTTGCCATTCCTGGTAGCCATGGAGATATGCGGCTCGGATCTCTCTTCAAGAAAGACCTTACTGTTTGGTTGTGAAAAGCGCAGTTAGCTGACAGCCCCCGTCTGCATCCCCGTGCCACAGCACCAGAGCTGAGGCCACATTCTCCCCAGGCTGTCCCCAGAAAGTAACTGAGCCCTGCAGAAGTACCAAGCCCAGGCCATCTGTGCCTCACATGGGACTCCTCTTTTTTGGGGCGCTCCCCACTGATGGGCCAAGCCCTTATCAGGTGTGCATGTGGTCTGGGGCTTTCCCTGCACAAAGCTACTTCCTTTCACTTCGTTTTTAATAGGCATTCCCATCCTCCCCAATAAATCATTTGCCCTTCAAAACCTCCCAAAACACAAATTCTCCAGGAGTATCCATGAAGTTCTTTTCATCGGGCTGAATGGGGAGGAGGGCATTCTCTCCCTCTCCCAACGGTGGGAAGAGTTTATTTCCATCCAGAGAAATGCTCTCTCCAATTGTCCATTCTTCTCTTCCCTCTCTGACCTTCTCAGTAGGATGAAGTGGATGGTCCAGAGTTCTTAGGCACCTCTTTGTAAGTCCTACGTAAGTGGTCCAGCATCTCACTTTGGAATGAGGAAGTTGTTGCCACCTGTTGTTCTGTTCTATGCCTCTGAGCTGTTCTCCACAGGACAGAAAGAGTCCAATTTTAACATCATGCTACATAAAGAACATTTAAGTCCAAAAATAATGGCTATCAAAAGCCTCACATTCTGCTGTGGCTTATAAAAAAGCAAGATATCTGACCTATATAAACCCCTGTCAAAGGTACTCCATCAGGATGAATTGGAGGCATTACAGTGTTTTCTCCCATGGAGTCTCAAAAATACTTCTCCTATGGAGTCTCCCATGACTTCAAAAACATAAGAAGATGTTAAAAGTTCCTAAGAGCTGTCTTTGTCTTTCCTAGGTGTTCTTTAGCTTTTTAAAAAGTATATTTGTCCATAATTGCTAGGAGAAAGGATAATAAGACCCTAACACCATCACTTTAGATTCTGGCTAAAGATCAACAGCCAACAGTTCTGAGGTTCTAACTCTGGGCCCCAAAAGGCATGATTAGGATGACTGGACAGTTCAAGAAGGTGCTCTTAAGTAGTTACACTCAAGCATTTCACAATGATCTTGAATCCCACTACCCCTCAGTGACATAGGAAACTAGATTAAGGTTCTCGTTCAAGGTCAAGCAACAACTATGAATACCAGCTGATTAGGAGAGAAAAGTTTCCCAAGGGCAGATCCACATCTTTCACCATGATTTAGTTAATCACTGCCAACACCTTTTGTCCAACCCCATTTATTAGCCCTTTCTGGATCTGAGGGACATCAGCTATCAACACTCTAAACATCTCCACCCAAACACACTCAAAGCCTTCACACGACCTTTCAAGTAATCAAATATAATTAGCAAGAACACTCTGGAGTATCCATGTTCTTTACAGAGCAGGTGGCAGATTAGAAGCTAAACCTTTGATACCATAATGAACAGAAGAACAACAGAATCCACCTAATTTGAAGCTGAGACACATTTCCAGTTAAAACAGCTTAAAACTCAAAATAAGAAAAGCCCATGCCCATTAAAGTTGAGGGAAAAGTTCAAGTAACGGAAGTTGGGACTTTTTGCACGGGGGTCAAAGTTTTTATCAATGAGTTTTTTAAAAGAAAACAAAATAAAACAAGGTCCAGAGGAAGAATATTAGTAAGCATGTAACTCTTTTAAAAATCGCCTGTTTTCAATTCCATCATTATTGATGGACTTGTATTAGTACCAATCTAGCCACCAGGGTAAGGGGTACTAATTTTGGAGGGTGAATTCAATGGATGCCCTTCAGCTTCCCTTAAAAGCTTCAAACTCTTGCCTTGGAAATATAAATATAGTAGCCTGAAACCAAAGGAAATTCAAGCTGGGGCACAAATTTTTAGGATGGAAAGTCTAAGGGACCAGTTGATTATTTGGGGTCATCTGTGTTATCAACACAAAAAATATCATACACCAGATAGAGTGTTGCCAGGAACCCAAGAACTAACAAGTAGCACAGCTGTGGACAGACTGCAACAGGATGACACAGTAGCATCACATTAAAATATGATGAAGCCCCAATTGTTAGGAAAGAGCCAACTATGATGGGCAAGAAAGCAAAGCACAGAAACGAAAAACGAAGCAGCAAGTTGCCATATATATTTTATGTACAGTATTCTGCCATAACAGGGTTGTGCCAGTCTTACAGGCATGGCACCCTAACCCTGGCATTTGACATCCATCACTGACCTAGAGTAGGAGCGTGGCATACAATATAAAATATTACCACCCATCACGTATTCCAAACTTGGATGCCATGAGTCTTTTTGCATAATGAGTTTAGCCTAATGTGTAATAGGAATCTCATTTAATGTAATCTGCCAAATTACATTTGTTGCTCATCAAGTAATAGGTGTCATCCTATTCTATTCCTATTGAAAATAAGTTCCTATTGAAAAGGTGTATTTCATTTAAAAAAAAAAAAAAGCTGAGTTTATAGAAAGAAGGAAGATTTCCATAAAAGTAGCCTTTATAAATAGGCAAGACATGTAATTTTCATCATCCTTGACATTGTACAGATTGAATTTAATCCAATCTTCCCTTATACAGAGGCAAACGTGGATGGCAATTTTCAAGCACACTCATTAGACCATCGAGTTAATAATGCTGACCAGTGGGAGGATGAAAGACAGTCGAAGTTTTCCTACTGGTCAACATTATTGACTAAGCCAAAGCTGGTAAATTAGCTGCTGCTTCGGCTCAATAGCCTGCAAAATGTGTTTTGTGTCGAGGTGCTTACACACCTAGGAAGAAGATTAATTTTGGTAATAACAGGACCGGAGGTACCTAAAGATGATAGAAGGCAATGTGTGAGGTGCTTAATGAAAATTGTCACCACCATCAGTGTAAAAAAAACAAAAAAAAAAACAAAAAAAGAATGTAAACTGAAAGTGCAAAAATATCTCCTTACAAAAGAAACTTCAGAAGCAGTAACAACAACAACAAAATCAGCTGTGACTAAAAGAAAAAAAAACTTCTGGTATCTAAACTAAATCCCTGAAATGCAGGGTGGCTTGCATTCTCATAGAGGATCCATCTATCAAAAGTGCTGGAAAAGAGGCATCTTTCTCTTTTTTTCCACGTATCTAAATGACTATTTATTGAAAACAGCCCATGTAAACTATATATATATATATATATATACACACACACACACACACACACACACACATACATATATATACATATATATATACACATATATATGGCACCAAAGAAACTGTTTAACATTCATGATTTTTAAAACCATTCTAAAATACAAGGACAGAAAAAAAGAATAAACAAACAAGATTATAACAATGAATAATAGTTTGCATTTTGCTTCTTGCTTTCTGGCTCTGTCCACAGATAAGTAATTCATTTTGAATAAACTTTCTATTGTGTTAAATTCACAAAGAAGTTGCAGAGGTAGTACAGTGAGAGCCTGAATATCGTAATCCAGTTTCCCCTAATGTTAACATCTTACATTACCATGGTGCATTTGTCAAAACTAGGAAATCAACATTGGTACATTCCTATTAACTAAACTCCAGACTTCACATTTCACTGGTTTTTGCACCAATGTCTTTTTTTCTGTTCCAGGTTCCATCAAGGGTAACATGTTGCATTTAGCATTACTCTCTTTTTCAGGCTGGTTTGGGGAGATGGACTCCAAATCTGCTCCTAGTTCTCCGGGTTGTAAAGTATAAGGGAACCCTTGAGCCTCATGTCTCACCCTGTAGCTCCTGATGATGCCCAACACCTGGGCTTGTCATGTCCCATCCATGCGACTGACTTGGTGTCAGGAACCTTGAAATCTTAAATCCAGAGTAGTCATCACCTTTCGCTATTTCATTGAATCGTGAATCAGAAAAATCGTGTTGGGCTCATTTGGTCATACATTGTATTTATTGGTAGATTTTGTGAAATATTTCTTTTTTCATTTTATTTTTTAATTAATTTTTATTGGAGTGTAGTTGCTTTACAATGTTGTGTTAGTTTCTACTGTACAGCAAAATGAATACATATACATATATCCCCTCTTTTTTGTATTTCCTTCCCATTTAGGTCACCACAGTGCATTAAGTAGAGTTCCCTGTGCTATACTGTATATGTTCTCATTAGTTATGTATTTTACAAATGGTATCGATAGTGTATATATGTCAATCTCAACCTCCCAATTCCTCCCACCCCCCCTTTCCCCCTTAGTATCCATACATTTGTTCTCTACGTCTATGTCACTATTTCTACTTTGCAAATGAGATCATCTATAACATGTTTCTAAATTCCACATATATGCGTTAATATGTGATATTTGTTTTCCTTTTTCTGACTTACTTCACTCTGCATGACACTGTCTAGGCCCATCCACGTCTCTACAAATGACCTAATTTCGTTCCTTTTTATGGCTAATATTCCATTGTATATATGTAACACAATTTCTTTATCCATTCCTTTGTCGATGGACATTTAAGTTGCTTCCATGTCCTGGCTACTGTAAATAGTGCTGCAATGAACATTGGGGTGCATGTGTCTTTTTGAATTATGGTTTTCTCAGGGTATATGCCCAGAAGTGGGACTGCTGGGTCATATGGTAATTCTATTTTTAGTTTTTTAAGGAACTTCCATACTGTTCTCCATAGTGGCTGTATCAATTTACATTCCCACCAACAGCGCAAGAGGGTTCCCTTTTTTCCATACCCTCTCCAACATTTACTGTTTGTAGATTTTTTGATGATGGCTATTCTGAGTGGTGTGACTAATTATTAGAGAAATATTTCTTGGCATATTTTCCTCTTAATAATCTAGTGGTGGGGGTCGGGGTTCTCCCCTATAGCTTTTCTCATCATTAAGGATAAAAGGTGTTTTTGCCAAAGAAAAATGGAAGGTATGCCCACTGGGTAGGGAAAAAGAATATGATATAGAAGTTCCTACTAGATAGAACGAGGAAGTTGAAGACTTTCCAGTGAGGGCAGCATGGAGATGGGGGAGATTCCAAGAGGCTATATGAAGAATGAAGGTGTTAAGGACCTAACATCCCCAGCTCTTTAGTTTTATGGGGGCAGAGGCATGAAGAAGATAAAAATCCCAGAGAGGGCAGAGGAGGATATAAAAACAAAGAATTTGGGCTTCCCTGGTGGTGCAGTGGTTGAGAATCCGCCTGCCAATGCAGGGGACACGGGTTCGAGCCCTGGTCTGGGAAGATCCCACATGCCGCGGAGCAACTGGGCCCGTGAGCCACAACTACTGAGCCTGCGCGTCTGGAGCCTGTGCTCCGCAGCAAGAGAGGCCGCGACAGTAAAAAGGCCCGCTCACCGCGATGAAGAGTAACCCCCACTCGCCGCAACTAGAGAAAGCCCTCGCACAGAAACGAAGATCCAACACAGCCAAAAATAAATAAATAAATAAATAAATAAATAAATAAATAAATAAATTTAAAAACAAAGAATTTGCTAGTCAACTTGCCATCTGGAAGTCTGGAAGGAGACCCTCCAACAGGGTGCTACCACACCAACAGGGGGAAGTTGCAACTGAACAGAAATGGTGGCGTGGCACACTTATGCAGAGAGAAGATCAGTGGTTCTCAGGACCCTGGGTATGGGCAGGAAGGATTTCAGAGTTTCCTGGGTCCCCACCATGACAAGGTTCCTGAGCATGCCAGCTAGGGAGGTCACCAGGGAGGGGCCAACAGGAGAGCAAATGGGAGCTGCGATCGGGTCTCAGAGAATCAACAGCCCCCTGACAGCAGAGGCGGGAACCATGGCCATCAAGATGGAAAGGCTTCCTGGGAGCACTCACCATGCATGGAAACCCCCACAGGCCACAGAAGAACAGAGACCACCACCCAAAGACTGGGTAAGATGAATTATACCTCATCCGAGGGTAGCTAGAGCAAAGCAGCTTGGAAGAATAATGCTTAGACCAGACACCCTGGCCCCTCTGCCATAAGGACATGTCAGTATCATCCTGAGAAAATGAAGGGAAAGGGGAAATCTCCAAAAGCTGTGAGTAAGCTTGAAACTTTGAACAGACTGAACACTTAGGCTTACCTAAATGAGACCGAGTTCATCCAAATAAGAGTTTCAAACTAAGAGAGACCCAAGGAACGCTAATTGGACACTTCCCCACTTCTTTTATTGAGAAGAAGGCAAGGGAATTAGATCAGGCTGAAGAAAATAAATTCTTATATACTGAATTGTAGGGTATTGATTTCTGAGTATGAATATACCTGATACCTGAGTATTAAAACATTAAGTAAAAATAAACCTTTGTGGAATGAGCATAAAATGTTTCCCTTCCTCCGTCCTTCCATCTAAATCCTGTTCATTCTTCAGCTCCCACCCTCTTCATGAAACCCCTGTCTAGTTCAGCCCCCACTGACCTAACATTTCTCTGAATTCCTCCTCCACTTAAACTCAGTAGCATACCGCGTAGCCTGATTAGCTCTAAGGAGGTGATTTATAGAAGATAAAAATCTTGTCTTACTCTTCGATGCCCCACACTGCCCATCATGAACCAGGGCAGCACATAAATATGTGCTAATTGACTTAGTGATTGACACAGAGTAAAGTAAGGCAAAGAAAGCCGGGTGAAGGGATAACAAAGGGAAGAAAGGAGATAAGAAATGGAACCACTGAGCTCTTCTGGGATGTGGAAAGTAAAACTATAAATGGAAGCTGGTTTTTTGGGTTTTTTTTTTTCGCTCCCTCTGACTCTTAGTTATTCATAGTTGCCAAAATTAATAACTATTAATCATAGGAAAAGGATGAGCCAAGTTAATTCCTCTGGACAAATCATGCACACTGCAACCTAAGGTGATCCATTTTCTTTGCAGCAATTAAGAGAAATAACAAAAACAAAAAAACATGAAGTCTATGGGAGACCTGTCTCCTTTGAGGAACTTGCAATTCTAACATAAAATAACATTATGTAAGTGAGGAGAAAGGAGAAAGAAAAAGGTTTCCACCAGGCTACCGCTCCTGTTGATATTTCAAGATTTCGAGGAAAGTGTGGTAGAAATATGGAGATGGCTAAAATCCACGTCTAACATAGTTGTTCAAATAAGATCTGATTGTCGCAAGGTTGAATTTGTTAGAAACAATAATTATTCATGACACTTTATTGCAACATCCTCCAAAGCATATGGTTACATTATTAGAAATTAAAATTCATTTTCATATAAATCTCAGCAGGGTATTACACCAAAATAACTAGAGTAACTCCAGGGGACAACGAATAATTCTAGTTTAGCTCTTCTAAGGCCTGGCACTTGTAATATAAAATTTAAACTAATTCACTTGTAAGTATAATGGCAGATTTGGAAAATGTGGACAATCTACCTACTACGAGTACGAGTATGAATCTTTCTTTACCACTTTGGGGACATGTATAATTTATATTTTCCTCGTAAGTTTCCACTGCTTGGTTTTACATTTTCAATGTAAAAAAACCTTTCTGTTCATTACCAATGCTGTTGCTGTCCTTTCTCACTTTTAATTGTGAATGTTTAGAAAGCATAGCTTTCAGCTGATGGCTCTCTGTTCACAGTGAACAATACATTGGATCATAAAAACAGTCATGCTGTTGTGAGCCTGTACAGGCACTGATGCACTGCAGCTATTTCTAACTGTTAGATTTTACATAGGTTTCATCATATTTCCTTTATTGTAGCATTTGGTGGCTCAGGGAATCTTCATGTTTTTTCATGACAATGCTCAGTGCTTATTTCAAAATTGGCCTGCTAAGTTCATATCATGATTGTTTTTGATAGCGTGCTGTACGTGGGGGAAACGGGTGTATGTGTCTCCAAATCCAACATCCAGATCCTAAACAACAATGACTTAATAGCTACAAAATATGACACCCCCAAATCTGTATATGCTTCAAAAAATTAAAGTAAGTTAGATTCCTCAAAAGTTGGTTTAATTAACGAGGACATTATCTGTAAGCTAGATAGCGATTATATGATGATCCCAGTTTTATCTTTACATTATTGTCTTTGAAGATATGGAAGAATATAGAAATCACATTTACTTTGCTATCAAATTTCATTGAGGATACAGAAAATGGTGATGCTAAAAAAGAAACTCTTACTAAAGGAAAACCCCTCTTGTTTCCTCTACTCACAAAATACTTCTGACTCCAGATGTGTGGGATTATTCCCACATCAACTGACTCTCTAAACACCAGCTGGGGAACTTCCTTGGTGTTGCAGTGGTTAAGAATCCGCCTGCCAATGCAGGGGACACGGGTTCGATCCCTGGTCTGGGAAGATCCCACATGCCGCGGAGCAACTAAGCCCGTGCGCCACAACTACTGAGCCTGCGCTCTAGAGCCCGCGTGCCACAACTACTGAAGCCCGCATGCCACAACTACTGAAGCCCGTGCACTTAGAGCCCGTGCTCTGCAACAAGAGAAGCCACCGCAATGAGAAGCCTGTGCACCGCAACGAAGAGTAGCCCCTGCTCGCTGCAGCTAGAGAAAGCCCGCGCGCAGCAACAAAGACCCAACGTGGCCAAAAATTTTTTAATTAAATAAAGTCCTAAAAAAAATAAATAAACACCAGCTGGGTGTCCTACAATTCAATTCTGCCACTATCCACCCAGAGGTAGTGTCAGGTCCCACAAGTTAAGGGCTCAGTCCCAAAAGACTGCCCCAACTTCAGATGCCAATTGCAAATCTGGGTCACCATACTTCTGACTGGCTTCCCATGACTCCTGCCTCAATTTCTATTATTTGCTACTACAGCTCACAGAACTCAGGAAAGCAGTTTACTTACTATTAATGGTTTATTACAAGGGCTATTTTAAAGGATACATATGAACAGTCCAGTGAAGAGATACATACAGTGAAGTCTGGAAGGGTCCTGAGCACAGGAGCTTCTGCCCCTGTGGAGTCTGGAGTGTGCTACTCTCCTGGCACAAGGATATATTGTTGTTCACCAACCCAGAAGGCCTCTGGACCCCTTAGGTTAGGGTTTTTATGGGGGCTTCAACCTCCAGCCCCTCTTCCCTCCCTAGAGGTCAGGGGTAGGGCTAACTCTCCAATCACAGGACTAGTTTCCCTGGCAACCAGTCCCTACCCCCAGGCGCCAGTCATCTCATTAGCATAAAAAAGACCTGCATCACTTCAGATGTTTCCAGGGGTTCTAGGAGCTTTGTGCCAACAGTGCCAGGAAAGGGGATGGGGGCAGAGACCAAATATATTCTTTCTTTCATTTGCAACAAAAAAGTACATTTAAATATATTCATTAAGATTCTGTTTGCTGGCCAAGCTAATGGACACTAGCCAAAAGCGGTCCACTGTTGCCTTGTCTAAGTGAGAAGTGATGGCAACCTCCCTGCTTGCTGCAGCAAAAGTCTCACCAACAGACCTACCACAGCCCAGCGTTGCTGTGTGTTCACTTAGTCAACAAACAGGTATGGCACACCAACCCTAGGCTAGCGTCTGCCCTGGAAAAACACTGCAGGGAATAACGTGTCACTCATCAGTCGCGCCATCACGATTACGATAAGTGGAATTGTAATGAATAGAACATGTAAAACAGAAACAGAGTAGAGAGAATATCGAAGTCTGCCTGGGGGAAGTCAAGGAAGGCTTCCTGGAAGTAGTGTCTCAATGCAGCCAGGAATATTATGTAAGAGTCTGCCAGGCACACAAGCAAGAGGAGGGCATTCTAGGCAGAGAGACACCCGCTTCACTAAAAGCTGTAAGCACAGCAAGGCAGTGATGAGCACCATCAAACTCAAAGTCTCTAGAAAGTGGTCAAAATTGATACTTCGGGCTGGGGGAATAGCAGTCATTCTGATCCAGTGGCAAGAGGCCAAGACTTGGATCAGAAGACAGAGGTTCTGCTCCAGGCTGTTACCAATCACTATTCACCTGACCTTGACCCACACCAGGACAGAGAGGCCACTGACTTGTAAGTGACAGAAACTACAACTAAAACCCAGGTTCTCAATCTCTTTGGATTGCCCTTCCTAATCTATAAGATGTTCAGGTTGAGCCAAATAGTTTCCAAAGATTAAAATTTCCAGAAAGTACTGCATACTGCAAACCCTCGCCTCCAGCCCCCTGGACAGCAACGAAATATGTAAAGAATCCAATTTAAAGGCAAGGCCAGAAATTAAAATCACAGACGAAGCAAGAAATACAGAAACCCAGTCTTATTTGTCAGGCACGTGTGCGGTGATGGAGATCACATTTAAATAGAAACAGTCTCCTGCCCAGCCCCCTCATCTGCAAAGCCCTGTTTACAGAGCTGCCCCAGGAACTGTTCTTAGTTACATATTCAGCAGCCTGCAACTCTGAATTAATGACCTTGCACGTAAATATCTTTGTCTTCATACAAATGTTATTGGGTTAAATAACAATATTTTCCACATTTTTTTCCTTCACCCTACACAGGCTTTGAAGGAACAAAGGAAGGAGAGGGGTTGCTGTGCCTTTTTTGCACAATACCTCTCACCTTGGGGATGTGATTTTCCTCAAGTACAATACTTCTGGGGGAATGAAGAATAAGAGACGAGTTTAATTTCCTTCTGCCAAATTAACATCCTCTGCTGCTGCGAGGAATGGGCATAAGGATAAGCCTGGAGAATGGGACGCTAGTGTGGACGAGCAAGCATGGTCCCCAGAGCAGGTTCTGGTTCAAGGGCAGCCACTTCTCAGGCCGAGAACTGGCCAGGCATGTCCTCCGAAGAGCTCAGCATCAGCGCCAGGAGGTGGTTACTGAAACCTGTGCCAGTTTATGTAAACAGCCAACCCAAGGGAGGTGCCAGTGTGCTGGCCTGGCCCGGAATGCCTCCTCAGCTATCTTTTCATTGTTATGTAGGGGAAAGAGCTAAGGGTTTTGGAATCAGAACTTTTTGGATTTTTAACTCCAGCACAGGCTCTAGCCAGACTGGGCATGGGATGTATGTCTCTCAGGGCCTCAGTGTACGCCTCTTTAAAATGGGAATAAGGTCACCTACCACACAAAAGTCATTGGGAAAATTAAATGACGGCATGTGTATGAAGTTTAGAAAATAAAGATTCAGGATTTTCCCTTGTTGAAAATACACCTTAGAAATCTCAGTAGCAGTTAAATGGTGGATTTCTGCAGTCAGCCCAGCCCACTGAGCTACAGGAACAAAGACAACATACTACAACAAAATCATGTGTTGCCAGAAATGTTGGTATCAGAGATGGAAGTAACGAGACAGGGGAAAGACATTCTTGGGCATGTGTGCCCTCAGTAGGCAAACTTCCCCTCCCTGGTGATGGCCTATGGCTCCACGCTTTCTCACCAGGCCATGGTGGCCACTCTGACCCTCCCTGGATAGTTCCTTTGGATGATCTCCTCACCTAGGAGCTGGAACACATCTGACAAAGCTGGATCTTCTGGGCAAACACCACAGTTGGTTTTCAGGGATTGGGGCTAGTCAGGAAAATAGGGAGCTGAGAAATCCAGGAGTAGGAAGAACCAGAAGACAGCCACAGGGCATGGCCAGGGAAGCTGCTGGGGTCAAGACACAGAGAAGCAAGTGTCATCGGATGCAGACCAGGACTTCTCCTGAGGGCCAGACTCGGTCTCAAAGCTGAAGACAGAAAGAAGTCAAGTACCAAATTCTAAAGCAAGTTAAAAGCAATTGAGTGCCCGACATCTTCAGCAGGCTCTGCTAACCAAAGCATTGCAACTCCGTTCCCCTCCCCTGTCTACACAAGCAGAAGATTATGGAGCAGGGAGACAGGATAAAATGCCAAGAGTCATTAGCTTGGGAGGAATGTCTTGGTCACAGAAGGATGGTTCCAAAGGATTGGGGGTGCCAGCAAGAAGGAGAAACTGAGATGCTATTCAGCTGGATGGATATCTGCTTAGGCAATGAACCTATTGATCTTCTCTGTGTCAGAACAGAAGGAAAAGAGTATTAGAGAGAAGTGGCCAACAGAAAGAGAGGTTTGCAGAGCAGTGGCCTGCACCCCTGGTATTGGCATGTCAAGAATGCATGTTTCCTATGTGTCAAGTGAACACTGAAGGCTAACCAGAATTCGAGCTATTTTTCCAGGTCAATATCCAAAAGAATTGCCACTTGAATAAGGAGATCCCAGCAGCAAGGGACTGTTGGAGTACATTGCTGAGAAAGGGAATTAAAAGGAGGGGTGGTTAGATATGAAAAGCCAGGCCAGGGTCAATCTCCATGTTTGGGACACATGTCATGGGAGGTGCCACGGGAGTTCCCACAGGACCTGCCACAGACTTTACACACTGATCCATGAAAGGACGTGTATTTGGCTGCCCAAGAAGAGGCAGACTGAAAAACTGGATTACACTCCATCCCCACTGCAAGCCTTCAGGCCAAAGCTTGGGCAGTGCTCAAAGGGAAGGGAGAAGATGAGCATTAAATTGGATATGAAACTGAAGTCTCAAACTAGACTGGACTTTTTATACACAGAAGTCACTAGAAAGTGGTAGAATCAGCCCAGGATGTTGTTAAGGAAACAACTGATGGCAGTGATTGAAGACAAATAAAGCTGCTTCTTGCTTTATACCCCAACTGACTTCAGACCATTCAACAGACCAACATCAAAGTCTGCTATGTGATACTAGATGAGTTCGAGGACTAGAAAGAAGGTCAATGTTAAGAAACTAAGGCAGTGGAACAGAGAGGATAATAAGAGCAAAGTGGAGAAATCAAAACAATAAAATGTTTCAATGCCCAGGCCTGGTTTGTATCCATCACCCTTTTTGTAATGAGTGAGTGAACAGGCTTGATTTTCCAGCACAGAGTTGGGAAGATGCCTTACCCAGAGGGAGAGGCCCACCTAAGCTTATCAGCTACAACCAAACTGCTGGAATGAGAGTTCCTGGTCAAGTGCCCCAGGCTCCTTCATCCCACAGAGGCTCAGGACCAGAAACCACAAACCATCTTGCTCTTCAGCAATTACAGGGGAAAAAAAACCAACAATAAATAAGAGAGCATTCTGTGTCGCACAGACCTGGATTTATACCCAGCTCTGAGACTGGTTGGCTGGAAGAGTGAAGGCCAGTGGCTCAACTTTGAGGTACTTCAACACTGTGAAGGTGGAAAAACTGAGGCTCAGAGAGGTTAAGCACTTTGCCTGAAGCTAAACAGTTAGCTAGTCGGGGAGGCAGCTGAAGAGCTCAGGCCTGTCTGATTCCAAATCTCTGTGTGGTAGCAAGCTGAAAAAATAACAACCGTCCCTGAGGAAAAAGCTTTGGAAAACCCATCGAAGTATTATGAGCATAAGATGTTGCCATTATTATCTACAAGCAGATGATAATAGGGCTTGTGGGATTACATTCACAGCTATTATTTACCATGATAGGTGGTTCAATTCTGACTCAGATAACTAGTGTAACATCTGCTCAGAAGAAGGAATCTTAAGTCTGAAGTGCAGTCCATCCCTATGCGATAAAATAGCAGGAAAAGCAAGGGGAATCTATTAAATCAAGGAAACGGTATTTCTTGAAACAACAGGAGATTCCAACTACCAAATAGCAGAGTGAAAACACCACATCACATTTACCTTCCCTGATGGAAGGTGTAAGTGCAGCTCAACCCAGGAGGCTGAGCTGGGGATGGAAACTAGTCTTTGTAAACACAGACAAATTCCAGTCTTTTTTGTGCTTTAGTTTTCTCTTTTATTAAGTGGAAAACAATATATCAAAATCAAGAAGTAATCTCCACAAAATATACCATGCCCTGGAGAAGGCAAGAATACCATTATAACGTTGACATACATATGTGTGAAGAATCATTCCAAACCCTTTACATATATTAACTCATTTTATCCTTAGAGCAATGGTATGATGTAAGAGCTATTATTATCCCCATTATCCAGATGAGTTAAAACAAGGCACAAAGAAGTTAGGTAACTTGCCCAGTATCTACAGCTAGTAAGTGGTAGAGAAGGGATTTAAACCTGGGCACTCTGGCTCCAGAGCCGACGCCACACAGATTTTTACTAGATCATAACAACTGAGCTCAAATTAGTTGAGGAGGGTTACAAAGGGAGAATAATAAATTAAGTAGGATGTATCTAGAGCAAAATCTAGTTAAAATGGCTTTGACCTTTTTCATCAGAATTAGGCAATGTTTCAGCCCTGTGGGGTTTCTTTCTTATCTATTAAAAAAGCCATTTTGATTATTGCCTACCATAGGCCAGAGTTTGTACTACGCAAATATTGTATTATATGTTCAGTAGTTTTCTTCTGGATTAATTCTTTAAAATACTTAACCCTTCAATCCAGTTGAATAATAACAAATATTTTTGTAATTTTTGAAGTTTATTTACATGATTTCTTATATAATGTTATGTAAGCGATGGTTATAAAATTGAGGGGAAAGAAAAGAAGAGCCACCTGGCCACAGCTTTGTTCTCTGATTCTCTTAGAGAGGGAGATAACTTCCCATCATTGCAGGGTAAGGCATACATGATGTCTACAGCCATTTGTTTTATTGATGTGGACTTAAGAAGGTAAAAAGGTGCCCAAATGTATAGAACAGTGGTTCTCAAAGCATATTTTTGCCATCCGGAATGAGGGAGGATACTGCATCATCTGGGAACATGTCGAAATATCAAATTACCAAGCCCCACCCCAGACCTAATGGATCAGAAACTCTGGGGATGGGGCCTGGCCATCTGACTCCAGGTGATACTGATGCAGGATGAAGTTCATGAGCCACGAGCACGTGGTAAAACCCAATCCTTCAGGGTCCTTGAGAAGGTGAAGATTACAGTTGCCCAGAGCTCATGGGGAGATAGGAGACTGACAGGATAAGCATCTTCAAATTAGGGATGAAGGGGAGAGTGGCCAGCTGACATGGGCCACCTTTCCAGACAATCTCCCTCTCATCCCCACCTGGAACATGGACAGTCAACGTCTGGGGAGAGAAGTGGACCTGGGACAGGACTGTAAAATGGCAGAATGGGAAAGGAGGGTCCTGGGACCCTGAAAAGTCCTGATCAAACATCTACTCCTTCGAGACTAGCCTGAGGCATCACCTGGTCTGCTTTCCGGCGGGGGCTTCCTGGCTTCCAGAGAAGAGAACCAGGTGTATTACAAGAGGGAGTGAAGAGGAATGTGGCAAACTGGAGGCCTGCAAACCTTGTCAAGAGGCATCACATAAAGTCTCCAAAGTGCCCTGTAAGCCAGAGAGAAGCATCTGCAGGCCAAATATGGCATCTAGGATGCCAACGTGTGACTTCTGAATATGAGTCCAACTGCCCCATGACAAAGAAGAAAACAGAGATCAAAGAGGTGAAAGTTCCTAAGCAAAGCCTCACAAGACAGTGGCAGCAGTAGCCTGGCCCTGAATCCGAAAGGCTCCTTCTTCCATTGAAATGCCCTAATTTTTGCTACAGTGTGAATCTTGTAACTAATCAGGGTTCCTCTTTTGCTCAGCAAAATATGTGCAGCCCAATTTTACTAATTATATAAGGCTTATTGCCAACAAATTCAGGTATAAAAATTTCCTTCTATATTTCTAGTCTAGCCATGATTTCATTGCCTAGTGGGATTTTCATTTTACATTTATTTCTACTATTTTACCGTTCATTTATATTCTTGTAAGCCACCTCAAACACTTTATGGAACAGAGCAGGATATACCTAACGAAGAGTAACTTTATTTGACCTCATCATCCTAATGGCACGTCCATTCTTCTTGTTCACAGGTACTCAAGACAACTAGTTTGATCATTCTGGTGAGTTGACCAGGTAAATCAGATCAAAAAGTTATATTAGTACTCAGCCATAAAAAGAAATGAAATGGAGGAATTTGTAATGAGGTGGATGGAGTTAGAGTCTGTCATACAGAGTGAAGTAAGTCAGAAAGAGAAAAACAAATACAGTATGCTAACACATATATACGGAATCTAAGGAAAAAAAAAAAAAAAAGGCCATGAAGAACCTAACCTAGTGGCAAGATGGGAATAAAGACACAGACCTACTAGAGAATGGACTTGAGGATATGGGGAGGGGGTGGGGTGAGATGTGACAGGGTGAGAGAGTGTCATGGACATATATACACTACCAAATGTAAAATAGATAGCTAGTGGGAAGCAGCCGCATAGCACAGGGAGATCAGCTTGGTGCTTTGTGACCACCTAGAGGGGTGGGATGGGGAGGGTGGGAGGGAGGGAGATGCAAGAGGGAAGAGATATGGGAACATATTGTATATGTATAACTGATTCACACTTTGTTATAAAGCAGAAGCTAACACACCATTGTAAGGCAATTATACTTCAATAAAGATGTTTAAAAAAAAAAAGTTATATTAGTAATTTTTTCAGCAAACAGAGCTGACCTAATCAACCCAGATCCTTGAGGGAATCAACATAACTGTGAGGGAACCAATAACTCGGTCAGTACAACATGGATTTTTAAAAATTCATTGAAATCAAAGAGGACCCAAGTAGAGATGCCATTTGGGGACTCAGAAAAAATTTAATCCTCGAGTCTTAGTGACCAAAGCGAGTTAATGTACCTTTAAAACTAAGCAAATTACTCCCATCTCCCTGCAAATGGCCCATCATCATAAATGTTGGCTATTAAGGTGCCATGTGATTCTGCATGGACCACTGAGAGGACACGAGATGGTGATGACTCATCACTAATGAACTGAACAGAATCCAGTAAGAGTCATGCAGATGCCCAGCCCAGGCGAAAAAAGGAGATGGCTGTAAAGATCAGAAAAATGTAAAGAGAAGAGCATCGCGACATTTGTAAAAAAAAAAAAAACAAAAAAAAACCTATCATATTCTAAGGAGAGCTGGAGGGGAGAAGAAATGGAATGAACATTTTCTTAGTTTCTACCATGCATCAGGCCCCCTACTGGGTGGGTTACTATGTTATCTCATCTGATTCCAACGTATACAGTAGAATTACTAGCACACATTGCAGATGAGGGAACCGAGAACCCAGAGAACTCAAGTCATTCACTCAAGTCAGGTAACAAGTAAGAAGCAAACCCAGGATATAAATTCAGATCTGTCTGGCTTCAGAGGTCATGCATTTTCACAAAAAGTGGGTGAAAATAAGAGGGTCGAATATTTTTTACTCACCTAATATGTCCAACACTTTCTTAGGTGCTAGGGATATAATGTTCAAGGGCAAAATCACTGGAAGAATCAAGAAATTATGCAAACATACAATTAGCATCGTAAGGGTACATAAAAAGGAGACATATATGGTCCTAAGAGAGTGTATATTGAAAATTTGACCCTGATGGTGAAGTCACCTGAGAAGTAACTGATCTGAGATCTGAAGAAAAGGTGGAAGATAACAAAGGAGAAGTTACAAGGAATGGGAAAAGGATGCTACAGATTGTTAGTGAGAGACTGCTCATGTGAATAGAAAGAGGGAGCATGGTGCAAAGTGAGACCAGAAGAGAGATCCTAAAGGGCCTTATGGCCCATGATAAGGGTGCATCTTTTTCCTTAAAGCACTGGGAATCCATGCACTATGGCAAGGGGGATGGCATGATAAGTTTTGCATTTTGAGAAGATGGCTGTCTGTGCAGCATGCAAAACCCGCTGGAAAGAGCCAGAAGGAAGGAAATTAAGAAGCCACTGCCACAGTCGAGATAAGAGACAAGGAAAGCTGCGACTAAAGGGAGGCAGGGAATGTGGATGGAAACGGATGGACTGATAAGATACTCAGGAGATAAAATCAAGCAAACTTGACGATGGATTGGATACTGGGGTGAAGGAAAGGAAGACATTAAGGATGTCTCATAAATCTGGGCCTTGTGTAACAAGATGGTTGGTGCTATCACTCACAGATAGAGGAAATACTAGGAGAAGAGCAGGTGTTCCAGAGGAACACGGGACATCTGTTTGGCCACACTGCATTTGAGGTGCCTTTGAGACATCTAAGTAGCTGTCAAATACGCAATTAGACTCTCAGGCATGGAGGTTAGATGAGAAGTCTCAGCTGGGGGTCCAGTATAAAGGTGTTAGTCAATCATCCATCAGAGCTAAGCGAAGCACTGATGTAGATGGGTGGGGCAGTGACAAGGAACAGGGAGTGACAATGAGACAATGTCCAGGATCAAACCTTGCGGAGCTCCATCGCTTAACAGCTGGAGAATGGAAGTGAGCCCGAGAGGGAGCAAGAATTCCAGAATATTGCATCACGTTAGAGTATGTGTTTTAAGAAGGTACAGGTGGGGTGGGAATTGAATAACTTCGAATGCTACCGTGGGCAATAATACACACCACAAAGGATGAAGACCGGCCACTGTAACTTGCCACTGTCACAGAGCTTAATAGGAGCTAAAGCGGAATTGGAGCCAAAGTCTTTCTGCTGCCTAAGATTGTTCTCTCCCCACTACGTTATGCTAAAAACAATGAAAATCAAGATGTCATCTTAAAACAACAGAGTTAGCAGATCTGACCTTACTCGAAGTAAAGGTGGTATGTAAAAAATATAATATTTACCAAAACAAAGGTAAATTGGGTAGAGGTTTTTTTTCACTTAACAAGAAGATTCTAAGTGATCTAACTATAGAAATCCTTTAAAGTAGTAAGCTCTGCCTTTTAAAATTATTTCATTAACAAAAATTCCACATACAAACAACTTTTTAAAAAGAGCAAATCACATACACATAATTTTTAAAATCTTCCAGAGCACTTTCACAACTGTTATTAAAATCCTGGCTTTAACACTGAGAGACAGAGACTCCACTTCTGATTCTGCCCTTAGTGACTATACCACCTTGATCAACTCACTTAACCCTCTTCACCTGCAGAATGAAGGGGCTGGACAATCTCTAAAGATACCACGTGGGCAATATCCTATCTTACTGCCTGCATGGCAACATCGTGCAGAGTATCGTTTCATCCGCTCCACAGGTAAGGCGACTAAGGTACACAGAGATTGGATCACATAGCCAGAGAGTAGAAAATGGGGATTTAAATCCATTTCTCCGAAATCTCAATTCAGGGCTTTCTCCGAGTAATCATTATCAACCATACCATCATTTTTACAGCAACCTCATCAGCAAATTTGAAAGACATCACAGTAGAGGATAGCTATTGTCTTTTCCTACCCAAAAATCTATCCCTCATTTCTTCTGATATAACACCTTGAGTTTCCTTTAAGGAACCACCTCTCCTCTCCACATAGACTGAGTAGAGATGACCTTTGCTGTCACTTTCCAAGCATGGGACTATACCCCAGGACTGGCTAATCAATATGTTATAGCTTCAAGGATACCATGAGTGGTTCAGGGCCAAGTACTGGACTTAAACCAGACTAATTAGACTCAATTCTATGATTCTTGCTAAAATGACCGGGATTACCTAGTTAGCAAGCAAGCTTGAAGCTGAGGGTAGCAGTAGAATAGATTTGCCTGTAAATAAAACCAACAAAAGCCAGAGATAAAGAGACAGAGTCCTGGTGAGATTGTTTGAGCCCCGGATCCATCCTTGCCAGAAGGCTACTTTCAGTTATTTCAGTCCATAAATTTTCTCTGCTGAAGCCATTTTGGGTTTGGATTTCTGCTATTTGTATATCAAAGAAATCTAGTCATACAACGAGCACATTTATACATCATTACTGGATTCTTATTTCCTTGCTTTTTCAGGGGGAAATTTTCTGGCTAGAAACTCTGAATCTAACACATACCTACATTTGCTTAGCTTATTATTAAGGGAAACCAGAGGTGAGAGAAATAGGAATAGGGCCAAGTCAAACGTCTTAAGCTTAACTGAGTTTGTCAAAGGTCTGATGATTTTTGCCAACTATTCGCAAAATTAAGACAATAGTCCTAATGTGGCACTGCTCTGCTCAGAAGAAGAGGGATGCCTCCTAGGCACTGGTTTTTATTTTGTTTTGTTTCTTTTACACTTTTAAAATTGAGGTGCAATTAAAATACAACATTATTTTAGTTTCAGATGTACAGCATCATGATTCAATGTTTGTGTGTATTTCAAAATGATCACCACAATAAGTCTAGCTAACATCCATCACCATACATAGTTAACAAAAAAATTTTTTCTGGTGATGAGAACTTTTAAGATTTATTTTCTCGGCAACTTTACAATATGCAATACAAGTATTAGCTACGGTCACCACGCTGTACATTACGTCTCCATGACATATTTAATTTATAACTGGAAGTTTATACCTTTGACTCCCTTCACCCATTTTGCCCATCTCCCATCTCTGCAACCACCAATGAGCTTGCTTTCTTCTTTTGTTAATATTCCACAAATTAGTGAGATCATATGGTTTTAATCTTTGTCTGAATTATTTCACTTAGCATAATGTCTTCAAGGTCCATGTTGTTGCAAATAGCAAGATTTCATTCTTTTTAAATGGCTGAATAATACTGCATTGTGTGTGTGTATATATATATTACACCACATCTTCTTTATCCATTCATTCACTGATGGACATTTAGGTTGCTTGCATATCTCAGCAATGGTAAATAACGCTGTAATGAACATAGCCCTGCAGATATGCACTCAAATTAGTGTTTTTATTTTCTTCAGATAAATACCTAGGAGTGGAATATGCTAGGTCATGCAGTAGTTCTATTTTTAATTTTTTGAGGCATCTCCATACTGTTTTCCATAGTGACTGTATTCTAGGCCACTATTAAATTGCTTCATTTTCCCCACACTTAATTCATGTTCTAGGTATAATAAACTACTCAACTGCATTTCACCATCACATCGTGCCCTCTCTCCAGCCTATTTTCTGTCATACCCAAATGCCTTTGATGGACCTTATGATACCCACAGCTGAGAATTCACGGTCCCTACTAAAATTATTTTTTCAACTTCTACACAATCTTCTAAAATCACTTCTAAAATGACAAAAATTAAGAATTTGATAAATAAAGGTGTCAAAATACATCTGCATTTCCTCTGGCTGATATCCTTTTTCCTCCCTATCTGCCTGGTAAAATACTACTCAGCCTTTAAACTCACTTTCAAGTGTCTTGTATAATATAGAATGGTAGTTTCCACATATGGCTACCACAGGTTTTGCTGGGATAACAAACGATCCCATATCTCAGTAGCTTAAAAACAACAAAAGTTAATTTAACTCACATTACGTGCCCAGTGCAGGTCAGAGGAGGTGGGTGCAGATTACTGTAATACTCAGGAATCTAGGCTAACAAAACTGCCCTTATCTGGGATTGCTGTTGCCAAGGGGTTTGGGAGGTTCTTACCCAGTAATTAAATACTCTGGCTTGAAAGCAACACACATGACTTCAGCTTAAAACTCCTTGGCCAGAACAACATGTCCCATGGCAAATGTTTAGTGCCTAGAAGTGCGTAGAACCCAAAATATTGAGTGAACTGCTCCATAGTTGTGCATCAGAATCCCATGGTCTGGGAATTGCTGAGTTATCCAATAGTCAGACTATGGGGTAAGGCACAAGGAAAGCAAAAGGAGTGAAAGAAAGAGAAAAAGAGAGAGAGAGTACATGCAAGAGTATGAAATTTAAAGATAAATTGATATGTAATCTTTCTTAAGTTATACATTAGTCAGCCCAAGAAAAGTTAAGAACTTTATAGGACCTCTTTATACCTACTTTATAATTTTATTTTCAAAAATAATGACTTATCTATGAGGGATACATCATAAACCTCTCAGCGGTTAGGGTCTCTAAAGATTCTGCACGGACTCTGGGTCCAGGAAGGGTCCCCAGAAACTGAATCTTCACCAAACTTCCCAGGAGATTCTGCTATTCAGCAGCATTCAGGAACCCCAGGGCTAAATGAATGGGTATACACAGGCTGACCTAAATGTCGATCCTAGCTATAATCTTTCTGGAATTTATACCTTCATCTTTAAAAATGAGGAATATAAAATCTACTGTATAGTGTATTGTGACCATTAGATAAGAGGACATGTGTAAAAGCAACCAATGTCTAATGTGAGAGAGGAGGTCAGGAGATGGTAATCTCCTTTCTTGGTAGTCTTGGTGCCCGCAGCGTATCTGAGAACAAGAAGCGCTCAATAAACTCAGAGAAAGAAAGGGAGGAAAGAAGAGAGGTCAGCTATCCAAAATACTTAAAACCTCAGTGATTCAAACACATCTATTTTAAGTCATCAAATACTTAGAAAAAACAGTTTCTAACCAGTGTGCCATGAACAGTACTAGGTGTTGGAGATGCATCAATGAATAAGACACCCTCTCTGACTTTAAGAAGATCCCATTCTTCTTTTGCTGGGTACCACTTTGGGAGAAGAAACCCAAATGCTAACAATAGGGCACAAAAACCACCTCCAAAGTTGTGTTTCCATGTACACATGACTAGAGGCAATAAGCCTCAACCTGACCATACACACCTAGCATGATAAACAAGAAGAGGCTGAGAATCGATGCCCGAGAATAGCTGGTGGCCTTGTGAGTAACCTCAGTCACCAAGCAGAAATCAATAAGGAGCACAGCCTCATGCACTCCAAGGCCAGAAAAGGGATTCAGGAATTGAAAGATTTTTCAACAACAAAGGGGCACACAAGGGTTCCCAAGATTTCCCCTCAGATAATCAAAAATTCCAAGTCTCCAAGCACATCATTAACTAGTTTGACCATGTTTTCTATTATTTCCAACTCTAAGGTGCCTGGGTTAAAGCAGATATTATTTCAACAAAAAGATTATTTCATTCCCTTGGAAAATATGGTAAAATATGTTATTTACATAATACCAGCAGGCCCAGTGGTATGACTTTTCAAAACATATATATGTATATACATGTGTATGTGTGTGTGGACACAAACACACACACTCTCTCTCTCTTATATCTTCCAGTCAGGAAGAGCTGACATTTACAGTTTCTTATAGTTTTAGTAGACCAGGTTTCCTTTTAGGTTAACATGGCTGGTTTTTCTTTTTCTAGAAGAAAGCCATGGATTTATGATGTTCGGCCCTGTACTAAATGAGCTGAAGGAAGATTTATAGAGCAAATAAACAGAAAGATTTACAGTTCCCTTCTCAGAGCAGCTAAAAATTATGGAAAAACTCATTGACCTTTTAAGAGAAGAACTTGGTTCAGTCAACCAGAAACTAAGTGCACCTAAGAGGCTTCCAATTAATCCGTTAATTTAAATCCTTTGTCTTCCTCCAGTAAATATGATGGGGGGGCCTGCCGAATCCCATTCATTCATTTTGAAGTGTAACTACCTGTGGCCATTATAAACAAAATGTCCTATTACACTACGCACTAAGCATCAATAATGTGGATAATAATTAGAAAATGAGGAAACTGGCGGGATTAGAAAGAGAAGGGAAATGGAGCAGACAGCTAAACGAGAGGAGCTGATTTTGCAGGATAACCTAAGGAGAAAGGAAGGAAGCCGAGGGAAGGACTCCTGGGTCTGGGAGGAGATGGATGGAGGAAGGAAATGAGACCATGAGAGCATGAGAGCAGGAAGGTGATAGGTCCAGGTCTGCTATTCATCTAGGTTCTTCCGTGAAGTTCTCCATTTGGGAGAGACTAGGAAAGGGATCTAGGAAATCCAGGAGGGTGTTCCTTAGCTGTGTGGTCTAGGACTGTGAAATAAAAACTGCCCAAACTGTTTCCTACCTAAGGTATCCAAATTATGCTCCCGGGGCCCACTATAAGAAGAGAAAGTAAAAACAGATAAAACACCTCATTGAGTTCCTCTAATTGTTTCTTCTGTTTTTTTTGTTGTTGTCGCTGTTGTTGTTTCGTTGTTTTTGTCATGGAGACAAATACAGTCTGAGATTAGGGTTGCGGGCATACCATTTATTAACAGTGTAACCTTGGGTAACTCATTTATCCTCTCCAAGCTGTGGTTTTATGAAAATAAAAGTAGTACCTTAGCTTGTAGAGTTGTGAGAATTAAGTGAAATAATGCATGTAAGATGCTAAGCACACGGACTGTCACTGAATAGATGCTGAGGACATGGTAATTGGCAGCAGGGGCAACAGAAGCATCATTATTTGTTTACCATGGGGCTGAATTCGATCTAATGATGTGGTTTTGTATAAAAACAGCTGGCTTAGGTATAAAAAGATACAGGTTTAATTATAACGTCTGAGCCTCAATTCCCTCTTGCAGAGATAAGAAATAGGATTATAGAAGCTAAGCGATCTAACTCCACTACTTAACTAATGGGGTAACCTCAGGCAAGCCACTTGACTTTTCCTAGCCTTAGGTCCTCATCTGTAAAATGAGAATATCAATATTTTTATTAGGGTATAATATGAAAAAGATGAAAAAGCACGTAATTATATAAAATATATTAATAAATATTAGCAGCAATGATTACTACGATTTATTCATTCATTGATGCACCCAACCATTACAACAGATTAGCTTCTACATTCCAGGTGAGGCTTGATGTTAGAAACTCAGCAGTGAAGGAAGCAGACAAAAACCCCTGACCTCTTGGAGTCTACTCTCCATGCTAATAAGAGTGCCTTGTGTCCAGTAAGTATTCAAAAAGCAATCTGAGTATGTTTTAAGAGAATAAAATAGTCTTAAAATGGCAATCCATATTGTACAGGATTTGATAGAAGACTAAGGAAATAAAATATATTAAAGCACTTGATAAACTACAATGCACTATACAAATATTTGTTATATTTATTCTACTCATACATATGCTTAATGGTCACATATTCAGCAATATCAAACCCAAACTTTACCAAATGAGGGAAAAGAACAAGATGAACCATTTTCTTAATTATTATTCTGAAAAAAATAGATTTGTAATGCATAGGTTAGACAAATTCCTAAAGAGAAACAACAGATTTTGTAGGAGTTCACATTAAAGAAATATTCTTAAACTTTTACAACTCACTGGAGTCATAATATGAAATCTTGACATTTGTAATATAAATATCCAGAAATTTCTGGGAATCCCCAGATTTGTAAACATTAGTAGAGCCTATAATTTAGGTAGTAAAACACATTAAGGACCATTTTCCAAAATGTGTTCCACAAAACACTAGTTTCATGGAATGATAAGAGATTTCATGTGTTAAGATGATTTCATGTACAAATAAGTTGAACAGATGCTAGGTTACACACAGTTTTCTAAGGGCTTTTTAAAGCATTGAATGCAATTTTGATCTCTGGTATGCAACATGTTTGAAACATATATGAACAAAGGAATCACTTTTCCCTCCCTTCTTAGGACAAGTGGAATAAACTTTACAAATGCTACAGTAAGCACAACTGCAACACTGGGATGATCCCTCCAGATCTTCAACAAGAGGGGTTCAATACTCAGTGACCAGTGGATAACCACAAAGCTGGGTGGGGATGTAGAAACCACACAGCCTGCCTGTCACTAGGTAGCCAGTTAAATTCCAGTGCGCTTTGGCCAATTACTGTATGTCATGGACATTTATTGTCTATACTAAAATATATTACAAATTATGTTCAAAGGTGAAAAAAAACAACGTGAACACTGTGTGTGTGTGTGTGTGTGTGTGTGTGTGTGTGTGTGTGTGTGTGTGTGTGTGTGTAGTGTTCAGGCTGAGTTTTTCACTTTCAAATATAATATCCATAACCGCTACCAAGAAAAGTCTACTTTTGAAGCTATACCAGAACTAATTACATAATAAGTGGTGGATTTCAATTGCATCCTCAGGGGAGGCCCAGCTCTTAACAATGGATTGGGGAAGAAGGAGGGCAATGCACTGAGATATATCCAAGAATACTCAAAGAAGCCCCTAATTTTGATCACCTATGGGAACAGCATTAGTGAATAATAGTAGATAATCATTCACTACGAATGAGTTGCAACTCATCAAAAAGGCTTTGGAAAAAAATCCACTTTGTGGAAGTATATTGAGATATTGGGAACAGAAAAAGTACTAAAACCACTTATATTTTTGAAATGTGAGCATTTCCAACTTCACATTAAATAGATTCCCTTTGACTGCCTACACCCCAGACCAATAAAACCTGGATGTGAGAGAAATTGCCCAGTCTCCTATGGATTTGCAGAAGAGTAGCCCAGGAAGGGAGAGCTAACTAAAGATCCCCAAGCATCCTGAGAATCGCTATTTATCACAGCTTGTCTGCAATTGAGAAAGGATGCTCTGTTTACCCTGCCCACCACAAAATGCTGTGCTGGTGTGTCAGATATATAAATATTACTTCTGTGTAAGAAATTTGACACAGACTAGAACTGGAGAAAATGGATACCTGGTCAGATGTGTCTTGGCAAATTAAAAAAAAGTATAACAGGAATCGACTGGAGTTATTTTTCCTCTGGATCATTCCATCGGGCTATGCATTACTTTTTGTGTCAGGAGGACCCGAGATTAAGTCCCGTCTCTGTCATTTACTACAGAGCAGTGATGTGTGCTGTGATGTTGGGTTTCTTTATTAACCAAGTAGAGACAGTTCGGATTAAATAAGATAACAAGTATAATGACCTGCCTAGCACAAATGCTAAGCTTTTCTGGACAAAGGAAAACTATCAAATACTTGAGAGGGTCCCATTTCCTACCACCAATCGTTCATTTATTCAATAAATACTTAACTGAGTAGCCACTCTGTTCCAGACACTGTCCTAGGTGCTAGGGAAACAGCAGTGAACAAAACAAGCAACAATTCCAGCCCCCGTGAACCTTACATTCTGAACGCTCGTTTCCCTTCTTTCTTCCCAACCCTAAACAAATAAGTTTATTACCTTGTCTGTCAAATGCAAAACCTAAGTTTGCACAGCACTAGAGGCACTGACAGGTAAACTCTAATCTATCTGCTACACCAAATTCCTTTCGTTTGGCTCAGAAAAGCTCCCATTAGATTTTTGAGGAGCCAGGTGTCAACATCAAAAGACAAAGTCAGCATTTCAGCAGCAGCAAGAAAAGTGATAAATAGCCAGAAGTGAATGGGAAGAAGTCCCTGAATCTCTGCAGCAGCTCCTCAGACGCTGTTAGCTAGCGCTGGGCTTTCTGCAAATCTTTTCAATACTATAAAAGGAGGGGAAGGCTCTTGTAAAGATGTGTAAGCTACAATTGGAACACATGTCAAGGTCGCTTTGTCCACTTTAAAACTGGCAAAGAAATTAAAAAGATCTCTCTATGAGATGCTAAACACCTTCACGGAAAGACGCCATAGAGCACTGAAGTTTATTCATGGGGAATCATGACTCCATTTATTCATCGGTTCATTCAGAAAGTATTCCCTGTATACTTAGCATGTTCCAGCCCTAGGCTGGGTCTTGGGGATACAAAGATGAATCAGACATAGCCCTGAACTTTGAATAGCTCCTTACCTAGAAAATATGTTAAAAAGTAATTAAGAGGGGTGGGCTCTTCCTCTTTTCCTCTTTTATTTTCCTCAGCATTCACCATCCCTTTTTCTCTTCTACTCCCCACCCAAATTTTGAAGTGTACTTCTGCAACAAAGTTTATTGTTTAAAAAAAAAAAAAGTAATTACGATCCTGTGTGACAGGCACTCTAATACAAGTCTGAACAAAATACTATCAGAGCCCGGAGGAGGAGGAAGCCACTAAGTCAGCCATTAGTTTGCTGTGCTATAGATGAAGCAGCCAGAGAACTGATTCTAATTCCACTTTTCAGATAATATCCAATCTACCCCTCACATCCACTCCATCAACCAATCCTGCTAATTTCACCTCCTGCCCTTTTTTCCACCTCCACGTCCACCACGACACCTTGCCTAGATGACTCCAACAGACTGACAACTGGAGTCCCTGCCTTGCTGTTATATTCTGTCCCCCACTGCAGCCAGAATGATTTTTCAAAATACACATCAGATCTTATCACATCTTTCTTAAACCCTTCAGCAACTTCCCATTGTTCAGTGTGGACCCTGAACTTCACAGGCTTAGAGGATGCCTCCCTCTGCACTCACCACTCTCCATCTCCCACCCCGGTTCCAAACAAAGTGTGCCTTTGCTCTCTTGTACCTCCAGATCTTGAAAGATGTTGTTCCCAGCTCTCGCACTGATCTCCTTCTTACCCTCCCTCTGGTTTCACTAACTGAATCTCATCCTAATGTCTCCGCTTGAATGTCCCATACCACCCCCTACTTACCTTACCAGTCAATCCCAACTTTGCAAAACCCCTCTCTTATGGCATCTTTCTTGCTAGTTTCAGGAATTAGACCTCCTCTTCCTTACTACTCACTGACGCATATCCTGAATCATAGATTGTAAGACTGAATTATGTCTAATTGAGCATTTATCACACTTAAACGTAACATTTAACTAAAATCCGACTTTGTGCTAGATCCTACCTTAGACCTTTTTGCTCACTTGAGTTCTTATAACAATTCTTAAAAGAGACTAATAAGGTAAAAATTGGCACACTAATTTTACAAAGTGGAATGGAGAATGATGAAGTTCCCTGCTTAAGTTCACAAAAATAATGGTAAAGCCAGGATTTCTAATTCAAGTGCCCTTAATCTAAGTCAAATCTTTCTATTATCCCCCTGCTATTCTTCCCTAATTATTCTGAGTGTACAATTCTTGTTTTCCCAGGCAAGCTTCATAACAAAGCAGAAGCCCCAGTAGGCATTATACCAGCCACAATACCAAGGGCACAATTAAAATTCACTGATTTGAATTCTTCTCAGTCCTGTCTAGATATTAGGCATCTTGGAGATAGCCAAGAGGTATACATATATATATTTTTTTTAATGTTTTATTTTCTTTTTTTTTCATTTTTCAACATCTCCATTGGAGTATAATTGCTCTACAATGGTGTTCCAGTCTCCACTCCATAACAAAGCGAACAAGAGGTATATATTTTTTAAACAACCAAAAATGTTTAAGTCTACTAAATTCCCATTTCCATCTAAAGCTCTAAAACTTTGACTTGTCCCTGGAAAGTGAGCAGGGATTTTTTTTCCCCTTCCTTTCTTTTTCTTTTTTTGTTTTTTTTGTTTTTTTGCTACATAAAAATGCTAAGGACTGTACATAATATATGCATAATGTCTTTCAAGGAGACACTCTGAAGTCTTAAATTACTGCACAGTAAGCCAAAGGTGAAAGTACATCATTGGAAAATAATCTAAGACCATCCTTGCAGGCTTTGCCTCTGTGTACCATCCAGCCCCTCTGATAGATTCACCAAAGAGCACAGCAAGGAAGATTCACCTGGGAAAATGCCAGACACTGGA
This sequence comes from Balaenoptera borealis, assembly GCF_965194805.1. Taxonomy (NCBI): domain Eukaryota; kingdom Metazoa; phylum Chordata; class Mammalia; order Artiodactyla; family Balaenopteridae; genus Balaenoptera; species Balaenoptera borealis. The sequence continues at coordinate 36,608,047 of NC_138868.1, forward strand.
GTACTCAGCTCTCAGAAGGAAGTCATGGTCAAGAATCAGATGGAACATGTCTGCGAGAATTTGAGGAAAGACACCGAGCAAGGCCAGACAAACTTATTTCTTTGATTTAATGATGCTTTATTTCCTCGGCATCCATTGTGGCCAAGTCTGAGAACCCATGAAGACACCACTATGGAAGCACTGTTACCTAACCTGGCTCTCTGCCCCCAGCATCTCCCCAGCCAATGTTGCCTCCATGTGGCTATGAGATTGACTTTCCTAACGTATCAATTCAATAATGTCCTCCCCACCTCAGATCCCCCACTAAATTCTCTGTGGCCTACAGCGGTGATCTCTGTTTTTAATCATGTATCTTCACTGATACAAATTTGGGGCATGTACCTCCTATATGAAAATATTTATTTAATAAAATACATATATGTATTATTATACTAATATATGATGTACATAATAAAACTTACACCAAAATAGAAATTTAAAGGATGAGATGAAAATAAACTTAAATGAAAGTTCTAATATTTTTTCCATACCCCAATGGATCCAATTTCTCGCCTGCTGTTATGTCTGCATCCTACATGGGTGTACACTGGCCTACAGGATAAAACTCAGACTCCTTAGCATGCTTACAATGCTTTTCACCATCTGACCACCAGCCATACCTCCATTCTCATGTAGATTTATACATAAAAGGAGATTTATTATAGGTATTGGCTCAATACCTCATACAGACATTGTAACACATCTAATATGTTATGTTATGGATGTTTAGATGTCCCACAATATGCCATCTACAAACTGGAGAACCAGGAGAGTGGGTGGTATAACTGAGTCCAGGTCCAAAGACATGCACACCAGGAGGCTGCTGTTATAAGTCCTGGAGTCTGAATGCCTGAGAACCAGGAGCTCTACTGTCCCAGGGTAGAAAAGGATGGATGTCCTAGCTCAAGAAGGGAAAGAAGGAATCTATCCTTCTTTTGCTCTTTTGTGCTATCCGGCACCTCAATGAATTAGACGACTCCTGCCCATATTGGTAAGGGGAGTCAAATGTTAATCTCTTCCAGAAACACCCCCACAGACGCACTCAGAAATCATGTTTTACCAGCTATCCGGCCTTCCCTTAGCACAGCCAAATTAACACATAAAATTAACCATCACAGTTAGATATATAATCTGTGTGTGTGTGTGTGTATGTGTATGTGCACACGCATGTGTGTAAGTATATCTCAACCCTAAATACCTGAAGGCCAAGTTCTAGTCCAAGCACTGCCAAAGATGAAAATATTTATTGTTACTATAACGATGAATAATTACATAATGTATAATTATGTAATTATCATCATCAATAAGTTACAGTACAGAGCTACACTGCTCTAGCGTTTACAAAATATTGAATACTTTCACATTCAACACCTTATTTAACCTGCACAAGCAACCAGTACTATTTAGCAGATGTTTAAAAGTCCTGTTTGGACCATGAAAAAATCAAAATACAAAAGAACTGGGTGACTTTCCAAGATCACCCAGCTGGTAAGTGGTAGAGCCAGGATCACTCAAGATCTCCTTATCCTTAGTTCATGTTCTTTCACTATATCACTGCCCTGGGAGTTGTCAAGAAAAAAAAAAAATGGAGTCAAGGAAAATTCTACAAAGCAGGAATATTTGAGGATAGCTGACTACCAAGGCAAACTCCCAGGCACGGACAACCTGCTTAGTTCTCCTGCCAAGAGCTCTCTCTCCCACATTCAAGTGACTTTAATTTTTCACTTTCTTTTGCTATGCTACTTGAAATTTAACAGTTTGGGGGTTTTCTTAATTAACAGGCATCCTCTTTTAAGAATACATTTACCTCTGGGAATGTTATATGGATATCAATCATTTACAAATGTGTGTAAACTTGTTTCATGAATTGTTTTCCTCCTAGCATAAACCTCAGAACTGTAGCACATGAGAAGCTGTAAATTTTGTTTGGAAGGAAGAAGAGATGGGTCACTTTGGCACATGAGGTGTATTGGGGATAGAGCAATTCTAGACGAGGTGATACAGTGAGGGCCATGGGGAAGTCTGGAGATAACACAAACAAGAAAGAGGAAGCAAGATAGTGAAATCCTATCTGGTTTCCAAGTGAGCAAGTTTTCCTACAATCAGTTGAAACCAGAGGTACATTTGGGGGGATTCAGGAAATAAAAAGTAAGAGGCATAAAATTAATAGGGGAGATTTTTTTAATCACTTAGTAACTGTGGCAAAACTGGAAAACTACTGACCTAAACAGATTCTTTTTCTTCCTAGGCACACAGCTGGACAACATTTACCAGCCTCTCCTGCAGTTAGGTAAGGCCAGTGACTAAGTTTGAGACAAGTGGAATGTGGCCAGGACTGGTCCATAAAAACCTCCCAGCCATCACCTTCCATTCCCTTTCCCCTACCATGGAAACCGTGGAAGTCACGTTGCACATGGTGGAGCCAAAGAGAGGAGGAGCCTGGGCCCCTGAATCACTGCTTTGAGAAAAGACACCTGCCAACCAGGGGCATCCATTTCAAAGCCTATAGGAATAGAAACAAAAGCTTCTATTTTGTTGAATCCCAGAGAATGTTTTCTTTTCTTTTCTATAAGCAACTGACTAAAACAATTTTTTAAATGATGCTCTTCTTATCAAAATTAAGAAAGAGCTACAATTTCTCTCTTGCTATGTGGTGAAGAAAGTCAATCTATAGCAAATAATGGAAGTGCAGTTTACATGGAATGAAGTGAACAGTCAGCATCAGAACATTACATGGGTGGGGTATTAGCAAAAAAAAAAAGCAGAATCAGCCCCCAAAATCAGCCCCAGATTCTAAGTGGTAGCCCTCGATCAACACTAACAAGACAAATTGGACTCAAGAAAGCAGTGTCAGATACAGAAAGGCACGAATCGGGGAGAGACTTTCATTCATTTATTTATTCTTTAAACAGTTTGGTGTGCCCATCACATCCTAAGCACTTTAGTAGTGCTGGAGATACAGTGAATAAAATAAAATCACTGCCTTCCTGCAGCTTTTATTCTAAAGGGAAAAGTCAGATCATAAACCTTTAAACAGGAAAACACAACCAAGAAAACAATTTTATAAAGTGTTATGAAGAAAATAAAATAATTAAATAAAATGAAAATGGTATAGAGGAGCTGAGGGTAGGAACAGAGCTAATCATGTGAGGGTAGTTAGGGGACACCTTTCTAAAGAGTGACATTTGAGCTACAACTTAAATGATGACTGGAAAGGGGATTTGCAAAGATCTAGGTGAAGGGCATCCTAGGGCCAAGTAAGAACTATTGCACAAGCCTATTGGAGGAATACAAGGAGTTAGAGCCTGATGGGAGAAGAGAGAACACAGGAAAGAGTGGTACGAGACAAACACAGAGAAGTAGGCAGGGTCCGGTTCACACAGTGCCTTACACAGGACCAATCCTGGACATTATTCTAAGATGCATGGAAGCCATCAGATGATTTGAAACAGAAGAGTGGCATAATATGACTTACCATTTTAAGAGCTCACTCTGATTGATGTTTGGAGAATGGATTATGGGGGGCAAGAGTGGACACCATTGCAATCACAAGCCATGAGATAAAGGAGGCTTGGACTAGAGTCGGAGCAAGACATGGGTCAATTTGTGATTCATTTTCCAAGTAAAACTACCAAGACTTCCTGATGTAGCAGATGTTGCGGGTGAAGGCAGCATGGAATTGATGATGACTTCTCCATCTAGTGACCTCAGCAACAGGATGGATGAAACTGTCATTACCTGAGATTGGGAGAAAAGTATTTGGGTTGGCCAAAAAGATCATTCCGGTTTTTCCATAACATCTTACTGAAAAACCAGAAAGAACTTTTGGCCAACCTAATACATGGTCCTCTGTTCTCAGGACCCCGGAACTTAGGAGAGCTCTGTAGTACAATAGTTCAGCTACATGATGAGTTCACTTGGCTTCTATGTGCTAGCTTAGAAAACTAATCAACACTTAGGACATTTTTATCACGAAGAAATAACTAAAAATTCCAAATATCTTATAAATGATCTTTCAAAACATGGTTAAATTGAAAAACAAGAACAACAACAAAAAAAAAAAAAAAAAACAAGTGCTACTTTAACCTCTAGTCCTGACCACTGCCCCAGTTGGTTTGACTGGGGCTCCTTCCTAAGTAATGAGCTGAAAAAATAACCCCGTGGTTCAACCCAAGTGCAATAACCAAGGTTTGGATTTGGGCTATATTTTTTGCTGTTTTAATTCCAAAAAGAAAGTTATAGGGATGGGGGTGGGGGGATGCCGTTAAGAAGAGGCAAGAGTTTAAGTAGATGGGAGAGCGGGAGTAGATGCTTTTGTAAAGCAGCCTTGGGAATAAAGAAGCAGAGGCGAAGAAAAGCCAGGCCCAGGAAGAAAGCTCATCTCTATCTCTTGCTAGGAGGAAAGTGGCAAGTGAGTTATCATAAGCAAAGCAATGGCTAGAGATCGCTGTGTCCTGGGAAGGCTGACGGGGAGGTGAGGGCGGTGGTGGCAGTGAGATTGTTGCCAGATATCTGAATACCAGAAGATCTCTTCATTAGTCATACAGGCTAAATAAGAAGGGGGAAAAAAAGGATACCCCGCGGTATTCTTACCTCAAACATTCTGAACCCCTGGAAATAAATTTGAGCAGGAGCTTAGAGTTAAGGTTCTACGAACATGAATAATCCAAAAGAGGCTTTTGATCCCTGTGCTGTCCAAAGCAGGAGATTGAAGCCCAGATTTGAGCATAAACTAGGCTACATGGATCATGAGGTGTGTGCATTTTATAAAATTTCAAAACAAGGGTTACCTGATTAATCCTTGGAGAATTAGAAGTATAACTAAGCATACTCACCGTTTTCCCATGCATTTTCTTCATCAGGAATTCACAGGGGCTTGTTTCTATGGCAGTGCACTCACACTAGCCTCTGCATCCAAAAAATATCTACCCCCTTAGTTCTTCTGAATCTTCTCTCTGCTTGAACTCTGACCTTTCTGCCACTTTCCCAGCCCCTTAACACTCTAAGGGTCAGACCCTTTGTCATCATTGCCAGTCATGCGAAAGAAGTTATAAATCACCTTGCTAATCAGTTGTTGTTACATGAAATTATTAAATTCAAACCAATAAAAGTCATTTTGTTCCACGACATATTATCCTTGAATTCAGCTCCACTTGTGTTTTTCCAAGGAAGGAATAACTTCATCTTTATAAATTACTATACTTGGTACCTCACAGCTAAAAATATGCTCCTGGCGGGACTGATAAAGCCTGATCCTTCCATCTAAGAACACTCTCCCCTGCTACCTTCCAATTCTCCCAAAAGATGCAGACATGAGAAGCCCACTTTCTCAAAGTATTGGTCTCAATGAGTACACACTCTTCCAATTCCAAGAAAGGTCCTCATAAACACTGATATAAGCTGATGATGATAACCGTTGTGACCCACTAAATCACTCGTAAATACCAGACAATTTGCTAAATTTTTGACCTGCACTGTCTCATCATCATCTTAATTGGGAAATCCAATTTCCCACGTTGGAATTGGCCATAATAAAGCACTGATTTACAACTTGCTGTCTGCAAAATATCTATTACCTGGCAGCAGGGCCAGAGCAGACTATTAATGATCCATACAAGTCATACTTTTTCTAGTCACTCTCAATGCTTGCTCCATAAAAAATTACTTCCAGTCATGAGCGCTGAGTTGGAGGTATCCTTCTGAAACTACAAGATTTGGGTCAACTAATTCAGGCAGGTGTACCAACAGGCTTAGGCTAAGTCACGCAAAGGTAACAGATAATTGCACCCTCCAAAGTTTCAGTGATTTACACAATTATTTCTCACTCATGCCACATGTTCATCACCTGTCAGCTGTCACACAGCTCTGTGTAGACTTCATTCTGGGACCCTAGCTAAAGGAGAGGCCCTGCTCTGGAACAATGCAGGTTTATGAGAAAGAGGTGGAACCCTGTAATAGTTCTTAGATTTTCTACTATGAAATTGTACACATCTCACATCCATTCAGATTTCATTAGATGAAAGAGATAGCAAATATTTTGAACAATACCACATTGGAACAGGGTGGGGGATGGGGAGGAAGGGGGCAGCATAAGTCAGAGCATAAAGCCCTGGAGGAGAAATGAGTTGAGTATTATCTTTACTTCATTTCTCTGAGTCTTTCTGTCCGCACTTGCAAAATGGAGTTCATGTGGCCAACGCTACCATTTTCCACAGAGATTTACTGAAGGCTCAAAGAGTACAATATATATAAAAGGAGTTTGAAAAATTCAGAGCACCCTGTAAGTAGGAGGTATTATTTAATGCTACTTGTAGTACTCTCTATGCCTGGCAGATTGCATGATGTATACGCATCACATTGTTCTTTATTCTTCAACATAACTTTTTACTACAGGAAGAAAAAGTTTATGAGACTCTGTATAGACTCCAAATTCAAGAAGATCATGAATAGACCCCAACTGCTGTACTTTCCTCAGACACTACCTCTAATTGAAGGTAATGAATCAGAAACCATTTAAGACCAACCCATTGAAAATGTCATCCCAAAGGTAAAAAAGCCTCAGTAGACCAGATTCATAAAACACCAAAGTCCAACTATAGAAATTCTCAAAATGGGGAATGTTCCTGCTCAAGTCAGATGAGGCAAAACGAAACGAACTCCTGTGAATTGTATCATAGCTGACAAAGGGTCTTATTATCTTCTATTGATTGGCCAGGAGTTCCGATATCTTCTCTATGGCAATTTCTATGGCAATCTCTGCAGAGCAGGAGTCCTTAATACACTATATCTCTGCTACTACCCTAGGAAGTTAAGAAAATTGAAAGTCTTTTGTGCTTCTTTTTCCACTGAGAGCCTGAATAGGTTTTTCAAGTTAGCCTGGACAATGTGTGTAATATTTTGTTTTAATTTGCAAGCCAGTCTTGTTCATTGTGGTTTGGGAAATATGGGTCATTTTCACTCCACTTACTCAGAGTAAAAAATAACTTGCCTGAAGCAGTTCATAAGTTATCTACTCCTCTCTATGCTATAGTGAAACAATGAACTCAGCCTCTGAGAGTCTCTAGTACCCAGGCAGGCATGTGGTGAGCATGCCAGAGGATAATTATGAAGACAGAGGTGGGTAAATGGCCATAAACTAAATCTTACCATAAAAGAATGTAGTATACATAGCTTTCTGCCCACCCAAAACCACCCATACACCTGCCTCCTATTGCTACAACTCTAATTAGTTCAGACAAAGGGCAAAGATCATTTAGTCTCAGGGAAGGCAAACCCCGTACTCGAAATCTGGGGGTTGGACACAATTAGCCCAAGCCAATGACAGTCATCTCATTGGTCTAAGGGTGAAGAGGATGTAATCCTGGTCCAAAAAATAAGCAGAAGTCTTCTGCATGGAGAGAGAGGCAAGGAAGTTACAAGGGACCTTCTAGGAAGGACTTTCTTCAAACTTTAAAACACAGAACCTGAGAGGGCAGACAGCAGAAGCAAGAAAAACTACAATTCTGCAGCCTGTGGAAGGAAAACCACATGCACAGAAAGACAGACAAAATGAAAAGGCAGAGGACTATGTACCAGATGAAGGAACAAGATAAAACCCCAGAAAAACAACTAAATGAAGTGGAGATAGGCAACCTTCCAGAAAAAGAATTCAGAATAATGATAGTGAAGATGATCCAGGACCTTGCAAAAAGAATGGAGGCAAAGATTGAGAAGATGTAAGAAATGTTGTAACAAAGACCTAGAAGAATTAAAGAACAAACACCTATAAGAATTAAAGAACAAACACCTAGAAGAATTAAAGAACAAACAAACAGAGATGAACAATACAATAACTGAAATGAAAACTACACTAGAATGAATCAATAGCAGAATAACTGAGGCAGAAGAACGGATAAGTGACCTGGAAGACAGAATGGTGGAGTTCACTGCTGTGGAACAGAATAAAGAAAAAAGAATGAAAAGAAATGAAGACAGCCAAGAGACCTCTGGGACAACATTAAATGCACCAACATTCACATTATAGGGATCCCAGAGGGAGAAGAGAGAGAGAAACATCCCGAGAAAATATTTGAAGAGATTATAGGTGAAAGCTTCCCTAACATGGGAAAGGAAATAGCCACCCAAGTCCAAGAAGTGCAGAGAGTCCCAGGCAGGATAAACCCAAGGAGAAACACACCAAGACACAGAGTAATCAAACTGACAAAAATTAAAGACAAAGAAAAATTATTAAAAGCAACAAGGGAAAAACGACAAATAGCATACAAGGGAACTCCCATAAGGTTAACAGCTGATTTCTCAGCAGAAATTCTACAAGCCAGAAGGGAGTGGCATGATATATTTAAAGTGATGAAAGGGAAGAACCTACAACCAAGATTACTCTACCCGGCAAGGATCTCATTCAGATTCAACAGAGAAATCAAAAGCTTTACAGACAAGCAAAAGCTAAGAGAATTCAGCACCACCAAACCAGCTCTCCAACAAATGCTAAAGGTACTCCTCTAAGTGGGAAACACAAAAGAAGAAAAGGACCTACAAAAACAAACACATAACAATTAAGAAAATGGTAATAGGAACATACATATCGATAACTACCTTAAGCGTGAATGGATTAAATGCTCCAACCAAAAGACACAGGTTCACTGAATGGATACAAAAACAAGACCCATATATATGCTGTCTACAAGAGACCCACTTCAGACCTAGGGACACATACAGACTGAAAGTGAGGGGATGGAAAAAGATATTCCATGCAAATGGAAATCAAAAGAAAGTTGGAGTAGCAATATTCATATCAGATAAAATAGACTGCAAAATAAAGAATGTTACAAGAGACAAAGAAGGACACTACATAATGCTCAAGGGATCAATCCAAGAAGAAGATATAACAATTATAAATATATATACACCCAATATAGGAGCACCTCAATACATAAGGCAACTAACAGCTTTAAAAGAGGAAATCGACAGTAACACAATAATAGTGGGGGACTTTAACACCCCATTTACGCCAAGGGACAGATCATCCAAAAATTAATAAGGAAACACAAAGTTTAAATGACACAACAGACCAGATAGATTTAATTGATATTTATAGGACATTCCATCCAAAAACAGCAGATCACACTTTCTTCTCAAGTGCACATGGAACATTCTCCAGGATAGATCACATCTTGGGTACAAATCAAGCCTCGGTAAATTTAAGAAAATTGAAATCATATCAAGCATCTTTTCTAACCACAACGCTGTGAGATTAGAAATGAATTACAGGTAAAGAAACCAGAAAAAACACAAACACATGGAGGCTAAACAATACATTACTAAATAACCAAGAGATCACTGAAGAAATCAAAGAGGAAATCCAAAAATACCCAGAGGCAAATGACAATGAAAACACGACAATCCAAAACCTATGGGATGCCGCAAAAGCAGTTCTAAGAGGGAAGTTTATAGCTATACAAGCCTACCTCAAGAAACAAGAAAAATCTCAAACAAACAATCTAACCTTACACCTAAAGGAACTAGAGAAAGAAGAACAAACAAAACCCAAAGTTAGTAGAAGGAAAGAAATCATAAAGATCAGAGCAGAAATAAATGAAATAGAAACAAAGAAAACAATAGCAAAGATCAATAAAACTAAAAGCTGGTTCTTTGAGAAGGTAAACAAAATTGATAAACCATTAGCCAGACTCATCAAGAAAAAGAGGGAGAGGACTCAAATCAATAAAATTAGAAATGAAAAAGGAGAAGTTAAACAGACACTGCAGAAATACAAAGCATTCTAAGAGACTACTACAAGCAACTCTATGCCAATAAAATGGACAACCTGGAAGAAATGGACAAATTCTTAGAAAGGTATAACTTTCCAAGGCTGAACCAGGAAGAAATAGAAAATATGAACAGACCAATCACAAGTAATGAAATTGAAACTGTGATTAAAAATCTTCCAACAAAAAAAAAAAAAAAAAAAAAAAAAAATCTTCCAACAAACAAAAGTCCAGGACCAGATGGCTTCACAGGCGAATTCTATCATTTAGAGAAGAGCTAACACCTACCCTTCTCAAACTCTTCCAAAAAATTGCAGCAGAAGGAACACCCCCAAACTCATTCTACGAGGCCACCATCACCCTGATACCAAAATCAGACCAAGATACTACAAAAAAAGAAAATTACAGACCAATGTCACTGATGAATATAGATGCAAAAATCCTCAACAAAATACTAGCAAACAGAATCCAAAAACACATTAAAAGGATCATACACCACGATCAAGTAGAATTTATCCCAGGGATGCAAGGATTCTTCAATATATGCAAATCAATAAATGTGATACACCATATTAACAAAGTGAAGAATAAAAACCATATAATCATCACAAAGAAAAAAACAAAACCCAGAACCTCACACAGAGAAGATTTTTAACCCCTGCCCCTTCCTTCCTTCTTTGGGATGCTGGTATGAGGACACCATGTCTGGGGCTACGGCAGCCACCAAGCAACCACAGGAAAATAAGCCCAAAGCCCAAGTGTGCTGAGGATGGCTGAGTGAAAAGAGAGGAGGGCGTCTGCTCTAAATGTTGATATTCACTCTACTTGGTTCTCAGTGCCTCCCATCCAGATGCCCAGTATTTGACCCCTATTTTAGTCCCTGAGTTCTATTCTTAGACTGTAAATGGGCTCTAATGTTTAGTCATTTCTCCTTAAGTGCTATCTTTCTCATTATGAACATGCCCCCTCTGGAATTGTGGAATGTCCCCATGATCACAGAAAAATGACTAAAGCCCGAGGACATTACCATGACTCAAGGTGGTACCACAGTATACACTGACCCAAGGCCCCGCGCACACAACAAGTTGAGAAGTATGTTCAAGAAAACAGGGATTCAAACCTAAAATCGCTCAACATAATCAATAAAATAAGGCCTCACACACAAAGGGTAGGCATAATACCACAAATGGTACCTCATAAAATTGATTCTATGTAACAAAAAATGAGGAGAGAATCAGAGAGTCCCAAAACAGCATTTGTACCAGCAATTTCCTCCCAGGTTCTGCCAGGTCTCAACAGCTAAGGGGAGCCAGGAATGGTGGGTGTACTGCTTCCAATAGACAACTAAAACACCTGCCAATGGTAGAATCAAGATTCAAATTATTTTGAGGTTCCTTCTATCATTTTTATAATTGTTCATAGTCTATCCCCACATATAGCAGAAGGTAAGAAAGCCAATTTTTTAGACCATTACTTGGCTTGTGGGATTTTTTCATGATGAATGGAGAGGAAAGTGTTCACATTTTTTATTTTTAAAATTACAGTAATTTTCTGACAAAAAATACAAAATAGCATAAGGTAAGATATAAAAAATAAATGTTAATGTGAAGTATTGAAATTAATAGCCCTCTTCCTCAAAATTGACAAATAAGTAACATGATGTTAATGGATAGATGAAAAGGTTCATAACTAAAGGGCAACTTCATCCTCCCAAGTGGCATGTCTCCCAAATCAAGTTCAAATCTATACAGGTAAGCAAAAGGGAAAAAAAAGTGTAGAAAAAAGTGTGTGTGTCGGGGGTTAACTACTAGTTAGACTTATATTGCTAATGAGAACCAAAGCAGTAATAAAGAAAGTCTTCCAGAAGAAATGAAAAACAGAGGTTTCCTACCAGGTTCTGAACACTAACAGTAATTAGAAACATTTCCTTAACAACTGAAGAGGTCTTTAGTCAAAGCCAAAAAGTTAAGCAGGGGTCAACCACATAAAACAGAAGAATGGAAAGGAATTTACCATTATTGTCATCAATTTTCTTTACCTTGACAATACCTGACCCACTTGAGAACCAAATCAGTAGGAGGAAAGTGACCAAGATTTTGCAGCATTTATTCCAGTCAAGACATCTACCTTCCTAATTAACAGAACATCAAGGTTCAATATATTAGTAAAGATGACAGGAATAATTGGGTCCAACCAGGACGGAAGAACAGCCTAGCCATCACATTGCCTATAAGAATTTCTCTAAACTGATGGGAGAGAGCCAGTGAGCACTGGAGAAATGGATGGGCTCAGATTTTAGGGCACTGTACATGTAAATCCAGGGTCAGAACTATTCCCTGATCCTCTGGTATATTAAAGGAACAGGAGTATACAATGCTTGCCCCCAGTGTGCTGAGCATGGAAAGAGGGGTTCACATAAGACAGAGGAGTTGCTCTGCTCTATAAAGTAGAAAAGGGGGTCACTGATGCTTGAGGCCACCAACCTAGTATACCAATCCATGTGCCAAAGTTATGAGTCCATCTGTCACTGGGACCTTTAGTAGAGTTTGGGAATTAGCAACACATGAATCAGTCATTAGGAAACACAACTGGAAAAAAAACTCTGCCCTTGGCAGGTGAAGATGATGGCAATTGGGTATAAGCTAGTATCAAAGCATTCATTCAAAAAGAGGATCCGCCATGTAACATTTAACTGAAATTGAAGAAGACAATCTACCCAAATAAGACAACATAAAATGAGGTGTTTATGGTTTTGCTGGTGATTGAAAGGGTTTGCTTTTACATGCTACTAAGCAGCCTGGGTAAGTCAGAAGAAGAGAATATCCTAGACTGTTGGTATAAATTTTTATAGGATCCCATAGGACCAGAACCAAGTGATGGCTTTCATTCTTCAACCACGTCTACCAGGAATACATTTCTCACAAGTTGACTTTATTAAATAGCTCACTTACCTTCACAGTAGGCAGAGTCTCCCTGGACAGAGATGTAACCATTCTTACACTCACAAGTAGCTTTGGTATTCCAGTTTTTGCACTCTGAGTTTTCACCACATTTAGGTCCTTCAGCACAAAAGTTATGACCTAGAAGAAACAAATAAAATTTTACATCAGGAAAGAAAAGAATAAAAGACTTCCAAATAATAAAGCATGAGACATTTTTATTATATGTCAGCATACATGAGAACACGCCTTGGCAATATGCAAAGATAAGCTGGCAAGGGGGTAGAAGAGTAGGACTAGGAAACTTTGGACCATCCCATGCGTCACATTTTTTCCCCCTAATATACAAATTTGCTAAAGTTGTTCCTTCTTGAAGGCTTCTATCCATGTTTATCCTGAATCTTCTTTCTACTGGCTTCTTATATGACTTGTCTTTCTATAATTGTTTTATTGCAAAACTTATGATACATAAGAGATATACAAAATGAACATATATGAATATATAAATAAAATGAATACAATATTATCAGTACCCCTTTATTACAGGTCCCCAATGAATCCTCCTACCAGCCATCAGACAACTCTCTTAATTTTTGTGTTAATCACTCCCTTACATATTTTTATAGTTTTACCATACATAGGTATGTATTTCTAAATTATATATTATTTAGTTTTGACCATTTTGAACTTCACGTGTGAAATCATACTGTAATATCTTCCATGGTGTTTTTTCTTTCTATTCATCCATGTTAATGCCTATAGCTATCTTTCATTTATTTGTCAATGGTGTATAATATTCCATAGCATGAATATTCCAAAATTTATCCATTATACTACACATTGACATTTAAGTTATTTGCAGGTTTTGAATTACAAACAACGCTGCAAGAAATGTTCTTGAACATGCTTCCTGAGGCATATTTTTTTAACCACATGTTTAACATTTCTTTGCCCAAGAGTCTTCTTGAATCTCAGACATTCCTTCTCGGATAGTTATTTTTCTTAATGTATCCTTTATAAGTTCCTTTAATGAAGATATTTTGATAGTAACTGTGCTCAATTTCAATTTACCTAAATATGTCCTTTGACCACCTTCCTAATTGAAAAATAGCTTTTTTGGGTATAGAGTTATTTTGGCTCAACATTTTGAAGATATTCCATTGTTTTCTGACTTCTATTATCACTGTTGAGAAGTCAGTTGTTAACCTAATAGTCATTTCTTAGCATGTGACAAACACTTTCTCTGTGGCTTTTAAGATCTATTTTATTTGGTTGGTTGGTTGATGGGGAAGGGGGTTTGTTTGTTTGTATTCATTAACTTTAAGGTATTTAGGTGTGAATTTATTTTTATTTATTCTTCCTAGGATTCCTTGGGATTCTTGAATCTAAAGATTAAATCTTTTATCAATTTGCAAGATTATCAGGTATTTTCTCTTCAAACATTCTCTTTTCACCATTTTATCTATTCTCTCTTTCTGGGATTTTAATTAGATAAATATTATTCCTTCCTTGTCAAGCTCTCCTCCATGTTTCTTAGACTTGCTTTAATATTCCCCTTGCTTTGTTCTATGCTGAATTCTGTTTAACTTTGGATGTATCTTTTGGTTTATTAATTCTCTCAAGTTGTGTCATGTTGTTTCAGTCATCCATATCATTTTTATTTTACTTACATTTTTATTTTCTAGAATTCAATTGCTTTCTTTTTCAGTCTCCTTGATCAAATTTGTGGTCTCTTATTCTTTCATCTTTTAATTTCCTTTTTTAAAAACATATTACACATATTTTATACAGATAACTCCAGTATCTTCAGTCTTCCGACTTTACTAAAGTAAAATCAGCATCTGAATTTACAGTTTGTTGTTTTGCTGAGTATCATGCATGAGGACTTATTTTGTTGTGTTTTGAGTGAGTCTTTTATTTGTGAGCTCATATTTTTTAGGATTTAATCTGTGGAAATTATTTGAGGTTTGGGCTGTAAAATTGTATTTCTTCAGAGAGCATCTGTGTTTGCTTTTTTCAGGTGCCTGAGGGAACTATCAACCCACAATCACGTTAAATTATATTTTGCCTTGGGGCATAAGGATTGAACCACACAGGTAGAATAAATTTAGGCCCTAAGCTTTCAGGAATGCAAACTTTTCTCTGCCATACTCGCTACCTAGAGTCAAGACTGATAGGCAAGTCTCCACTTGCAGAGTGGATTTTTCCTAGTCACCCACTGAGGATTTATCCTTCAAGGTTCTTGATTTACGCATCTCACACCAGCCCCAGGCTTTGTCTCCTGTCTACTTAAACAGTGTCCATTAGAAGCCAGATTCTACTGTTCTGCCCTCTGGGCAAATGCCAACTCCAGTGTGTTAACTTATCTCAACAGAATCACCCTTTTCCAACATTTCTGGTCTCTGATATTTTTTTCTCCTACCTCTATTACCAGCTGCACCAATTTCCCCCCGCTCCCCCCAAAAAATTCATATGTTACGCAGCATTTTTAGGTGAACAAGAAGTAATAATAGGTTATGCCCACCACAGGAATTGTGAAGTTCAAATATAACAAGGTATATGAAGGTGCTTTATCATCTTTAACTCAGTACATTTTAGCAAATAATAATTATACTGCTACATCACATATTGCAGTCTCATAAAAAACAACTGTTCTTGAAGAGGAGATCTAATTTATAATTCAGGGTCTATACCAATAAACAAAATAAATCGCTTCGCCTGTCTAGGTACGTATACCGGGTAAGGACAACATCAGTGATTTTCACACTGTTCCTCAGAATCCTGGGCACAGATTAGTTGTCAGATAGGGCTCAAGTCCCCCACCCCTGATTCAAATAGAATAGCTTTGCTTTTATATTTTTGATATAGTGATCATATGAACAACAGTTTCTGGCTTTAAAAAATATAGAAAACACTGAACTATATCAACTCCAAGTTTAATTCCTTTTGGTGATAACATTCTAGAATGTTTTTCCTTTGAAACAGAATTTTAAACCAACACTCTTTAGACAATACTTAGTCTAAAAGATAACAACTCTTATTAAATAATAACATTCATGTACCTATAATATGTCTGGCATTACACTAGATGTTTTAAATGGGGATAATAATATACCTTATTAATATGTGTGGAAAGAGTTAAATGCGGTAATCCATATAAAGCACTTAGAGCAATTCTTGATACATACTATGTGGTCACTAAATGTTAGCCACTGTGATGAGAATGATAATGATTATGATAATGATAATATTGACAATGACAATAGAAGTTCAAATAAGTTGATAACACTGTTATCCTCAGCTTCAAGATAAGAAAAGCCCAAACTCATTAATATCTAGTAAGTGGAGATGCTAAGATTCTAAATTAAGTCTGGTAAGCTCCAAGGCCCATGTACTTTTCCTGTATCCTCTCACAGAGCAAACCTAGCAAAAAAAAAAAAAAAAAAAAGTGAAAGATGTAGACGCTCCTTGTGACGTTAGAGAGTAGATCCACAGGCTTAGGGGAGCGTGGTATCACATCCAGCCTCACTATCTGACCTGTTAACTGGAGATTGCCCCAATCAAAATCAGAGGAAGAATTTGTTGGAAATGTGAAACCTGTGTCAGTCAAGAACACTTCTACAAGGACTTGAAAAGCTTATAATAACCATTAAAAGTACGTGATGTTTTTGCTAGCAAAGGGACAATTTTTAGGCATCATAGCTTTCTTTGCCAGAGGAAGTGCCTGGCCTTCCCTCCCCATGTCAGAATTGATCAATAATTAAGTTATCACATTTTCTTTCATTATAATGCTTGACTCAATGTCATATGTGCATCCTTTGTTACATGGCTATGTTTTTTTTTTTCTTTCCCAAGACTGCAACTGTCCTTCTCCTTCCACATGCATTTGACAGGCTGGAATAAAGCCCCTCAAACATTGTTGATTTTCCAATGCATATCTCTCTATCAAGCATGTGCCATATCAATTCACAATGCAGAGAGTTGGGTCAATTGTATTTCAAGGACAATGAAGGGCCCCTGTGAGACAAACCAAGCTTATGGACAAATCCACTTTGGTTGGGCCTCACCATTGTGCCAAAAACACGTGTGTGTTTTTTTTTTAAATCAATGCAGGCCTTCATTCAAGCAATATTTATTCAGTGCCCGCTTGCCTTTATGCATGAGTGAATAATCATCCACTGAATTTGTATGGGGCACCTACTCTGTGGACTGCAGCACTATGCAAGCTCCTGGGGGCAATGTCAAAATGTTTGAGACATTCCCTGACCACAAGGAAATTAGAAACTCTAAGGGGATATAAGCTAAATACAGAGGTAGTTAAGTAAGATGTGAGCAGTACAAATTATCATAGTGTGTAAGAGAAGAAGAAATCCCTTCTAGATGACGCAAAACTTGACCTTTGATTCATCACAGGTAGAAACCTGAAAAGGGGCAAGACACAGATCCTAGTGGGAGGAATGAAACTCCAACCCTTGAGGACAAAGGGTAAGTTTAAAGAACCTCAAATAATCTGGCACAGTTGTAATAATAATGATTAACATTTACTGAGCATGTAATATATGCTAGGCACTCAGTGAAGTGTTTCAGATGCATTATCCCATTTAATTCTGTCAACCCTATGAAACTGGAATTATTATCCTTATTTCACAGATGTAGGGATTGAAGATCAGAGAAGTTAGTGCACTTGTGAAAGTACACTGAGCTATATATATATATATATATATATATATATAAGAGAAGATATTTCGTAAGATGTTAAGGAAAAACCCGAACGAACGTTTTGGCCAACCCAATACATACATACATACATACGCATATATTCGGCTGGGCAATTCCAAATATTCTTTAAAAATCCTAACTCTAATCACTCCAACTTCTTTAAGTCAGGTCTATGTCTGACTCTTTTCTTTCAATGAAGAGTTTCCCACACAAGGATAGCTGTATGTATGGATGGATGGCTTATAGATGGATGGGAAAATGGACAGGCAGAAATATGGGTAGTTAAATTAACGAGTGGATAAATATATGAATGAATCTACATTGGCATTTAATGTTCCCTCTTAAGCAACTAGAAGGCTAATGTGACTGGTTTACTAGTTGCCATTTTTCTTTCTTTAGACATTTTTACTGAAGTATAATTTACATACCATAAAATTCACCTATTGTAAAGACAAAGTTTGATGAGTTTTAGTAAATTTACACTGTCATACAGCAATCACCACAATTCAGTTTTAGTACACTTTCATCACCCCAGCTGGTCATCTTCATTCTTCAAAACCCACCCCAGCATAGTTGGCTGCCAAGTCATAAATCCTCAATTAACTTTCCACATTTCAAAATCCTTCTAAAGGTTTTGTCTTTCTTATCTGATGAGTCTGAATAGCACGGCGTTTAAGATACAGATCCTTCCCTTCCAGGTATTTGTCTTGAGTTGCTACCTACAGTCTTTTTCTCAAGTCCTCTAGCTAGCTTTTGGTACACAGTTTTTTTCTTCAGCAGCTGGTTATCAACACAGACTGATACAGAAGAATCTTCAATGTCACCCTCTTTCTTAAATCACTGTCTTTTTTCCCCAGAATCAGAAGCTGTGACCAGATTGTAGAATACACACGCACACATGCACACACCTACTCAATATTCATGTTATTTTACTTGAATATTTTTAATAAGTAGCTCTAGAGTCTGTGGAATTATCGTCCTGTAATTAGAAGCACACAGTGACATCATTTAACTAGTACTGGTCCAAATACAGAGAACACTTTTATTATAAAAGCTGCTATTTATTGAGTTTTTCCAACTTGCCAGGCACAGAGCTAAGCATGTTACACACCTCAGCTGGGTAAGTAAGGGAAACCCTCACAGCAACGCTAAAGATTACTATTACCCTCACGTCACAGATTAGGAAAATGTGGTTGGGACTAGCTTATCCAAGGTAACACATCCAGGAAGTGGGAGAGTTATGATTTGACTCAAGTTCTTGTTAAGACCACTAAGAAAATTATTATTCTATGATTTAAATACTTTGGGGCATAGACTTCTACTAATGATTATTCTCTGATGATGTTTGTGGATCTCAACTCCTGCTATGCCCTATAAAATTTTTTTAAATAGGCCCATTTAGGACCCAACTGCAGGCTCTGCCAATCTGTTCTTAAGAAAAATTGAGACTAGGCCAATTCTTGTGCTCAATCTCTTCTGGCCTCTGGCTGAGAACATCCACGCTTCTCTAGAAGCAATAATAAAGGCTCACAACGCCCTCTAAAAGCACAGAAAATAACACTGTCTTGCATGTCCCACTTTACATATTGTATTTTGTGTCACTATAGCCATAGCCCACTTGACATTTCATTTGGATGTCCTCACAGTTGTCTCGCAGCTCACCCATCTGAAACTGAACTCTTGATCTTAATTCCAAAATCCATGCTCTCCAAGTTCTCCATAACCATCTGCAGGACCTGTATCCACTTAAACCATCTTTTTCTTTCTTTCTTTTTTTTTTTTTTGGAGTCATCTTTGTCCTCTCTCCTCAAATACTGGCCCTTGCCAAGTTCTATTAATTTTATTTCATGAATATCTCTGGAATGTATCTCTTTCTCCCCCACTCCACAGCAAGAAGAAAAACTCATCCTACTCCAAACTATCATCTCTCAAATGGAGAGCACCTTATTTGCCTTCCTGTTCCCCTTTTTGCCTGTCCCTAATCCATTTTCCTCACAAACAAATCTTTTTAAAACATAGATTGGGGGACTTCCCTGGTGGACCAGTGGGTAAGACTCCATGCTCCCAATGCAGGGGCCTGGGTTCAATCTCTGGTCAGGGAACTAGGTCCCGCATGCCACAACTAAGAGTCCGCATTTCGCAACTAAGAAGCCCGCATGCCGCAACTAAGACCCAGCACAGCCTAAATAAATAAATAAATAAAACATAGATTGGGTCATGTCACAATCTCCCTTAAAAATCTTGTGAGGGTTTCCCATTTCACTTAAGAAAAAATACAAAATCCTTAACTTTGATTTGAAACAACAAACAAGGCTCTCCTCTCCCTCCGTCATTTTCCTCCAATTGTATCGGCCTTTGTTTTAATTCCTCTAGTACTCCAGTCTCTTTCCTGATTCAGGGTCTTTGCAAGCTTGTCCCACCAACTCAGAACATTATGAAATATCCCTGCCAGAATAATTTCTACTCAGTCGTCAAGTCCCAGCTTAAATATAATCTATTCAGAGAAGGCTTTCTTGTCCCTCAGTTCTAAAGAAAATCCCATTACTCTCTCCCATACCACCCTATTCTTCTTGTTTATAACAGGTATCACAATTAGTAATTACATGTTAATTTCTGTGTTTATTTGTTGAATGTCTATCTTCACATTAGAAGCTCACTTCTTCAAGGGAAAGGACCCTGTGAGTTTGTTTCCCTTGTGCCTAAGGCAATATCCAACACATTATAAACACTCCAATATTTATAGAGCTAATGACTAAATCCTCAGTCTTCCAAAACTAGAATTAGAAGAGTGTTTTAAAGATGAATAAACCAAGGCTCAAAGATGTTAATTACCTTCCTTGTGGTCACATAGCTAGCAGGCGATGGGTGAAAGAGAGATATAAACCCAAATATGATTCTAATACCCAGTATCTCTCCACCACTCTACACGACCTCCCAGCCATAATTTTAATCATTAAGGGACATTCAAGGAATGCCAACCCTGGCCTGAAGAGACCAGTACTCCATCAGTCTTTAGCAATTTCTAGTCCCTGACATGCCTTGAATCTTTCCAAAGGAACAAACCTTATTTCT
Organism: Balaenoptera borealis; assembly: GCF_965194805.1. Taxonomy (NCBI): domain Eukaryota; kingdom Metazoa; phylum Chordata; class Mammalia; order Artiodactyla; family Balaenopteridae; genus Balaenoptera; species Balaenoptera borealis. Next base: position 36,628,580 of record NC_138868.1, read on the forward strand.
TTCTCCAGGACACAGTCCATTATTACTTGCTGCTTTATCTCTAAGATAAAGTTTGAAGAAAAATAACATCACACAACAGAACACCATCCATGGATGAGACACCAAGATGAGTAAGACCCACTTGGAGCTTATTTACACTCGAGTGGTGGAAATGAGCAGATGTTCAGAGGAAGACACACAATCTGCTGAAATGGGATTCCAGGTTTTATTCCAACCACCTCCTTAATTTTAGCTCCTGGCAGAGGTACCATTCATTCACTTGACAAATGTTAAGCCCCTGCTGTGTGCCCAGCCGCTGTGCTAGACAATAGGGATATAACGAAAATGCCACAAACATCATAAACATGCCCTCATTCATCTAACACTCTAGCAGGGATGGCTACCCTTGAGTGTTGGGTTACAGGAAATATTGTGATGGAGAGGAGCAAGGTACTTCCGCTATGTATCACAGAGAAGCGTCCTAACACTAGGTATCAAAAGGAGATTTGAGGGACGAGTGAGGTTGACTGGACAAAGCATAAGAGTTCCAAACACAGGGAGCAGCATGTGTCCATGACATGATCAAGGAAACTAAAGAAGAAACGTTAAGTGTTGGGGTCATATTTTCTCCTCTCATTGGGAGCGGTCTAAAATTTGGACTCCCCTTCGTGGTCCTGAATCTAGAGTTCTACTGCCAGTGAAAGATCAATAACACTTGTAAAACTCTTTGCTTTCTTTAAATCCACTGGCTTAATCTGCATACAATAAACTCTGCCCATCGTAATGAAGCCCTCACACTGCCACTCTCCAGATCCCACTCTGTACCTTTTTATAATTACAGCAAACCATCCACCCATTCTGCTTCATCTCTGGTTTCTCCAACCAACGATGGATAAGCATCTTTACGGTTTGCTACTGTGACTTCTTCCACAGCAAGGAATGAATAGGTCACTACCCTTGGGCAGGAGTTAGTTTCTCTAAGATAAAGTTTGATTCCACATAGAGCACCACTGCTTGCCCTCAATCTCCTGCCCCTAATGCATCCCCCAGAGGTCAAGCAGGTTACCTTTGAAATGACAATCTGAAAATGCACCCCAGATTTCTCTACACTAACTCAAATCCTAGAAAGCCAATACTCCTCATATCACTGCTGCTTGCCCAAGCTTGAAAGTCACAAGGAGCAAAGGTAAACTGAGTACAATATATTCCATGTGCCTAGTTGGTATGGAGACAGCTCCACCCATGGACTGGCCCTATAGGAGGGATACGGCCCAAAGATCCTTTATGGGAACAGGATGCCCTAATGTACTCCACAACCAACATACATACCACAGAAGCCTGGGCCCTGGAGGGGTGAGGACATTCCTTTAGCTCCTGTGGACAGAGGGTTGTAACATCAGGATGGGCCTACTAGAGACAGAGCTCTGGATTCTCACAGGTTCTGTCTTAGAAAGCAATTGGTTTTTCTACAATAGTCAACACTTAGGGGTCTTCCAGCCCAAGGCACCCTGGTCTTAGTTTCAGGTCTTCTCTCTGGGGCAATGTGCCTCCTTCCCAAGGCTCCCGGGGCCTGGATCCACTGTGGCACTTTCAGGAACACAGAATTCAAGGGCTCCCTGAGACTGAACTCTTCTCCAAATGCCCTCTGTTCCCAACCTCAACAGTTGAGCATATAGCCCTGTCATTCCAGTGCCCACTGTGGCCCACGGCTGCACGTATTTTGATCAGATTCCATCTATCAATATGCAGAGGACCTGACCCATCTATAAACTATGCGTTCCTCTATATAGGCACTAGCTTACCTTCTGATTAAGTGCCTCTTTTACAGGTCTCTTTTCATCTCAAATACGCTGAAATCCTCTAAAACCATTTCAATTACAAACTCATCTAAGATGATGATGAGGACTAGAAAAAAAGAAAATCTTGCCACACCAAGACTCTTTGGGAGGATTTCACTGAAGGGCATAAAATCTTAAGTAGTACAAATAATCTCAACTAATTTCAGCCCAGGCCAGACGACAAGGCAAGTGGGCATGAATTAAAATTACAGATACACACATTGGGAACAGATGTCGGAAAGAACTTTTTCCTCAACACTGAAAATCTTAAACATGCAGCCAAACCCTCCAAAGTCATTGGCAACACTGAAGATAAAATTAGAGCCAATTATGAAGGGAATAAAACCCTAAGGAGTGTAGCAAGAATTCTGGGATGAGCCAAATGATTGGTGTGTTTTCCTGGAGCGATCCTGACAATACACAGTCAAGTTGGCTTTTTTTCCCCCTTCAACTGAGAGCACCGGCAATTTATGAGCAATCTTTTTCTGCTGGGTTCAATCTACACTACATCCACACTTTTATTACTTCTTCCAAGGCAGAAGCATAGATGTCATTCCGGTGTCCGCTCCCCTTTCTCCACCCTCATGGCCTTACGCTTAAGTAGACGGGCTCCTGCTATAGCCATTACCTCAAGGTAATGATGAGGGTAAACAAATTGCATGCTGCCAGCACAAACTGTCCTGAGGCATCAGAAACAAACTGCACCAGTGATTAGGGCTGTTCTGGGTAGTGCCGCTGGTGACTGAGACCTTGGACCCCAGCAATTGCAAAGTGGCTTCTCCCTGCCAACGTCTAACATCTTGATTCTTTTTGCATGTGTCTTCCCTAACTGTCCTGCAGTTCTGTCCCTAACAGCAGCATCCTGGCTGCACCAGTAGCCCTGTGGATATAACTACCTGCTCAGCTGATTACCTTCATTTTTCTCTGAAGGGTAGAGAAATTAGTTACAGCATTTGTCATTACCCAAGATTTGAAGAGGCAAGGTGTCCAAGCACCAAGTCTGGATATCAGTTCTGCTGATACAATGAACAGTATACATCAGCCAGAGCCTGTTATTCTTAACTCGAAGGTCTTAGGTCTGATTCCCACAAAGAGAAAAACCCAGTATAAAGCTATAATCTGCACCTCTCTCCTTGAATGGAAGCAAGGGGTCAGGGGCGGAGGGAGCTGTATCACCATAAAACCGTATCAGAAAAAAAAAAAAAAAAACCGTATCAGAAAATGGGCATGACTCAGTAAAAAAAAAAAAAAATTTAGCTTCATAATCAAGCCAACAGATTAGGTCTTGAGCAAACAAGTTATAACTCTGCAAAATGGGTCTTAACACTATTTCACAGATGAAACAGAGACTTCAGCTGGTACTGAAAATAATTTCAGTCATTGACATGAAAACGACAGGACTATTCTATATGGTAGGAACATATCTTCATCCCTCCCTTTTCTCCTACATTCAAAGTATCAATTCATAAAATGTAATCATTAAAACAAGCCTTATTTTTTCCAAGTTGGAGAGCTTTATGGATACTATTTAATCAACCAACAGGGGTCAGAAAGCAAAAAGCACCGTCTGTGCTCTCTCAAATTCCAGTCTAAACCTAATGAAAATAAACTTTGGAAAACTTCAAATCCCTAAGCAGGCAAGAGAAAGGTTTTGACTCAGATTTCTGAGCGATGATACTGAGGGGTGATTTCCCTCAGACTAAAGACCTGACACTCCCAGTAAGACAGAGAGAGGTGATAAATATGCTAATTGAAGGGCCTTCAGTGCAGGTATTGAAAGAGGCTACAGCCACTTCCGTGTCTGTAATCAATAATATCAGGGTGGCAGAAACCACACAGCTGAAATCACACCGCTGTGCTCATCCCTGAAATAAGCATTTCAGGTCATCAGTCTTACCTCTCCGCTCGCTCGCTGCCTGCCAATCAGGAGACAGTCTCAATCCACAAAGCAAACGGTACAGCCTCTCCATATGCAGGATAAAAATTCGTTTACATAGAAATAGAGCGTTTCTCATCTTTTCATTACTTTCTGGTTTTGAGAGGGGCAAGGAGGAGGGGGAAGGAGAACTGAATAACATGCCTTAGAAGAGGCCCAGCGGGCTTTCCCAGTCTAATTAGAATCAAAATCGTCCAACGCCCCTCATCTTCCAAGACTCCACTCAGAAAACACGAGCACAAAGGAAAAGGTAAAAGACAAATAGAAGTTAAAGGGGAAAAATATCTTCCACAATATTGTGAGAAACTCTTAGGCTACTTTTAAGGATGCTTTGGGAAATAAACTGGAATTAAGAGACACAGAGCAAAATTCATGGAGAGCATAGGTCAAGACAATGGACCTTTGAGCTCATCTGGATGGATTTTTTTTGTTCATCGTCACATAAATTTTACATTTTTATGAAAAAGAGAACACCCCACTGCCCAGACAAATCTCCTTTTCATTTTCTGATTGTCCAATGTGCAGAGCAAGTCCCAGTATGTGCACAAGTGGACTGAATGTTCTGGGCTCTCTCTGCTATGGGTCAACAGGAAAGGAGGTAATGGCAGTAAACGGTGCTGACAAGGGCTTCAGTCAAAAATAATGCTTTTTTCATTCTAGGGTCTGAATTCTGAGATAGGAATAAATAGGAGAAACCTAAGAGAATCCATATACCCAAATGGTTTCATTCAACCCGCTTCCCAGGAAAAGAGCCTCCCCACCTTTTCCCTATCTCTTCTAAAGACATACATTGGTTCCTGTTAAAACATAGACTTGTCAAGGGACATAAATAACTCCCTCACTCACATGCACCTCCAAGAAAAACCATCAGCTGCTAAATAAAAGAGCTGGTAGTTTCCCAGCTGAGAAGGACGCAGGTGGGAGGAAGAAGAAAATCCTCAACTGTACAGATTGGCCCTGGCTATGATCGCATCTATGAAGCCCTATTCCTGCCTCCCACTTTTCCCTCAAAGCTGACTTAACTTTGGTAAAAGCCACCAACTCACTAGCAACAGGAGCCTTAAATGAGTCAACTTTTCAATGAGATGTCACATCTCTCAGCATCTTCATTTGTAAAAAAAAAAAGTTTCTGCATCCCCAAGAAGTGCTAGCAGAAGCTGTGGTACACAATCTGTTGTAAACCGGGTCAGAGCAATGAAAATCTTCTTGAATTTCTGTGGGATAATCAATGATCCTGCTCAAATGAAACCATAAATCAGAAAGGATTTACATACACTGAGTCCCACTTGGCACCTTAACAAATATCAAGTGATGGATTTTGCATTAAATTATAAGACCTACCTAACAACCCTATCAGTTACCAATAAATGCATCCCTCTGAAATTCCAGTCAATCTTTAGTCTTTCTAAAGCATCTGAGCTGCAAGTACACTTGTAGCCATGAAAGCAGATAAATAAGGGGAGATACTCTGACGGCATACCACGAATTCTAACAGCCATTCATGGCTATCCAGGTACTAAGTTTTCCTGGGAATTTTTACCAAAACACAGCTCTCTTATGACTAACCACAAAGAGAAATCTCAGCCCAAGCTGAAAACATGCCATGATCAAATATATACTTTTATATATCAGAAGGTACTAGAGGAGGGGTCAGTGAATTACGAGCTGCCACCCGTTTCTCAAAATGAAATTTTAATGAAACACAGCCACTAATTTATTTACCTATCACCTCTGCCACTTTGGCAATACAACAGCAGGGGTGAGTAGTTGCAATGGAAACCTTCTGGCCCCTGAAAGCCTAGAGTATCTACTTTGCGGCCCTTTACAGAAAATATCTGCCAACGCTTGTGTTAGAGAAAAGACAGAAAAAAGTAAGATAGGATATAACCTGAGCTAAACTGCTATGCTCCTGGCTTCTTAACTCTAGAAGCTTCCAAGGTAAACCAAAAAGAATCTAACTCACTGGATATGTGAGAATGTGGAGAAGACTGTATGGTGGGTAGAGGTTTTAAAATAATAGCAATGAGTTTAACTGGATTTTTTTTGTAAGATTTTAAATCAATTTTAGATTCTCCTAATCTATTTAATTCTGCCTGGGTGAGAAGTTTCAGAGAGGAAGTGATATTTGATCCAGAGGATTTGAAGAAATAAGAATAAATTTGGAAAAGAGGGGAATTTCAGGAATAGGAAGCAAAATAATTTCTGCTCGTGCATTAATTAGCAGTTAAGTGTTACTTACTGGAAGCTTTTTTCCTTGCAGGAAGTAAAAAAGCTGTATATAAATCTATGAGTAAGGATTCAGTGTCTGTCATCCTCTGGCAGATAGGGGAACTGGCCCATGGAAAGAGCTGATAAGAATGTTTCCCAATCCCACTCATGAGAAAAAAATGCAATAATGATGCAGGAACTATCATTATTATAGAAACCATCGTTCACTGAATATTTATCACGTGGTAGGCATGATGCTAGGTGTTTATGCATTATCCCATTTAATCCTTACAGCAGTCTTATGAAGTAGATAGGATTATTATCCCCATTTTACAATTGGTAAGACTATAACTGAGGACGGTAAATAGCATATACACATATCTAAGTAGCAGAGTTTTGGACAATTGTTATTGTCATCACACTAGTCATTAAACCTTCAATCCCTGCCCTCCATCCCCACCCAAAGCCCCATCGCCAAGCCCTCTTACCTCTGCAGACACTGCAGCACTGATTCTCTGGGAGAATGTGATCCTTCTCTGAGCAGTTCAAAGGAGGGCACGCTTCAGTAATTTTTACTAAAACTCCACCCTGCAAGCCAAATAACCAGGAAACAAAAAAATGTTCATATTTTTAGTTGCTGATCCAAACATAAATGCTCATTGTCAACAGTCTGCGGTGATAACAACCTACAATAATTAACAGTACTCCCAGGAATCCCACGATAATGACGATGAGACTCCTGGAAGAGAGAAGGCCAAACTCCCTTTCTATATCAGAAGAGCCTCAATTTCAACAATTGGGTTTTTTTTTTCTTTTTTTCTTTTTTCTTTTTTGTTTTAACAAATGGGTTTTGAGTATCTTCTATATAGCAGAATGTCACCGACAGTGTAGAGCTGGTAAATTTTTAACAATTGACTATTGGATGGGGAACCCTAAAGTTAGCATTTGCTGATTTCTGTGGTGTCAATATCCGGACATTGTGAACTACCAACATGACATCACTGACCACAGAGTTGGGAAGTTATGTACAATGAGCTCTCGTGAGCTTTTATGAGACAGTTGTGGCACTGCCCTGAATCACAAGCACTGTGAACCCAAAGATAAATAAGACATCTTCCTTGCCCTTGATGAACTCACAGTTTGGATGGAGGGAGAAAAAAAAAAAACTCTTAAACTAGAAACCATAATACAATACAGTAAGTCCTAAAAAAAATGTGCTCTAATTATGCTATGGTAACGCATCATAGGAGAATAATTAATTCTGCCCAAGTGGGGAGAAATTATGAAGAAAATGCCACATTTGAAGGAACTAAATAATGGAATAAGATAAGGAAGAAGAGACTTTCCTGGCAGAGGGACCAGCAAGGACCAAGGTATACAGGTACGATGAACTGAAAGTGGATCAGTTAGATGAGCACTAGATTTTCCCTAGAAATAAATAAAGTCACTGACGATAAAATTTTAAATATTCAGCAGGTGAACCTTTAGGACCTCACTTCACCAAAGGTACTCTTTGTTGACATCACTAGCATCTATATTTAGTTTCACTCTGAATTTTTAAAATCAGCTCAATAGTTACTATAAAAAAGGGTTTGAGAGTCTCTTATTTTATCTAAAATGTTAAGTTTTTTTCTCCCATTCTTAACAGCATGGTTAAGTCCACCACGAAGCAAGCTCATTTAAGTCCAAAAGGTAATTCTCAACACAGATGGGAGAGTAGGATGGAGCTGGGCCACCAGGAAGGATGGGGGAGATTCTGAGTTTTCCATCTCCAAGATATGCTGTCATTCCAGTGTTCCCTGGTTTGGCAGAACTCCCATTATATCAGGCACATCCATTCGTAAATATGAACATAAACATAACTTTAAATGTCAAATGTAATTTAATTTCCAACTACTCATCATCTGGATTACTGGCACCATGGTTTCCTCTCCTTTCTCATAAATTTCAGCCAAGGCATTCCTTGTGGTGTCTTTTGTTCCCTTTTGCTCTTCATTTCTTGATCTGTCCCAAGGCATCTAGATCTCTTGCTTTTCTCCTATCTTAAAACTGGCCCTAAGATGCTAAGAACTAATCCTGCTATTCACCCACGGTCCCCGTTTCAGCTACATTCCACTCTCGCCCCTCAATCCAGGCCACGCTGGATGGCACCTGGCCTCAAGAGCTAGCACCAGTCTAAGGGCAGTATGCCTATCAGTTGTACCTCAGCTTTTGCAACAGGGAATCAAACCGATTATTACAGACCAATGGATGTTAATAACCTCGCTATCAGCGGCATAAGCTGAATGCAAAGGAAAACACGATGCTTGCTCACTTATCATTGCTGCCTCGACTTCTGTCCTTCAATATTAATGTATTTATTATCTACTGCCTCCTTGCATAAACACGAATGGTGAACTCTGTTGGATCCCTTTTATCAGTTCACTGTGCCCATCCCCCAACTTCAAATGCCTTTGTGCTAATGGCTCATCTCTCAACCCTCGGAGGGTCCCTTTGGGCACTGGAGCCACTTTGCAGGGAGCCAGAAGTTACCTACAAGTTCCACAACCCCCAGCCCCACGGCCCAGAGCCAGTGACTGACAGGCATGGGAGGTTCTTTACTTCAAGGGGAGACGATAGCTGGTATACGTTCAGAACCCCAGGAGAATCAGGGTACCTCTGACCTTTCACCTAAAATTGCACCCTTGCTGAGCTGCCTGCCCTGCCCAAGCCCGCATCCCCACACCCTTACTGCTTCCTCCCAGGAGCACTAGCTTAATAAATCACTTGTACTAAAATCCTGAGCTCAGGGTCTGCTTCTAGGAGAATCTCAACTAAGACGATAAGATAAATTTCACTCTTGCTGTCAAAAAATTAAACTGTTAAAAGAGATTATCTCTAGGCGGTGAGATTCTGGAGTGATTTTCTTTTACTTCCTTATATTTCCTTCCTTTCTCTATAGTCCAAATTTTATATTGAGTATATATTTGCTTTTATTAAAAAAAGCAATATTAAAAACACTACATTTGTCATTGAAATCTAAGGTGAATGTGTTTTTGGTACATGGGAAAAATCGAGACTCTCATTTTGCAATGCTTTGGACATGAAATGTTTGTAAATACAAGTTAAAAATCTGCATGCAGTAATATCTCTTTGGTGGCTATCTGAAAACATTTAAAACCCCTATCTTTGTGTCATGTGTCAACAAGCTTCAGCAAACTGCTTCAAATTCTGTGTATTTTAAAACATCATTACCGTTCTCCTGATTTCTATAGGTTTGTTATGATCATTAAAAATAAATTCTTGAATTAAAAAAAATAAAATAAAAATGCTACAGATGGCTTTTCAAAAAATAATTACACATGAAAGGTTCTCTTTTTTTTATATATAAAAGGTTGCTTTGACTACTGATTAAAGCAGTCAACAATTCCAATCAACCTTTAACATATTTAATGAGTAAGACCGTAATTCCAAATGTTCAAAGAGAGACAAACCCCTTTGCATGAATTTGAAAATAACATGAACTGTGATTACAGTAACATAAGTGCCACCAAATCCATTTAGTCCAGCCACATAATTTGGCACAAACCCTTTTTTACTTTATTTTCAAACTCTCTCTAATAAGTATCTGCTGATTAACATTTTCAAACCTTCCTGATTGTGGTATGTTATTTTATGACCTTTGGAACTCTGCATTGGTGGGAAAATATAATTCATCCATTTTTTCTCATTTAGAGTAACTGTCACCATGTCACTGATCAAATAGAAACGCTTTCAAGTTCTTTACTAATCACTATGCTTCAACCTGAATTTCTAATACCATATAAAACTCACATCTTTAAGTAAAAAAAAAAAAAAAAAAATGTTGCTAGCCTAAAATAATGTCACAGGGCAGCAATAACTGGACAAAACTGACCAAGACTGCTAGGAGAGTTTATTCATCTTGATAAAAGAAACAAAACAAAACAAAACAGTATGTTAACTTCTGGAATCACTTGGTGAAAATATTGAAAACAAAAGTTTGTTTCTTATCTAACTGGTGTTGCTGAAGCTTTGAAATGATCCCAGGAAAATGAAACGCGTGGATCACCAGGCAGCCTTTTGTCAACTGGGGATCTGCATTTGAACCACAGAACACAGAAATTATGTGAGTAATTATTTGCTCAGTTCTCCCAAGGATAGCACTTATGCAGGACCGTTTTAGATGTCTAGGAGAGAAGTTAATTCATCACATACAACAGGTACCTTAGGGCATTAAGGCTTAAATCTTGCAAAAGGCTGCCGGAGAGAAACCCGAGGTCTTCTCATCCTACACCCGTCACCCTCTCTCCCTGTTGACCACATCCATTAAATGTGTCCCAAAGCTCTTCTCTGGCCTTTTATAAATGCTACCCTTTATCAAGGGAATCAATGAGCCATAGCCTGACCAATCTGGTATTCTCAGATAGACTGAAAAGTGATCATTCAATCCTTCTGAATCCACCCTTCTACAATTCAAAAATGTGAATTATTTCCAAGCAAGTCTAACACCATCAGGACTGGCAGTAGAGAGGCTAAGAGAGGAGCCTGTAGATTCAGACCACACAGGTTCAGATCCCAACTGGTTCCTTTACTAGCTATGTGACTCTGATCATGTGTGCCTCAATTTTCTCATCTGTAAGATGGGGATGATAATAAGGCTACCTACCCCTACCTAATAACAGGGTTATTATGAGGTTTATATTAGATAAAGTTTCAAATGTTTTAAATAGTGTCTAGAAAATACTAAATATTCAAGAAATGTTAAATATTATTGTCAGTGATGCTTCCCTCTGTGCATAAAGTATTTAGTAAATAACTGTAGAAAGACAATAAATGAAGAAATTAATGACTTTTTAAAAGATGCTGAAATTATTCGCATGCACACAAACCACATATGCAAAGAGAATAACCTGTCTGCCCCAACTTCTTCCTAAGTTATAAAACCATAACAAAACAAAAACAGTAAAATATGAACCAGAGCAGGGAGAGTACCTACAATGTGCCAATAATCGTGTTAAGTACATTTCCAATATGCTGGCATTTAAATCCACACCCGTATCTTCTAGAGGTCTCAGATGGTGTCTGCCCTGATCCTCTCTGCTGATAACAGGGATGGAGTCACAATCGTGACCCTTGCCAGGGTTATCCACTACTTCTGCCCAATATGTAAAGGGGTTGTTAGCTGTGAGTGACAGATGCAGGGTGGATACTGAGATCATCAGCAGGGTGGGTAAGACTGCCTTTAGTCATTCCAACTTCCCTTGAGGTGGAAGAAAAACGTAAGGGTTTTAGAGTCCAAATCATCTTCCCTCCCCCAGAAGTGAAACAATCTACAGAGAACGTGACATCTGCCTTATATTCAGGGAGGACACGTGTGGTCATGTGGAATAAGAAAAATAGCTCACACGTGTTGAGGGCTTACTTTGTACCAACCAAGTCCTTCACATGCTTTATCTCATTTAATCCACCCACCATCCCTGTGTGGTAATGTGCCAGCCGCACGTTGGGGGTCACCCCACCCGCTTCCCCACTCCCAGGTTTGGAAGCTCCCATGGTTGACTGAGAGATCACGGAGCCCTCACTGTCACACCATCTCTACCTCTGCCACAGACTAAGGAGTCCACCCCACAGTCCCCACTGACGCAGAAGGACCACCACACCTGCATACCCGCCAGACTGTCCAGACCAATGGAATCTCTGCCATTCCCAGGGGCAGCCAAGAAAGAGCGAATGGGAAACACAATGGGGAGGTCCAAAGGAGTTAACTCCTGCGGTAGATTCTGGCCAATGAGAGACAGGAGACAGGAAAGAGCCGTCCCTCCCCCGAAGCTCCCCAAAAAGAACAAGATTCGAGTTCCCTGAGAGCTTCAACGTGTCTCTAAATGCCTCATTGTCCTCAACCTTTCAAATACACTCCTTTCTTTTCTCCAGGGATGTGACGAAAAGCAAATGAAATGCCATAGGAAACTGCACTTGGAGAGATGGTCTATTCCAGCCAGCCTCCCTGGAGATGCCCCTCAAAACCAGGCCTGCTTCGCTGTGGGGCAGTGGCAGCTCTGGAAGGCACCTCCTTGAATTTGTTCTCCCTCTCTTCCTTCTTTCCCTCTGTCTCTCACTCTTGCGTTCTAGGACAGCACCTCACCCAAGTAAATGCTTGGCTAGCTCCCACACTTCATCCAGCACGTTGTTCAGATATGACCTCCTCCGAGAGGTTTTCCCAGACCACCCATCCCCACCTCAAAGCTCTCTACCCCTTCAACCTGCTCTGTATTTTTCATAGAATTTGGCACCCTAGTTGACCCTTGAACAATGCAGGGGTTAGGAGCGCCGACCCTCCACACAGTCTAAAATCGGCACATAATTTATAGTCAACCCTCTGTACCTGTGGTTCCTCCGTATCCACGGTTCTACATCCAGGGATTCAACCAAGTGCGGATAGTGTAGCACCGCAGTATTTACTACTGGAAAAAATCCGTGCATAAGTGGACCCACACAGTTCAAACATGTGTTGTTCAAGGCTCAGCTGCATCTTGTATATTTATTTGTTTATATCTTACTGTCTGTCTCCCCACCAGACGGCAAATTCTATAAAGACAAGGACTTTGTTTTGTTCACTGTTCTACACCCAGAATCTAGTACTATGCTGGTAAGTAGCAGTTGCTCAATGCATGTTTGTTGAATGATTTTTTTTTTTTAATTGGAGTGCAGTCTTAAATGAGATCTATGGTTCTACACATCTTATTTTGAGAAATACATGGGAGGGGGCAGGCAGGAGACAGAGGCATTGTCTAACATTGTATCGGACTCTTAGGAGTAGAGGTGGCACTATATCCACAACTAACATCACAGACTAAGTGCCCCAACACCACATCAAAACCTTTTCCCAGGACCACCTGACAACCTCCCTGACTCATGGTAGCTGCTAGCTCCCTTCCCCCTTCTCACTTCCTCCCTAACAGTCTTTCCCAAAGCTACCTGATCCACGGCTGACCACAAGCTAACCACACAATGACAGTGGCTGGGAACTCCACAGCCAGGACTCAAGCCCACCAGAGAGTCCTTCCCCTCAGTGATCCACTCAGGACAATTTGCTCCATTCCAGAATCCTACCTAAAGCCCACATCTCCTTCCCTACAAGTAATGGGGATCATAAGATTGAAACTCACTCTGCATTCCCGGCAGCTCTTGGTTAAAATCCGCTGGCCTTCTGCAAGGACTTTTCCTCCATAGATACATTTTGCTGTAATAAAACAGAAAAACAGTTCAGACAGTCATGCTATGCCACAAAATGACCTCAGGGGCACCATCCAACTCCAGTAGATTCCACAGAATATAAATGCTCTGATTCTAAGCAATGCAAAGCTCTTTGCATGTCTGGAGTTAAGGCATGGAAATAGTATGGGGATAACTGTTGAATCCCCTTTCAGACTGTCCTCTCTATTATGTTTGCCAGGAGTCCTTCACACCAAGCACATACAACTATTTCAATGCTGCAGTTGCTGAAGGAACTAGAGAATGAATTGATGTGGTCAATGTTAAAACAAGGAAGAAGTGGTTGTCATCACCGTGGAGTATAATAGCATAGCTTTGATTCAGCTACTCCAGCCATAAAACAAATGACTGGGTGAGAGCGGACTTGCATATATACTCCACTCATCAGGACCTCAGTCACGTGCAGAAAGACACCATTTTTCCCCCTTGTCATCATAGGAAGCGCATGTCTTTAACTTATCTGTTCCCAAGAAGCTCAGAGACAACTAAGAAATACAAGTGAGTAAAATGCTGTATCAAAATGCCCTAGACAGACTGCCTTTGGAAAGGTAAGCTTAACAGGCTGATAGGGAGGGCAGGGAGGAGAGACAGGTCTTGGAAAAAGGTTAACAGAGAAGCATAAATGCTGACCCACTTTTAAGCAAGCGCAGAATATGTTAATTTGATATGACCCTAATGTATCTCTGCCAAATTCTCCAGCCACATCCACAGGACCAGGAAAGCAAAGGCCTGATTGATCACTCCCTCTCCTGCACAAATGAAGATCCTTTCAGCCCTAGTCCTCAGGAGAAGCAGAAGTGAAGACATGCGCTCTAAGAGATCTCCACCACTAACTCACTGTCTTAGAGAAACCACCTCACCTCTCAGAACCTCCATTTCTATATCTGTTAGAAACAGGTGAATTCAATTTGGTAGTTTCTTAGTTCTACAATCTTCAGACTCATGGAATGTTCAGGTATGTAGGGACCTCAGCAAACAACTCGTCCAACTCCCTCTTGTTGACCACAGGAGGAGGAGAGCCCAGAGACACTGGTTTACTTAACATCACGATCCCACAGTGGCTACTATGGTGTGCAATCCAGATCCCCCTCTCCACGGCCAAAGGTCACATTCCTGAAACTGCCAGACAGGTGATGACCAACAGCTGTCAGCTGAATAGTGATCCAGGACTTGCCCTTGTCCAAAGTCAAGGCCCCTTCCCAGCACAGCCCACATCCAATGAGTGGTTGATGAAGATGTTGCAGAGTCCTGGCCCCTTGCCCCAACTCAGGATAACTCCAAGGGTCATTCCAGCTCCACAGCTCCTTGGAGAAATGACTGAGGTATTTGTCGTAACTGCACTGCAGTTCAACCTCTCCTTCTGCCCAACTCAGCTTCCCTCACTATCTCATTCCCACCCCAGAACTGATCCTGAACTTCCTAATAAAGTACAAGCAAATCTCCATTTCAGAGTCTGTTTCTTCTCAAAACCTGCCCTGCAACAAACTCAAATCTGTGCCTCTCTAGTATCTGCATTCAGTGAATGGCACCAGTATCCACCCCTACCCTCCACACGCACCACCCATACCCCACCGCCTAGGGCCCTTCTAACCTCTTCCTCTTACTCAACCCCGTGTCCAATCAGTACCCAAATCCCTGCAAAGCTCCCTCCTTAAGTTTCTCAAGTCAACCCACTTTTCTCCATTCCCACCACCAGCCCCCAGGTGCTACCTTCACTCAGGCTAGCCCTCTTCTTTAGTCTACCAGGAAACTTCTTAACTTGCCTCCTATGTTCTGGTCTAATCTTACCCAGTCCTTCCCCATACAACAGTCGAATATATTTTAAGTGCAAATAGGACTCTCTGCTTTAAAATCATTGAGTCACTCATGCCCTCAGAATATAGTTCAAATTCCTGAAGTCAGCACACAAGGCCATCCCTGTGCGTTCACTCTCCCTCCCAAACTCCCAAACATTCACACCTCCACTTAAGACTCCAGCCACGCTCTGTTTCTGGGATTTGCATATACTGTTCTGCTTCTCCAGAACACTCAGCCTCATCTACCTGCTCCTGGTAACCTTCCATCCTATATACCCATCAATTTCAACTTAGGCCTGACTTCCCCCCAAGAAGTTGTTCTTGACCTCTAACACTGGAGAACTGCCCTCACTTTGTGCTTCTGTGGTACTCTGGACCTCGCCCTAACAGAGAAAATATCACATTTTACGTCTGTTGCCCCAGTGAGGGTAGGAACTATGTCCATTCATAACTTTATCTCTAGCCCCAACCCCAGTGCCTCTCTGGGCTTATTGTTAGTAACAATTTTAGAATTAATGAGCCTCCTCGGTAGCAAAAACCAGAGAAATTTGCTGATTCCCAGAAGAGACTCCTTTCTGCTATTCAATGCTATTCCAAACATTAAAAGCAGATACCACGGTTTTCAGAGCAAAACCATCAACAACAAGGTAGAGAACCAATACAATTTTCTAGATAACCCCCTTCCTCACTTCACTTTAAAAAATTATCCCCGATCATCTTTTATGCCTCAGTTTTCCAGATAAATCAGTTGACTGTGACTCATTGGTCCTAATGATCATGTGGATTCCCCAATTTGCTTGCATGGGGAGACCATACCTCCAAGGGCCTGAAATTCCTGCCTAATAAACTCCCACACTCCCAAACACAGCTGCTGCCAACTTGGCAAGATGGCTTGCTCACGAGTGACAGTTCTGCTAAACACACGGCTGTCAAATCTGCCATCTGCCCCTTGGCCCAGGGTGGGAAGCAAAGAAATAGACTTTCCTTCCTTATTTTTGCACCTTGCCACCCCCATGATGTTAGGATCACACTTGCTACCCTGTCTGAAGACATTCGCCCGATTCCTCTCATCCTCTGCTAGACACTCATCCCAGAACTTCGATCTGGAGACGGGAGTGTCTTACTGTTTACATTCACACCACACACGGGGACACATCCATCCCTCAAATCTACCAATCTGGTATAAAAATTAAATGTCCACTGAACTTCATGTCTTCACATGGCAGGGTGCCTTAGGGGCTGCAAATGACATCAACATGATGCTGTGTACCTCAGCCATTCACAGCCTTGGCACCGATGCAGGATGCATGGACGATTACAATATCAAGTATCTACAAAGTTATCTCAGGACAGCTTTCAGCATCACCACCGGAGGTCACAAGAATTTCCCCTGCTTCTCATCCTCACCCCACTTCACTGACGGTGCCCTTCCTTCCCGGCCCCACCGTATGCCTAACACCAGTCCTCATTATCTAACCTCTTGATCTACAGCCAAAAGGCTTATTTTTGATACCTGGGAAATTCAAGCAGAAGGTGAGTCAGGCTCCGATGCCTGTGGCTGGGGCATTCGGGATGCCATTCCAACAGCTTTTAGTATGAGTAGAAATGTAAATGGATACCTGAAGCCCTTCACATCACACTGGGGACATGCAAACGAGACCATTTCACAGTGTCCGACGATGAAATTGAAACTCGGCACCAACACACACTTCTCCACGATGTCAGAAACAAAGGTACCGGGGATTTACAGAAACAGTTATGCAGTTGTATCTTTTTGCGTCCACAGACACCTGGCCCTTCAAATCCGAGCCTGATTTCTCTTGTGCGATGGATGGACACTTTTGCCATTTGGGTGCACACTAAATAAACAACTTTTAGGCACCACTTGGCACCCCTGTCAGATGTGGATGTGAGGTTGCTCTGTCTTTATTTAGGGATTTGCACGTTGCACACACTCCAGCCACCCCTTGGCACTCAGCAGCTGAGAACATCAAAATCTACATTCTGTGTTACACTTTAAAGGAGAGGGGCAGAGCAGAAAAGCTCAACACCCAGGAGCCATCCTCCCTCGGTGGGCTCGTTCACAGACCTAGTTTCAGATACCACCTCTCTGAGCATGACGCCCACATCAAACAGGTTGTCCCTCAGCCATCTCCAACTCTCCTATGCCGAACAGAATGTATTGCTCCTGAAACCATTTCTTCCACCTGCCTTATTTCTGTTAATCACACTATGAGTCTCCCACAGGCTCTTGTTCGAAACCTGGCAACTTCTCCCTTACAGATGCTCTGTCCCTGATTCATCTGTTTCACGTTAAAAAAAAAAAAAAAAAATGCTTACGGAGTACCTACCCTGCCCCAGGTCTTTTGGCCATCACTCAGCTTCATCCCTTCCTTTCCATGTCCCCCGGCTGTGCCTACCTGCCTGCCGGCCTCATCACCTCCACCTGCAAATGGGCCTGACTGAATCCCACACCCAGCTCCCTGCCTCCAGCTCTCCCCACGCAGGGGCTTTTGTCAAAGCATTTCTCTGATTATGCCACAACCCTGCTTCAAAAGCTTGCTTCTGAGCCCCCCAAACAAATGCTGTGTTTACTTCCATGATTTTGCATGTGCAATTCCCTTTGGCAGGTGTGTTCTTACCTACCTTGTCCACATGGCAAACTCCTGTTCATTTGTCAACACCTTACTCAGTTATTCCTTCCCCTATGAAGTCTTCCTAACACACATACACCCAAGTTTCTGATGCAATTAATCACTCCCTTCTCTGTGCTACCCCTGCACCTTACATAGCATGCATACTGCACAATACTATGTTGTAATGAGATGGTGCATACATCTCCCTGGACAGCAGGGGGTAGAGGAGACAGGTTAAAAGCATTAATTCTGGAGCCAGACTACCTGGGTTTTATTTTGTCTCCACCAAGGCTGAGAGCCCTTGGACAAGTTAGTTCTCCTCTC
Organism: Balaenoptera borealis; assembly: GCF_965194805.1. NCBI lineage: Eukaryota > Metazoa > Chordata > Mammalia > Artiodactyla > Balaenopteridae > Balaenoptera > Balaenoptera borealis. The sequence goes on from NC_138868.1 coordinate 36,646,569, forward strand.
TGTGCTTTACCTCCTCATCTATAAAATGGGGGTCACAGTGGAGCCTATGACTCTAGGTTGTTGGAAGAATTAAATGAATTAATACACATAAAAAAGCTTAACACAGTGTCTGACATAGAATGAATGATCCACATGTGCCCGTTGCTGTAACCAGACGAAAGAACAGAGTTGGGAGAGGAATTTCAGTAAGGATGACTGAATGAATTCAGTGGAATACAATCATCATCATCCATCCCCAACCCGCCCTTGCAGCTTATTTCTACTTCTCACCTACAGAAATCCTCTGTTATCACCTAACAGACTATCTCCCTTTCCTTCTGCAACTTCTTTTCCTTTGCAAATGCTGTTTTGCATAGCTCGAGATTCCCTCTCCATCCTTTTCCTTCTCTCCCATCTCTGATAGTTCCCAAATCTATCTACCAAAAGAATACTAATTCTAGGACACCACTGTCCAGAGATTCTGATTTAGCAGGTCAGAGAGGGGCCCTGGGACACTCTATTTTAAGAAGTTCACCAGGTGATTCTAATGTGTAGCTAGGTATGTTCAATTCCTTAAACAGAGCAGACACCCAAGAAATGTTGGAGGAATGAGACTCCTGCACTACTTTCTGGACTTCCACGCCCATAGCTAAGGAATCTAGAAGGCTCTCCTGAGTTTTCCCTGATGCCTCCCAAAAAGATGGAGCAAGAGCCTAGTATCAGGAATTATGAAAACTGCCTTGCTCTTGGAGATGGCCTGATTTACTGGGTTTTTTGATCGAAACAAAGTACTTTTCTCAGACAATGAATTGAGACTTAAACACTTAGACCAAGTTCTTTCCTATTGCCACATGGATGCCCTCATCTGTAAGTGCTACAGCTCCTTGAAGCCATGACAAGTGGATGAACACTTAGTAAATGAGCACACAAGACAATTTGCTTTTATGTATCGGCTCTTGAATCAAATCAATACTTTTTCTCAGAAACCCTAGGACGCTGCCCCACCTAAACCCAGAGAGTAGCTTAGGAAATTTTATCTGAAAGGGACAACCAAAGGAAATATTTTCCATCCTTTACCTGATGTGAAAATATTTGAAAACTTCTATATCTTTTCAAATTAGAGGGTTTTTTCTGCTTACTTTTTTTTTTTTTAAACATCTTTATTGGAGTATAATTGCTTTACATTGTTGTGTTAGTTGCTGCTGTATAACAAAGTGAATCAGCTTTACGTATACATATATCCCCATATCCCCTCCCTCTTGCATCTCCCTCCCACCCTCCCTATCCCACCCTTCTAGTCTTTTCCATATATATGACCAGGAGTGGAATTGCTGGGTCATATGATAATTGAGTAGTGTTCTTAATCATTTATTTGTACTACCATTTTATTAAACTATAAACATCTCAAACTACCGATCAGAGCTGCTGAGAAAATTCATTCTACCTAGCTAAATTGCTATCAATTCCAAACAAAGGCAAAAAGCACACTGATGGCTTAGCTAGCTCAGGTATCAGCATCTTGGTAAAATCGGGTAACTTGCTGAAATGTTTTTTAAAACTTAAAATTCTCCAGTAAATTAGAATAAAGAGAAATGACTATCCCACACATTTCTAGTGAGAGGATAATTGGATGATATATATCAAGGACCTTGAAAATGTCAGTCTCTTGGCCCAATAATTCTACTTTGGAGAATTCTATCTTAAGAAAATGTAAAATACAAAAATGTGTCCTCACAAAACATATTATTGAAGAGTAATTTATAATAGTGACAAGTGGGAAAACAACCTAGTTATCCAACAATTGGGGAATAATTAAATAAGTTATGCAACAGCCAAAGAGTGGAACACTATGAAGCTCATTAAAATGAGGTTTATACAGAGTTTTTTAAAGGATAGTAATACACTTAAGTGATAATGTTAAGTCAACAAAGTAGGTTAAAATTATCTGCATAATAAGACCTTAATTGTCCACAAAATATAAGTTTTAAAAAAAGAAATCCACTACAACTTCAAGAGTGTTTGTTTCCAAGTGGTGGCATTATGGGTGATTTTTCCATCTTTACCTTTACCCTTATGTGTTTTCAAATGTTACATTGCTTTTACAAGTAGACTATCAAAAGCTTAACACAAAAAACAGCTGAAGGACTCACCTACTCCCGTGTCCAAACAACAACTGCCAAGAGACAGCATTCACAGATCTATCCACAGAGCTCAAAATAGATTAAAAGTACCTCATATTGTTTAAACAAATTCCTAAGTTTCTCAACTTCTTCCTCTATTATATAGAATATATCAAGATAGAAAAAAATAATCTATACCTACTAAAAACTATTTTTCCATCATGGAATCAAACTATAATCTCAACATCTGGGCCCTTGATCTATCTGTATTGCCAGACGTGACTTCCAAAAGCACTTAGAATAGAAATAAGAAAGTTTCTTTTAGATCAACTCTGAGTAAGCCCTCCAGAGTAATGGGTGTACCGTGCCAACCATAAATAGAAGACATTTTCCAAAGTTCCTTTTGAAAGAGTATAAAAAAAGATTGGGCTGGTACAAACAGACCAGCTATCCCCACTTCCACTGTCATATTAGGAGACATGTTATTCTTGACAAAAAACTAGACCACTGTGTTTTGAAGACCTAGTGATGATGGTGTTTTTTTTGGTAGAGAAATGGTCTTGAAAATTATCCATCGGATGGCACATTTCTAACCTAAACTCTCCTTTTTCAAAGAAGAGCATATGGTTCGATAAAAAGACTATGGGCTTTGTAGTCAGACAGAATTCATTTTATATCTCACCTCTGTCACTCACCAGCCTTGCAAACTTGGTAAATTATCTTCCGCAACCTTCCTATAAAACAGGGATAAAAATAATCCCCGCCTAAAAGATTGCAGTGAGGTTTCAATAAGCTAATAGAATGAAATGACCTAACATAGTAACTGGCACATACCAATCATTCTAAATGACAGCTTTTACTCTTCCTGGTTGTCTCAGTGTTCATTTCACCATTTCATTTGAAATAGTGTCCTTTGTAATACAGAGGGAAAAGGATTTTTAAATCATTATATAATTTGGACCAGTCAACTCTGAAGGAAATTGTTCCAATATTTTAACTGAAGTTCAATCCAGAAATTCCTAACAAAGGCCCTTTAATAACAGGAAACCTGGCCAAGACCTCAGATAGCCAAAACACAGAGTGTGGCCCTCGATCAATCAAAATGAGGGGACCAAAGCACGTGGAGCTTTGGAGTCCTGACTACAGAGCAACTCCACACACTACCAGTTGTTTGACCGCGGACAAGTGACTTAATCCTTGTGAACACCAGTTCCCTCTACATAAGAATGTAAAGAATAGTAATTAAGGTTGATGTGAGGATTTAAAAAAAAATAGCCTACATAAAGTGTCTGCACGTCACAAGTGATTAAAATATAGCTGCTCCTATCATACATTTATTATTATATCTACTGCTAGGACTTCCTTTCATCAATGTTAATCAATTGGGGCCTGAAAAATAGGGGAATAAATCAATCTCGAAGCACAGAGGGCCACCCTGACCCTCAGTTAGTACTCACGTCGGCAGACCTTACAGCACTGGCCTGCAATGTGCACGGGGAGGGAGTCTGGAGAGCAGTTGAGGGGGGGACAGGACATCCTTCGACATTCCACAGCGCCACTCTAAGGAAGGAACGACAGGGAAAGGAATCTCAGCAGAAGTGACCTCAGCAGCAAAAAGCTCACATCTCATCCCAGAAGCCTCACCAGGGAAACAGAAGCAGTGTGAGAAACTCCCAGTCCACTCCAGGACCACAAATAAAGAATTTTCTCCAGCCCAAATGAACCCATGCCACCTCGGTTACTTTTCTGATATACATCACTGGCTTTATTCCACCTGCCCATGTGGACTAAGTAGATTAGGCAGAAAACATAAAAGCCTATTTTTACAAGAACATAAATAACACCTTTTGCAGACCCTGTCAACCATTGTTGAAGCGCTAACAATCATTTTGTATTTTTGCAGACGAACAATGGCTTTCTTCAGATAGTTATCAAATAATTTCAACTGAACAGGGTTTCCATATTAATGTGGGGGGCCTCTTGTAATTCTCTGAAACAGATCAAATAGTACATACAAATAATGCAAATAATGGATAACCTGAAAGAAAGTCAGGGGGTCCTGCAAGTCTCTAAAACAGAAAATGGATACCTTGTAAAATACAATGAAAACACCTAGAAACTAATTAAACCACCTTTTTAAAATGTATTACAGCAGGGAAAAGTTGTGAATGAACCATTAGGTGGCTTGAAAACCAAAGGAGTCCCTTCCTCCCTCTGATACTCTAATCTCTAAACAGTAAGCTTCTTAATCATGTTAGATCATATTAGAGTGTGTTGGAAATTAAAATCTGCTTTCTCTTGATAAGTATTTTTGTTTGTAATGACACTTTTCCAGCTTCCCTTCGCAATTGCTCCAATTACTAAATAGGCACTTAGTAAAAAGGCAGTACTGCTTAGAGTTAGCATTATAAAGAAACAGGTTACACAATAATTAGTACAACTGCCCTCTCAAAACTGTCCATTTATGTACAAAGAGGCTTACTGTGCATGTGCAGTTCCTGCAGTGATCACCGTCAACCCAGGAGTCTTGGTCTCTATAGAGCAGTCCACTCACTTGACAGGTCTTCTCACAATGACAGTTTTCCAATTGACTAAGTCTTGTCTCTGCATAGTTCAGCTGCAAACAAGAGTTACTACGTGTAATTTCTGTAATTCAACTGCATTGTCCTAACAAAGCTAATCGCAACGAGCAAAAATAAATCCAAGCGGGAGGAGAAAAAAAAATGCTCAAAGCAGTTCAGTGATTCTTAGCCAGATCTCTTTTTCGAAGATTTTTTTTTTAATTTCACACAAGGTAGAAGCATTCTAAATTGAAGACATATTGGCTCCCATGGTCTAATGAGCACCAAATGAGACATTAAACTGTATCTCAGGGACCTCATGGGTGTTCATCAACGCGTGTGCTTTCAGCTCAAACCCACACAGAAACACTTGTAATGAATGTGTTCTCAAGGACTCGTTACAATGTTTACAGGAGATCTAATCAGCAACTCGGAAGCACTTACATTTATCTCCCGCTATCCTGTCCCTCTTCTTCACACACTAACCGGAGTGTCATGGTTTACAAGCTGGGAAGTCACTGCTTCCTCTTTTATGAAAAATTCTGGGAAGTCATAGGCAGATCTTATTTCTCCCCAGCTCAGGATCCTCCAAATAGAATGCCCCAGAATCCACCTTGGTGTTCAGACAAGTTCAAGAGAGGCAACCAAACCCCCAGGTGAGATGAGGACTTTGTTAAAAAAAAAAAAAGAAAAAGAAAAAGAAAAGAAAACCTTTTTCCTTTTTTTAGGTCACCCAACTGCTACCATTAAACATAGAATCTTAGAATCTCCGATTTGAAAGAGTTTATAAAGTTTGAATGACATGACAAGTAACCCCTTCAAGTGGTCATCCAGCCTCTGTTTGCACATGTAACTGTGATGGGACACTCATTACCTTCCAAGGAAAGCTACTTTTCTTGGTTAGCTCTGGATGTTTGAAACGTCTTTCTTAGCTTGAGCTGTGAAATTTCTCTCCCTTTTTCCTATTAGACCTAGTTTTGCCTTGTGGCCCATCCTGAGCAAGTCTAACCGCTCTACAAACATTTGAGGTTATCCTGGCCTCTTGCCTGCTCTTGACCACAGTCAGCCCACCAGGTTCCCCTAATAGCTCCTCGTGATATGGTTCCAACCCTCCCTCTTGACCATTTTGCATGTAGGCGACTCCAGGTTGCCTTCAAAACTATGGTACAAAAAAACTTGAAATGTGGTATGATCTCTCTGTCATCACATCCATACCAAGGAGTAACTCAGCCTGGTAGCAATATCGCCCTTCTTCCTTTCTCCTTACATAGAGAAGGTCATGATAGAAGAACAAATACCACTTTCTAAACATTCATCAAATAGTTTCTTTCCCTTCTCAATCATACTTATATATCCCCGTCTTGAGTATTTTCCCCATACAGGAGATCGAATCCATTTTTGATCCCAACTAAGACTATTTCAAGGCAGTATTTTAGCTATAATGGTTGAACCTGGCTAATGATGACTTCTACCATCTTTCTACCTTTTCTATGGTTCCAGCCCATACATGCTCCTCTCAATTACTCATAACAGTGCTACTCTTTGGAAATGGAATCCACATGTAATTCAACCTTGGTTTTTGTCATTTATTCCATCTCTTGCTCTAAACTTTTGGAATTTCTCAAGAAAATTTGTTCCTTGTCTGCCTGTCATAGGTAGTACCAAGAGGAAGGGAAAAGAACAAATAGAATCCTAAACAAACCACATGCACTATAATCAACCCTGAAAAAACTGAGTCGACCGTGCCTGAAACTTAGCTTCCTATGACTCCTCTACTATACATGATCTTCCAAAAATTCAAGTTACATTTATATCTCCAGCCTAATCATAGAGCGTCCAGAATCGACGGTAATTACGTTCTCTGGGAATTCTTTAGGAAATGCAGATAACATATAATTCCAAGAGTTTGGTGACACCAAGTACCAAAACCATGTATTGGTAAGAGATAATAAAAAGGAAGTGAAAACTCATCACATATTATCTACTTCATTTCTATAGCCTCAGTAGTTCCCACATAAGGTAGTGATAGACATATGACCGTGGAATGAACAAGAAAGAGTTGAACTAGAAGGGAATCTTTCCTAAAAGTGGCTCAGAATGAAGAATCTGTTTGTGAGAGGAAAGTGCGTGTCTTACTCTCAAAGTCTGGAAGAACCCTAGTGTCTGTATCACTCCAAGAAGGGCACTTCTTAAGGACTAGTCCAAAAGGCTATTCTGTATCTATCCAAGTTTCCTGAAAATCCAGGAGCTTGCCTAAAGGCAATATTGTCAATTTCCAGTACTGCCCAACAAAGCTGAGCTATGCTCACATACAAAACTCAATTCCAAGGAAAAGCCTCAATTTTAATACAATGGAAGCTATTCTCAAGGCCGATTTTGCTTCCCTTCTGAGTACTGTATTTAAATTTTTAATATATTTAGCCTGTTCTGACAACAGTGAAAAACCCTAATCTCTGTGATGATAAGAATGCATCAGACAGACACCAAGACAAAGGAATATTAAGGCAAAAAGCTAATTTTTCAAAGGCACTTAATATGTAATCTTGCCTTCCTTTTCCCCTGCTAAATCCTGAAGCAACAATAAAGGAGAAAAACAACTCTGAAATAAAAAATGAATTACATTTTCTGTCACTGGCATTAGCATGCTGAATTTACACAAATTCATTTTCAAAAGCTATTTCTACACTACCTGCCATTTTCTCTAAGAATGCCTGCAGATCCAAAATAGATACGGTATCAAATCTACATCTCTTTTCTGTTTTACCTTTGTTTGCACATTTATCTGAGCAACCATGGACCAAATCATTTATTCTTAGCTCTACACATTCAAAGACAGACAGCAGAGGCCTTTTCCACAGAAAGAGGTCAATGAATGAATCTAAGTACATTAGTCATGCAGTAGATTTCTTTTTTTCCTTTGAAATAGTATTTATTTGGCATTTGCTATATGAAAGGGAAAAAAGAAATCTATTGTGTTAAACCTTTAGGCTTAATTGAAAAATCACTATTGAGCTCCTCGAAACAATGAAAGTCTCAAAATTAAATATGTTACAAGCTGAAATGCCACTGCAAGTGCTGCTTGATTTACATAAATAGATTTGTCAAAGATTTAAACAGAAGTAATCAAGAAATTCCCCATCTTCAGCATCTCTTCTTCCTGAGCTTGAAGGAAGAATGTGATTACCACACAGGTGGGATGCAAGAGCAGGACACAGCCTGGTCCTATCGCTGTGTACCTGGCTCAGCAGGCGTGTGGTTCCCACAGTGTAGAGACTACCTGAGAGAACTTCCAGAATAAGCCAGGGGATCGGTGGTCTCTTGTGGCTCACTTAGGGGAAGCGTCAGGGGACCGCTTCCCTGCACCTTCTCCCCCTTGAAAAAGTATGGTTTTTGCCACAATGTTGGGATTCTTCAAGAGGGCTCTTCTGTACCCTGGCCTCTGTCACCTGAAGCTACATGCAAGCTGCTTCCCTGATCTTTCCTATATCAAGCAAGGGCACAGTCATTTTCAATCACCCTGTACTCTGAAAGGAGAAAAGGAACAGCAAGCCCTCCTAGGCACAACCCTGAGCTGATCTGGTGTCTGTGTCTGTTTGGTTTGATGTGACTTTGGCTACCAACTCCTGTCCAGCTTGTGTGCTGGACTCGCTCTCCGGTAGGATTCCATGGCTTCCACTGTGACCCAAATGTGAGGACTTTCTGCTGCTTTCCAAAACCTCCTGGCTCTAGACCAGGGCTCTGACAGCAACTTTCATGCAATCTTTATAAAACGAAGAATAACTGTCACCATTTTACATACATGGAAACTGCAGCTAGAAATGAGACCAGTGACTCATTCCAGGCTGCAAACATCCAAGGAAGTGACAAAAATGAGATTCAACATCAGATGAATCTTACTCCAAAGCCCATTTCTATCTCCACCATGATCTACATGACTAATGCCTATTTTAATCACAGCTGCTGGGCAACTCAAACCAAACCTCCAAACCCATCAGCTAAATCTTGTCATGATAGGCTTATTTAACTAAAGGCAAAGCCCAAATCCAGATCGATTTGGTGCCATAGAATTCCCTTTGCACCCAGGAACCCTACTTGGCTTCCAGTTTGTCTTATCGCTCCAGACTCCATCTCCTTCACTCTGCCAAGAGATGTATTACACTCTGTTTCCACCAAGATGGCAGACTAGGTACCCTAAAAGACTACACCAATTGAACCAACTAAAATGCTGGATAACATACACAAATCATAACTTTTAAAAATCATCACAGGAGATGATAGAAAAGGAATAAAGCCACAGTGGCCAAAACCAACTGGCAGCCAGGGATCCAGGGAGGCGAGTGAGCACCAAAGCCAACCTCCATGACGTTAGCCAAAACATGGAGCCCTCAAGCTCCCACCTTGCACAGGGGGCCAGGGAGAGGAAATAGAGAACAGGGTGTGCCCAAGATGGGATGTCTTAAAGGAAACTCCTACATCAAGGTACGGCCCCAAAGGGCTGTACACTCAGCTTAAGAGTGAACAAAAAGGAAACAAGGCTTGCACCAGGCACAGAAGGAAGACCTTCCTACTCAGACCATGGCACTGGCTAGAGGGAAATATCTTCCTTCAGAAGTCTTAAAGAATTCTTTGCTGAGAATTCACCTGGCTGATCCTAGGTTAGCAGTCTGATTCTGAGCAGTCCCTATGATCTGAAAACCCTTAAGGAGATAATGCAATAGCAGTGACCCCTGTGTGGTCCTGGCAGGAGGACACATAATGTAAACCCAGGACTCAGAAAATTCCCACATCTACCTAAGGAAAACAAGTGGCTGTAACCAGATGGGTGAGTTAAGAGGGCTTGTCCTTGCCCTGACGTTCCTCCTTCAAAAGCTGCTACAAGCTCTATGCTCACGTTTCACTCCCAGCAGGTACCATCTGAACACACACTCCTCTTTTCCTCTCGTCTTATGTGCTCGTTCTTCTTCTCACTGGTATCGCCATCCTCCTACTGGTAGCATCCACCTCCCTCTCTCCATCAGTCATTCCTTCTTTATATCTTTTGGTTCTCTTTCTAATCCTCTCTCCTCCAACCATAAACTTCCTCAGTTATGATCCAACTTACAGAATCTAAGTTTGAGTCTCGGCTTTGCCATCCACTTTTCTTGGGAAAAACTACATAACTTTCTTGGGACTCAGTCTTCTCATCTGGACAGTGGGCTAATAAACCTAGCTCAGAGGATTGCTGGAAGGATTATAGAGAGAGTGAATATAAAAAGTTTAAGCATTGTAACTAACACATAGTAAATGCTCAATAAATATTACCTAATATGGATATCTTTCCAGTTTATTCCAGATCAGGGGTTGACAAACTAAGGTCCATGGACCAAATCTGGCCCAGCACTTATTTTTGTATGGCCTGTGGGCTAAGAATAATTTTTACATTTTTCAATAGTTATATTTTATTTTTTTATCGAAGTGTAGTTGATGTACAATACATTATATAAGTTACCTGTGTACAATACAGTGATTCACAATTTTTAAAGGTTATACTCCATTTATAGTTATTATAAAATATTGGATAGATTCCCTGTGTTGTACAATATATCTTGGTAGCTTATTATATAATAGTTTGTACCTCTTAATCTACCACTCCTATATCACTCCTCCCCCACTTCCCTCTCCCCACTAGTAACCACTATTTTGTTCTCTATATCTGTGAGTCTGCTGCTTTTTTGAAATTCACTAGTTTGTTGTATTTTTTAGATTTTTTTAGATTCCACATATAAGTGATATACAGCATTTGTTTTTCCCTGTCTGATTTATTTCACTTAGGATAATGCCCTCCAAGTCCATTGATGTTGCTGTGAATGGCACAATTTCATTTTTTTATGGCTGAGTAGTATTCCAGTGTGTGTGTGTGTGTGTGTGTGTGTGTGTGTGTGTGTGTGTACTACATCTTCTTTATCCATTCGTCTGTTGATGGACACTTAGGTTGCTCCCATAGCTTGGCAATTGTATATAATGTGCTATGAACACTGGGGTGCATGTATCTTTTTGAATTAGCATTTTTGTTTTCTTTGGATGTATACCCAGGAATGGAATTGCTGGGTCATATGGTAGTTCTAGTTTAGTTTTTTTGAGAAACCTCCATACTATTTTCCACAGCGGCTGTACCAATGTACATTCCCACCAACAGTGTACAAAGGTTCCCTTTTCTCCACATCCTTGCCAGCATCTGTTACGTGTGTTCTTTTTCATGATAGCCATTCTGACAGGTATAAGGTGATGTATCATTGTGGTTCTGATTTGCATTTCCCTGAAGATTAGCAATGTTGAGCATCCTTTCATGTTATATATTTTTTCTTTTATAAATTTATTTATTTTATTTTATTATTATCATTCTTATTTTTTTTGGCTGCATTGGGACTTCACTGAGGTGAGGTGTGCAGGCTTCTCATTAGGTGGCTTTTCTTGTTGCGGAGCATGGGCTCTAGGCGCACGGGCTTCAGTAGTTGTGGTGCACAGGCTTCAGTAGTTGTGGTGCACGGGCTTAGTTGCTCCGCGGCATGTGGGATCTTCCCCAACCAGGGCTCAAACCCGTGTCCCCCGCATTGGCAGGCGATCCTTAACAACGGCGCCACCAGGGAAGCCCCCTTTCATGTTATATTGATTGATTATATTGAAGTGAAATAAGTATATACATCATGTTCTCAATTTTGCTTCTTGATCTATAAAGACTAAAATTTACTAGCTGGCCCCTTACAAGAAAAGTTTGCCAACTCTTCTTCTAGATTATCACAGATTCCAAATTTTGCAGTGAAGATGGAAGTACTCAGTTTTCTAATTATAATTCTATTCACGGTTTGAAAGAAATAGACTTATAAATCTTCCAAAGTGCTGGGGGTGTTTAGAAGGTGGATTAAACCATTTTCTGCTCACAATTAAATATCTTCTGCCTCACAAATGCCCATTTTACATAATAATGTTTTGAGGACAGAGCTCAATGTGACTGCTAGATAATAATGTACAGCTAAAAAGAGAAAAATGACATTCCCGCAACGGGAAAGAATGAGAATGAAAAAGGGCACTCTCATCGCCAGGAGATGGAGAACCACAGTCACCTGAGGCTGAGTGGCATGTTTCTTGTTCCAAAAATTTGGTAGTGAGCTAAACTATAATTAACGGTATTGAGATCAAGCTGCTCCAGACAATATGACATAAAAGCTTCTATATGCCGCAAGCTGGAAGGCAAATTATTGCCTACATTTCACATTTCCACTGTACTCTGAAGTGAAAAGAATCTCTCGAATCTCAGTTTTAGTTTCTCTCTTTACAAAAGTGCTCTCTCTCCTTTGCAGACAAAAGGGGACTTGGCCAAAGACCTAGTTTGAAGCAGAAACATTATCTTCAGCAGCAGAGTCTTTGAGTCCAAAATACAGCCCTACATCCCAAACACTGACCTACCCACCGATTTCTTCCACGTGCTACGGCTGATGGCAGGAGCAGTCACAGCCGCAGGTAGAATAGGATTAAGGTATCATTTTCACTGTTATTAAAATTCTCCCTTTTGCAGAGCATAATGTCTCTTAGGGCCAACCAAATTCTTTCTTTGCCCTAGGCCGGAACTCATGTCCACGACTGATCGGTATCATAACAACAGCATCGGCCACGTTTTCTATTTATTCAGCGCCTTTCTTCACAAGGTTCAGGGCTTCTCATTATCAATCTAAACTTTATGAGTATATATTATCAAAGTCCCTAATTGTTTACATTCCCGGCTCTGCCACTCAATATGAACATCTCTGGGGGTAGAAATCACATCTTCTTCATCACTGCCTCCTATGTGCCTAACACAGTGCCTGGCAAATAGCAGATCCTCAAAAGACGCTTGTTAAGTGTATGATGGGGAGGAGGGAAAGATGCAGAATTATAAAACTGAAGGTGCTGAAAGGCAAACTTTGCCTCCTTCACTATTTAACTCAGGACCAGTTTTGAAATGCATCATATATTAGAAATGTGATATACAGCCTTCCTGTGACAATAATCTGTTCCTAACAATTGCTATTTTGCCCTTTCCGATTACTGGCAATGATGCTTGCATCCAAAATGCATTAGCTTATAAGCAGCAGTGACTCTGACCATATATCATCTCTCAGTGTTACTGGTTTAATAGCCAATGGGCAAATTCCTTTTCCACTCCCAGGGAATATACAGTGATACATATTGCCTTTCTTCCAAACATTTTTCAAGTATTTTGATACAGCCTAATAGTATCAAAGGCGTAAACGGTTATGTTTACTATAGGTTGTCCTATTTCAAGAAAGAATAAACCATTTTTATAGTAACATATAGCAGATGCCAACACTAAAAATGTTTCCATTATAGTATATCACTCTAAATTCCAGATAGGATGGACAAAGAAATGAAACATCACAAGTGAAATTTAGATACCTACTTTTGCAGTCATCTTGGCCAAAAGCTCCTGTAAATCCATTATTCCTTGCACCAAGCTTAAGAAATCACTGCAAGTTGGGCAAGCTCAATAAAGAAAATATAAAATAAATGTTGATACTGTGCTAACAGAAAAAAATATATATATTTAAACAGTAGTTTTTTAGCTATGTAAAAGTGTCTTCGCTTTTCTGGTTAAGTATGACTTCAAAATTGGAGTGAATTCACAGAGGATTTCAGATCTAGATCTTTTCCTTTTATTAATAAGCAAAAAGAAAGGAACAAGGACTAACTGAAAAGGACAGTATGTTTCTACCTTGAAAACATTTTAAAATTTAAACTAAACTCTCATTTTTATTGGGACTAAAGAATTGTGAATTATCACAGAAGCAGCAAAAGTACACTCATATATATCCAAGTCAAGAAGTTTAAAAAATAGTTTATATACATATATTTATATAATTATATGAAACATAACTTATTATATTAACCTACAGACCCAAAACTGCTCATATAATCTTTTCTTACCTTCAAATATTAATTCTACAAATAATACATAAGCTTTTTAAAAATCCAAAGACACAGGAGTATTTTAGTATACATAAAATCTCTCACTAACCCCACCACCTCATAAGTCAATAATGTAAATTGTTTGTATCCTTCCTGAAGTGCTTCTCTGATGTTATCAACAAGCCATATAATATTAATAATTCAGAAATGCTTTAAGTTGCTACTTACTGCGATTCAGGTTCGGACACTGTGTTATGTATCCATTCGGTATAAAGATGATTTTCCCATCTTGGATAATCCCCTTGATAACAGAAGAGAGAGGTGGCAATCAGTATTACAGTTACCAGTTCAAATGGCCCCTGTCACATGCTCTCTGCAGGGAAGTGTTTTTGTTTTTGTTTTTTTTTAGCAAGACTGATAACCGTATTCAAAAGGTGAGTTGGCCTTAGTCCACACTGACCTACTCCATACCATCCTCTTCTAAAAAATCTCGAAATGTCCAATCATCTTGAGAAAGCTACAATTACTTACCACTGGTTTATGCTAATGATATCATAGAACTAAGGATCCATCAGTCAATGTTCTTAAACTGTCCAACTAAAAAGACATTGATGCAATAAAAATTCTCCTCAATGCCCTAGTCATCTTGGAACATTAAATATTGCTGATTTACAGGATTTTTTTAAGTGGGAAAAAGCGACAATAGGAACATATTAGACTAAAATGCTCTACTGACTCATTTAGTCTAGGAAATAAAATTAGACACGGGGAAAACTCCTTAAGAACCTTGCTCTCAGCTAACTGAGTAACATGAGTCTTTGCTGGTGAGTCTTAAGATTTGCTCAACATCTCACTGTGGATAAAAGGTGGTCTTCTAATTCTGCAATCTAGTCTGGAAGAACAGCCCTAATTTAAGAAAGTCATTGGGGCTGCCATCTCTCAATGAAAATATTGACTTGGCTTTTGGATTTTTCACGTTGAATTTCAAGATTACGTTTTTAGGGTATTTTTTTTCCTGATTTGATGGAAGAGATATTACAGAACAGATGGAACATGTAGAAGCTGGTTCCGAATATTGAGCTTAATCTATAAATAAAATACAGGCTTATGATAGTGTGGTGAGTCTTTCAGAGGGAGCAGCATTTAACGTTTATGTGCTCATCTTCTAAACAGCAGAAGGTAGTCAGCAAATGCTGTTTCTGCTTATTATTCCAAGATAAAATATTAATTGGAAATATTAATAGAAATAACAGGGTCACAAGGCCTCTTCCTCCGAATTAGGTACTTTGATTAACCTCTTCCTCTTCGAGGATGATGCAGTGCCCGTGATTACGAGAAGAGATGCCTCACCATGGGAAGGAGGTGCCTGCCGTAGCTCCTCAAAATGAATGTGTTATCTCTTGCCAGGGAATTACAGGGAGCAATTAATGGAGCACAGTCTAAGTCAATCAGCTTCTTCCTGGCACAAAGTTGCTCAGTTTTTCAAAGCAAATTAACTCCTTGGAGAGGCCAGGGTGCCTTTCAAGCACATGTGAGGAATTTGAGAGAAGCATGAGATTGGCAGTCAGGGGCCCAAAGTTTAAGGTCTGGATCCATCTGTAGCTAATTGGGTGGACTTAGTAAGTCAACCACCCTCTCTGAGCTTCAGTTGCTTCATCTGTAAAAAGAAGTGCTGTATGCAAAAGCTACAGAACCTTCTAGCACTCAAGTGCTGGGTCAATGAAACAGGCGTCCAAACAGAAAGTGTCACAATTTAGATCTCTGTGCTTTTGCTAACTTTCAGGATGAAAGAAAAAAATCAGTCCAGAGCAGACAAAGCGATAGATTTCCATCAAAGAACAGACCAGAGAGAACTAAATACACATCAGAAAATATCCGTCTAATGAGGCTGAATATGGATGAAGTTATAGTGACCAACTATTCAGGTTTGCCTGGGATTTAGAGATTTCAGTGCTAAAACCGAGAGATTCCCAGGCAAACCAGGACAGTTGGTCACCCTCCCTGATGCCAAAGTGGCAAAAGCACACGTACCAGGAAAGGATCAGGTCTATCTATTACCTGCTGGTTATAAGAGCCTAAATCATTCTTATTTTTATCAGCCATGGAAAGGGCCCTCAGAAACCTGGAGTATATTTGTCATGGTATTATCTTTGCCAAAACAAATAAAAAGTCCATCTGAAAAGGATTTCCTATCCACTTATCCTGTAGCAACATATATTATACACAGCAGTATTCCTTTTGTTTTCTTAATGACTGATTTAGTCACTTTGTAAATTACTTATTGCCTCTCCCACACCTTTCTTCCACCTGCCTCCCTCCTCTGTCTTTCCACTTTTAATCTCCGGCACACACGTGTGTGTCACACAGATCATCAGGTGAAGATCAATGATGTTGACTTGAACAAAAACGGAAATAAGAACTGACAGCTTCTCGATCCCTATCAACACAAAAACTCAAGGCACTTGATATTTTTTCTGAAAAAGAGGTCATGAGGGTCAGCCCACATACTGGCATAAAAACATGTTCTTGCCAAATGAATCAAGATGGGAATGCTAATTTATTTGAATGGATGTAATTCCATGTTGGATTAAATGAAGGGTGGCAATGTACTGTACAAATACCAACTGTAACCCAAAGAAGTGTAAGTGTATGTATGTGAACCTATAAATACATACCTGTGTATATATCCCAGCACCTCCCCACGACAAGAACCAAAAGGTCTTGCACTGAATTGTCATATGAACTAGAGTCATCCCTCAGTAGCTGGAAGGTAGTGGTTCTGGGACCCTCCCTTTCCCCTCCACCACCCACCCACCACAGATACCAAAATCTGCGGATGCTCAAGTCTTTTATATAAAATGGCATAGTACGGTAGGTCCTCTGCATACACAGGTTAAGCATTCATGGAGTCAACCAACTGCAGACTGAAATTGGTTGATTCTGCAAATGTGGAACCTGCAGACAGAGGGCCAACTGTATTTAGTGCCCGGATATTTGTCAATAAAAGAAGCATTTGCTAAGCCTGTATTTTTCTTCAGAAAATTGAGTTTTATAAAGTATAAAGCAACAAACAACAAAGAAGCTCGATCAGCCTTATTTCTCCCAGAAAAATCATCTGTGAGGATTTCTATAGATGAAAATGTACCTTAGAGGACAGCAACTTCTCCCCAGAAAAGATGAAATAAGGGATAAAAAGATAGAACTTCTATTATTTCTCTTCATTTAACTTTAAATGTATCTACACTTAACTGAAAAAAAAAGAAAAACTCTGGCTGGGCCTCTAACTAGTGGACCTCATTTGATCTCATTTTTTGAGACCTATGCTTTACTTCATACCATTCACCACAGCAGTATTTCTCAAACTGCCAGTTTCTTAAGAATCACATTGAGTATTTGTTTAACATTCAGATTCCTGGGTCAACCCCAGATTCTGTTTCAGGAGGGTTGGAGTGGGCCCAGGAATCATCATTTTTAAAAGCTGTCCCAAAGGATTCCCATGAAAGGTCAAGGGGCCCCACTTTGAGAAACCCTGCCCTGTTGTCAATCACTTGGATTTTCTGGAGCAAGAGTGTTTACTCCTTACAAGTTCACAGTGGTGAAAGTAGCGCCTGCATCCAGTCCACGAACAGAATAAAATCTTACTGATTTGGAACTGAATGGCAACTAACCAAATAACTAAATTATAAAAACCATGAAAGCAAAAATCATAGGTTTTCACCTCAGCTTTCCCTGCAATTCCTATCGTAGTATATTTCACGAAGTAGGTACAATCAATACCTAACCTGCATCAAATTCCTAAAAACTATAAATTATATAATTGTAAGAGAGCAAAATTTGCCACTCAAAATGTCTCACTGGCATGCAGATTATTTAGACCTGAAAACAATCAAGGCCCAAAAGACTCAGGAAGAAACTTTGACCTTCCCCCTAACTGCCTAAAAGAATTTAGATAGAGGGCCTGTTCCCAGAATAGAACTGTCATCAGAAATATCTGCAAGGAATATGAACTAGGTGTGGTGGGGCAACTTAGAGATCAGCGTGCACTCTGCACCCCATTGTCTCTGCGTGGCCCAGCAAACATTTATTTACTGAACATTTGCTTTGCCATCTCCGTGTGAATTGCCTACCTCCCCTTGAGTCCCAAAGACCTACCACCACACTCTCTGCTGTCTTTAGCTGAAGACAGTATTTAAGGTGAGGGTTTCAGCCATTTTGGTAAGCTACTCAGTTTTCCTGGGTCTCTGCCATGTGTACATGTTATTAAAATTTGTTTGGAGTTTCTGCTAATTGGTCTCACGTCAATTTAATCCTTAGACTCGTCAGAAGAACCTAGAAGGGTAGAGGAAAATTTCTTCCTCCCTGATGCAATATGGAACTATAATTTTCACAGCTATTAAGAGTCTGTGAAAATCATGTAGAATGCTAGTTGTTAAACTAGGGGAACATATCAGAATTTTAGAGGAGGGTGAGGGAGCACAGTCATGTATGAAATTTTGACAGTGATTCTGAGGTGATTTTTTAGATGCCTGATGAAAACTACTGATCTAGGGCCAGATCACCTGGTCATTTGACCTATGAAAAATCTAAAGCTCTGATACTTTAATTAGCTTTCCTAAAGGACACCTTAATCTTAGGCCATCAACTATAGGTCTACTAACTCCAAACGAGGGCTGGGCCACTGCAACACAGTGTAAGTAAAATATATCATTTGAGAAAGTCTCACAGTTACGTGGGCTTTGTAGCACAAGATGGTGCTACAAGGAAGTCCTGTTACCAAAATGAGGTTCTATCTTAACTGCCTTCATGGAAAGATACTATTCAACCATCCATAATGAATTATTTGCATTAGATACTAACAGCTTGCTAAAACAGTTTTTCAATGCTGGAAAACTGAGGTCCTTTTAGGTAGCCTAACATTCTCCCCTGCAATCTTATTTGCACTATTAATTTGCTAAACAATCCATTTTCTTGTTGTTAGAGCAATGCTAAATCTCAGCCACTCTGAGGATCTAAAAAATTCCCTAAGGGGCAGAGCCCAAATTAATAAGCTTTTACTATCAGTACGATGGAAAGAAGAAAAACAGATATTTTTTCCTCTGTGACATCCACCTGTTGCCACCTTCTACTTCCCCTGCGCTCAGCTCACCAGGCACTGAAAAATAAATTTGCACCAGGCAGGTTATACATTATGGGTTTGTTGCCTGGGACACTAATGCCCATTATTTCCATTGTTCCAAGAACATTTACTCATTTCACAGTAAGAAATATAGGAAGATGCAATAAAAAGATTAGAAAAATTATGCCATTATTATCCTCTTATGTATGGAATAACTATTAGGCAAACCCTACTAACACTCGGAGCTTTCTGATACAAATGAAAGCAGCTTTGCCGCCAAACAAATGCTAATTCTTTTCTTAACGCTCTTATTTCCCTGCAGATCTCTGTTTACATTGAAGAAAATGGTTCCATTTTTTTGTATGCTAAAACACTGAAACAAATTGCTTTGAAAGGGAAAGGGAAAGGAAAAGGAGGTGGGGAGGGTTCCTGGAAGGCTTGTAAATATATGGATGAGAATGTGCTCTGTTTATAAACTGGCAAGGACCCAGGCTTTGGCAACAGGCTAACAGAAAGGAAGACCTGGGAAACCGACAAGGAGGATTTTCACAATGCAGCCAATTATGTATTTCTGCCCTGAAGACAGTTAATAAAATATTCCAGCTTGCATAAAAGCCAAGAAAGACACTTGTCGACTTTCATTATGATCAATAAAAACTGTCAGTTCATTAGCATATCATTAGCTGTCCTGATGTTTCCAAAGCCTTAATGCACAGAAATATTAATCTACAAATATATAAGATTCCCCAGTTCTGTGACTTTGACTTTCTGCATGAAAGGAAAAATGAGAATTAGAGATGGGAGGAATCCAATATGGCTTCTTTTTCTATGTGCCTATAAACATATGTTTACCATCTGTGGAATTATGGGAACCAGCTGAGGTAAAAAAAAAAAACAACAGCTGTGGCATTAAAAAAAAAAAAAAAAGTAATTTCACTTCCCAGTGACAGCTCAGCTGTTAAGGAGACAGTGAAGTCCAGGTAAGGGAAAGGTTTCAGACCCAAGTTCACCAGACAGAAAAAGAGAGAAAAACAGAGACAGAAAGGCTTGGCCTCTGTGAAAGGCTTTGAGATGGGAATTCTCCACGAGATCTCAACTATTTAGAAACTGTCAGAACACCCAAACCTCTGAAGCACTGTGATTCACCTAGGCTTACCCTCTGGAATAATGACAGCATAATCATCTTAGAGTGCATCAAAGGGAAATTCAGCAGTAGGCAACCACCTTGATAACGAAAATCTATGACAATCAGAAGATTCAGACGAGCCTATCACCACTGGCCAACTATTTTCTCAAATGAATGCTGTTTTGAAGTGAAGAAATCCCCAGCCTGTGTTCTGTGTCTCTGATCGGAAGTAACTAAAGCTAGAGGCTTACGTGCCAAGCAGCAAGCAAGTGATGCCACCCTCTGCTCTTTCATCAGCAGCACTTTCATTGCACTATTCCTAACGATGCACCAGGACCCAGAAATTAGGTTTGACAAGTGAGCTTTTGCTTTTACTTTGCCTATGAAATGACGTATTCATATTTAAAACAGAGAACAATACAGTTTTAACCTGAAAACACAACATAAGCATTATTTAGTTCTGGAGCCAAAAGGCAGGTGTGGTTCTTGGACCCAGGAGGCAGCTTCTACCAGGTATCTATTAAAAGCCTGAGAAGTCACCGGAGAAGTGACTGCCTCTTTTACAGGGAGATTTTTGCAGCACTGATCAAGATAATTTCTGTAATGAGACAGTGATACATTCCCCCTACCCCAGCCATCTCACCTCACCAAAGGATGGAATGAAACACGGGTTGGTATATAGGGAGATGAGTTTTAAAAGGTTTCCTTCTAAAGAGCTGTTGGATGGAGCTACTCCTATAGGGGAACAAGGAGCATCACAACGCTCCCTAGGGAGATGTGGTGTGTGGAATTGCCACCTCCTTTTGGTACTTCTCACTGGGACCACCTGTTTCTTTGGGCTGGAGCCCTGGAAAAAGGCAGGTCTGTCTCCTCCACAGGACATGGCATACCTAAGTGAAATACCCCACCATCTAACACAGTGACTAGTACACAGCAAGCAAGCCCCTAAAAAATATTTGTTGAATGAATAAGCAAAAATATTGAAAAAGAAAGTTCTAAGCTTCAATCCTATTTCCATCACTTACAAACTATGTGAGACTGGCAAGTTGCTTAATCTTTCTGAGCCCCATTGCCTGATTTACACAGTAGGGATAACACAGTCGGCCCTTTGTATCCGCAGATGCACAGTCCACAGCATACAGGGATTCTATACAAGGGACTTGAGCTTCCATGGATTTTGGTATCTGCAGGGGTCTTGGAAACAGGATACAGAGGGACAATTATAATAACTACCTTATTAGGATTCTCTGAAGGTGATACACAATTAACTAAGATAATATATGTACAGCCAGACTAGGTCTCGAACATAGAAAGCAGTTAATAATTGTTGGTACTCTCTTCCTCATCCCCACAACCCACCTCCGCAGGAAAATGATTGTCCAAGTCTGTAAACACCCGTTGTGTTTTCTGCCTGTATCAGGTATTTGGGCTCTTAAGCAAGGATTCCTTATATCTACAGAGAATCATACACTCATCAAGCTGGAATAGATAACAGGACAAACTATTCTCCCTGTCTTAATCACAAGCTCCCAACTAAAACAGAAGTCCCTAAAAGGCAGCAAAAGTGCCTGTCTTTACTGCAGTATAGAGTTAAGCATATACGAAGCATTAAATATATAAGAAAGAGGGAGAAGGAATGCATGCTGTAAACCTACTAAGTGCAGGGTGCTTTTAATATATATATTCTCTTTTTTTTTTAATTAATTAATTTATTTATTTATGGCTGTGTTAGATCTTCGTTTCTGTGCGAGGGCTTTCTCTAGTTGTGGCAAGCGGGGGCCACTCTTCATCGCGGTGCGCAGGCCTCTCACTATCGCGGCCTCTCTTGTTGCAGAGCACAGGCTCCAGACGCACAGGCTCAGTAATTGTGGCTCACGGGCCCAGTTGCTCCGCGGCATGAGGGATCTTCCCAGACCAGGGCTCGAACCCGTGTCCCCTGTATTGGCAGGCAGATTCTCAACCACTGCGCCACCAGGGAAGCCCAATATATATATTCTTATACAATCTGCATTACCTGTATGAGAGACATCTTTGCACTTTACAAATAAGGCAGATTCATAGCTTGCGCATTTATTCATTCATTTTAAGAGTACATCATCTGCCAACTGTGTACCTGATACTATTTGAAGCACTTGCTGAATAAAACAGACACAGTTCTGACCCTGGTAAATCTTAGACTCTCGATTATGTGACCAATAAGAAACAAGTAAGCCCCCTATAAACTATTCAGGATCAGCTACCTAATTTGCAGAGTTCCTTGTTCAAAAATTATTGAAAACTTGAAGGTAGCAACAGCAGAGCCTTAAACCAATCATGGGGGCCTTTCTAAGTGCAGCACCCTGTGGGATTGTTTTCTTCATCCTGCTCAAACCTGCTGGTGAATTCTGGCCAATTTTTCATTTCAGTTGTAATTCCCAGCTGCGGAATATCTATCTGGTTCCTTTTTGTAATTTATCTTTATTGATATTCTCATTTGTGCATACATAATTTTCTTCACTTCCTTAAGCTCTTTGTTCGTGTTTTCCTTTAGCTCTTTGAACACATTTAAGATAGTTGTTTTCAAGTCTTCATCTAGTAGGTCCAATATCTGGGCTTCCTCCAGAATGGCTTATGTCCATTTATTTTCCTTCTTTGAATGGCAATACTTTCCTGGTCTTTTGTTTGACTTATGACTTTATTTGAACACTGGACAACTGAATACTGAAATGACTCCGAAGATCAGTCTCTCCCTTCCCCAGGGTTTCCTAGGGGTTTTTTTGTTTGTTCTTTTTTGTTTATTGTTGAATGCTGTAGTAATCTATTTGTTTAGTAACTTATCTGACTATTTTTATAGAGACTGTATTCCTTATTATGTCTGGTCACTAAAATCTCTGTTCCGGAACTTGTGGTCAGAAAGTTTTTAGACCAAGATTTCCTTGAATGCCAGGAGCTGGGAGAGGGGGAAAGTTGGGGGAGAGCATGCTATATGCTGGAGCCCTCATTTAACACTTAGCCATGCTTGCACTGATCCTAGGGATCGGCCCAAAGTGAACGCGTAGGGTATTCTCAGGTCTTTTCTGAGCATGAATCTTGCTCTGGGCATGCATATAGCTTTCTAAATTCCCCATATACATGATTGCTTTTGAATGCCTTAAACTGCCCAAAGAATCTCTCTCCTCAGCTCTTCCTCCTCTCTCTAGATTGTCTAATGTGTGTTAACTGTAATCTTTTGCCCCAGATTGTTTGGTAGCTTTGCAATATTTTCAAGAAATGTCCACCAATTTTTTTGGCCTGGGAGAATTCTGAGTTAGGTGAAATAGAGATAAGTGTCTTGCATCAGTCCTTCAGACAGTCCCAGACAGAACAGACATACAAAATAATTTGTAGATAAGATTTGCTCTGCTCCCTCCAGAGCCAGGGACCATTTTCCCACATGGGAACATGAGCTGACATCTTCAAGACTGCCGCTGAGCTGTAGCTGGTGTGGGGCGAGGGCAAGTAAAAATGCCATAAAGCTTTCCTGTTATTTTGATGTTGCCTTTTTCTTGATTCAAAATTAACTTGGTTGCTACAAACATTTAATGTTTGCCAAAATTCTGACAAGGTTGGTTCTAACAGTTTCTGCTTGTTTTTTGATGTTTCTGTGGAAGTAAAAAAACTTGGAGCTGCCTACTCCACTGTTTATTGACATCCAGCTACCTGTGTTCTAACAATCCCTCCTGGAGATTCAGATGCAGTCTAAAGTTGGAGAGACACTAATCTAAAAAGACACTAAAGCAGAAGCTAATTATTGACTATATCTTATATTTTGTGAGATCTTTATAGAGACCAAGGTGAAACACTAACCTAGACCATCAACACACGTCACCTATGTCAGTGCGCTCAAATTTGAGCCTTCAAATCTACAGATCAAAACCAGTGAGAAAGGCCTTTTAAAAATATATAAATTCCCAAACCCTACAGTTCAGATTCTCAACAAGTGGGTCTAGGTAGGCATAGAAATTTGAATTGTAAACTCTTCCCATCTGACTCTGATGTCTTTCCATGACTCGGAACCAGTTGCTGCCCTTCACTACAGACGCAAGACCCCTAAGAAAAGAGTAGCTTCACCAGTGGGTAACTAGCTACAAAACAAGAAATAGCATAAGTGAGAGCCAGTTTGGAACAGAGACACTTGGACAAATTTCTGATGATTCTTGGACACGTGGAAAATCATAGAACATGAAAAAAATCACCTGTATGGATATGGATATATGTACATATTTATACACATACATATGTGTGAATTATCACCCTGAAAAATTATGTCATGATTTTTAATTTCGAATATTTATGATGTACAAAAGGGTTGAAACCAAACTACAGCAAATACCTGTGAATTTCCCACCCACCTTAAATAAAATGTTATCACTATAGTTGAAGACTTCTGGGTACCCATCTCTAATAAAATCCCCATTTATTCCTCTTAGAAGTTAAACTAGTCTGAATTTAGTGCTTATCATTTCCATGCATTTACCTTTTTACATGTGAATGTATAAATAAGCAATAAATTGGATTGTTTTGATTTTTACACATACAAATTATTTACTACCATAATATTCTCCTGCTACTTGCTTTTTCATTCAACATTATGTTTGCAATTCATCAATTTTTACTCAAGTTCTATGATTTTAATATTTACCACAATTTAAACCTTCTCCCAGTGATAGAGTTTTTTCCCAAATTTTTGAAATTACAAAAGAAAGAAAATGTTCCTGTGATAATGTTTGTATATATCTTCTTGGGTACATGAGTTTCTTCAATGAAGAAACATAGAAAGAAGAGTTTCTTCAGTGTTTATACCTGTAAGTTGGGTTCCTGTGTCATAAGGTACACACATCTTCAACTTTATACAAAATCTCCCTAATTGCTCGCCTTAGTATTCTACCAATGCAAGTTTCCACTACAATGAGTATGTGTCCTGTTCTCAACTGTCTCCCTCACACTTAACATTGTCAGGTTTTGGGTTTTTTGTGGTTTTTTTTTCATTTTTGTCAGGCTGATGGCTAAGAAATTGTATCTACTAATGGTTTTAATTTGCATTTCCAAGATAGCTACTGAAATGGAATTCCTTTTAGTGCAATCATTGGCTATTCACGTTTCCACTTTGGGGAGCTGCCTTTTCGTATCTTTTGCCAGAATTTTTGAGTTATAAGAATCTTCCTTATTGATTTATAGCATTTGTTTAATGGATATTATGTCTTTGTCAACTGATCCTTGTTGCCAAGATCATCTGTGATAAGCAGATCTTTTTATTCTACATATTACACTTATCAATATTTCCTTTAAAGATTCTTCATTTTTTAAGCTTAAGAAATTTTTCTCTACTCTAAGAACATGAAGATATGATCCTACGTTGTCTTCTAAAACTTGCAAAGTTTTGCTGTAATATTTAGCTTTTAAGTCAATTGTAATTGTAATTTTTTTTGCATATGGTGTGCAAATACGTATTTAAAGCTTTTCCTGTCATTATACACAAAAATCAATTACATCAATTAATATATATACGAAATATTTAAATAACTGATTTTCCTAACCATTTATCGATGAATAAATGGTCTTTTCCCCATTGATCGGGAAAGCCACTTCAAGTTTCCAAGTTGCCACATGTAATGGAAGGGTATCTTTCTGGCTTCTCCATTCTGTTCTATTGATGCATGTGCCAATTCTTGCACCAATATGACATTATAAGATTCCTATAACCTTATAATAAGCCTTTGTATCTGAAAAAGCCAAGTCCCTCTCCCATTTTCTTCTTTAGAATTGTCTTCATTATTCTTGTTCTTTAATCTTCCATTAGAATTTTAGAATCGGCTTGTAGAGTCCACCCAAAAAAAAAAAAAAAAAAAAAATCCTGTTGGGAATTTATTACAGGTTCACAGAATCTAGAGAATATTTGAGAAAAACTGACTTTACTGCTTTAAGCCTCCTTCTCCAAGACTTTATTGCTTTAAGCCTCCTTCTCCAAATGGGAAGAATATATTTCTTGCCATTTAGGTGTTCTTTAATATAGCTTTTAATAGAATTTTACAATTTGCTTCATAACTGTCATGTATATATTTGATTTTGTTCTTAAGTACTTACACATTTTTTATATTATAAACAAAATATTATATTTAACTGTATCTTTGTTATTGCTACTGCTGCTACTTTTGTTCAGCAATGCAATTGATTTTGTTTTTCGATTTTGTATTTATGCAAATGAAATGAAAACTTCTGTTCACACACAGAGCGTCCAACAGTCCTTCTGAACTCTCTTGGTCATTCTAATAATTCATGAGTCCAATTTTTTGTAGACAATTATATAATTCATGAATAATTATATTTTTCTTTTTCATAATTCTTAAGGTTTTAATTTACTTTGCTGGTAAGAATCTACAATGTAGTGTCAAAAAGAAACACGGTAATAGGGATGGCCTGTATGATTCCTGACTTTAACAGGAATTCTCTTAATATTTAAACCATAAGTATGATGTTTCTATGTATGTTTTCTTTATGTACAGTTTAATGAAGTTTCCTTCTATTCCTATTTTGCTAAGAACTTTTTTATCCTGAGTCAGTACTGAATTTTATGTATTGCTTTTCTGCCTCTTGAGATGACCACAGTATTTTTTTCTCCTTTGTTCCATGTGTTGAATTATGTTAATAAATGTTTTGGTGATAAAAACAAATTTATATCGTTGAAATAACCAATAACTGGGTCTCTCTCTCTCTCTCATGCACACACACACACTGCTAGATTCAGTTTGCTAATATTTTGTTTACATTTTTAATCTAATCTGTGTTCAAAAGTAAATTGCCTTGTATTATACAATTCCTTTCTTATACAGTCCTTGTCTAGTTTAGGAATCAAGGTAACGCTATCTTCATAAATGAGTGTTCTCATTTATTCTCTTCTCTGGAAGAGTTTATGTAAGATTGGAATGGTTTCCTTGGATGTAATAGAACTTGCCTGTAAAACCATCTGAACCCAGCAGTTATTTGGTGGAAAGACATCGTAGACTAAAAAAATGGTCACAGTTCTTTGCTCTTTGCTGGGTCCATGCCCTGTGCAATGGGAATTTGTATCCCATCAAAAGGTGGAGTCAATTTCCCAGACCCTTGAACCTGGCCTTGTAACTTGCTTTGGCCAAAATAATGCAGCAAAAACAATGTGCAAGTTTCAAGCATAGGCTTCAAAAGGCCATTCTCACATCTGCTCCAGCTCTAGAAACCCTGATCAGCCACCATGTAAACAAGCTTGGGCTAGACTGGTAGAAAATGAGAGATCACATGAAGCAGAGATGAGCCATCAAACTGAAGGCCATTCTAGTACAGCCAGCCCCCAGAAAACCTAGCAGCTAACCAAAGATGCATGATTAAACCCACTGAGAATATAAGAACAATTTAGCAAAGCCCAGCCCAAAACGCCAACTCACAAAATTCTGAGCTACATAAACGGTTGCTGTTTCAAACCATTAAGGTTTGAGTTGATTTGCTATGCATCAAAAGCTAACTGATACAACAGATTTCGAATCATGAATTCCTGATGATACATTAATGATTCTAAGACTACCTGGGTTTTGCACTTCTTAAGTCCATTTTGATAATTTATATAGTTTTAAGAAATTGTTCATTTTTCTGTCGTTTTCTATTTTATTGGCACAAAACTGTCAATAATTAATTACCATTGTTTTAATTTTTGCAGTGATTTTTGTGTGCTTTTATTATTTATACTGGTTTTCATACCTTCTCCCATTTTTTCTTGCTCAGACTTCCAGATGTTCAGTCTAAGTTATTCTTTTCTGAAAAAGTTGCCTTTTTTCACTGGCTACTTTTAAGATCTTCTCTGTGACCTTGGGGTTCCGCTATTCTGCTAATATGTCTAGGTGTGGCTTTCTATTTATCATCATTTGTGTAACAGATTATTAAAATGTTAAATTCTTCCCTTCCTTGCATCCATATCCTTGCAACGTTATATTGCAGAACAGTCCTACAAGAGATGAAGTCTATTTATTTACCCCTCACTCCTGGCTTTCGTCATATGACTTGCTTTGGGCAATAAATTATTAGCAAATGCGATCAAGCAAAGAGAGCTTTGAAATGCACTAGTGCTGTAAGCCTTCCTCTTTTTCTTACACTTGGAAACTCAAGACTGCCATGTGGATAAGCCTAAGCAGACTCCACATGGGGAAGAACTGCAGTACACCAGTCAACAGCCAACCTCCCACCAGAAATGTGAAGCCACCTACTGACCAACCAAATGACAACAGACATATCAGAGAGCCCAGTACATACCAGCGTACCCAGACCAAGCCAGAAAGATCATCCCATCAACCCAGAGAATTATGAGCTAAATAAAAAGGCTAGGGACTTCCCTGGTGGTGCAGTGGTTAGGAATCCACCTCCCAATGCAGGGGACACGGGTTCGAGCCCTGGTCCGGGAAAATCCCACATGCCGCAGAGCAACTAAGTCCGTGCGCCACAACTACTGAAGCCCGCGCGCCTAGAGCCCGTGTTCCGCAACAAGAAAAGCCACCGCAATGGGAAGCCCGCACACCACAATGAAGAGTAGCCCCCGCTCACCGCAACTAGAGAAAGCCCACGCGCAGCAATGAAGACCCAACGCAGCCAAAAATAAATAAATAAATAATTTTTTTAAAAAATAAAATAGCTATAATTTAAGCTTCTAAGTTTTCTAAGTGACCTTTTGACAGCAAGAGCTTACACTTTGATTGCACTGTTTCCTGTAATAAAAATTGATGTCTTATCAACTTTAGAGAATCCATAGCCATCATACTTCTAATAGTGCCCATAACCCCTTTCTCCCATTATCTTTTGGAATTTTCAAATATTTATGGAAGCATATACATACATACACACACTAAATACATATAAGCAAAATACATACATAAAATTCTTTTCCATATATATGCATCCTCCCTACATTTTAACCTTTCCTATTTTCCTCTATCCCTGCACTACAATTAAGGTAATTATTTGACAATATTTTCCATTTCACAAATGCTCTCCCTACCTGTGTCTAATTTACTGTTTAGCAGATTCACTGAGTTTTTTTTTCACTTCAATGACTATATTTTTCATTTCTGGAAGTAACTTTTGACTCAAATCTCCCTGGTCATATTTATCATCTCTAGTCATCATGCATTTTTTAAAATTTGTTATTTTGCTTCTTTAAACATTTTAAATATAGGGATTTAAAAAATTCTTTATCTTGTAATTCCAATTTCTACAGTCCTTTGAGGGATAATTGGGAAGTTTGCTGTTTCTTCCCATTCTTACTCATGATGGCTAAAAACTCATATTTGCATGAACTTAATCTGTAGTAATCTTGTGAAGTTTGCATTAAAAGTGATTTTCCCAAAGATTATTTGTATTTTCTTCATTAAGAATCCCAAGGTGCCCAACCCAGGATCACATTAAGATAGTTTCTTGAGCTTCATGAGTATATAAATCCAAATTTTACATCTGCTTGATGTCAAGAGCTGTGGTTTCAAATTCTGAACAGGGAACTATTTTTTGTGTGTGTGGAGATAAAGCAGAGAAAAGCTAGTCAATGGACTGCCTCCCTTTGCTAAGTAGTAGACTATTTCTGCCTACCCTTTCACTGGAGGGATGGTCTTCTGAATCATGGCTTTATTTCAGAAGTTTCTGTCCCAACTTCTAAGCTTGCATGGAATCTAAGCCATTCTCCCCATCCCACACAGAATGTTGAATTTAAGGCTCTAACTGGAACTTTTATACATTGCTAATGAGAGTGTAAAATAGTATACCCACTTTGAAAAATACAATGACATTTTTTATGAAGTTAAACATACACTTAATATATGGCCCAGCAATCCCACTCTGACATATTTACCCAAATAAAAATGAAAACTTTTGTTTATACCAAAGCCTGTATGCAAATGTTTTAGTAGCTTTATTCATAAATGCTAAAAACTCAAAACAACCTAAATGTTCATGAACTAAGGAATGAATAAACAAATTGTAGTATATCCACACAACAGAATTGGAATGTTACTCAGCAATAGAAAAGAATGAATCCCTGATATACACAACAACATGGGTGAACCTCAACATATATACATACTTACATAAATGGTTCCATTTATAATGCATTCTGGGAAAGGCAAAACTATAGGGCCAGACAACAAATCAGTGGTTGCTAGACGTTTAGGATGAGGAGAAGACTTGAATAAAGTGCAGCACAGGGGAATTTTTGGAGGTTATGGAACAATCTTTTATCCTGATGGTAGTTACATGACTGCACAGATTTTCCAAAACTCACAGAACCATACATTTAAAGAGGAGAATTTTATTGTATATAAATTATACCTTAATTTTTAAAAAAGGAAAAGGAAAGAAAAGCCCAGGACCAGATGGTTTCACTGGTGAATTCTACCAAACACTTAAAGAATTAATGTCAATCCTTCTCAAACTCTTTCAAGAAACTGAAGAGGCAGGAACACTCCCAAACTTATTTTTCAAGGCCAGCATTAGCCTGATACTAAAGCCAGATAAGTACACTACAGAAAAAGAAAAGTATAGACCAGTATCTTTGATAAATATAGATGCAAAAATTCTCAAATTATTAGCAAACCAAATTAAAGAGTACATTAAAGGAACATACACCATGATCAAGTGAGATTTATCCCTGGGATGCAAGGATGATTCAACATATGCAAATCAATAAATGTGATACACCACATTAATAGAATGGAAGATAAAAATCATGACCATATCAGTAGATGCTTTGTCAAAAGCATCTGACAAAATGCAGTATCCTTTCATGATAAAAACACCCAAGTTGGGCATAGAAGGAACACACTTCAACATAATAAAGGCCATATATGATAAGCCCACAGCTAACATCATACTCAACAGTGAATGGTTGAAAGCTCTTCTTCTAAGAGCAGGAAAAAAGACAGGGTGTCCACTCTCACCACTTTTAAGTCAACATAGTACTAGAAGTCCTAGACAGAGCAATCAGGCAAGAAAAAGAAAAAAAAAAAAAGGTTTCCAAATTAGAAAGGAAGAAGTAAAAATGTCTTTGCTTGCAGATATGATCTTATACACAGAAAATCCTGAAGACTCCACCAAAAAACTTTTATAACAAATCAGTGAAGTCAGTAAAGTTGCAGGGTACATAATCAAAATATATAAATCAGTTGCATTTACATACACTAACAACAAAATATCCAAAAAAGAAATAAAACAATCTCATTGACAATAGCATCAAAAATAATAAAATACTTAGGAATAAATTTAACCAAGGAGATGAAAGATCTGTACACTGAAAACTACAAGACTTTGATTAAAAACTGAAGAA
Organism: Balaenoptera borealis; assembly: GCF_965194805.1. Taxonomy (NCBI): domain Eukaryota; kingdom Metazoa; phylum Chordata; class Mammalia; order Artiodactyla; family Balaenopteridae; genus Balaenoptera; species Balaenoptera borealis. The sequence goes on from NC_138868.1 coordinate 36,677,758, forward strand.
GACACAAACAAATGGAAAGATATCCCATACGTTCATGGATCAGAAGAATTACTACTGTTAAAATGTCCACACTACCCAAAGCAATCTGTAGATTCAATGCAATTCCTATCAAAATTCAAATGGCATTTTTCACAGATATTGAAAAAAAAAACCCTAAAATTTGTATAAAATCACAGAAGACCCCAAATAGCCAAAGTAATCTGAGAAAGAACAACAAAGCTGGAGGCATCACACTTCTGTATTTCAAACTGTACTACAAAGCTATAGTAATCAAAACAGTATGATACTAGCAAAAAAAAAAAAGACACATAGACCAATGGAACAGAATTGAAAACCCAAAAATAAATCCTTGCCTATACAGTCAACTAATATTTGCAAACCATATGCCTGATAAGGAGTTAATATCCAAAATATACAAAGAACTCATACAATGCAATAGCAAGATAAAGTCTGATTTTAAAATGGGCAGAGGAACTGAAGAGACATTTTTCCAAAGAAGACATGCAAATAGCCAAAAGGTACATGAAAAGGTGCTCAGCATCACTAATCATCAAAAAATGCAAATAAAAAACCATTATGAGATATCACATTATACCTTTTAAAATGCCTATCATCAAAAAGACAAGAGATAACGAGTGCTGGAGAGGATTAGAGAAAAGGGGAACCTTGTGCACTGCTGATAGAAATGTAAATTGGCACTGCCACTATGGAAAGTAACATAGAGGTTCCCCAAAACGTTGAAAATAGAACAGCCATATGATCCAGCAAGCCCACTTCTGGATGGCTTTCACATAATTTGGGGTATATATCCGAAGGAAATGAAATCACTACCTCACAGAGATATCTGCACCCCCATGTTCACTGCAGCATTATTCATAATAACCAAAATATGGAAACAACCTAAGTGTCTGTAAACAGATACTTGGATAAAGAAGATATGGTATGTCTATGTGTACACACACACACACACACACACACACACACACACACGAGTGGAATATTACTCAACCATGAGAAAGAAAAAAATCCTGCCATTTGCAACATGGATGGACCTTGAGGGCATTATGCAAAGTGAAACAAATCAGACAGAGAGAGAAATAATGTGTAATATCACTTATATGCGGAATCTAAAAACCTGACTCATAGAAACAGAGAGTAGAATGATGATTGCCAGGGTTTAGAGGGAGTGGGGGAAATGGGAAGATGTTGGTCAAAGAGTACCAGCTTCCAGTTATAATATGAATAAGTTCTGGGGATCTAATGTACAGCATGGTGATGATAGCTAATAATATTGTATTATATAATTGAAAGCTGCTAAGAGAGTAGATCTTAAATGTTCTCACCACAAAAAAGAAATGGTAATTCTATGAAATGATGGAGATGTTAGCTAACATTATGGTAGAAATCATTTTGCAATATATTAAGTGTGTCGAACTGTTGTATACCTTAAACACACGTAATGTTATATGTCATTGATATCTCAATAAAGTTGGAATAGAGAAATAGATTAAAAGAAAGAAAAGGAATAAACTTAAATATCTAACTTCCTGATATTGGCCTACATCTCTCTGGTTTTCACTTCCCTTCATGTATTTAGCCTCTAAGGATATACCTTATTGTAAGTGCAATGACAAATCATAAAAGATTTCTGTTGTTTTATCCAGCATTTACAGGCATTTTGAAGCAAGAGGATTTTAAAAATATCTAGTCTACCATACTGCCAGAAGCAAAGTTCTGCCATTCTATTGAAGAACAAGACAATCTTTAAATTTCATGATGTTTTTAACTTTTTCAATTCACTTTATCACTGAATCCTCATGTTTTTATGAATGCAGTTATTGTATTGGGTTAGCCAAAAAGTTCGTTCGGGGTTTTTCCAAAACACCTTATGGGAAAACTCGAACGAACTTTTTGGCCAACTCAATATTACCCTCTTTATAGACAGGAAAACCAAAGCTCGTGGAAGTTGAGCCGTTTCTTATTGTTTATCTAGACTAGACATCCACCCAAAACTGAATTAACAGGTTCTGACAATGAAAACCAATTTGAAGATCACCTTAAATCTCCCAGAAGTAGGGCAATAAGAAACATTTTGAGGATTATTTACATTCTGGATCATCCATATCTGGCAGTAGAGTGAAGTGTGTGACCTTGGGAAAGTCACTGAACTCTCTGTAGTCTCAAAACACCTACGTCAGAGAACTGTTGTGACAAATGATTAAATTCACATCAAGCACATAGAAAAGCAAAAGTAGAAAGTAGTGCTTACTTTGAATAAACCATGCTTTTGGTTGCGCTGACCAAGCCATAAATTGCTTCCTGGGGGAAGGTTGGTCTCAGGAGGGTCTATCACACGTTCATAAATCCTATAAGGGCAAAGAACACAGTTACTAATAAAGAGGCTCAAAGCAGAACCAAAAGGTACATGCACACTGTTTGAAGTACTCATGGCATTAGCTGCTGGTATAGAGAGATGAAGCCAATATGTGGCACATTTTAGATGACAGGTAACATAAACAGAGATCTGTTTCCTGACAACACTTAGACACATTATCTGGGCCCCTCCTGGCTTTCTATCTTTGCCCTTTTGGCAGGGGAAGAAGGAAAAGGGTAACATTTTTGAGTGTCTATTCTGAGCAATGAATTTCATACAAACTCTGTGAGTAAAGTGGTTTTGTCCATGTTACAGGTGAGAAAGCTGAGGTTCAGGGACCGTAAATGGGTCAACCAAGACAGCCAGGGAACAGTAAAGTTGGGATGAGAATCTCCACCTGTCTGGCTGCAAAGCCCACGTACTCTCCTTTGTGCTCTACTACTCCCTGACTGCTTTATTCAGCTGCTACTCATTTCTACAGTAACCTCTTAACCCCCTCTAAATAACTGAGTAGCAGCTGCACACATGATAATATGCCTAGTGTACAAAATCAAGTAACTGAAGTCATCACCCAATGAACAAATATTTATTGAGCATTTCTTTATGCTCCAGGCTCCATACAAGGCAACAGGAGACAGAGCAATAAACCAGATGTACAAAGTCCCGCCCTCATAGAGTAAAAGATAAAATTCTGTACATGAAGAAAACCTTCATATGATATAGAAAGACATATAACTAATACAGAGAAGGCAACAGTCCCAGGATCTTTGAAAGCACTGATAAAGCTTACTGAATAATTGAACTGTCTCAGTTGCTCTGCCCTCCCAAGCCCCACGTTAGTCAGTTACAAATCTTGAAATTTAGAAACAGTCCCTGTAACCACCAGCTGATCACAGGCTCCACCTCACCCCTGGCAAGTACCTTCCAGCACCTGAGTACTGAGAAGGGAAAGGAAGAGCTTGCCTAAGAACTGAACTTGTCTCCTTAGACGCTCAGAAGATTCTGAATGGGGTGAGATACAGGGACCATCTGTGAATTTCCATTCCTCATGACGGCCCTGTCCATTCCATTCATTCCTCTGTCCTTACTTGGAGCAGCCGTGGGGAGAATCATCCCCCAGGGAGGTCCAGAGGTCTAACAATTCATCAATCCCCCCAGCTGGGATGCAGCTGACTGCCTCCTGGCAGAGGGTGATGGATTCCTCCAGCAGCTCTCAGTAGGAAAGTGCGGAAGACCTGAAGGATTGTCCAGTTG